>NC_060123.1:366796343-367414843 GCF_021461395.2 Schistocerca americana | reverse complement strand
ACTCGTAGATCACATTAAAACTGAAGTAATTGATGAAGACGTTACTTGATAGCAAAAACGCGCTGCCTTTCTTCATTTACTTGCGCCTAGTAATCTGTCAGAGACAGCAAAGGACTTGGAAGAGCAGTTGAACGGAAAGGACAGTGTCTTGAAAGGAGGATATAAGATGAACATCAACAAAAGCAAAACGAGGATAATGGAATGTAGTCAAATTAAATCGAGTGATGCTGAGGGGATTAGATTAGTAAAGGAGTTTTGCTATTTAGGGAGTAAAATAACTGATGATGGTCGAAGTAGAGAGGATATAAAATGTAGACTGGCAATGGCAAGGAAATCGTTTCTGAAGGAGAGAAATTTGTTAACATCGAGTATAGATTTAAGTGTCAGGAAGTCGTTTCTGAAAGTATTTGTATGGAGTGTAGCCATGTATGGAAGTGAAACATGGACGATAACCAGTTTGGACAAGAAGAGAATAGAAGCTTTCGAAATGTGGTGCTACAGAAGAATGCTGAAGATAAGGTGGGTAGATCACGTAACTAATGAGGAGGTATTGAATAGGATTGGGGAGAAGAGAAGTTTGTGGCACAACTTGACTAGAAGAAGGGATCGGTTGGTAGGACATGTTCTGAGGCATCAAGGGATCACAAATTTAGCATTGGAGGGCAGCGTGGAGGGTAAAAATCGTAGAGGAGACCAAGAGATCAATACACTAAGCAGATTCAGAAGGATGTAGGTTGCAGTAGGTACTGGGAGATGAAGAAGCTTGCACAGGATAGAGTAGCATGGAGAGTTGCATCAAACCAGTCTCAGGACTGAAGACCACAACAACAACAGTAATGGCTGTCGAGTACTGCCAAACCAAAAGGGAAGAGATCTTACTGCCTTCCGATATACGTCGCTGTCAGTTCTTCCATATGATTTGGTCGACATGGCTGCTTCAAGTTGCATATGACAGACAATGTTTTAGAAAATCAATTGTTTTCGTTTGCAGTAAACAGGAAGATTTTCATTCTAAGCTAAGCAAGTACAAAATTATCGTCGCAATATTAGTTCAAATTTAATATTCGTTTCTATAGTGTAGGAAAGTATTTCATAGTTGCAAAAGTCGCATCTGACTCACTGACCTTACACTTCGTTTTACCTGATTTTGTAGTCATTTAAACGAAACAACATGACCTTCCAGTGGGAGACATTTCGTTCCCCATTTCCTTCTGTGAAATTTGTCGGTAAGCTTTTTGCCTTCCAACCAGCGAAATGAAGCAGAGTACGGTCGGTAAACGATTCACAAACCACGATTTAGTGCCATTAAGACGACTGGTTTAAACATTGTCGTAGCTGAAGGAATTTAGTTTCTTCTTAAATAGTTTTAAGCAGTAACGTTCAAAGATATCTCAAAACATAGCTCATTATCCAGGTACGGAGATTGTAAAACAAACTTCCCGCAGTTTGGGTCAGATTGATCTTTTCGTCTGTTAGCACTGCGTAAGTATTTTGTCTAAGAGTTATCACAAGAAGTGTTCCTGTAGCTGTGGGAATCACTGATTGAAAACGAGTTTAACACCAATGGATACAGTACTGCTAAACATTCAAAATGATTATCATCCTAAGTCTGAGTTCATCCGCAAACTAAGGCGAATTTATCATATTGAAGCTAGACTGTGTATCCTTGTCTTCCTTGAGTGGGCATTGGAAGGCGTTTACACACACGTAAACAATACTATGAATACTGCGAACGCAATAGTTAACGTTGCTCTCATAAACTACTTTTGTTTTTTTAATTCTCCTGCAATATGTGTTGTAGATACAGTCTCAGCCCGAGAAAGTCGTTCCACGTGGAAATCGCAACTAATTTCGTCCTTTAAATAGCGGTTTACGAGTTCCAGGCACTGTTGGTCTCGTAAGAGTAAGCTATGTCACATACCTCTCCGCCAGCTGTGTGGTACTGTGCTGACATCTGAAAAAGCTTTTGTTGTGGTTCGCAGCTCCAGTCTGACTGACCGTTATGTTTTTATCCCTTCTGTGAAAGAGCTACAAGCAGTCAGAGTAAACATCGATAAGGGAATCGCAGAAAATACTTTCAGCTCATAGTGCAATGCTGAAAAACTTACAATGCTGCACAACCAATCAAAATCTAAGTGAGTAGTATTTTACTAATTCGTGTCGATAGAGGCACGCTTGTTTACAGATACTCAGTTTTATTAAAACAGACTTTCGTCGTAAGGTTATTGTGGGCAGTTTTATTTCATTTCTTATAATACAGTGCACAGTTTTCGTAAGGTTTCCTTTAGCGCTGTTAAAACAATAGTAAACATGAGAGAGAAATTAATCGTCAACGATATATGAGAATTCTCTGACGTTATCTATAACAATCTGCCAATCCACATGCATTTTATTGATTACATGGATGTAGAAAACTTGTTTTGTGTTAAAGCTGTCAAACAAGGTTTGAAGAAGAATAAAATGCCACTATCACACGACAGCTAATGTAGAAAATACTTTCCTGACGTATTTTGGAATGATGCGCTCTCCCCATACATAATACAAAAGTTTCGAGAGGCATCTGCTGCCTGGCTGTCTATTAAACCTGAAAAGAACAAAATATCGCAGAAGCTAGCCCTTTTTCCACACGCGACTATTTTGGGTTGAGACGTGAAGGGAATTATGTTCAAAGTTCAATTAGATTGATAACTTCAGCAAGCAGCAGAATTTCGTTTTAAAAAATGTAACAGTGAACGTACTCGAACTCGCGACATCTTATCTACTGTGCACGACACTTACTATTTCGCTACTACCTCACACGTAACTACAACCGCTCTAGAACTTAATAACAATTCCTCCAGAACTCCTACATTCCACAGTGCTGTGAGATAATGCATACGGCTGGGTCTACACTTCTGAGAGACACACAGTTATAGGTTTTCTTTTGTAATGCATGACGTTTTCAACAAACAGATAGCGCAATAGAGTAGCTCAAGTGGAAAGGAACACTTCCTATTTAAATTTATGCATCCTACACTGTTGGCAGTTCTGTGTAGGTGGCAGTTACGTGATTTTATTTCGGTGATTACAAAATAGAGTCGAATGTATGCACTGGGTAGCCGAGGCAGCTAGTTCATGGTGATTCGGTCAACCAAGTAAATGACTTTACTGAACATGCTGCAAGTTACTACAGGGAGCCTGTGCGTCAGAATTCTCATCAAGTGTGGCGCAACGCCGTTACGATAGAAAAATGAGTCACAGAGAGGAGGATTTCGTGGTCTGTTGGACTGATGATGGGTTCATACACCTATGGTCTGGGTTCGATTCGAACTTCTGTCAATAATTTTAGACATGGACAGACAGATTCCATTCTCTTCTTGCTACACCAAGTGTAGAAGGTATAATGTCATTGTGCTCTGAAATTCACATTAAAGATTATATTCCTTCTCTACCAAGTAGACGTTAGGTTGAACCACAATAAAGTCTGGAGTGGCGACATGTAGAAACTATATCACCAATAACCTTTCTTATGATAGTCATTTATTTCTAGGCGCTTCAGTCCGGAACCGCGCGGCTGCTACGGTCGCAGGTTCGAGTCCTGTTCGGGCATGGTTGTTTGTGATGTCCTTAGGTTTAAGTAGTTCTAAGTCTAGGGGACTGATGACCTCAGAAGTTGAGTCCCATAGTGCTCAGTCATTTGAAGCAACCATTTATTTCTAGTGACGAAACAAACGCTATGTAGGGTTACAAGGACACTTATTACGTCTTTTGTTTGAGCGTCTGTATGTTGATAAAATTGGTTCTGAACCGAGTATGCGACTCAGACCGCCCTTAACGCCAAATTCGATCCCTTAGTGACAATACAGCTCGGCTACAATTTGTTGTTCGTTCAAAACCTGGCCCGGCACTAAAGATTTTATTATGTATTATCAAGCTCTAGCATGAGAACACCTATCTGCTGGTGGATAATAATTTTGATTTTTAATGTATTTTCATTCTTTGTTAACACTAACGATATCTGACGTTTTTGACTCGCAGTGAGAAACAGAAGTATTTGCGAGATCACTGTTAGTTCAAGATGTTATTCCGAGCTGATGGTGGAGAAAAATTCGGTAGCTGACGTCTCTTTGTGTGTAGTCAACAACGATATGTATGGGGCTCTATTCCCAGTCAGCACTGAATTCTCCGTGATATTATTTCTAGTTCTAACATGCTCACATGCCCCTGCTGGTGCAAGAAACCCATATTTAACGTTCGTTTTCTCTGGAATATAACAGCGATAGGTGTCGGGTTGGAGTCCTGGAAGGAAAAAATTAATGTTTCGTCTCGTCATTTCAGTTAAAACATCTAGCTACTGCCGAGAACATCCGATATGTCTCAGGTGCTTGTGCTTCGATGTCAATCCGTTTATGTTCTGGGTTCGAATACCTGTCCAACACAAAGCCTTACCTCACGACATTTCAAGTAAGTTACTTGTGAAGAAGCAATATTTAACATCTCTCGTAGTTCGTTAACAGGGACAATAGATGCTGGGTAGGAATTGGCTATGTAATTTAAAGTTGATATTTGCTAACTGATACTGTCTAAACTCGAAGTATGTCACTCTCTGTATGCCTAATCAGGAATGACTGTTAGTTTCCGTCAGTCATGAAATCTTTGTTTAGTCTGCATGACCTGGGTTTGAATCCATATGCAGAACGAGACGGTTCGTCTTGTCATTAGAAGTTCATACATATTCTCAACTAGCTGCTCGTGAATAACTTAAATTTTAATGTCATTTTGTGTTAAATAATAAGTACGGTATGCTACTTTGAAGAGGAAATCATGAATACGACGAACTTAACTACGTGCATTACCTATCTGACGTAATAATGAGCGTGCTAACATTTCAGGTATGTGATTTATTGTAATAAATGTGAGCCTACAAGCCTCAAATACAGTCTTATCTGTGATAAGGTATTCTCTGATATTTGTAGTATCGTGGTATTACTTTACGTCTTGAGTTATTGCGATACAGAACAGTGTTTTCTAGTGGTGACTTGTTGGAACTCGACTGTACCGAGGAGCGATTAGAGGACCTGCTTGACAGCTGCGTTATGCGGGTCGTATGCAAATCAGGCGAAATGCAATTCAGGTCGTTCGGATACTTTTGAGCATGACTGTACGTGCCACCCTCTCCCTCCTAGTGCGGCGGCGAAGAAAGGCGGTACTCTTACTGCAGTCAGACCCGTAGCCGAGTCACAGACTTGCTCCACAGAATTTACCTTTTTTTTACTGATCGTTAATACGATTTCATGGATACACAGTGCATTAGTTTACAGGAAAACACTACATAAACATAAGCAATTCACGTAAAGTTGTAAACAGTAACTACAAAACTCATATCCACCAGCCATCAAGCTTGAATACTGCGCTTGTTGAATCTCTGCGCCAATAAGAACACGTCACAGATTATGACAGGTTAGCGCGCACGCCCAATAATGGCGGACAGCAGTTTCCCTCACTTCACAACTGGAAATATTTATTACACTCAGAACTGGCAGTTTGACAATTTTGTAATGTGCGCCGAATCATAATGAGCATGCATGAATGCTGTTATATAAATTACCAGAACAATTGCAGGAACTAGTTTTGAGAGATTATTAGCGTTGTGGGGGGAGGGAGTGGCCTTTTGGAGCAGTTCGTAAAAACAGAGACGAATAAATACAGTGGCTGTAATTTGCCAGTAACTGTTTGGCACCTTTTTATAACACCAAATGATTTTTAAATACTGCTTTCAGGCACTTTGACATTACTGACATGCATTTGACAATCTGTACTGCTGATGGAATAACATCAACACACTCTCAAAGTAACGTTTGTCAATTTTACATTTAAAAAAAAGTTTCTACCCTAACTGATGCAGCAAATCACTGTTCTGTATGACTTTATGATGTATTAAATTTCAGAAGCAGCCATTCATCAATACAGACAAGGTGACTCTCTCTCTCTCTCTCTCTCTCTCTCTCTCTCTCTCTCTCCAAACACAGACACACACACAACCACCCACCCACCCACCCACCCACCCACACACAGACACACACACACACACACACACACACACACACACTACTTGATTCATTACTTGATTTATTACAAAAGGAACGTTAAATAAAGATCGTGTAGTACACAATTTGCGTGTATGAGAGACTGCCTTCCTATAACACTGTCTGCACAAATGTCTTCGCGGTGGCAGCATTTTACCACTTGGATGGTTTCCATTGGCTCGCGATGTCTCTTGAATCCGTTCATTTCAAGTAATGTTCAAACTATTGTCCTTAAATTAATCGTCGAAACTTCAACAGTTCACTCTTCCGGTTTCAAGATGTGCACAACTTGACCACGCGCCACACACAACTAAACGCATAATTGTGCATATACTGTCCCATTCCGTAACAGTGGCGAAACCATATTTGTCTGTTTGGTTACATAACACAGTTCACAATTATTTCATTTTCTTCTTTCATTTTCACTGCTAAAGGGGGAGAGTTTTTCTGTTTTGCCTCAACTTTCTAGGTGGAGAAAAATGGAGGGTTATTAACTTTGTCTTTTTTCTTTTTCTGGTTTGCTTATGGTTTTGGTTTGACGGGGTAAATTATAATCCAAGCATTCGCCTTACGGATGAAGGAAACCGCTCTGAAACCTCGCCTGGGCCTGTTCTGTAGACATTAGATTTGATTGTCATTTTCCTAGTTTGTCATTCTTATAAGAAATGATTGATGTTGCCGGTTAACCCTATTTGCAATTCTTTTTCGTCGTATTCTTCGTCTCTTTTCGTTACGCATTGAACTATTGTATGTGGCGACTAACAGTACTGAAATCTTATAAAATTGAACAATAGTCCGATTTTACTACGACTAGCAAATTCGATGAGTCGTTATTTTAAAGGTTTTGAATTGGCTGTTTCGTATGTGGCGTTGTTTGGCATATGTAAGCTAAATCTTGTAGATATTCTTGGTATTCGTATTATAGTGCTGAACAGTCATCTTATTTGGTTTTGGTTAGTCACCCAGACACGCGTTGTGTATTCGAAAGCTGGTGTAATGAAGCTCTTATATGTATAAACTAATGTTTCTTTTGAAGCACCGATTATGCGTCCGTTGTAAGAGCCCTAGTCATTGTCTTCCTTTAGGTGTGATGTTGTATTTGTGAGACTTTATGATAATTTAGTAACCATACTCAGATAATTAGCTTTTGTTTTTGATGTTATATCTCCTTTATAATTTGAATTTTACGCCTTCTGGTGTTTGCTTTTTATTTCTTGTAACGTTTTTGTGCCTGGAGATGACTAGTTGGCTTTTTTTGGGCATTACGTTTGAAGAGCCACAGGATGAGCTGTTTCTCTATTTTCATGATGTACTTCGTGTTCATTTTTAGTAGGCGTCTGTTGTCTTTTTGTGGCAAAATGTACAGTGGTGACATCTGCGTAGAACGCTAAGCCATTGTTTCGGTGAGCTGGAGGAGGTATGTTGGCAGTGTATATACAGGGGTGACAATTATTGAACTGTATGGAGTAAAATCGTCATAACTTCTGAACGCTTTGCGTTACAACTTTCAAAATGCACGGTTGGCCGCGGGGCATAATGAGAATTAGATGCGGGTGCATCATTTGGTTAGGCGACGAAGGCCACTTTCATTTGGATGGGTTCGTCAACAAGCAAAGTTGGTGCATTTGGGTGGACTGAGAATCCAGATTTCGCGAGTGAGACCTCTCTTCACCTCAACGGGTGACTGTGTGGTGTACAATGGCCAGTCACGGAATAATCGGTGCGATATTCCTTGATGGCACGGTGACTGAGGAACGGTTCGTGAAGGTTTTGGAAGTTGATTTCATCCCCATTATCCAAAACGACCCTCATTTCGGCACGATATGGTTGATGCAAGACGGAGCTCGACCCCAGCGAAGCAGGAGAGTGTTTGATGTCCTGGAGGAGCACTTAGGTCACCGCATTCTGGCTCTGGGGTACCCAGAGGCCACTGGCATGGGCCTCGATTGGCCACCATATTCTCCGGATCTGAACACATGCGACTCCTTTTTGTAGTGCTATATTAAAGACGTGACGTACAGCAATAACCCCAAAACCATTCCTGAGTTGAAAACAGACATTCAGGAGGCCGTCGACGGCATCGATGGTCCGGCACTTCAGCGGGTCATGCAGAATTTCACTATTCGTCTGCGCCACATCATCGCCAATGATGGCAGGCATATGGAACATGTCCTAATCTAAATCCGAGTATGTGTAGTGATGTTTACATGTTGAGTAAAGTGCGTGTACGCCGTGGTTTGTAACTAATTTACGTTTTTTACATACAGTTCAATAACTGTCAGGGTATGTACTATATTGTAATGGAGAGACAATGGCCCCTTGTGGAAATCCAGCTTCCGAGGTGAAATTCGGAGAACGTTTGTCACTTACTGTGACCGCTGTAGAGTTGTCATTTGGGACACCCTTGATCAGTTGTACAGTTTGGGCGGGACTGGCGAAAGTGATTGGTTTATAGTATAATCCGGGATGTCACAATCTGTCTAATGCCCTTTCTTTACTAAAAACGAAGAGCCGATGCGCAGTGTGTGATGTTCATTGTATTTTGTAATGGGACTAGAGATTCTTAGCATGCGATCAATGGCAGAATATGTTTTATAAAGCCGCCCTGTATATCAGGAATTATCATTTACTCTTCAATAAAACGCTGTAGGGACATGTTTAATATTGTTTCGAAACGTTTCCATGTTACGGGTGGTAAAGTGATTGCCCTAAATGAGTTATGGTTATTGAACGATTTACCAGGGTTTGGTAACATAATTATCTTAACTGTATTCCCCTTAGTTGACGCTTGTTTCGTAATTAATTACAGTCCTCGCGCTGTTCGTATTAAAGCCGTTCACGCGTTGTTTCGACTGTAAATATACGATTGCTATTTACCGTTGTCCCCGTCCTCCTGTCGTCCTTAATAATGCAGTTCACACGTTATTCTCAGTCCTGTTGCATTGCGACACGCGAAAACCACGAACAGCCACGCGATGCTGTCACGAACTCGCGCCAAACTGTTCACGGCAGTCTTTCTCCATTCATGTATTGTCTCTCAAAACAAAGATCACGAAACTCTATGTTTTAATTTTTCTGAAAGATACATCTACAGTAATTACGGAAAATGATGCTAATAACCAAACATATTAAAAAATAAAAGAAAAAATGTATTTAAAAAGGCTCCCAGCAGCTATATTGTTACATAATCAGCTCTGTAACTCGCTTTTGCACCGTTTCGCCGTTTCGGTCCTCTACGCAGTTAATAATAACACCACACTCGTAACCATATTTGGCAAATTACCTACTTTGCCAGGAAAGTTGCCGAAACGTCACAGCAAACATTATGTGCACGTCATGTAGCGATAGCTTTGCTTAATGCCACGTTAACTTGACGGGGGGGGGGGGGGGGGGATATAAGCTTCGGGTCGAAATTCTGACCGAATACAACTCGCCTCCATCGGAATAGGAAAATACGTTTACGTTCGTGTACGTCGAGCGGTATTGTTAACGTATTCGCCACGACAGTTCGCAAGCGAAGGTCGTGACGAAAGCACAGTTGATAATGACTGTCAATGTTGTAAGAGGTCCTCGGGTATTTTAATGCGGTATCGAATGTCTGTCGGACAGTGGAACTTTTTCAGTGCCCCTTAACGCTAGGCTTCCTCTCTCTGTAATGTGAAGATATGACAGGAACGACACTTGGTTCAGACTCCACGTTAAACTCTGAAAGCCAGGATTACTCCGGTAGATTAAGGGCGTGCAAGTCGGCGAAGTGGCTGCCAATTGAAAGACGGACACAGGCGGCTGAACAGCCCTTTCGAGGGACTCCCAGCCAATCATGCCACACGAATTTACAGAACTTATACATAATCTGATCACTGCTCCAAATCAGCAACAAATCGCCGTGTTTCTTTTCGGCAGCCCTGGCACTAGATTTTACTTGGGAAATAGGAGCCAAGCGCTCGTGTCAGGTCGTGGTATCAGTCGCAATAGCAGAGCGAGATGGGATTGCATCCACCCTATTACACATCGACAACAACTAAGAGATTTATACCAAATCATTTAAAAAACGACGGAGTTGGTTCACCTTGGGGCACAAAGCGGGTCAGAGCACGATTGCAGAAACAACGAAAAAAGCGCTCCAAACTTAAACGAACGCAAAATCCCCAAGATTTGGCCATCTTTTGCGGAAACTCTAATTTCAGCGCGGACTTCAGTCGAGATGCTTATAATTGTTACCGCAACGAAAATTTGTCTCGAAACCCGGCAGAAAATCCGAAGAGATTTTGGTCGTATGTGAGGTCTGCTACCGGCAAGACACAATCAATGCCATCTCTGCGCGTTAGCAATGCAAATACTATCGATGACAGTGCTATTAAAGCAGAACTACTAAACACAGCCTTTCAAAATTCCTTCACCAACGAAGTAAATATTCCAGAATTCGAATCAAAAACAGCTGCCAACATGAGTAACTTAGAAGTAGATATCCTCGGAGTAGTGAAGCAATTTAAATCACATAATAAAAACAAGTCTTCTGGTCCAGACTGTATACTTATTAGGTTCCTTTCAGAGTACGCTAATGCAATAGTCCTGTACTTAACAATTTTATACAACCTCTTGCTCGCTGAAAGATCCGTACCCTAAGACTGGAAAGTTGCACAGGTCACACCAATATTCAAGAAAGGCAATAGGAGTAATCCACTAAGTTACAGACCCACATCATTAACGTCAATATGCAGCAGAATTCTGGAACATATATTGTGATGATCAATTACCTCGGAGAGAATGGTGAATTGACACACAGTTTACTCGGATTTAGAAAACATAGCTCCTGTGAAACACAACTAGCTCTATACTCACACGAAGTGTTGAGTGGTATCGATAAAGGATTTCAAATTGATTGCGTATTTCTAGATTTCCAGAAGGCTTCTGACACTGCGCCTCACAGGTGGCTTGTGATAAACTTACGTGCGTGTGGAATATCGCCTCAGTTATGCGACTGGGTTCGTGATTTCGTGTGACGGCGGTCACAGTTCGTGGTAAATGACGGAAAGTCATCGAGTAAAACAGATATGATTTCTGGCTTTCCCCAAGGAAGTGTTATAGGTCCTCTGCCGTTCCTTATCTTTAGAAACAATTTAGGAGACAATCTGAGCAGCCCTCTTAAGTTATTAGCAGATGATTCCTAGTAAAGTCATCAGGGGATCAAAACAAATTGCAAAACGATTTAGAAATGTTGCGTGTGTGGTGCAAAAATTGGCAATTAACTCTAAGTAATGAAAAGTGTGAGGTCATCCACATCACTGCACAAAGGAATCCTTTAAACTTCGGTTACAGATAAATCAATCAAATCTAAAGGCCGTAAATTCAACTAAATACCTAAGAATTACAATTACGATCAATTTAAATTGTGAAGAACACATAGGAAATTTTGTGAGGACGGCGAACCAAGTACTGCGTTTTAGTGGCAGAACTCATAGAAGCTGCAACAGATCTGCTAAAGAGACTGATTACACTATGCTTGTCAGTCTTCTTTTGGAATACTGCTGCGAGGTGTGGGAACCTTACCAGTTTGGGTTAACGGAGTACATTGAGAAAGGTGAAAGAAGGGCAGCACGTTCTTTGTTATCGAGAAGCAGGGGAGAGGCTGTCAAGGACGTGATACAGGATTTTGGGTGGACATCATTAAACTAAAGGAGTTTCTCGTTGCGGTGGGATGTTCTCACGAAATTTCAACACCAACTTTATCCTCAGAAAGCTAAAATATTTTTATGACGCCGACCTACATAGGGAGAAACGATCACCGTAATAAAATAAGGGAAATCAGAGCTCGCGCGGAAAGATATGTGTTCTTTTTTCCGCACTCTTCTAGATTGGAATAATAGAGAATTAATTTGAAGGTGATTCGATGAACCATCTGCCACGCGCTTAAGTGTGATTTCCAGAGTATCCATAGAGACGTAGATGTAGATTTAAGTAGCTGAAACATATAGAAAACAAATTGTGATAGAAAAAAATCTTAAAAGAAGAAGGGCGATACTTGTAAGAAACCAGCCACACACAGACGGCGTATGCAGACACTGAAGAAGCTCGGGTGGTTTCAGTTCCGCACAGCAGACCATCCAAACCAGAACCTACAGCGCCAGTGCTGCGAGGGACGACGACTGTTCGGCGGCTCCATTATGCTCTGGGGAACGTGGGTCCTGTGGAACTCATGCAAATCACCATGACGGCCAAGGAGTATCGTACACTGGTTGCAAACCACGTACACTCCTTCATGACGATCATTTTTCCCGACGGCTGTGGCATTTTTAGCAAGATAATGCACCATTTCACATGGCCAGGTATGTGATGGAGTGGTTCGAGGAACACAGTGGCGAGTTCCGGTTGATATGCTGGCTCGCCAGATCTGAACCGATCTAGCACACATGTGATGGTGTCAAGGAGCTGTTCCCCTGGAAGACGACGGATTCGGCCCTTCCGTCGACATGATGAAGAATTAGTCGGGATTCGTCAGACCTTGCAACGCTCTGCCACTACGCCAACGTCCAGTGTCAAATGGTTCAAATGGCTCTGAGCACTATGGGACTTAACATCTATGGTCATCAGTCCCCTAGAACTTAGAACTACTTAAACCTAACTAACCTAAGGACATCACACAACACCCAGTCATCACGAGGCAGAGAACATCCCTGACCCCGCCGGGAATCGAGCCCGGGAACCCGGGCGCGGGAAGCGAGAACGCTACCGCACGACCACGGGCTGCGGACCGTCTAGTGTCGATTGTCACCTGCCCATTTCAGTCGTAGTTGGTGTTAACGTTGGCACATGCATGGGTCGTCGGCTGCGGAGGCTCATTGTTACGAGAGTTCAATGCACTGTGTGTTCAGACACACTTGTACTCTGCCTAGCATTAGTCTGATTTTAGTTCCGCAACAGTTCGCTGCTTGTCCTATTTTACCAGTCTGTCCAGTCTACGACATCCGACATCCCTAATTAGAATTGGGCGCCCAACTCAATCCGGATGTGGTTCCGCCTTGGTTTCGCAACATGTTGAAGACACTCACCACAGAACTCTTCGAACACCCGCAAGTTGTGCAGTTTCTGAAATGCTCGTGCCGAGCCTCCAGGCCATCACAATCTGCCCTCGGTCAAACTCAGATAGATCGCGCGCCTTCTCCATTCCACACACGGACAGCACCGTCACTGATACTACGTGCACCGCGCGTGTGTCTGAGTAGCAGTCATTCCTCATCTGGTGACTCTGATATCGCCTGGACTAGTTTGTATCCTGTGGTCATAATGTTCTGATTGATCAGTGTAGTGTTCTCCGTCGACTACAATAGCGCCATTATTATCAGAGAAGAGCAAGTAGTGCACTGATTCATACTTAGCATGAATATGCGTGCTTAATGGGAAGCACCGAATGAAACGTAGTCAAATTGCATTTGTTATTACTTATCAGTGTAACAGCGTTGGCATGACAAAGCTGTTCCATTTATTATTGGTTTTATTTATTTATTTGTCCATGTAAATCTCTTTTCAAGTACATATGTTGTACACAGGATATTGGACAGCAAACCTTTTTAGCTATTGGATTTTCAAATGTCATACATACATTTTATAAATTTTTATGACAAATTGGATCTATACAGTTAATAATTACAAATTTTTGAGATACTGTATATTTATAACTTATTTCTACAATTAATGATTCAAATTACATTTTTTCTTGCATAAGATACTGTATGATTGAATAGTAGAAGTTTTTCAGAAGGTAGGATGTCACAGACTTTTTAAAGCTTTGTAGTTCAGTAAGAGATTTTATATGTCTTGGTAATCTATTGTAAAGTTTTGTTCCTGCATGATATACAACTTTTTGGCATAATGCGGTGTTACAATGATTAACATGTATGTCACTGTCTGACCTGGTACTGTAATCATGGACACTTTTGTTTTGAGGAAAAAGGTTTTCTTTTCTCAGTATCCTTTTTTTCACATGCGTGACTACTTCCAGTATATAAATGCAGGGAAGGGGTAGGATCTTTAGATCTTTAGTCGGCCGAAGTGGCCGCGCGGTTCTGGCGCTGCAGTCTGGAACCGCGAGACCCCTACGGTCGCAGGTTCGAATCCTGCCTCGGGCATGGATGTGTGTGATGTCCTTAGGTTAGTTAGGTTTAACTAGTTCTAAGTTCTAGGGGACAAATGACCTCAGCAGTTGAGTCCCATAGTGCTCAGAGCCATTTTTTAGATCTTTAAAGAAAGGTTTGCATGATATTCTGCTGCCCACTTGTTTCATTATTCTTATAATTGCCTTTTGTTTCCTGAAAACTGTTATGGCCTGATGTACATTTCCCCAGAAAATGATACCGTACTTCACTATTGAATGTAGACGAACAAAGTATACAGCCCTAACTGTTTCTGCACTAGTTCTGTTGCAGAGAATCCTTACCACATAGCTCATTTTTGCTAGTTTTGAATTTAGGGCTGTGATATGAGTGTTACATTTAAGATTTTCCTGGATATGAATCCCAAGAAATTTAGTTTCATTGATGGCAATAATGTTTTGGTTATCTATACATATTACGGGTTGTGCCGGATTTTTATTTTGGTCAGTGTGCAAATTCATGAGTACCGTTTTTTGGGGATTTACTATTAGCCTGTTTCTGGTGAACTATTCAGATACTCCTTTTGTAATAGCTTTTGCAGATGCAGTAAGATTTTCTTCATTATTCCCTTCAATCACTAGACTGGTGTCATCTGCAAACAGTACTTGATTAGAATCCCTAACGTGTGAAGGGAAATCATTAATGTAGACCAAAAAAGAAAGGTACCTAAAATGGAGCCCTGTGGAAAACCATGACTTAGTCCACATGGTTCTGAAAGGTGTGCCTGGAGTTCATTTCCTTCCATGTACTTAATTTCAGTTACCTGAGAGCGATATTCCAAATATGATTTAATCCACTGATTTGGCACACCTCTTACACCATACCATTCGAGCTTCCTCAGGAGTATAGAATGATCATCACATCAAAAGCTTTTGTTAGGTCCAAGAATAAACCTGAGATATTTCTGTGGTTGTCCACTGCATTTAAGACTTGGTTTATCAGATTAAAAGTGGCAGTTTCAATTGATCTCTGTGGTCTGAAGCCATGTTGACATCCAGAAATAATATTATTCTTGTCGAAGAATGTAATTAGTTTTGAAAGGAACACTTTTTCAATAATTTTCGAAAACCCTGACAATAGAGACACAGGCCTATAGCTACCCATATATTGATGATCATGTTTTTTGTATAGGGGTATTACTTTTGCCATTTTCAGTTGCTGAGGGAAGACACCACATGATAAGGATGAATTGCATATGTCCAATGAAGGTGCTGTTATTTTTATACTATAATCTGGAATATCATCAATACCAGTTGAATAGATGAAAGTTCCTGCATGATATACAACTTTTTGGCGTAATGCGGTGTTACAATGATTAACATGTATGTCACTGTCTGACCTGATACTGTAATGATGAAAGTTCTTTCCATGTTGTATTAGGTGGATTTCCAAATTTTTCCTTCACTAATTTCCCTGCTACATTGCATAGTAAGAATTGAAACTGTTTGCAACTTACCTAGGGTCAGTGACATTCTTGCGATCATGTGATATCACAATATTTTTGTGAGTTGTCCTCTTCCCCGTAAGATCCTGCACAGCTTTCCACATGGACTTCGTTTTATTGGATGACTTCATAATATATTTGTCATTTTCCTTAATTTTTGCCTCCTTCATGACGTGTTTCAAAACTAGCTTGTATTTTTTGAAATAATTAATAAATTCTGGACTGCTGTGAGTTTTGACTGCAGAAAAAGTTCCCGCTTCCTTTTATAAGATATTCTGATGCCTGGTGTAATCCAGTTTTTGAATTTATCTGTGCTTTTGGAAATAACTTTCCTTTGTGGAAAAGCTATGTCAAAATTATGCTTGAAAATGTTCAAAAAATGTTCCATCTTTTCGTTAGTATTAGAGGTATCATATACTTCTCTCCAAGATTGTTCGCTGATTAGGTACTGGAAGTATTCAATATTTTTCCCACTATAAATCCTTTTATGGATATCATTTTCTATACTGGTCGAAATGTGATTTACAGGTATGGTCAGTAATTGCGAAAGGTGGTCACTATAGCCGGTATCAATGTTTTCTGATGTACACATCTCCATGTTTACTCATACCTGATCAAGGAGAGTGACACTAGTTTTAGTTACATGTGTTGGAGAGCTAACAGTAAGACAAAGATTGTAGGCTTTTATAATATTTAAAAACGTTTCCCTGTGAGGGTTATGGCTCAGAAAGTCAATATTAAAATCACCACATAGTACCACTGTTTTCCAAGTTGTCTTAAGTTTGCCTACAGCAAGGTCCAATTTTTTTGAAAAAAACACTTATGTTGCTAACAGGAGATCTATACACACATAAAATAATAGTGTTTTCAGACATTAACTCAACAGCTGAGATTTCAAAGTCTCTTTCACAACCAAGTTTGCAAACAGATGTTATACTCTTATAATCTACATTTTCTTTTACATATATACAAGCTCTCCCATGTTTTGATTCCATTCTACAAAAGCAGTTTGCAAGGTTAAAATGTAATATTTTTAAGTACTGAAAATACTCATTTTGTAACCAATGCTCGCAAAAACATAGCACTGAAACATCTTTCCATTCACTATTGAGGAGTATATTTATTTCATCAACTTTGTTTGTTAATGACTGTACATTCTGGTGTACAATCTTCAGTCTATATTTGCAATTTAATTATGCATCACATTTTTTTGTGATACAGTCTACTTCGCTGTCGTCTTAACTTAATAAAAACAAACACACTATGTTACTTGGTATGCAAGACATATGAAACAGGGGAAATACCGTCAGTCTTAAGAAAAATGTAATAATTCCAACTCCAAAGAAGACAGATGCTTACAGGTGTGAACAATACGAACTGTTACTTTAATAAGTCGTAGTTGCGAAATATAGATGAATTATTTACATAAGAATAGAAAAACTGGTAGAAGCCAACCTCGGCAAAAATAAGTTTAAGTTTCAGAGAAATGTAGGAACACACGAGGTAATCCTGACCCTACGATTTATCTTAGAAGACAGTTTAAAAAAACGGCGAACGTACGTCTATACCATCTGCAGGTTTAGTGAAAGGTTTTGAAAATGTTGATTCAGAGATAAAATACGGGGTGAATGGTTATTTACAACTTATGCAGAAACTAGACTGCGGTTATGAGTCGATGAACATGATAGGAAAGCAGTGGTTCAGGAGGGAGTGAGACAGTGTTGTAGTCTGCCCCCGATGTTATTCAATCTGAACACTGAGCTAGCAATAACGGAAACCAAGAACAAATTTGAAGGGGAATCGAAGTTCAGAGAGAAAAAAGGAAAGTTTTGAGGTTTGCCGATGACACTGTAATTCTGTGAGTCACAAAGAGCCTGGAAGACAAGTTGAATGGAACTGACAAGTCTTGCGAAGAGATTATAGAAGGAATATGGACAAAAGTGAAACAACAGAAGCGAATTATAGTCGGATTAAATCAGGAGATGCTGAGGAAATTAGTGTAGTAAATGATGCAGTAAGTGAAGTACATCGGTCTTGCTATTTGGGCAGCAAAATAACGTGCGGCAGCAGAACTAGAGAAGATACAAAATGCAGACTGGAAACAGCATGAAAATCATTTTTGAAAAAGAGGTATTTGTTAACATGGAATATAAATTTCAATGTTAGGAAGTCTTTTCTGATAGTATTTGTCTGGAGTGTAGCTTTTTATGGCTGTGGAAAGTGGACGATAAAAATTTCCGACAGGAAGATAATAGAAGATTTTGAAATGTGGTGCTACAGAATAATGCTGAAGATTGGATAGGTAGATTGTACAGCTAATAAGAGGTAGTAAATCGAATTGGGAGGGGGGGGGGGCGGTAGAAATTTTTTGCACATGATTAAGAAGGGAGTTTTTTAGGACACATCCTGAGGGATCATAGAATCGGTTTCGTATTGGAGGGAAGTAGTGTGGGACATAAAAATTCTGTAGGGAGATAGAAAGCTGATTCAAATGGATGTGGGTCCCAGTAGTTATCCAGAAATGGAGAGGCTTCCAAAGAATATAACATCATCATTTGCTGTAAAAGATCTTCACAGCCGCTAATTGTTTTCTTTTAAAGGAACTGATCACTTTGCCATAGCATGAGGCGTATTCATAAAGTAAGTTCCTCTGTAGTCATGAACAGAAACAGAATGTATTTGAAAGATTTGTTGGAACAGATACAAGAAGTGGTGAGCTATTTTTCGACATATTCAGCAGCGGAATTCAGGCATTTGTCGTACCGAGAGCCCAACTGATGTATCCGATTGTCATAGAAGTCTTCCACCTGGAATTGGAACCATCGCTGTTTCTCTAAAAACGCTGATTCTGAGTGGACAGGTATTTCTTAAGGCTTTGGAGCAGATGGAAATCACGGTGAGCGAGATCCGGACTGTAGGGTGGATGATCAAATACCTCCCAACCAAACGTTTGCAGGAGCTCTGTTGCCCGGTGGGACGTGTGTGTCCGAGCGTTATCGTGCAGTTAAACAACACCGATATTAAGCATTCCGCGCCGCTTGTTCTCAGTGGCACGACGCAATTTCCACACTGTTTTGCAGCAGCGCTCAGCATTTACCGTCTCACACCTGGTCAGGAACTCGACGAGAACAACTCCCCGTCCGTTCCAGAACCCTAAAAAAAGCACTTCCCGCGCCGAAACAGTCTGCTTGAATTTCGGTTTGCAGGGAGAGCCACTATGACACCAATGCATTGACTGCTGCTTGGTTTCTGGGGTACTGTGTGCGGCCCACGTGAAGTCACCTGTGATGATCCGGTCCAGAAACTCGTCACAGTCATCACAGTATGCTGCAGAGAAGTCAAAGGTACCCCCATGGGCATTGTTTTATGTTCTGGAGTCAGTTGCTTCGGTATCGATTCCAGAACAACAGGTGCTCCGTGACATGCAACAAGGAGCGGCACACCTTTGGGAACTGACTGCTGAGTTCCGTGATTGTGACTCTCGCCCTTAACGATGGATGGTCTCCCGCTGTGCTCCTCAACAGGAACATTTTGGCAACCTGCCGTAAAATCGCTGTACTAGCAACGCACTATCTACTTGTTCGTGACGTTAAGCCCGTAGACATTGCATAGCTGACGATGAATTTAAATGGGCTCTATGTTCTGTGCGCTCAAGAACTTTACCACTGACCGCACTTCACACACTGCGGGAACTGGAATGCTAGCCTCCATTTTCAACCGCTGCTACAAAGCCACTATGAGACCTCAAGTTACATTAGCGCGCAGGTTCCCAAACTTCGCTAGACCGTTACCACTGAGTACAAACAGACGTTAGCTAGTACCCCCGCCCTCCCCCTTTAGTACCTAACTAAACTGTAGAAAGAAAGAAAAAAAAGACTCTTTTCTTGGAACGCCGGCCGCTGTGACCGAGCGGTTCTAGGCGCTACAGTCTGGAACCGCGTGACCGCTGCGGTCGCAGGTTCGAATCCTGCCTCGGGCATAGATGTGCGTGTTGTCCTTAGGTTAGTTAGGTTTAAGTAGTTCCAAGTTCTAGGGGACTGATGACCTCAGAAGTTGAGTCCCACAATGCTCAGAGCCATTTGAACCATTTTTTTTGGAACACTTTTATTTTTAAAATGATGAAAAATGAATGATATTTAATTTGTGTGCGCGCGTGTGTGTGTGTGTGTGTGTGTGTGTGTGTGTGCTTGGAGGGGGGGGGGGGGGGGATGGCAAGATGTTAGAATGAACGACGAAGGAATTCGTGGTGCATTGCACGTGCTTCCCACAATTTCTCATCAGATAAGAAAGTGAAGTCTCCACAGTGAGGTTAGACGCTTGTAACAAAACATATCTGCCTTGTTTTACTCCTCTCCATTGCGTCACTTACTTGACCTACTCACTGCAACCGAATTTAAAATCAACCAAGTTAAAATGCGTGCACTATGCTTACTGTTGGTAAATCACTTGGTTGCTGCACTCCTTACCTCTGAACTGGCAGGAAATAGAAGACTTGAGCCAAATAATCCTTTGTGTCTGACCACAGTCACTAGTTGGCTAATAATAGCAGTAAGAATAATTATAAAACTGTCTACAGCACTATAGTAGCCGTTGTTACCGATGTGTCGTTCTGTCAATTAATTCTTTTATATGTTTCGAAGCGAGCAATGAAGCAGTTTCTAGACTACTGCAGGTACCATCTACAACTTGGAGAAGACTTTTTTTTTTTTTTTTTTTTAGATGTTTAGCATTTGTAACTTACATGTCTCACTTTCATCATCAGCGAAGTACGGGACAAAGCACAACATGCGTGTCTAGGACAGTATTATGTGAGGAACCTGCAACCTCAACCACATTAATGCTACTAATTGCGAAAAGTAGTTATTGATAATTTACGTAATCAGTATTAGCGTCTTACAAAATTGTGATAATAGTGATGATCTTTGAAAATAATTTAGTTTCGCGACTGAAACGGAATTGAATCGTTTACTTTTTACCTCTCATAAAATTTTGTTTTACCCCTCACGGGGTACTTGCCCCCAGGTTAGGAATCACTACATTATTGCATCTACCGTGCAACGTCATTAGCCTTGCACGTACAGGGTGTTACAAAAAGGTACGGCCAAGCTTTCAGGAAACATTCCTCACACACAAATAAAGAAAAGATGTTATGTGGACATGTGTCCAGAACGCTTACTTTCCATGTTAGAGCTCATTTTATTACTTCTCTTCAAATCACATTAATCATGGAATGGAAACACACAGCAACAGAATTTACCAGCGTGACTTCAAACACTTTGTTACAGGAAATGTTCAAAATGTCCTCCGTTAGCGAGGATACATGCATCCACCCTCCGTCGCATGGAATCCCTGATGCGCTGATGCAGCACTGGAAAATGGCGTATTGTATCACAGCCGCCCACAATACAAGCAGGAAGAGTCTCTAGATTTGGTACCGGGGTTGCGCAGACAAAAGCTTTCAAATGCCCCCATAAATGAAAGTCAAGAGGGTTGAGGTCAGGAGAGCGTGGAGGCCATGGAATTGGTCCGCCTCTTCCAATCCATCGGTCACCGAATCTGTTGTTGAGAAGCGTACGAACACTTCGACTGAAATGTGCAGGAGCTCCATCGTGCATGAACCACATGTTGTGTCGTACTTGTAAAGGCACATGTTCTGGCAGCACAGGTAGAGTATCCCGTATGAAATCATGATAACGTGCTCCATTGAGCGTAGGTGGAAGAACATGGGGCCCAATCAAGACATCACCAACAATGCCTGCCCAAACGTTCATAGAAAATCTGTGTTGATGACGTGATTGCACAATTGCGTGCGGATTCTCGTCAGCCCACATATGTTGATTGTGAAAATTTACAATTTGATCCGTAAAGAGAACATTTGCACTGAAATGAGGATTGACACATTGTTGGATGAACCATTCGCAGAAGTGTATCCGTGGAGGCCAATCAGCTGCTGATAGTGCCTGCACACGCTGTACATGGTACGGAAACAACTGGTTCTCCCGTAGCACTCTCCATACAGTGACGTGGTCAACGTTACCTTGTACAGCAGCAACTTCTCTGACGCTGACATTAGGGTTATCGTCAACTGCACGAAGAATTGCCTCGTCCATTGTAGGTGTCCTCGTCGTTCTAGGTCTTCCCTAGTCGCGAGTCATAGGCTGGAATGTTCCGTTCTCCCTAAGACGCCGATCAATTGCTTCGAACGTCTTCCTGTCGGGACACCTTCGTTCTGGAAATCTGTCTCGATACAAACGTACCGCGCCACAGCTATTGCCCCATGCTAATCCATACATCAAATGGGCATCTGTCAACTCCGCATTTGTAAACATTGCACTGACTGCAAAACTACGTTCGTGATGAACACTAACCTGTTGACCCTACAAACTGATGTGCTTGATGTTAGTACTGTAGAGTAATGAGTCGCATGTCAACTCAAGCACCGAAGTAAACATTACCTTCCTTCAATTGGGCCAACTGGCGGTGAATCGAGGAAGTACAGTACATACTGACGAAACTACAATGTGCTCTAACATGGAAATTAAGCGTTTCCGGACACATGTCCACATAACATCTTTTCTTTATTTGTGTGTGAGGAATGTTTCCTGAAAGTTTGGCCGTACCTTTTTATAACACCCTGTATATGCAGTCGCTTCGCGCAACACTTGGTTTGGTAACTGTGAGACGAGTGGAAAAGGGACTTAAGGACTTACATAGTGCATTGTTTGTAGAGATAGACATTTCTAAGTGGCGGACGTTAGTCGCCCGATGGCGATATGCTTGGCACAAGAGACGGCGCGCAGTGTTAGCGGCGCGTGCAGTAGTGCGGCGGTGGAACAGCAGCTGCGGACACGCGCCGAGTCGGAGTCTGCGCGCTGTGGACAGCGGGCAGCGGACAGGAAGTGCCGGGACACCGGAAGCGCAGGCCGACGCGCCCGGCAATATCCGGCTGCTCTGCACGGCACGCCAGCACGTCACCCAGCGCCGTGCTTCCTGCCTGGCCCACACGACGCCACGCCGCGCAAACTGTGTAGAGGGACGCTAGACACACTTCTCCATTACATCACTATAACGTGTGAACATGCTCCGTTTAGACCTTCGGGGACGTCTATAGACACTCTTGAGTTCTGAGAAGTAGGAGAAAGCCATGTTTGACAGGTTTTAAATTACAGCGTATGTCCCATGTACGCTTCAATTACTTAGAATACTTCAAAAACACGTCTCTGTTGGTACGATTTGTTATAATTAAGTATAAGATAGAAAGTAACGGTAGTTGAACTCCTCACGATGTTTAAATACATTGAAGAGCCAAAGAAACCGGTACACCTGCCTAATATGTGTAGGGCCCACGCGAGCACTCAGAAGTGCCGCAACATGACGAGGCATAAACTCGACTAATGGCTGAAACAGTGCTGGAGAGAACTGACACCATGTAGCCCGCAGGCCTGTCCATAAATCCGTAAGAGTACGAAGGGGTCCTGAGCAAAGAACGGAAATCAGGAAGGTGGAAAGAGTATATAGAGGATATATACAAGGGAGACGTACTTGAGGATAAATTTATGGAAATGAAAGAGAACGTAGACGAGATAGCATATATGATGCTGCGTGAATAATTTGACAAAGCACTGAAAGGCAAGCCGAAGCAAGGCCCCGGGAGTGTTAGAGCTACTTATAGCCTTGGGAGAGTCAGCCATAACAAAACTCTTCAATCTAGTGAGCAAGATGCACGAGACAGCCAAAATACCCTCAGAATTCAAGAGGGATACAATAATTCCATTTCCAAGATAGCAGGTGCTGAGAGATGTGAAAGTTTTTCAACTATCAGTTTAATAAGTCACGGTTGCAAAATAATAACACGAATCCTTTACAGAAGAATGGAATAATCGGTAGAAGCCGTCCTCGGGGAAGATCCGTCTGGATTCAGGGGCATGTAGGAACACGTGAGGCAATAGTCGCCCTGCGACTTGTCATAGAAGATAGGTTAAGGAAAGGCAAACCTACGTTTATAGCGTTTGTAGACGTAGAGAAAGCTTTTGACAGAGTTGACTGGAATAGTCTCTTTCAAATACTGAAGGTGGCAGGGGTCAAATACAGGGAGCGAAAGTCTATTTACAGTTTGTGCAGAAACCAGATGGCAGTTATAAGAGTCCAGGAAGCGCTTGTTGAGAAGGGAGTGAGACAGAGTTGTAGCCCATCCCCGATGTTATTGAATCTGTATATTGAGCAAGCAGTAAAGGAAACAAAAGAAAAATTCGGAGTAGGAATTAAAATCCATGGAGAAGAAATAACAAGTTTGAGGTTTGCCGACTACATTGTAATTCTGTCCTAGACAGCAAAGGACCTGGAAGAGGAGCTGAACATAATGGAAGGGAAGTCTTTAGAGGTGGATATGACATGAACATCAACAAAAGCAAAACGAGGATAATGTTACTGCTTTAAGTGTCTCATTTCCTAATTTGATTCCTTCAGCGTCACCTGATTTAATTCGACTACATTCCATTATCTTCGTTTTGTTTTTGTTGATGTTCAACGTATATCCTCCCTGTATTTGACCCCAGCCACCTTCAGAATTTGAAAGTAAGTATCCCAGTCATCATTATCAAAAGCTTTCTCTAAGCTACAAATGCTAGAAACGTAGGTTTGCCTTTCCCTAATCTAAAATATATCGTAGGTTCAGTATTGTCTCGCGTGTTCCAACATTTTTAAGGAATCCAAACTGATCTTCCTCGAAGTCTGCTTCTACCAGCTTTTCCATTCCTCTGAAAGGAATTCGTGTTAGTATTTTGCAACCGTGACTTAGTAAACTGATAGTAATTTTTCACACCTGTCAACATCTACTTTCCTTGGAACTGGAATTATTATATTCTTCTTGAAGTGTGAGGGTATTTCCCCTGTCTCATACGTCTTATTCAGCAGAGAGAAGAGTTTTGTCATGGTTGGCTCTCCCAAGGATATCAGTAGTTCTAATGCAATTTTGTCTACTCCCGGGGCCTTACTTCGACTTAGGTCCTAGAGTGATCTGTCAAATTCTTCACGCAGTACCATATCTCCCATTTCATCTTCATCTACGTCGTCTTCCATTTCCATAATATTGTCCTCAAGTAAAACGCCCTTGTATGGATCCTCTATATACTCCTTCCACCTTCCTGATTTCACTTCTTTGTGTAGAACTGGTTTTCCATCTGAGTTCTTGATAATTATACAGGTGGTTCACTTTTCTTTAATTTTCCTGTAAGCAGTATCCATCTTACCTCTAGTCATACATGCTTGTACAGCCTAACATTTGTCCTCTAGCCATCCCTGATTATCCATTTTGCACTTCCTGTCCATCTCCTTTATGAGACGTTTCTATTCCTTTTCGCCTGCTTCATCTACTGCATTTTTATATTTTCTCCTTTCCTCAATTAAATTCAATTCTGTTACCCATGGATTTCTGCTAGCCCTTGTGATTTTACCTGCGTGATCCTCTGGTGCCTTCATTATTCCATCTCTCAAACCTACTCATTCTCCTTCTACTGTATCTCTTCCCCCTTTTCTTTTTAATCGTTCTATAATGCTCCCTCTGAAACTCTCTACAGGCTCTGGTTCTTTCAGTTTATACAGGTCCAATGTCATTAAATTCCAACGTTTTTGCAGTATCTTCAGTTTTAGCGTACAGTTCATAGTCAATAAATTGTGGTCAGAGTCCACATCTTCCCCTGGAAATGTCTTAAAATTTAAAACCTTGTTCCTAAATATCTGTCTTACCATTATATAATGTATCTGAAACCTTCCACTGTCTCCAGGTCTCTTCCGCGTATGCAGTCTTCTCTCAAGCCTCTTAAACCAAGCCAAGTGTTAGCTATGATTAAGTTATGCTCTGTGCAAAATTCTACCAGATGGCTTCCTCTTTCATTCCTTACCCTCAGTCCATATTCACTACTACGTTTCCTTCTCTCCTTTGTCATACTATCGAATTCCAGTCCACCTTCACTATTAAATTTTCGTCTCCGTTAACAATCTGAATAAGTTCTTTTATCACATCATACGTTTCTTCAGTCTCTTTATCATCTGCGTAGCTAGTTGGCCTATAAACTTGTACTACTGTGGTAGGCGTGGGTTTCGTGTCTATCGTGGCTACGATTATGCCTTCACTATGCTGTTCGTAGTAGCTTATACGCGCCCCTATTTTTTATTCATTATTAAAGCGAATCCTGCATTGCCGTGACTTGATTTTGTATTTATAAACCTGTGTTCACCTGACCAGAAATCCTGTTTCTCCTGCTACCGAACTTCACTAATACCCACTACATCTAATTTTAAGCTATCCATTTCCCTTTTTAAATCTTCTAACCTACCTGCCTGATTAAGAACGCTAGGGAACAGATTGTAGAACGCTAGGGAACAGGAGCTTTCGCCGGCCGGGGTGGCCGAGCGGTTCTAGGCGCCACAGTCTGGAATCGCGCGACCACTACGGTCGCAGGTTCGAAATCAGCCTCGGGCATGGATGTGTGTAATGTCCTTGGATTAGTTAGGTTTAAGTAGTTCTAAGTTATAGGAGACTGATGACCTCAGAAGTCCCATAGTGCTCAGAGCCATTTGAACCATTTTTGAATAGGAGCTTTCGAAATGTGCTACAGAAGAATGCTGAACATTTTATGGTTAGGTCACGTAACTAATGAGGAGATACTGAATAGAATTGGGGAGAAGAGGAATTTGTGGCATAAGTAAAATAGGAATCGTTTGATAGGACGCGCTCTGAGGTAGCAGGGGATCACCAATTTAGTGCTGGAGGGAAGCATGGGGGTTAAAGTCGTAGAAGGAGACAAGAGATGAATACAGTAAGCAGATTCAGAAGGATGTAGGTTCCTGTAGCTACTCGGAGATGAAGAGGCTTCCAGATGATAGAGTAGCATGGAGAGTTGCGTCAAAGCAGTCTTTGGACTAAAGACCACAACAAGAATGGTGTTGTGCAATATTGGTAAATTCCTTTGTTATCGGTTTCGGTGTACAGGCCGTATTTACCTGCACACAGTAGTCTCTGAGCGTCACATTTCGTAGGACATCACGTCGCTGCCTTTTGAGATGGCGCAGAGCGGTAAACACACGGCAGACACCAGCTGCGGCTGCCATGCTGTCGTTCCGACGTAAACACGCGTTCTGTCTTTACGGCTGCGACACCAGAACACGCCACAGCAGCGGTTCCCGCCACAACCTGGCAGCCTGCAATACACTCGTAATACCGACAAGTATTACACACCTATCCGTTGTACTTGCTACGTGTGTGATTGCTGTACGTTAGATCTTCACAAACACAGAAATCACATTGCGTACAAGAGGTGCGTACCGTATGTGAGGAACCACACGTTTAAGGTATCTAACGTTTGTCTGATGTTTGTGCGTGGTAGAAGGGGGAGAGGGAGTCCACCCATTTGTAGCAAGTGGCTTCCAAATATTGTACTTGCTACAAAATCGTTTAAGGCTGTCGTGGCCATTCGCTGGCAAACTGACTGTTGGCTTCTGTCTCAGGTTCTTCGGCCGATGCTCGCCTGATGATTTTTCTGATGTTTCGCAAGCACGAGTGGCTGGCATTGTCAAAGCTTCATCCTCCATTGCTGGTGGTGGACTGGAGCCGAGCTCGCGGCCACAGATTTAATGTATCTCTCCAGTTCTCCACTTACTACCTGTAACGGTCGTTCGCTGCAGCACAGGAGTCCAGAATCCGTTCACATCGAGGCTTTCTTCTTTCTTGTTGAAACTATTGTCATGCTTGCGTATTACTGTGGATTCAGAGATGGTGTAGAAATACACAAATATGACAATAGCTTCAACAAGAAAGAAGAAAGCCCCCGAGGTGAACGCAGCCTCGATTCTCGTGCTGCAGCGGACGACCGTTGCAGGTAGCATTGGCAGAACCGCAGAGGAAATTACCCCAGAAAAGCCGCTGGACGTTGGCGGGCCAGGTACTAATCTGCGGCTGCGAGCTCGACTCCAGTCCACCACCGGCAATGGAGGATGAAGCTTTGACAATGCCAGCCAGTCGTGCTGGCAAAACTTCAGAATAATCATTAAACAAACGTCGGAAGGGGATCCCGAGACAGAAGCCAACAAACAGTTTGTCATTGCACTTGCTGTAAGATTCTAATGGCCATGCCATCCCTGCCTTGTGCCTGACGACGTTGATCCTTACAAATGCATTTCCATCCCGTGATGTGCACGTAACTATGAACATCAATAACGTAAGTAAAGCCATAATTTATTCTAACGAAAATACCTCAACACATACTGTTCCTGAATTAGCCGCCTCAATAAGCGACACAAAGCATCGTTCTCCAGCGTACAACAGTGTATTTGTGTTGTTTATCAAATATTTCCAGTAGCGTCTCTTACAGACAACAAAACGTGGCAACAAGATCAAGTCAATAGAGATGTGAAGAACTTTTTTGTTATCCTTTACAGACTTGCACAAAACGCAAGGAATAATAACTGTCCTGTCCACATTAGCATAATGTGTCTTGAAATTCACTTACGAAACAAATAGCTTAGGAAACAATTGTGAAACCTATTCTTTGGTTCTGGGACCGTTACCTGGTTGAGTTAATGGGAGACATCGTTTAGTAAGTTCGAGAGCGTTCCGGAGATAATCAACAGAATAGTCGCAAACAGAACAGGAAAAGGGGTAGTGATAGTGCTACCAGAGGTACCTTCCACTCCTCACCGTAAGGTTACTGGCAGAAGTGAGGTTATTTAATTCACAACAGCTACGTATAATCGGGAAGGATATCATCCTGTTCATTTTTTTGGTCAAATGTTTGCATGTAACGAAAACATGACTCCCTATAAATTACGCAGAGGCCTTTTGTCCGAATTTTCATAGTCAAACGAATAGGTGGATATCAAATTCACCTGTGTGGTGTCAAGTTTTACAAAAGAATATTTAATTTCATTGAAAGTAATAGGGTAATTAAGAAAAACTTAATGTTCTAAGAGAAAATTCTAATGTATCATGAATAGTTGCTGCAATCTTTCTGGATGAAGTATCAAAAAGTTCATCTCTTCGAGCCTAGCCATTTTTCGCATAAATAGTTACATTGGTATGCTGCTTAACTGTCAAAGAGGCTTCCTTCGAATCAAGTACTATATTTAGGGTATATGAGAACAAAGGGCTCTAGCAAGGCGAATGAGATGTCAGAAAGTGGTGGTCGAATTGGTCGACAGGGTACTTCGTTCCATGTGTAGTGATCTCCATGTCCATGAGTACACTTCCCGCTGATGATTGCGTGCGCTGCTTGGCTGAATTTAGTTAAAGTACCCGCAAGATAGATTTATTCGTGGCTAATATGCTGGATGTGGACACGATGCGCTATCTGTTACACAGGACGGGCGTGCGCTGTTCATATATCAGTCTGCTGCCCTGCGCGTTGCACGCGAGTCCGCGAGCGTCCGAACCTAAAAGCTTTCCATCAGCAGCGAAAGAGCCAAGATCTACAGATGAGGCGCCACATCGGGGACGGACGTATTCTGGCCGTGCATCAAAACGGCACTTGCTAGTCTTCGCTGCTCAGTTAACAGACGTGAATGCAAGAAGCGACGGCAAATTACTAATAGTAACCTAAACTGCATACATTTCTTTTTTTGTACATCGTGAAAAATCTCTACGTATTATAATGCTCCCTGCCGTCTTTTTCTGTCTGTATGTGAAGTCTATTCTCAGGAACTTCTGTACGGATCTTGATACGGCTTTCACTAATAAGACTGATACTGGTATGGCACAATTTTTTCTTTCATCTGTAATTCCATTCGCCAGTGGGCAGCGCGAGATGTATTCTAGAACGCTCAACTTTTCCAGCCAAATCCGAGACTAAGTTAGGACTTTAGTCCACGAAGAGATAAAATAAATTAGAGAGAGCGTGACAGATTCAGGCAGGCAGACACACAAACAGACAGACAGACAGATAGATAGATAGATAGATAGATAGATTGATTGATTGATAGGACATCTATAGCCAGTCTGCAATCATCATTTCCACGTGCATGAGCAAGGCTGCGGCAAATTGCTAGAGGGGCAGCTACTGGCTGACACTGTTCTCATTTAGTGGAGATGTGGCGTGTGGCGAGCTCTGCACCCCGTTAAGAGTTTACAGGCTTTGCTGTCGTCAGAGACATGTAAATATTTTTTACACACGCATCGGCAGGCTGTTTACGAGCAATTTCTTGGTTATGGTATTTCGAAATACAGTTTACTAAAACTAATCTATTGCATTTACGGTGCACTGTAGATGGCGTTCTATTCCGGTTCTTTTGTTCGAGAAAAATTTTGAATCTTAACGTGATTGATCTACATTTATTTTCCACTGCTCGCTCTGTGGCGGAGCTATTTCTCGTATTACGTGAAAGGACCAGGGTGTGGGGGGCTCTTTCGGTATATTAAGAATGTTCGTTTTCGTATAGTGCATCTTCTTCGTCTTCGTGTTTTCCACGGTGTTTCTAGTAAATCTGTTGTGAACCCTATGGTTCTGATTATTAAAAAAAAATCTTGTACTAAATGGCAGAACTCTTTTTTTCAGAGAGAAAGAAAGGAAGTGCGCTTAGAGTGTATTGGCACTCTCAGTGCGATTGGGAAAGTACCTTGCGCCGTGCACTCAGGGGAGTCACTTTGGAATGTCTTTAAAGGGCGCAGCGAACTTGGTTGATCTTAGCGAAATGCAAGAAGAACTGTGGAGGGTCGGTGACTGGTCTCGGGACCGCTACTTGACCGTAACGTAAATAAATATTAAGCTACGTTGCATTACAATATAGGCGAAAAATTACCGGAAGTAGTAACTGTCGTAACGTACCTTAAAAGTATCTGTAGGAAAGACAGATGTCAGGCTGACATTCATTTGGAGAATGATTAGGAAATCTAATTAATCCATAAAAGAAATGTCTAATTAAACACTCGTTCAACGATTCTCGAGTATTGCTTATGAAACTGGGACCCATATTATGTTCTGTTAATAGAAGAGATATAAGAGATCCAACGAAGAACGGTGCGTTTAGAAACGAGATTTTTAGTGAGCGTGAGAACGTTACCGAGATGATCAACAAATTCCACTGGCAGGCAGTGCGGATTGCCTGTCCTGTCCTCTTACAGCATGTTCCGTACGCCGTATGTTATAGTTTGGCTTATTGATTGGCATTGTATTACCTTGACAAATCCCCACTGTATCATTGTGTGATATTATCCTTGGATGAATAAATAACATAAATAGACAAATAGACGTGCGAATGGGCAGGGAAATTAAACGGTGGCGCGCGGGAGGGGGGGGGGGGGGGGGTGAAGCGCATTGAAAGAAGCCAAGGCTTGAACGACAGCATTCAAATTGTGTTTTATGTAGAAGTGTCAGGAAATTTGCTGTTAAACTGGGTACTCCTTCAAACTCCAAATCAACTTCAGTTGCTGGTTGGTTGATTTGGGGGAGGGGATCAAACAGCGAGGTCATCAGTCCCATCAGATTAGGGAAGGATTGTGCAGTAAGTTGGCCGTGCGCTTTCAAAGGAACGATCCTGAAATATGCCTGAAGCGATTTAGGGAAATCACGGGGAACCTACATCAGGATGACCGGACGTGGGTTTGAACCGTCGTCCTCCCGAATGCGAGTCCAGGATGCTAACCACTGCACCACCTCGCCCGGTAGACTGGATGCTCATGTCGTGACATTAATGTCAGCCTCGGTTTTTTCTCTGAAAGGAGTTTGAGAGGCAACCGTGTATTGTTTACTTTCTGTTGCATCCTTAAAATGTAAGTGATTTGAATACTATACTGAACCTACTGGATAGCTAATTTCTTATTCCACAGTGGATTGTTTTCAGTTTTAGGATTTGACTGTGCATCGAAATTAACTCGGAGCGTCAACAGTGAAGTTCGCTGTCTTCCGCTGGACTTAATGTATTACTATCGTTATCCTTATTCATCAGAGATGTCACACTGCTACCATTTCCCAACAACGAAGCACGCAAGCGTCTTTCCACCAAAGGAGCTGCTGCAGGCTATTAGTAGGGTGGGAAGGAGGAAAATTAGAATTTAGCTTCCTGTCGTTGACTACGATGTAGCACAAGCTCGGAATCGGATAAGTGTTGAGAATGAATTAGACCGCATGTCTCACAAAGGAACTGTTCCGGCACTTCCCACAAGTGACTCAGGGAAACCAAGAAAACCCTAGGTCCCACATTTGAACCCCTGTCTTCCCGAATGCGGGTGTGCTAAACACTGCGCCACCTCGCTCGGTCAGTATATTTTAGACCAACGCGTATTTTATTTACGATCGAATGAATCTTTCATTCTACAGCGGTGTTTGCGCTGTTTAAAAACTCCTGGCAGATTAAAACTGTGTGTCGAACCGAAGCCCCAACGCGCCCCGAGGTACTGGTGTAGATCGTGCGTTGATAGTTCAGTCGCTAAACGCGTTGCGCACGATAGGTTCTAGTGCAGCACACAGTCTTAATGGGCAGGGCGTTTCAAATTGTTGTTCTCTTACACTGCCTGATAAAACAAGTGAAGCACCCAGAAGAGATGGTCGGATGTCAATGCCTCTTCGTAGAGTTACACAACGTTGGTGGGTGTGTAAACGATTAGAACTGAAATTCTCTGTGACAAGTAGAACTGTCACCAGAGTGGTTAGTAGTTTCCTTGTTTAGTGTTCTTCCCGGGCTAGGTAGGATACATCAAGAGTGTTCAGATGCAAAGGTACGAAACTTCGCAACAACCGAACCGGTTCAAATTTGCATAGGCTACTGTGAGGTAACAGAGAGAGACTTTGAGGGACGCGAATGTGGTGTCGCCATCTCTCCTTAAAACATTCAAAGAAGTGCCCTCAGCAGGCAAGATGACGCACACCGTCTTTTACGAAGTCCAACGTCCGATAATCATGAAATTCCTCGAGCACGGGAAGACCCTTAACAGTGACGTGTACTGTGAGACAGTCCGTAACGCACGCGCGCCCACTGAGAGCAAACGTCTGGGCTGTTCATGCAGGAGCTGATTCTGCTTCGCGGTAACGTGCGTCCAGACTCTTCAAGGTCGCACAAAGTGTAATGGCCAAGTTTAGCTGAGAGCAGCTGGAGCATCCGCCGTACAGCCCGAGCACGTCGCCCTGTGACTCCCGTGTATCTTTTTTTTTTTTTTTTTTTTGAAGGATACAGCGGAGGATTGGCTCCTTTCACGGCCCCAGGAATTCTGGGAACAGGGAATCTTTCGGATCGGGAAAGTGGAATACTTCCTCTGGTGAATACTTTTGAATAAAGACTTCAATTAAACTCTCAGTGTTGTTTCGCAAGTTTTCTTTTCAACGACCCTCATATAAGGGTCGTGAACAGCACCAGATGTTGAGCGATGACTGCGAATGGCACGGAGATGCCGTGTAATCTTGCGAGACAGCGTTATCAACACCTGGCCTCATTGTTGGCCTCCGTTTCACCGGATGGTTGAATCATGCAATATCCAGATTTGTCAGACTTTTCGATACGACATTAGACGAGAGTTTGACCGCACTAAAACTTGAGGGCAAACATGCTCGTCGTCTAGGTTCTAGTTGACCACGTCTGACCACGACAAGGGACGTTGGCCGCATTGTGCACCAAGCGTGTCGTAATCCCTTCATATCTGCGCCGGTCATTCGAGAACAAGTATTGAACTCAATGCATCATTGTGTGTCACCCTGCACCACTGGTAGGAGGCTAACAGCAGCTGGACTGCGGAACTACCGTCCTGTGCGTAGGCTGCTGTAAACACCACAGCATAAGACCGCTGCAGCTGATGAATGGCGTCGCATCATGTTCAGCGATGAATGGCGGTTGTACCCTATCCTGGCTATCTGACCATAGGTCTTATTCTTCCGACGTTTTGGAGAGGAACAGCGGTGTTGCTCCTAGCATGATGGTGTGGGAAGCCACGGGGTATGACTTGAGATCACCGCTGGTAGTGATTGAGGGAACTCTGATGTCAGAACGGTACTTCATGACGTCCTGCGACCTCATGTGTTACCTGTGATCATGGTGCCATTTTTCAATAGGACAATGCTCGTCAGCACTTGGCTTGTGTCCCACTGAACTGTCTTCGTGATGTTCAGGTACTCACGTGGCCGGAAAGATCGCCAGAACTGTCCGCAGTAGACCAGCTCAGACATCAATTCCGTCCCATTGCCAATATCAACGATATGAAGTACCAGTTACAACAGTTACTGACCAGATTCCATCAGATGAGGCCTACATCTGCATCTACATAGGTACTCTGCAAGCCACCGTACGGTGCGTGGCGGAGGGTACCCTGTACCACTACTAGTCATTTCCTTTCCTCTTCCACTCGCAAATAGAGCGATGGAAAAACGAATGACGGTATGCCTCCGTACGAGCCCTAACCTCTGTAATCCTATCTTCGTGGTCCTGAGGAGCAATATATGTTGGAGACAGCAGAATCGTTCGGCAGTCAGCTTAAAATGCCGGTTCTCTAAATTTTCTCAATAGTGTTTCTCGAAAAGAACGTCGCCTTCCCTCCAGGTATTCCCACGTGAGTTGCCGAAGCATCTGCGTAACACTTACGTGTTGTTCGAACGTACCAGTAACAAAAATAGTAGCCCGCCTCTGAACACCTTGCCCGCATCTCGTGGTCGTGCGGTAGCGTTCTCGCTTCCCACGCCCGGGTTCCCGGGTTCGATTCCCGGCGGGGTCAGGGATTTTCTCTGCCTCGTGATGGCTGGGTGTTGTGTGCTGTCCTTAGGTTAGTTAGGTTTAAGTAGTTCTAAGTTCTAGGGGACTGATGACCATAGATGTTAAGTCCCATAGTGCTCAGAGCCATCTGAACACCTTCGATGTCTTCCTTCAATCCGACCTGGTACGGATCCTAAACATTCGAGCAGTACTCAACAATAGGTCCCACCAGAGTAATATATGCGGTCTCCTTGACGGATGAACCACTCATTCATAAGATTCTCCCAGTTAACCGAAGTCGACCATTCGACTTCCCTGCCATAATTCTCACATGCTCTTTCCAGCCTAAGAGAATCAGTGCATCATCCAGTCCAGAATGGGTGCAACGGCGTACTGATAAGTGGGCAAATGCTGCCAAGTTCTTTCTAAATTTAACTCGATTTTGAAATCACTTGAATAACATCACAACTCTCAACCCGTGAAGTTTCATTTCGTTTCCTCCTTCCATGCCGGCCGGGATAGCCGAGAGGTTCTAGGCGCTACAGTCTGGAACCGTGCGACCGCTACGGTCGCAGGTTCGAATCCTGCCTCCGGCATGGATGTGTGTGATGTCCTTAGGTTAGTTAGGTTTAAGTAGTCCTAAGTTCTAGGGGACTGATGACCTCAGAAGTTAAGTCCCATAGTGCTCAGAGCCATTTGAACCAACCTCCTTCAAATTTGGGCACTTCACCTTTTTCGTCAAGAAATGTATTTATGAATACTGCTCTACCTCTAATTTTCTTATTTCAGAACCGCAGATTATTTCAGTTGGCTTCACCGGTATTACGTTAATCCCAAAATGAAGATAACTTCCATTTTTTATGTGCGACTCCAGAGGCAGGGGAGGAAAAGAGCGAAGTCAACACTCACAGAAAAAAGAAGTAAGTGCTTCACGCCTTCAGTGTTATTGGAACAAACTGGTGAGCCGTTATACTACGAAAGGTTTCGCGGCGAAACAAATTTGGCCGATCCGGACTAACCGTGACGGGCGTGAGTCAGGCAGCTTCGGTGCATGAGCGTCGTGCGCTTCTTGTCTGTTGTCCGGCGACTGTTTTTGCTTCCGGCCTCTGCTTACTGTGTTCTCAACAAAGAACTGTTTATCTCGGCTAGAGTTCGAACCGGTAACCGTGACAACGGGTGCCGGTAGACAGCTCTTTTCTTGCGCAGAAAAGACTTCCGCAGTGCAAAGTTCAGACGTGCCGCCACGTCAGGCGAGTTTGGAAAGCTCGTCTAGTTCATCCGCACGACCTAACTGTGCATTCCAGCAAATCATGGTCGCTGCGATGAGGTCTTTGCACATTTTGTGCTCAAGTTACGGCTCGCTAGGTCGTTTACTTCTTTTCTCGGAGTATTGTAGCGTACTCGAATTCTAAAACAGGAGCCTACTGCATCGCCAAGATAGTATAAAAGAGCGTGTTACAGCCCTATCCTGGTTGGCCAGAAAGTGTGTGTAATGAAGACTGAAAAACCTGCCCTAGTAAAACTTTCTGACACATTCAAATAGTTTTCTGGAACGCTATTCGGAATGTATGGCTCCGAGCTCGACTTCCAGTGCAGGAAACTGTTTCAGTCTACCAGCAAATTTCGTAACAATACAAACTCCGTTGCAGAAGCAAGGGCTGTTTCTGTGTAGCAATGAGTCGTGTGCCCACAGCACGACGTGCAACCATTCTGCTGCTACCATTGTTTCTCTCTCACAGGTATCACTAGAATAAGAGAGGTTATAGCACTTACACCGATGCGTCAATTTTTTTTTTTTTTTTTTTTTGCTTACATTCAACATGCGAAGGTAATCGCTAATACTGTACGAGATATCCTTCGCCATGCGCTGTACAGGGGCTTGCAAAGCGTAATGTAAATTTGTCATGAATTATTTGTTTGCTATGAGATCTGCATCTGCAGGGATACAATGCCTGTGGTTCTGCTGTTCTTTATCAGCGACATCGTTCGTATTCACGCTGTAATCTGAAAAAAAAGCCGCTGGCCTTCAACTTTTATACAGATTTTTGTGTACCCGAAACTCTTATCATATTATCTTCATCGTTCACACTTTCTTACATGATAATCGGATTCCCAGCCATTGTCTTGGTGTAGCGCTTATGGAAGCTGCTTGCAGCTAAGCGCAACGATAATCGTGTTGGACATAGTGTTTCCGTCGTGCTCATATAGCAGTCTCCGAAAGTAATAACGGAGTAAGAGGGTGTGTTCTGAACAGGGTCAGAGCTTATTCGCTTGACATCTGGCATACAACAATGCCAAAAATATAAGTATACAGAACGGAAGAGAGGAACTTCAAAAACGTTAACAGTGGCGGAAAACATTCTCCACAACAGCTGCCACGCCTCTTTGGCGGTGAGGCGAAATGTTCGCTGTTAGGTGGTTAAAGAGCCCTGTACGTAGTCTAACCCGTGCAGAATGCTCGCTGTAAGGTGGTTCAAGAGCTCTGTAAGTGGTCGAGCTGTACGGGAAGAGGCTGTGGTGGCTAAGGGCCCGCGAAAGCTGCTGTTCAGATCGTGGGGCTCATTTAATTATCTGCGTGAAACTCGTCCACTAGTGCAGCTCCGTGCGAGCAATCTATGCCGTCAATGAAGAGCAAGTCCGGACAAACGTTACTTCCGAAAGACTGCTCATGTCGTTCCAGTTACTAATCTTTGAGTTAACGGCATTCCTCTCACCAATAACTAAAATGTGATATTTTGTACAGGTGTCCAGTATTATGCCTCCCCATAATATGAAACCCTCCCAACTGCTAACTTGTGTTCCTCCTCCACGATGTTTCTCTCATTGTACATTCAGTCATTTTTCTTTCAAGCAAATATCCGACGAGAATCCTTTTGCAAACTGGAAAACGATTCAATGTGAAAAGTACTTTGCTCCCTTCATTTATAGTCCAGTCTCGATCTTGCTGACTCCACAACAAACGAGCAGTACTGTAGTGAGCAGGAAGCGCAGTAGTTCTGAGTCTGACATGGTTTGTCAGACAGCTTCAAATCCTGAAACGGCCGTAACTTCAGCACACAGTTGTATTGCACACATGATTGGCTTTCGGAAACCAGTTATGTTCATAAGAGTATTGCTCTCCCGCTGCTTTATCGCCACAATTGGTCATTGTTGTAAAGTCCTACAACGAACATTTTTTGTGTTGGTCGATACGCTGCTGGGGCGTCTAAAGATTGTTCCGTGCAAGACAGTTCCCAGATGGTGTCTGTGTAGCATTAAGTTGTAAACTTCACCAAGAGACTCATTTCATCTTCCTCATAACAAAAAATGCAAACAGGATAGAAGCAACATCTGTCTAATGATCCCCTTTTCACTACTTTTGAATACCGTGATTACTTAAATCAGCGGCCGGCCGGAGTGTCCGAGCGGTTCTAGGCGCTTCAGTCTGGAACCGCGCGACCGCTACGGTCGCAGGTTCGAATCCTGCCTCGGGCATGGATGTGTGTGATGTCCTTAGGTTAGTTAGGTTTAAGTAGTTCTAAGTTCTAGAGGACTGATGACCTCAGATGTTAAGTCCCATAGTGCTCAGAGCCACTTGAATCATTTTTGAACTTAAATCAGAGAGTGGCTAAGTGCTGCAGAGGCTGAGACGGTTCTGCGACCGTGTGGGCTGCAGATTCCTCGATTTGCGCCATAGGGTGGTGGGGTTTCGGGTTCCGCTGAATAGGTCAGGAGTCCACTACACGCAACAAGCGGCTACACGGGTAGCAGGGGTTCTGTGGCGTGGGCTGGGCGGTTTTTTAGGTTAGATGGCCTTGGGCAAGTACAGAAAGGGCAACAGCCTCAACGGGTGCGGGGCAAAGTCAGGACATGCGGGGACCAAGCAGCAATCGGTATTGTAATTGTAAACTGTCGAAGCTGCGTTGGTAAAGTACCGGAACTTCAAGCGCTGATAGAAAGCACCGAAGCTGAAATCGTTATAGGTACAGAAAGCTGGCTTAAGCCAGAGATAAATTCTGCCGAAATTTTTACAAAGGTACAGACGGTGTTTAGAAAGGATAGATTGCATGCAACCGGTGGTGGAGTGTTCGTCGCTGTTAGTAGTAGTTTATCCTGTAGTGAAGTAGAAGTGGATAGTTCCTGTGAATTATTATGGGTGGAGGTTACACTCAACAACCGAGCTAGGTTAATAATTGGCTCCTTTTACCGACCTCCCGACTCAGCAGCATTAGTGGCAGAACAACTGAGAGAAAATTTGGAATACATTTCACATAAATTTTCTCAGCATGTTATAGTCTTAGGTGGAGATTTCAATTTACCAGATATAGACTGGGACACTCAGATGTTTAGGACGGGTGGTAGGGACAGAGCATCGAGTGACATTATACTGAGTGCACTATCCGAAAATTACCTCGAGCAATTAAACAGAGAACCGACTCGTGGAGATAACATCTTGGACCTACTGATAACAAACAGACCCGAACTTTTCGACTCTGTATGTACAGAACAGGGAATCAGTGATCATAAGGCCGTTGCAGCATCCCTGAATATGGAAGTTAATAGGAATATAAAAAAAGGGAGGAAGGTTTATCTGTTTAGCAAGAGTAATAGAAGGCAGATTTCAGACTACCTAACAGATCAAAACGAAAATTTCTGTTCCGACACTGACAATGTTGAGTGTTTATGGAAAAAGTTCAAGGCAATCGTAAAATGCGTTTTAGACAGGTACGTGCCGAGTAAAACTGTGAGGGACGGGAGAAACCCACCGTGGTACAACAACAAAGTTAGGAAACTACTGCGAAAGCAAAGAGAGCTCCACTCCAAGTTGAAACGCAGCCAAAACCTCTCAGACAAACAGAAGCTAAACGATGTCAAAGTTAGCGTAAGGAGGGCTATGCGTGAAGCGTTCATTGAATTCGAAAGTAAAATTCTATGTACCGACTTGACAGAAAATCCTAGGAAGTTCTGGTCTTACGTTAAATCAGTAAGTGGCTCGAAACAGCATATCCAGACACTACGGGATGATGATGGCATTGAAACAGAGGATGACAAGCGTAAAGCTGAAATACTAAACACCTTTTTCCAAAGCTGTTTCACAGAGGAAGACCGCACTGCAGTTCCTTCTCTAAATCCTCGCACAAACGAAAAAATGGCTGACAACGAAATAAGTGTCCAAGGAATAGAAAAGCAACTGAAATCACTCAACGGAGGAAAGTCCACTGGACCTGACGGGATACCAATTCGATTGTACACAGAGTACGCGAAAGAACTTGCCCCCCTTCTAACAGCCGTGTACCGCAAGTCTCTAGAGGAACGGAGGGTTCCAAATGATTGGAAAAGAGCACAGGTAGTCCCAGTCTTCAAGAAGGGTCGTCGAGCAGATGCGCAAAACTATAGACCTATATCTCTGACGTCGATCTCTTGTAGAATTTTAGAACATGTTTTTTGCTCGCGTATCATGTCATTTCTGGAAACCCAGAATCTACTATGTAGGAATCAACATGGATTCCGGAAACAGCGATCGTGTGAGACCCAACTCGCCTTATTTGTTCATGAGACCCAGAAAATATTAGATACAGGTTCCCAGGTAGATGCTATTTTTCTTGACTTCCGGAAGGCGTTCGATACAGTTCCGCACTGTCGCCTGATAAACAAAGTAAGAGCCTACGGAATATCAGACCAGCTGTGTGGCTGGATTGAAGAGTTTTTAGCAAACAGAACACAGCATGTTGTTATCAATGGAGAGACGTCTACAGACGTTAAAGTAACCTCTGGCGTGCCACAGGGGAGTGTTATGGGACCATTGCTTTTCACAATATATATAAATGACCTAGTAGATACTGTCGGAAGTTCCATGCGGCTTTTCGCGGATGATGCTGTAGTATACAGAGAAGTTGCAGCATTAGAAAATTGTAGCGAAATGCAGGAAGATCTGCAGCGGATAGGCACTTGGTGCAGGGAGTGGCAACTGACCCTTAACATAGACAAATGTAATGTATTGCGAATACATAGAAAGAAGGTCCCTTTATTGTATGATTATATGATAGCGGAACAAACACTGGTAGCAGTTACGTCTGTAAAATATCTGGGAGTATGCGTGCGGAACGATTTGAAGCGGAATGATCATATAAAATTAATTGTTGGTAAGGCGGGTACCAGGTTGAGATTCATTGGGAGAGTGCTTAGAAAATGTAGTCCATCAACAAAGGAGGTGGCTTACAAAACACTCGTTCGACCTGTACTTGAGTATTGCTCATCAGTGTGGGATCCGTACCAGATCGGTCTGACGGAGGAGATAGAGAATATCCAAAGAAGAGCGGCGCGTTTCGTCACAGGGTTATTTGGTAACCGTGATAGCGTTACGGAGATGTTTAATAAACTCAAGTGGCAGACTCTGCAAGAGAGGCGCTCTGCATCGCGGTGTAGCTTGCTCGCCAGGTTTCGAGAGGGTGCGTTTCTGGATGAGGTATCGAATATATTGCGTCCCCCTACTTATACCTCCCGAGGAGATCACGAATGTAAAATTAGAGAGATTAGAGCGCGCACGGAGGCTTTCAGACAGTCGTTCTTCCCGCGAACCATACGCGACTGGAACAGGAAAGGGAGGTAATGACAGTGACACGTAAAGTGCCCTCCGCCACACACCGTTGGGTGGCTTGCGGAGTATCAATGTAGATGTAGATGTATATGTACTACAGTGTTCGCAGCCACACCGAACGTCCCAACTGAAACCTGCATTATCTTTTTCTACCAAGTTTGAAGACAAGCACTAAACTGTCCCTCGTTTGATTCCACAGATAATGAACAGATGGTGGCTGCAGAAATAGGCACCGAAGGATCATTAGATTACATCATATGGCTAACGCCAGGGACATAACGTGAGGTCTTGCGGTACAAATCAGGCGTCATAACTGAACATCAGCATAGAAAAGAGCGAATGACTTGGAATGCGTCGAAAGCTTTCTTCGGAAACCATTTTATATGCTTTTAGAGAACGTAATTTTACTATCCACTATTACCGACTGCTTCGGGCAAGGATTGTTTTATCTTATAAAATGGTTTGCAATCGTTTTACACAATGCTTCTGTCTGTCTGCATTTGCTGAGTATCTATTTAGTATACTCTGACCTACTTCTAGCAGATTTCAGCTCTTATTATGCAGTTTCAGTACATACAGATGGACCCCGTGAAGCACATGGCTGCAGCCAAATAAACAGTAGAGAACGAACGTAGTCGCAACGTATTCAGGACCTTATTGGGTTTATTCCTTAAAACTTCGTTACTAGAGCCGGTCACCAAGTAAAGAGATATTCAGCTAAGGGAGAGAAGTTTTCAATCTAATATCCTCTTTTTAGTCCCCAAAATTAAAGCCTGTTCCCGATATTCGTATGTAAAGTTAATGCAGAGCTTTTTCTTTCTTTTTCTGACTTTGTTTTCAATCGTACAGCCAACCGTCTAACACAAAAAATGTTTCAAATGGCTGTGAGCACTATGGGACTTAACATCTAAGGTCATCAGTCCCCTAGAACTTAGAACTACTTAAACCTAACAAACCTAAGGACGTCACACATATCCATGCCCGAGGCAGTATTCGAACCTGCGACCGTAGCGGTCGCGCGATTCCAGACTGAAGCGCCTAGAAACGCTCGGCCACACCGGCCGGCACAGTCTAACACAGATTTTACTGAAATACATAGCAACAGAAAGCACGATGTCTGTTTCCGTTAATATATTTCTTAATACTTCTTTATGATAATCTCTGCAACGCCTACAAAATAAATAAATATTCAGTAGATTAAAGCGGTAATTGTCAGAAAGAAGATTTGTTTGCCCTTATTAATTTTGAGCACACACTACAAAGCTCTCTATACCAGTTTGGATATTCATTATAAAGTCTAAATTGAGCAGTTCTTCGAGGATACTCTTTTATCTGACTAGATTTTGAAGCAACCGCGTGTGCCCATATTCGGAAAATCTGCAGGGAAGGTCCATTGCTCTGCTACTGGCAGTCCATTACAGGCACGGAATGATTGTCCTATGGTTGGTGCCATTATCATCAGAATTATTATCATCCTTTCCAACTGAATATTCCAAGCGCAGTTTGCAGTTCTGAATTGAACTTTAGTACAGGAGTGTTCTTTATCGAGGGTGAAATTTATTCTAAGGTCCATTATTTATTGGCATATTTCCGGAAACATATCTTTAAGTCCGGTGGCGGAAGGTATGTGTCCAATTTAGCCCCTAAGATGCAAGTGTTTGTCCAAGTAGGCCATAATCTCATTTTCACCAAGACTGGAAGCAAGATGGGGGACTGCCCGAGTCTAGAACTCATAAGAGACAAGTTGTTGCTGTTCTGTAAAACTGGCGAATGAGAACAGCAGCCGTATGCGTGCTCGTGTGTCGAGCAGTGCACACGCGCCGGCGTTGAGCAGCAACAGGCGGCTGGACGTCCAGTAACAGCAGAGGCGCAATGCGGCGCCGGGGCCGAAGCCACTGCATGCGGCAAAGCGGAAGTGGCAGTCCGCAGCAGCACTCCCCCTACCCCGCTCTCAGCACGCAGCAGTCAGTGGGATTTGTAGCGCCTAGTCTCAGTGGTATACCGCCGCATGGATCTCTTGAAACACTGAGTCATGTGAAGTACATAATGCTCTGCGAACGTACCTTCTATTCAAATTGTTTCAGTTTCAATGGTAACTGTAACCATTCACATGAAAACGTTTTATAATTACTTTAGAAAATAATAATATATATGATCTTGATGAAAGAGAGCAGCTATATTATTCGGATATGGTTGATGATACCTGGTTAACTGTTATATAAAGTCATTTTGCGGATATGTAAACACTAAGGTGACAAAAGCCATGGGTACAGATATGTAGATGATGTACTGTTTATGTGGACAGGTACCAACAGACAACTGAAGACATTCCTGTTGTTGTTGTGGTCTTCAGTCCTGAGACTCGTTTGATGCAGCTCTCCATGCTACTCTATCCTGTGCAAGCTTCTTCATTTTCCAGTATTTACCGCAACCTACATCCTTCTGAATCTGCTTAGTGTATTCATCTCTTGTTCTCCCTCTACGATTTTTACCCTTCACGCTGCCCTCCAATGCTAAATTTGTGATCCCTTGATGCCTCAGAACATGTCCTACCAACCGGTCCCTTCTTCTTGTCAAGTTGTGCCACAAACTCCTCTTCACCACAATTCTATTCAATACCTCCATTCAATACCTCCTCATTAGTTATGTGATCTACCCATCTAATCTTCAGCATTCTTCTGTAGCATTATATAACGGTAAGACAGAGATTTAGGAACCAGGTTTTAAATTGTAAGACATTTCCAGGGGCCGATGTGGACTCTGACCACAATCTATTGGATATGAACTGTAGATTAAAAATGAAGAAACTACAAAAAGGTGGGAATTTAAGGAGATGAGACCTGGATAAACTGAAAGAACCAGAGGTTGTACAGAGTTTCAGGGAGAGCATAAGGGAACAATTGACAGGAATGGGGAAAGAAATACAGTAGAAGAAGAATGGGTAGCTCTGAGGAATGAAATAGTGAAGGCAGCAGAGGATCAAGTAGGTAAAAAGACGAGGGCTAGTAGAAATCCTTGGGTAACAGAAGAGATATTGAATTTAATTGATGAAAGGAGAAAATATAAAAATGCAGTAAATGAAGCAGGCAAAAAGGAATACAAACGTCTCAAAAATGATATCGACAGGAAGTGCAAAATGGCTAGGCACGGATGGCTAGAGGACAAATGTAAGGATGTAGAGGCTTATCTCACTAGGGGTAAGATAGATACTGCTTACAGGAAAATTAAAGAGACCTTTGGAGAAAAGAGAGCCACTTGTATGAATATCAAGAGCACAGATGGACACCCAGTTCTAACCAAAGAAGGGGAAGCAGAAAGATGGAAGAAGTATATAGAGGGTCTGTACAAAGGCGCTGTACTTGAGGACAATATTATGGAAATGGAAGAGGATGTACATGAAGATGAAATGGGAGGTACGATACTGCGTGAAGAGTTTGACAGAGCACTGAAAGACCTGAGTCGAAACAAGACCTCGGGAGTAGACAACATTCCATGAGAACTACTGACGGCCTTGGGAGCTAGGTGAAAAATCCATTAACTTTTTAGACCTTAACACAGATATCATGACAAATACACATACTTTCAAAATTTACAGAAAACCCACAACAACGGACGCGGTAATACCCTCAAGTTCACAACACCCAATGACACACAAACATGCAACCTTCCATTACATGGTACATCGCGTCACATCCATACAAATGTCAAAATAGAGTTTCGAAACAGAAGTAGACACCATTAAATATATTGCATGTAACAATGGCTATAAACCTGAATTAGTTGACAAAACCCTGCACAAGAAACAAAGAAGGAAAATCTTGCCCTACATTTATGCCCTCTCTGCAATAACAACTACACCAAAAACCAACTGGTGTACTATACCATATCTAGGTAAGCTATCAGACAAACTAGCCAAAACACTGAAAGCCCAAAACTATAAAACATCATTTTATGTAAGAGGTACTACAGCTAATCTCCTATTAAACAGGAAGAACAAAACAGATAAACTAAGCAACAATAGGGTCTACAAAATAACCTGCACTGACTGAAATAAACTGTACATCGGTAAATGGGCCAGGCCATATCAACAAGGCTGACTGAACATGAACGAAGCTGGAGATTAAATAAATCCGACTTCACCTTTGCTGAACATGTGCTCAAACAAGGACACAAACATCTAACAAACACAGAAGTGCTACATATAGCCAACAGAGGCAGAAAACTCAGCCTACTAGAAGCACGTAAAATTAACGACCACTTAGCCCGAAATCCCCAGCTGGTCCTAAATGACCAATTGCAACTGAGCACATCACCACTTTCAAACTTTACACAATAAAGTAACCCAGCTACTAACCACAAAGTGTCCCAATGGTAAACAAATTCACACCCCAATATAATGTAATATCCCTTATGTGTTTACATTTCTAACTGTAACAATGTAATATTAGATACATATTAATGCATAATTTTCTAGTAGCTAAATGTAACCGTCAAAGAAAACATCGCTGTTATATAACCAACAATTAATGTCCAGTGCAACTGTTCACAACAGATACCAAAAACTTGTAAATTTGTAATAATGTGTATTCTAAATAATTCTAATTGTTGTCATATATGGTACTGACAAACCATGAAATATGATTTTTTGATGTTAAAGAGCAGTTTTACAGAACAAAAAGTGAAAAGACCAGTTTGACAATTCCAAAGACAATACCACAACTAAAGATCGTATGCAAGTGCGTTGTATCTTAGTCTAGAATGTTTGGTTCGTAAGAAGACAAGCTCCTTGTAAAAAATAGGTAGTAGTTATCTGAAGAGCAGTGTACTGGCGGAACCTATATTTGTACTCCGGTGATCCACGTGAAAAGGTGTCCGACGTGATTATGGCAGCAGGATGGCAATTAACAGACTTAGAAGGCGGAATGGTAGTGAGTAAGACGCATGGAACATTTCAATTCGGAAATCGGTAGGGAATTCAATATTCTGAGATCCACAGTGTCAAGAGTGTGCCTGAACACCAAATTTCAGGCATTACCTCTCATCACGGACAACGAGTGGCCGAGGGCCTTCACTTAGCAGCCGAGACCAGTGCCGTTCGCATAGAACTGTCATTGCTAAAAGACAAGCGACACTAAATGAAATAACCACACAAATCAGTGTGGGACGTGCAACGAACGTAGCCGTTAGGACAGTGCGTCAAAATCTGGCGTTAATGGGCCATAGCAGCAGACGACCAACACAAGTGTCTTTGCTAACAGCACGACATCGCCTGCAGCGCCTCGATGAGCTAGTGACCATATCGGTTGGGCCCTAGACGAGTGGAAAACCGTGACCAGGCCATATAAGTGCCGATTCCAGTTGGTGGGAGCCGATGGTAGGGTTCGAGCGTGGCGCAGATCCCACGAAGCCATGGACCCAGGTTGTCAACAAGGCTCCGTGCAAGCTGGTGGCTCCATAATGGCATGGTCTGTTTTTTCGTGGAATGGACTTGGTCTCCTGCTCCAACTGATCCCATCATTGACAGGAAATGGTTATATTCGCCTACTTGGAGACCATTTGCAGTCATTCATGGACTTCATGTTCAAGACCGATGACCCCGCAGTCTGGTTTCCTCCCCCAAACAATCCAACCCAACTTAATTTTCCCAAACAACGATAGAATTTTTAACGACGACAGTTCGCCATATTAGCGGGCCCCAGTTGTTCGTGATTGATTTGAAGAACATTCTGGACAATTCGAGCGAATGATTTGCCGTCCCAGATCGCCCGACACGAGTCCCATCGAACATTTATGGGACGTAATTAAGAGGTCAGTTCTTGCACAAGATGCTGCATCGGCAACACTTCCGCAATTATCGACTTCTGTAGAGCCAGCATGCCTCGGTATTTCAACAAGGCACTTCGAAGACTTGTTGAGTCCCTTCCACGTCGAGTTGTTGCTTCACTATGGCGGGCAAAAGGAGATCTCACATGGCGTTAGTAGGTATCCCATGACTTTGTTTCACCTTAGTGTATGGTTCACATTCGAAAAAAAAGGGTTTATATCTTCCACTATTACTCCACCACACACACAGTACAGATTATCTCAAAAGTGTTTCCACTGTTGATGACTAGGAAGCGATCCATGATTGAATCTCATGAGAATTTGGAAAGTTATAATGTATTTTTACCGTTAATTTGTGGAAGCAGTAATTTGATGGACTTTTTGCCTGTGTTTGTCCGCAATATTTCTCTGTAGTGCGTATCGATTATCGATATTCGTCTTACCGCCGGCGTCTTGCTCTTCCACTAATCCTCTTGAACTGTAACACTACATTGTAGATGTGGCGCTGATGCAAGAAGTGCCCGTGTTAAATGTGAAACATGTAGCGAGCTGCGACATGCTTCGCAACTTTAACGCATGGACCAAGTGTCAAACCGCCATAATGATCAGAGGACGGAATAGAAGCGTATGACTCCGTATCTGTTCCCCAACGGCACAGGCCAACAGTGACACAGGGTGATGTGGAACTCATCAGTGTATAGAGCCATTGCAGACTGAGAACTAAACTGTGACCAATTTCGTTCGTAAAATAGCAGCAATTTTCTCAAAAAAAAAAAAGAAAAAAAAACCACATTGTACCACAGTTAAGTGAGATCAGGTTACATCCTCTAATACCTGTACGGAATTGGAACAGCTACTGGAACAGCTGATATAAGAGAACGCTTGGAGCAATTTTTTTCCGAAGCGCAACGGAGTTACAAGTTTTTCTACAGCGGTTTAAGGAGAATTCACCACATGTACATAAGCAGAACCATACGACATGAAATAGCTAACACACAAATCTGTCAGTTGGCTTTCTCAGATCATTTGCAGATGTTAGTGAAGCTTTAAGCTCCTATGGGAGCAATGAACGAAGCAATGCTGTGAACCGAAACGGCTCACACGTGGCAAGACCACCATTTGTTTACAGCAGGAGCGTGATCGGCACATCCAAACAGAGGTTGGGGGGGTTGGGTTGTTTGGGGAAGGAGACCAGACAGCGAGGTGACCGGTCTCATCGGATTGGGGAAGGACGGGGAAGGAAGTCGGCCGTGCCCAATCAGAGGTTCCGGGGAAACCTGCTATAACGAGCAGAAAGCTTTCTGGTAGAAATGCACGGGACACATTTACACACTGTGTCTAAAAGACAAAATAATTACGGCGCCAGCTGAGAAAGAACGCCAGCTTCCACGTATAAAAATAATCAAAGCAAAGTTAATGAACGTTTAGCTTAACGAACTGAAATGCATTAAGTCAGAAGCAAGACGCACAGAGAAACTGACGACGAACCCGCAACGCTTTGCCATCTCGGCTGTAACGGATAAAAGAGAAAGGAAGAAAGAGAAAAGAGCTGCGGGGTAAATATGGAAAATAGCTGTTAACAAAGTCCTGACGCCCTCGCGCACAACTGCTGCGTAGGGCATTTCCAGTGCGATGAAACAAGCATCGGCACCACGGCGAATCTGCTGCTGGAGGTTGTAACGAAACAGCAACCTCCCTAATTTTATTTCTCCCAGATATGCCTGTGTTCATTTAAAACATTTAATAACAAAAATAACTGATCTTTCAAACTGAAGCGGAATTTGATCCCAAAAAGATATTAATAGTGAAGGAAAAGTGAAAATCTTCTAAGGAAACGAGTGGAATATTTCATACATGCAATTTTGGAGCAACTATTAACATAAAATTTTGACTGTTTCTAGAATTCACTGAATATTACACTCACTCGGTATGAAACAATTACTAGTAAGCTTTAGACAAGTAAGCAGGGTCCCGCAATCGTACCGAGATTCTGATATGTAAACAAACGCCAACCGACACACAGCTGTCATGTTTAATATTTCGCGCAGTCTAAATGCTTCACCAATGAGAAACCACCCACTCTTCCGCGACTGGTCGTTGCCAACTGGCAGGCACTATACGGCGCGCATATATTACTATATGAAACGTTTCTCAGCATTGAAATTACATTTAAATCAGTGCCATTAGCTGCTGACGGGCGTTGATATACATCAACGGGGACAGTTGAAAATGTGTGCCCCGACCGTGACTCGAACCCGGAATCTCATGCTTACACGGCAGACTCTCTATCCATCTGAGCCACCGAGGGCACGGAGGACAGTGCGACTGCAGGGACTTATCGCCGGTACGCTCCCCTTGAGACACACATTCTCAACTTATCGTCCACACACTACATTCGTAGTGCCCATTACTCACGGCAGACAATCCACCGCATCCGCACTGAAGAAGCTCATCAGCCGGTCTTCGGTGCGGATGCACACGAACTCTTACGGGACTCGGCGGATTGTCTGCCGTGAGTAATGGGTATAATGGCAGGGGCACTACGAATGTAGTGTGTGGACGATAAGTTGAGATTGTGGGTCTCAAGGGGAGCGTACCAGCGATAAGTCCTTGCAGTCGCACTGTCCTCCGTGCCCTCGGTGGCTCAGATGTGAGCAGAAGATCCCGGGTTCGAGTCCCGGTCGGGGCACACATCTTCAACTGTCCCCGTTGGTGTATATCAATGCCCGTCAGCAGCTGATGGTATTTATTTAATTGTAATTTCGTTCTAGATAGCTGCACGGTCACCAATGGCATCTGTTCTCTCGGACATATCCGAAAGAACAGATGCCATCTTCATATCATTTGTTCGATTGTCATAGTTTTTGTATTGCCTTCCCACATATTAGTTTACAGCGAGAACGGTTTCAATACTTTTATACGGAGTGTTCCGGGAGAAATCATCAGTATTCAGGGATATGACAGGAACGATCAATCGAAGCAAAAAGATATCTAGTAAACGTGGGATCTGAACTGCTTACCTGAAGATGTCCGATACTGTGAAACATATTTATTCTACTGCAAGCTCTTTGCTTTCCGTATTTTGGGAGGAGGTAGTATTGAGCAAAAGAAGAAAATGTTGTTTAATAATAATGTGCTTTGAACTGCATACCGTAAGAGCTGTTAGCGCGAATTCAGTAAAAGAGATGTGTTTCACAGTAGTGAAGATGAACAAGTGCTCATACCTCTTAAGGTATGCAATTTAGAGCCCTTGCTTCCGGACATTTTTTATTGTTTTGGTCCGTAGTACCTCCTCCCAAAATACGGAAAGCGAAGAGCTTTCAGTAGAAGCTCTTAACATGCCCATACCATCTTAATCTCTTTCATTCAATTTCTTCTCTCATACTTTCTTGTTTGAGATCCTTTCTAATCTCTACATTCCTTACTCTGTCCATTCTTGTTTCTCCCTTAACTGCTCTGAGAAATTTCATTTCCCCTCTTTGCAGTCTGCTCCAGTCCCTTTCTGCCATTGTCCATGTTTCTCCACCATAGGTGACAATAGGGATGTAATTATTCTTATACGTAAGGAGTTTTGCTCTTTCTGAAACTTCATTATTCCAAATCAGATGTTTTATTGTTTGGTCGAAATTGCCTCCCTTCTGTAACCTCATATTAATTTTGTTAGTTATTCTTCCATCCCTAGATATTTCACTCCCTAAATAAGTGAAACTTTCTACCACTTTGAGGGGTTCTCCATTCAAGGTAATATTTACATTGATTCCTTTCTCTCTTCCAAATACCATTACTTCACTCTTATCTTTATTTATTTTTAATCCATACCTTTTCATTATTTCCTTCCACGCATCAATCTGTAACTGTACATCTACCTCTTTATCACCCCATATTACCATATCATCTGCAAAAATCATCTTTTGGTCTTTTTCTTTTACTATATATTTAACTGCCCTATTCATTCCCTCCATCACAACATTAAAAAGCGCAGGAGATAGAATACTTCCTTGCTTAAGTCCTTGTCTTATTTCGAAGTATTCAGAGTTCCCCAATGGTGTTCTAATTCTACAATTGTGGCCTCTGTACATTGTCTTTATAACATTAATGTATCCATCTTCTATATCTATCTTCTTCAGTTCTTCCCAGAGTCTTTCCCTGTCAACTGAGTCATATGCCTTTTCTATGTCTATAAAAACCATTATCACCCTTTTGTTATACTCCCAACTTTTTTCCATCGGTTGACGGATAGAAAATATCAGGTCGATCGTGCTCCTTCCTTTCCTAAACCCATGCTGTTCTTCACTCAGCTCCTTTTCTTTCTTTTCACTTATTCGATTTAGTAAAATTCTTTCAAAAATCTTGGCTGTATGACTCATGAGGGTTATCCCTCTGTAGTTTTTACAAAGTCTTTTATTGCCTCTCTTGAAGATGGGAACAATGTCTCTGTTCTCCAGTCGTCAGGTATTTTACTATTTCTCCACACGCTTGATAGTACTCTACACAGCCACTGCATTCCCACTGGACCTGCTGCTGTTATCATGTCCACTGATACTTCATCAGGTCCTGGGGCTTTCCCCCCATTCATCTTCTTCACAGCTTTTTCCATTTATTCCCGTGTAATTTGTCCTAATTCTGCTTCCCAACTTCTCTCAATTTCTCCATTATTTGTTGTTTCCTCATGTACCTGCTCCTCAGCGTTTAACAGCTTCTTAAAATGTTCTTTCCAGAGATCTTTTGTGTTCCCTGGATCTTCAAGAATGGTACCGTCCTCTGTTTCCATCTTTACTGGTACTTCAGAAGCCTTCCTTTTATTTTTCATCATTTTATAGAACATTTTCTTATTGCTCTTCACATATTCTTCAAGTTTTTTTGTAAACTCTTCCCATGCCTTTTTCTTTGCTGTTTCCACTATTTCTTTGCACTTCTTCTTTTCCTCTATATATCTTTTATGGTCTTCGTCATTTTTAGTTTTCCACCATTTTCTCCATGCTCCATTTTTTCTTCTAACTGCTTGGATTGTGGTATCATCCCACCAACTTGTCTGTCTTATTTTTTCCTTTCCAGATATTCTGCCACATACTTTTTGTGCTGCTTCGACTAAAGTGTCTTTGAATAAACTCCATTCTTTTTCTACATCGCAGAAAACTTCTTTTGGAAATTTTTGTGTTATTAATTCTCTGTACTTCTCAGCACGTTCACTCTCCTTCAATTTCCAATCCCGTATCCTCATCACTTTCTTCTGTTTTCTATTTTTCACACACTGATTCATTTTCCATTGTCCCACCAGTAATCTATGGTCTCCATCTGCACTCACACTTGGAATTACCTTCACATTTGTTACTTTCTCTCCCCATTCCCTATCTACTAGAATATAATCAATTACACTCTTCGTTCTTCCATCCCAACTGTATCTGGTGATAACATGACTTTCTCTCTTCATAAACCAGCTGTTTGCTATTTTCATTCCATTTCTCTGTCACAAATCCAGGAGTCTTTCCCCTTCTTCATTTCTGCCTCCATATCCAAAACATCCCAATACTTGCTCAAAACCCTTTCTGAAACTATTGCACATAGCAAACACGTTACCTCATTGTCCGGCCGGCCGGAGTGGCCGAGCGGTTCTAGGCGCTACAGTCTGGAACCGTGCGACCGCTACGGTCGCAGGTTCGAATCCTGCCTCGGGCATGGATATGTGTGATGTCCTTAGGTTAGTTAAGTTTAAGTAGTTCTAAGTTCTAGGGGACTGATGACCTCAGAAGGTACGTCCCATAGTTCTCAGAGCCATTTCAACCATTTTTGAACCTCACTGTCCGTAAACTGTTAATCGCAAGTTTACTTTGTGAGATGATAGTACACGACAGAAAGCACTTTAATACGTTTATCTTTTAACTCCACAATCCACGATCTGTATCAAAACGGCCTGCGCTATACACTGAAAACACCGTGTAAAAACTCCTGTCCATCCCTTCTCTCACCGTGCATCAGTACCTGCATTTCTCCCCAGACACCTTTGCTACTGTTTCACTAGCGACCTCTCGATACACTGTAAAGCTTGACGTCCCTCGCAGACTATTACAGATATTACAATGTTTTAAGCTTTTAAGAGAGATTGCAGTTTTACATTATTTTTTAAAAGCGCACTATTTAGCTGTGTATTATTACATTTATCTTTTGCACTATCCAGATTTCAGCTTTCATGCCATTATCAAGTAGGATGCTAAAAGTCGTTAGACCATTATCAAGTCATGTCTGTTCACAATGTTTTGGACTGCGTTAACAGACATGACCTAACAGTAATCTAACGACTTTTAGCGTTGTATTTGATAATAGCATGTTTTTGTTGTTATGGTCTTCAGTCCAGAGACTGGTTTGATGCAGCTCTCCATGCTACTCTATCCTGTGCAAGCTTCTTCATCTCCCAGTACCTACTGCAACCTACATCCTTCTGAATCTGTTCAGTGTATTCATCTCTTCGTCTCCATCTACGATTTTTACCCTCCACGCTGCCCTCCAGTACTAAATTGGCGATCCCTTGATGCCTCAGAACATGTTCTACCAACCGATCCCTTCTTCTGGTCAAGTTGTGCCACAAATTTCTCTTCTCCCCAATTCTGTTCAATACCCCCTCATTATTTATGTGATTTACCCATCTGATCTTCAGCATTCTTCTGTAGCACCACATTTCGAAAGCTTCTTGTCTAAACTATTTATCGTCCACGTTTCACTTCCATATATGGCTACACTCCACACAAATACTTTCAGAAACGACTTTTTGACACTTAAATCTGTACTCGATGTTAGCAAACTTCTCTTCTTCAGAAACGCTTTCCTTGCCATTGCCAGTCTACATTTTATATCCTCTCTACTTTGGCCATAGTGAGTTATTTTGCTCCCCAAATAGCTGAACTCATTTACTACTTTAAGCGTCTCATTTCCTAATCTAATTCCCGCAGCATCACTCGACTTCATTAGACTACATTTCATTACCCTCGTTTTGCTTTTGTTGATGTCATCTTATATCCTCCTTTCAAGACACTGTCCCTTCCGTTCAACTGCTCTTCCAGGTCCTTTGCTGTCTCTGACAGAATTACAATGTCATCGACGAACATCTAAGTTTATATTCTTCTCCATTGATTTTAATACCTACTCCGAATTTTTCTTTTTTTTCCTTTACTGCATGCTCAATATGCAGATTGAATAACATCGAGGATAGGCTATAACCCTGTCTCACTCCCTTCCCAACCACTACTTCCCTTTCGTGCCCCACGACTCTTATAACTGCCATCTGGTTTCTGTACAAATTGTAAATAGCCTTTCGCTCCCTTTGTTTTACCCCTGCCACCCTCAGAATATGAAGCAGAGTATTCCAATCAACATTGCCAAAAGCTTTCTCTTAGTCTACAAATGCTAGAAACGTAGGTTTGCCTTCCCTTAATCTATTCTCTAAGATAAGCCGTAGGGTCAGCATTGCCTCACGTGTTCCAACATATCTACGGAATCCAAACTTATCTTCCTCGAGGTCGGCTTCTACCAGTTTTTCCATTCGTCTGTAAAGAATTCGTTTTAGTATTTTGCAGCCGTAACTTATTAAACTAATAGTTAAGTTATTGCCCGCATATCGTGGTCGTGCGGTAGCGTTCTCGCTTCCCACGCCCGGGTTCCCGGGTTCGATTCCCGGCGGGGTCAGGGATTTTCTCTGCCTCGTGATGGCTGGGTGTTGTGTGATGTCCTTAGGTTAGTTAGGTTTAAGTAGTTCTAAGTTCTAGGGGACTGATGACCATAGATGTTAAGTCCCATAGTGCTCAGAGCCATTTGAAGTTAGGTTATTTTCACATCTGTCAACACCTGCTTTCTTTGGGATTGAAATTATTATATTCTTCTTGAAGTCTGAGGGTATTTCGCCTGCCTCATACATCTTGCTCACCAGATGGTAGAGTTTGTCAGGACTGGCTCTCCCAAGGCTATCAGTAGTTCTAATGGAATGTTGTCTACTCCCGGGGCCTTGTTTCGACTTAGGTCTTTCAGTGCTCTGTCAAACTCTTCACGCAGTATCATGTCTCCCATTTCATCTTCTTCTACCTCCTCTTCCATTTCCATAATATTGTTCTCAAGAACATCACCCTTGTATAGACCCTCTATATACTCCTTCCACCTTTCTGCTTTCCCTTCTTTGCTTAGAACTGGGTTTCCATCTGAGCTCTTGATATTCATGCAAGTGGTTCTTTTTTCTCCAAATGTCTCTTTAATTTTCCTGTAGGCAGTATCTATCTTACCCCTAGTGATACATGCTTCTACATCCTTACATTTGTCCTCTAGCCATCCCTGTTCAGCCATTTTGCACTTACTGTCGATCTCGTTTTTGAGACGTTTGTATTCCTTTTTGCCTGCTTCATTTACTGCACTTTTGTATTTTCTCCTTTCATAAATTAAATTCAATATTTTTTTCTGTTACCCAAGGATTTCTATTAGTCCTCGTCTTTTACCTACTTGATCCTCTGCTGCTTTCACTATTTCATCTCTCAATGTTATCCATTCTTCTTCTACTGAATTTCTTTCCCCCATTTTTGTCAATCGTTCCCTAATTCTCTCCCTGAAACTCTCTACAACCTCTGGTTCTTTCAATTTATCAGATCCCATCTCCTTAAATTCCCACCTTTTTGCAGTTTCTTCAGTTTCAATCTACAGTTCATAACCAATAGATTGTGGTCAGAGTCCACATCTGCCCCTGGAACTGTCTTACAATTTAAGACTTGGTTCCTAAATCTCTGTCTTACCATTATATAATCTACCTGACACCTTCCAGTATCTCCACGCTTCTTCCATGTATACAACCTTCTTTCATGATTCTTGAACCAAGTGTTAGCTATGATTAAGTTATGCTCTGTGCAAAATTCTACCAGGCGGCTTCCTCTTTCATTTCTTAACCCCATTCCATATTCACATACTATGTTTCCTTCTCTTCCTTTTCCCACTATCGAATTCCAGTCACCCATGACTATTAAATTTTCGTCTCCCTTCACTACCTGAATAATTTCTTTTATCTCATCATACATTTCATCAATCTCTTCGTCATCTGCGGTGCTAGTTGGCATATAAACTTGTACAACTGTGGTAGGCGTGGGCTTTGTGTCTATCTTGGCCACAATAATACGTTCACTATGTTGTTTGTAGTAGCTTACCAGCATTCCTACTTTTTATTCATTATTAAACCTACTCCTGCATTACCCCTATTTGCTTTTGTATTTATAACCCTGTATTCACCTGACCAGAAGTCTTGTTCCTCCTGCCACCGAACTTCACTAATTCTCACTATATTTAACTTTAACATATCCAATTCCCTTTTTAAATTTTCTAACCTACCTACCCGATTAAGGGATCTGACATTGCACGCTCCGACCCGCAGAACGCCACTTTTCTTTCTCCTGATAATAACGTCCTCCTGAGTAGTCCCCGCCCGGAGATCCGAATGGGGGACTCTTTTGACTCCGGAATATTTTACCCAAGAGGACGCCATCATCATTTAACCACACAGTAAAGCTGCATGCCATCGGGAAAAATTACGGCTGTAGTTTCCCCTTGCTTTCAGCCGTTCACAGTACCAGCACAGCAAGGCCGTTTTGGTTAGTGTTACAAGGCCAGATCAGTCAATCATCCAGACTGTTGCCCCTGAAACTACCGAAAAGGCTACTGCCCCTCTTCAGGAACCACACGTTTGTGTGGCTTCTCAACAGATACCCCTCCGTTGTGGTTGCACCTACGGTAGGGCTATCTGTATCGCTGAGGCACGCAAGCCTCCCCACCAACGGCAAGGTCCATGGTTCATTGGGTGCGGGGGGAGGGGGGGATAATAGCATAGAAGCCGAAATCTGGATTATATTTAGTATACAGTCAAGTGGTGGTTCACTCTTTTAAAAAGTAATTCATGACTGTGGCTCAGCGCCATAAAAGAAGAAAAGAAAACGTTTTACATTAAGATACAACTTGATGCATTTAGAAATATTTTGAGCACATAATGGCAGAAAAGAAAAAATAACAATTCCATAGATAGCAGCTGCAGAAATAAACACAAACCCCATGGCAAACCCTCACAAACGCATTTCTCTTTGATGTGAAAAGAAAAGAAAAAGAAAAAGAAAAAAATATGTTGTTCTGTAGTACTGGCAGTATGTTCACAATCTAGTGGACTCCGACAGTACCGTCCTGGCAAGAAAATCACGAGGGTGATAGTGAAATGAACTCACTTAAAAAAATAAGTTTGGCATAACCTCCAACGGCTGAACGCATGCCGATGGAATTATATCCGACGTATTGGGAACATATTGCTGAGAATATAATAGAAGCAATAAATGGCATCATAAACCACTTAAAAAAGAAATAAAGAACATAATAAAACCAATACAGCAGTAACATAATAAGAACATCCACACAGCATCACCCACATCAAATTGTTGAAACAGAAGTTAATAACGAATAACATTATAATAACGAAGTCAGACCAAGGAAATGTAACTCTACTTATGGACAAAGAATAATGTATCATAATAAGCATTTTATCCTATTTACTGACTCCTGACCATGTGCTACATCAGTTGTTGGTATGACTATTTGTTGTACAGATCTGAGTGTAGTGTGTGTGTGTTTTTTTTGTTTTTTTTTTTTTGATGGTATAGTGAGCCCATTTTCAGAGAACCACTTAATAATTATTTGGAAAATATCTTTTACCAAATCGTTTGTTGCTTTCTGTTTGAGGGATTTATTATAACACTAGTATCGTCTGCAAACACTGCAGTTTTGCTTGTTGACTGTTAAGTGGAAGGCCATTAACTTATAAAAGGAATAGGAGTGGACATAAAATGGAGCCCTGTGGACCTCCCTTTGTGACCTTTTTTCTACAGTCACTAAAATTTTCTGTCTTTTCAATATTGTCTCAGTTATTCAGCATAAACTTTTGCATTCTGTTTGTCAAGTATGATTCAAACCAGCTGTGTGTGATGTCATCAGTTCCATAAAATTTGAGTTTTTCTAAGAGATTAAGATGTCTACACAATCAAACGCCTTGGAAAGATCACAAAAAAGTACCAACTGGCGATATATTATTATTTAAGACATGTTATATTTGGTGACTGAATGTGTAAATAGCATTCTCAGTCGAGAAGTCCTTCTGGAATCCAAACTGTGATATGCTTAGTAATTTGTTTCCACTTAATTATTCTTGAGTTCACTACTTTTTCGAATATTTTGGACAAAGATCTCAGTAAGGAAACTGTATGACTACTGTTTAAGTCTGTCTTGCCACCTTTCTTATGACATGCTTTAACCCTGCTGTTCTGTTCGGGTCTGTGTGACCCGAAATAGTTGTAAATTTCGTTTCTTATTATTTAAATATCAAAATAACTCTATGAAATTTGGATGAGTGTGACCCGACATTAATATGATTACTCTAAAGTCAAATACTTCACGGTTGTCTCATATTTTACAGTAAAAATGAGTTTCGTTTTTCATGCTTACTCTCAATATTCAACAAGTCAACAAAAGCGCTGCGTTTACGACAGTGGACTTGCCATTACCATTTATCAACTGTTCGAGTTATTCATTGTTTCTACTCAGTTTGTGTTCTCTATCGTTTGTGATCAGTCTGATTTGTGACATCATGGTGATTACGTCATTGACTGTCGCTGAGCTGGAAGAATTAGTAAATAGCTCAAAAGGTGAAGGATCACTTTCTGACGTCGAAGACCACGTCAGTGATATAACTGAAAGCGAGTGTTCTGATGACACTGATGACAGTCCACAGCCTCTTCAAAGTAGTGTGCAGACTTCTATTTCTAAAAACGGGAACATAAAATGGCAGTTGCAACCACCAGCACAACACGGCCGCCTACCTGCTTCATATGTCATCAGGAGTAGCCCGGAAGTAATCAGATATGCAAGCAGCAGAATAAGTGATGTAAAACGTTCATTTCAAGTATTATTTTCTAAAGCACTTCAGAGTGAAATAACAGAGATGTCAAATATTGAGAGGAAACGAGTTTACAGTAAACAATGGCCAAAACTGACGATTCTCTTTTTCACGCATACTTAGGACTCCTATTACTTGCGGGTGTGTATTGCTCACATGGGGAATCTGCGAAAAGTCTGTGGGATAAGGATAGTGGGCGGAACATATTTCGAGCAACCATGTTCCCAGAAAACTTCTGTAAAATATCGCGCCTCTTGCCATTTGATAAGAAATCCACAAAAGGGGAAAGACGATGTACTGATAAACGTGTTGCAATTCGCTGTATCAGGGAGAAGTGGTTATAAGTCATTCCTAAAATGTTTAATCCAGGGCGAAATGAGACCGTCGAAGAGCAGCTGCTAGCATTTAGAGGCCGCTGTCCGTTCAAGTAGTACATCCCAAGCAAACCGGCAAAATATGGGATCAAGATATGAACTTTTTGTGATAGCAAATCTTATATGTACTGAAAACCAAATTTATATAGGAAAGGAGAGTGGATCGGCACCAGAAGAAAATCAGGGAATGAGAGTAGTTGCTGATCTTACCTCTGATTTGCGAGGTCAACATGTAACATGTGACAATTTTTTTTACATCACACTATTTAGGCATCTGTTCCTGAATAGGAAACTGACAATGTTGGGATCCATACGTAAAAATAAGCCAGAGCTTCCACAAAATATGTCCAACAAGGAGGTTCATAACTCTTCATTTACTTCATAGATGACGCTGTCATGGTCAATTACTGTCCTAAGAGAAATAAGAATGTTGCAATAATGACCACTCTCCTCCATGGTGGGGAAATAAATGACAGGGCTGATAAGAATCCGAAAATGATTTTAGATAATAATCCAACCAAAGAAGCTGTAGACACTCTCGATCAGCTAACAGGTACATATACATGCAAACGAAAAACCAATAGATGGCCCATGATAGTTTTCTACAATGTTCTTGATGTTGCAGCTTATAATGCATATGTCTTGTGGACTTCAAAATGGCTCTGAGCACTATGGGACTTAACATCTGAGGTCCATGCCCGAGGCAGGATTCGGTCCTGCGACCGTAGCAGTCGCGCGGTTCTGGACTGAGGCGCCTAGAACCGCTCGGCCACCGCGGCCGGCTTGTGGACTTCGATTGACCCTAACTGGAATGCAGGAAAATTGAATAGAAGGAGAATATTTTTGGTGGAACTTGAAAAGTCACTGATTGCAGAGCACACTACAGCAAGGAAGCAATAGGAATAGTCAAAAGCAAGACTCTGAAGGAGAGGCAAGTGTGACTAAATCAGTAACAACAAGAAAATCTACTAAAAGTGCGCGCTGTAAGTTCTGTCCTTCAGGCAATCACAATAAAACAGTCATGTTGTATGGAAACTGTAATAAACATGTATCCAAAACACAAGTCACCAATTTGTGTTCAAACTGCAGTGAGCACAAAGGAAAGGAATTGATATGGGCAGACGGAGAGTTGGTTGTTGACAATGATTTTTTGGTGGAAATGTCTGTTGTTCCTAATATACCCTGCATGAATATTAAAACAATAAATTTTCTTTTGTGAAGTTCTGTGTATTGTTATTATTGTTATCGCCATGATAATTAACAACATACTGTAATATAACAACAATGTGGATGACTTACTGCTGTACGAAAAATATGTGTGAGTAGAAGTCTTTTTTCAGCATTTTATTATGCTACATTGTATAGTACAAGTGAACAGAACAGCAGGATTAACAGTAGCATATTGTATGTTATCGGTCGACATGAATCAGTCTACATTTTCAAACGTGTACGCTTGGGGCGCTGCTGGAGAGGTGTACATCTTAGATGAATCGTTTAATAAGGGCTCAACTGTAGCGATTCACGTGCGGCTAGCTTTCTAGGGTGGCACACACAGTCACATTTCGAGTAAAGAGTATCTCTGTGTTATTGGAACTGTGTTCATTAGTCATTAGCCGCGCGAAGTACTACTGTTTAGCAATCGTGTAGAACGGTGGTTCCCAACAGGTGGTCCGCGGACCCCCAGGGGTCTTCGAGCTATGCCAGAGGGGTCCGGAAGATGCTATTAGAATAAAAAAATATATTAAATACATTTCGTATAACAGATTTTTTTGTTTTGGACGCTTCCTGCGTGAGCAGAGCTTTAGCGAACGCTAACTTCTGCGTCTAGCGTCTTTCTAGAGCCAACTGACACTAGCACACTCTAGCGCGATACTAGAATTAGATAGAGGCAAATAGTTCTGCTGTATGCCTTATTTTTCATACAGGTCTAGTCAATGTAATCTCAAGTGTAGTACGCTTGAAAGACCGAGATACTCAGTTTTAATTTTTTCCTGTCATTTTCAGTTCATACTCAATTTATATTTTTTTGAGTAGTTTGTTATACTGAACACCCAGATTTGAAGACAAAGATTTTGAGCAATAATCATAAATTTAACAATAACAATGATGGCTAAATTGAAAAAATTTTAAGCTCAATATTTTTTCAGTAATGAATATGGCAATGTTTTTTCTAAGTACCAAAAATAGAAAACGGATAAAAAGACTTTTAATTTGGCTTTTTTGGGTACTTGATACTGTGATATGACAAGGTACCGATCATGCTTGATGAGGGGTTCCTCGAGAAAATTTTGTTGGGAACCCCTGGTGTAGAGGATAAGCAAAACAGAATAAAGCAGGAATGACCAGAAAGCGCAGGCGGCCTGTGGAGAGAGTCGGCATCGCCGTCCACGTGGGGCCCTGGGCGACCCCCGCCTTCTGTTCCCTTGACGCGAGTCGTCCCAGTCGAGACCCGCAGAACAAGTGCTGCTCTAATTAAGCCCCACACTGGGGACACGGGCAGAGGGCCCCTAGCGCGCCGCACCACGCCGCCAGGTCTCGCGTCCACTGTTACACACGGCGCTACACGCCGCCCACCCCACCCCTCACCAGACACCCACAGCGTATACAGGGGGGCCGAAACACACACACACACACACACACACACACACTGGCTGTCACTCTGGTGGACGCCACGGGCACTACTTTGCACTTCAAACTAGAAGTGACGGCCTCGTATCGTTAAAGGTCCTGGACAAATAAAATACACTACTGGCCATTAAAATTGCTACACCACGAAGATGACGTGCTACAGACGCGAAATTTAACCGACAGGAAGAAGATGCTGTGATATGCAAATTATTAGCTTCTCAGAGCATTCACACAAGGTTAGCGCAGGTGGCGACACCTACAACGTGCTGACATGAGGAAAGTTTCCAACCGATTTCTCATACACAAACAGCAGTTGACCGGTGTTGCCTGGTGACAGGTTGTTGTGATGCCTCGTGTAAGGAAGGGAAATGCGTACCATTACGTTTCCGACTTTGATAAAGGTCGGATTGTAGCCTATCGCGATTGCGGTTTATCGTATCGCGACATTGCTGCTCGCGTTGGTCGAGATCGGATGACTGATAGCAGAATATGGAATCAGTGGGTTGAGGAGGGTAATACGGAACGCAGTGCTGGATCCCAACGGTCTCGTATCACTAGCAGTCGAGATGACAGGCATCTTTTCCGAATGGCTGCAACGGATCGTGCAGCCACGTTTCGATCCCTGAGTCAGCAGATGGGGACGTTAGCAAGACAACAACCATCTGCACGAACAGTTCGACGACGTTTGCAGCAGCATGGACTATCAGCTCGGAGACCATGGCTGCGGTTACCCTTGACGCTGCATCACAGACAGGAGCGCCTGCGATGGTGTACTCAACGACGACCTGGTTGCACGAATGGCAAAACGTCATTTTTTCGGATGAATCCAGTTTCTGTTTCAGCATCATGATGGTCGCATCCGTGTTTGGCGACATCGCGGTGAACGCACATTGGAAGCGTGTATTCGTCATCACCATACTGGCGTATCACCCGGCGTGATGGTATGGGGTGCCATTGCTTACACGTCTCGGTCACCTCTTGTTCGCATTGACGGCACTTTGAACAGTGGACGCTACATTTCAGATGTGTTACGAACCGTGGTTCTACCCTCCATTCGATCTCTGCGAGACCCTACATTTCTGCAGGATAATGCACGACCGCATGTTGCAGGTCCTGTACGGGCCTTTCTGGATACAGAAAATGTTCGACTGCTGGCCTGGCCAGCACATTCTCCAGATCTCTCACCAACTGAAAACGTCTGGTCAATGGTGGTCGAGCAACTGGCTCGTCTAAATACGCCAGTCACTACTCTTGATGCCCCCCCCCCCCCCCCCCCCCGCCATGAACCATGGACCTTGCCGTTGGTGGGGAGGCTTGCGTGCCTCAGCGATACAGATAGCCGTACCGTAGGTGCAACCACAACGGAGGGGTATCTGTTGAGAGGCCAGACAAACGTGTGGTTCCTGAAGAGGGGCAGCAGCCTTCTCAGTAGTTGCAAGGGCAACAGTCTGGATGATTGACTGATCTGGCCTTGTAACAATAACCAAAACGGCCTTGCTGTGCTGGTACTGCGATCGGCTGAAAGCAAGGGGAAACTACGGCCGTAATTTTTCCCGAGGGCATGCAGCTTTACTGTATGATTAAATGATGATGGCGTCCTCTTGGGTAAAATATTCCGGAGGTAAAATAGTCCCCCATTCGGATCTCCGGGCGGGGACTACTCAAGAGGATGTCGTTATCAGGAGAAAGAAAACTGGCGTTCTACGGATCGGAGCGTGGAATGTCAGATCCCTTAATCGGGCAGGTCGGTTAGAAAATTTAAAAAGGGAAATGGATAGGTTAAAGTTAGATATAGTGGGAATTTGTGAAGTTCGGTGGCAGGAGGAACAAGACTTCTGGTCAGGTGACTACAGGGTTATAAACACAAAATCAAATAGGGGTAATGCAGGAGTAGGTTTAATAATGAATAGGAAAATAGGAATGCGGGTAAGCTACTACAAACAGCATAGTGAACGCATTATTGTGGCCAAGATAGATACGAAGCCCACACCTACTACAGTAGTACAAGTTTATATGCCAACTAGCCCGGCAGATGACGAAGAAATTGAAGAAATGTATGATGAAATAAAAGAAATTATTAAGATTGTGAAGGGAGACAAAAATTTAATAGTCATGGGTGACTGGATTTCGAGTGTAGGAAAAGGGAGAGAAGGAAACATAGTAGGTGAATATGGATTGGGGCTAAGAAATGAAAGAGGAAACCGCCTGGTAGAATTTTGCACAGAGCACAACATAATCATAACTAACACTTGGTTTAAGAATCATGAAAGGAGGTTGTATACATGGAAGAACCCTGGAGATACTAAAAGGTATCAGATAGATTATATAATGGTAAGACAGAGATTTAGGAACCAGGTTTTAAATTGTAAGACATTTCCAGGGGCAGATGTGGACTCTGATCACAATCTATTGGTTATGACCTGTAGATTAAAACTGAAGAAACTGCAAAAAGGTGGGAATTTAAAGAGATGGGACGTGGATAAACTAAAAGAACCAGAGGTTGTACAGAGTTTCAGGGAGAGCATAAGGGAACAATTGACAGGAATGGGGGAAAGAAATACAGTAGAAGAAGAATGGGTAGCTTTGAAGGACGAAGTAGCGAAGGCAGCAGAGGATCAAGTAGGTAAAAAGACGAGGGCTAGTAGAAATCCTTGGGTAACAGAAGAAATATTGAATTTAATTGATGAAAGGAGAAAATACAAAAACGCAGTAAATGAAGCAGGTAAAAAGGAATACAAACGTCTCAAAAATGAGAACGACAGGAAGTGCAAAATGGCTAAGCAGGCATGGCTAGAGGATAAATGTAAGGATGTAGAGGCCTATCTCACTAGGGGTAAGATAGATACTGAAAATTAAAGAGACCTTTGGAGATAAGAGAACGACTTGTATGAATATCAAGAGCTCAGATGGAAACCCAGTTCTAAGCAAAGAAGGGAAAGCAGAAAGGTGGAAGGAGTATATAGAGGGTCTATACAAGGGCGATGTACTTGAGGACAATATTACGGAAATCGAAGAGGATGTAGGTGAAGATGAAATGGGAGATATGATACTGCGTGAAGAGTTTGACAGAGCACTGAAAGACCTGAGTCGAAACAAGGCCCCCGGAGTAGACAACATTCCATTGGAACTACTGACGGCCGTGGGAGAGCCAGTCCTGACAAAACTCTACCATCTGGTGAGCAAGATGTATGAAACAGGCGAAATACCCTCAGACTTCAAGAAGAATATAATAATTCCAATCCCAAAGAAAGCAGGTGTTGATAGATGTGAAAATTACCGATCTATCAGTTTAATAAGTTACAGCTGCAAAATACTGACACGAATTCTTTACAGACGAATGGAAAAACTAGTAGAAGCCAACCTCGGGGAAGATCAGTTTGGATTCCGTAGAAACACTGGAACACGTGAGGCAATACTGACCTTACGACTTATCTTAGAAGAAAGATTAAGGAAAGGCAAACCTACGTTTCTAGCATTTGTAGACTTAGAGAAAGCTTTTGACAATGTTGACTGGAATACTCTCTTTCAAATTCTAAAGGTGGCAGGGGTAAAATACAGGGAGCGAAAGGCTATTTACAATTTTTACAGAAACCAGATGGCAGTTATAAGAGTCGAGGGACATGAAAGGGAAGCAGTGGTTGGGAAGGGAGTAAGACAGGGTTGTAGCCTCTCCCCGATGTTGTTCAACCTGTATATTGAGCAAGCAGTAAAGGAAACAAAAGAAAAATTCGGAGTAGGTATTAAAATCCATGGAGAAGAAATAAAAACTTTGAGGTTCGCCGATGACATTGTAATTCTGTCAGAGACAGCAAAGGACTTGGAAGAGCAGTTGAATGGAATGGACAGTGTCTTGAAAGGAGGATATAAGATGAACATCAACAAAAGCAAAACAAGGATAATGGAATGTAGTGTAATTAAGTCGGGTGATGCTGAGGGAATTAGATTAGGAAATGAGGCACTTAAAGTAGTAAAGGAGATTTGCTATTTGGGGAGCAAAATAACTGATGATGGTCGAAGTAGAGAGGATATAAAATGTAGGCTGGCAATGGCAAGGAAAGCGTTTCTGAAGAAGAGAAATTTGTTAACATCCAGTATTGATATAAGTGTCAGGAAGTCGTTTCTGAAAGTATTCGTATGGAGTGTAGCCATGTATGGAAGTGAAACATGGACGATAAATAGTTTGGACAAGAAGAGAATAGAAGCTTTCGAAATGTGGTGCTACAGAAGAATGCTGAAGATTAGATGGGTAGATCACATAACTAATGAGGAAGTATTGAATAGGATTGGGGAGAAGAGAAGTTTGTGGCACAACTTGACCAGAAGAAGGGATCGGTTGGTAGGACATGTTCTGAGGCATCAAGGGATCACCAATTTAGTATTGGAGGGCAGCGTGGAGGGTAAAAATCGTAGAGGGAGACCAAGAGATGTATACACTAAGCAGATTCAGAAGGATGTAGGTTGCAGTAGGTACTGGGACATGAAAAAGCTTGCACAGGATAGAGTAGCATGGAGAGCTGCATCAAACCAGTCTCAGGACTGAAGACCACAACAACAATACTCTTGATGAACTGTGGTATCGTGTTGAAGGTGAATGGGCAGCTGTAACTGTACACGCCATCCAAGCTCTATTTGACTCAATGCCCAGACGTATCAAGGCTGTTATTACGGCCAGAGGTGGTTGTTCTGGGTACTGATTTCCCGGGATCTATGCACCCAAATTGCGTGAAAATGTAATCACATGTCAGTTCTAGTATAATATATTTGTCCAATGAATACCCGTATATCATCTGCATTTGTTCTTGGTGTAGCAATTTTAATGGCCAATAGTGTAGATTACACTGCAGGAAATACTGTACCCAGCCGACAAGTCTTTTAGAAACGATTTTATCGTACCGTTACTAGTTCTGGGTCTTAGCCCATCGTCTGACGGTAGCGTTGATTTCTTGGCAAATTTTACATTTGTGTCCTAAAATAAGACGAAGTTTTTGTGATCACGTAGTTTACAAACCGTTTTACATCATATATGAGCTCTATACATTGTAATTACTTCATAAAAAGCCCTCCTTTACATAATACAAGAGAGAGATTCTCTTTGCTGTCCATGCGGCTGCTGATCTGATCTGCCAAAGCTATTGATATGTGTACAGATGTGTCACAGTTCTGGAGCCACTGCAAGGATACTTTTTCATAGCGCAAATAATTTTAAAGCTCAGCGTGTAATTACACTCATGTTCAGAAAAAAACAGAACACCTTGAACGACTAGAGATCCATATTGACAGGACGTGTACATTAGTATGTTCTGCAGAAAGGATTAGCATTTCAGTCTCCTCGGTTTAGCATGTGTCTGTTGCCTGTTAGGCACAGGGTCTCCCATGGGTCCTGGTAACTTGTTCCACGCGTTATGGCATCGACGCGTATAAGGTGCGAATGGCGTCCATGGTGCATTCACCTGGTTCCAAAGTTCACCTATAGTGGTTGCCATTGGTCTAGGCGCTGCATCCGTCGCTTCACCATATCCGACACATTTTCGACTGGCAACAAGTCCGGTGATCTGGTGGGCCAGGGCGAAAGGCTGACATCCTGTGACACCAAGAAGGCATGTGTTCACGCAGCATATGGTTGTGCATTGGCTTGCTGAAAAATGGCTTCTGGGGTGTTGTGCAGAAAGGGTATGACTACGGATCGCAGGATGTCATTCACGTAGGTCACATGGGTCACAGTGCCCTGGACATGCATCAGCTGTATATGTGGTTGTACCTAATAGCACCCCACACCATAAGGCCTCGAGTTGGCACTGTATGTTTTGTGCGAATGGAGTCTCCGTCTGCAGCGAACCGAAATGATGACATCTTTTCCAAACAAACAAAACCTGCATTCGTCCGAAAACATTATCTGATGCCATTCCTGTCCACAGTGACGTCGTTTCATACACCATTGCCGTCTAGCATGTTTCTGCACATTCGTCAAAGGTAGGCGGCGAAGTAGACTATGCGCACGTAACCCGTGCCGTAATAAACGGCGACGGACTGTCACCCCTCATAGTGTGCGATGTCTTACACCGTACCACTGTTGCGCCAGAGCCGAGGAGGACGCAGATCTGTCCTGCAATGTCTTTAGGATGAGGTGTCGATCTTCTCTGGGGGTGGTCTGGTTGGTGCGACCTGACCATCTCGTCATGTTGTACGGCCTTCCGTGAACCATTCTGCACACATCCTTTGCATTGCTGAAACACTTGTTCCTACACGAGCAGCAATTTCCCGGATGGATGCATCACATTCTCTCATGCCAATAACGCGCCCTCTTTCAGACTCACTGACTTGACGGTAGGTTCGCGCATATGTCTGTAAACACTCTGCACGTATATTCAAGTCACACTGATGCATAACTTTCGGTCTATAGCGATAACGAGAGCCGCAGGCACATTTTAGCGGTGGGTAGTGTCGAACCGCGATATCGATGTTGACATTCAACCTGCGGGCCGACATGGTTCCAATGTTAATTATTTCTGCACAACACGCTAATGTACATGTACTGTGAATATGAACGTCCTATCTCTAGTCGTTCAAGGTGTTTCGTTTTTTCTGAACAATAGTGTATTTACGTTTGAAAGTTGCTCATTTTGGCCAATGAAGAATATTCTCTCTACCAATTAATTATTTCATCGTGTAAGATCATTCAGGTTTACTGTGAATGTGTTTGTATATTTTTTATTCTGCTAAGACACTTGTACTCCTCTTTCCACACAATGTAGTATTTCTAAGTTTTCTTCAGTACTTATCTCTGTGTTTCGATGTTGGGCCAAGTGAGCAGTGAAAGTTGATTTCTTCAATTATGACGTACTATGCAATGTTCCGTCGGACATGCAACAGGCATTGTGGAGTCTACAGCCGTCATGAAATACATGAAATATATTCGCAGTTGCGTATATGGATGGCCGTCACCTGTATGCTTTCATGTCTGAAAGAACATGGCATAGTACTTAACAAAGCAGGTCCTGCCATACGACATTTTCTGCTGTTACAGGGCACCGCCTTTCAGTTACAATGTCCTCCCCCTATGCTAGAATTGAATAATGTGTACAACTACAGTTGTGACACCTGATCTACAACATATGGAAGTTCAGGTCTGGCCATGAGTTGTGCAGGGATAGCCTAAACTATTGAGTAAAGTCGGAAACTCGGGTTCGAGTCTTAATTTTCATTGTTGTCATTCCACTATAAAGCTAAAGGTTTTCCGTATTCACAACTACAAATACATTTTATGACTTATTAGGTTGTTGAGCATGACAACATCCATGTGTTCCCGGTAGCGAAGTTGAAATTCCTCCCAGTTTGGTCTATGTAAAATTTGGAGCACACAGAACAATTTAGTTTCTAAAAGTCAGAATTGTGGTGTACTTCATTCTTTAAATTTATGTTATGAATAATTTTGTCTTTCATTTTATTGTTAGTGGAAAACTAATTTTGATATTTTAGCAGAATTAAGAAACCAAAAGTACGTCCAAAATTTTATATAACTCTTATAATTCGAAATGACAGAAATAATAATTAACTGACAGATAGAATATTCTTCATTGGCTATTACCAACAGCTTTCAACCCTAAATAATTAAATGTAGAGTTTTAAAATGATTTGTAATAAGAAGAAGTATCTTTGCAGCAGCTACATAAGTATGCCACATATGTACACATATCATGTTCTTTGGCACATCAGATGAGCAGCCGATGAAAAACAAAAGTGTCCGCAATCGTGTATTTGTGTATAAAATGCATTTTTGACTATCAGCTGCTTTTATTTTAAAATAAAATTTTAAAATAAAAGTAACTGGGGGTGAAACAGGCATTTTATACGTTACTTGATAGCTGTTGACAGTCACCTTCCAAAAATGTTCAAGTCTTGTATTTGGTTGAGCTCATAGATTAGCATGGATCGAAATAGAGAATTAAAACTCTCTCTTGTAATATGAAAGGAGAGATTTTCATGAAAGAAGTACAATGTATAGAGCTTATATAGAATGTGAAACCTTTTGTAAAGTATGTAATCACAAAAACTTTGTTATTTTAGGTCACTAATGTAAGATTTGCCAAGAAATCAGCGCTACTGTCTGATGATGGACTGAGTTCCGAAACTAGTAACGGTAAAAGAAAATCTTTTTTTTAAAAAAAACTTGTGGTTGATTGCAGTATTTCCTACTGCGTGAAGTACGAAAACAGCTTTGGTGTCCTCTAAACATAATGTATAAATAAAATAGACTCCTACATCTACGTCCACACGTCTAGTCCGCCTGCAACGGTGTGGTGGTAGGGTGTGTGACGAATGGTAGATGGTAGAGCACAGCATCCGCGAGGCGCACACGTACCAGCAGCGTTCGTTCCCCAGAACTCGCTCTGCATGCAGGGCAGTATTTTTATCACTCGCTATCACGCAGGGGCGCGCTCGCTGAGTACGGGGTAACAGGCGAGTGGCCCTGCCACGCGCCTATGGAAAGTTTGTCTCCACACACTGTACCGCTTCGTCACCGCGTAGCGGATCTAATGTGCCCAGCAAGTGTTGGAATGCATTTAGAATTATAACTTCTTTTAGATATCCGTTCTGCATATTTTTTATGCACGAAGTGTATGCTGCTAACCTGAGATTCACCAGATATTACTGCAGCGACTGACAATGGTTAGTCCGCAGCTCGTGGTCGTGCGGTACCGTTCTCGCTTCCCACGCCCGGGTTCGCGGGTTCGATTCCCGGCGGGGTCAGGGATTTTCTCTGCCTCGTGATGACTGGGTGTTGTGTGATGTCCTTAGGTTAGTTAGGTTTAAGTAGTTCTAAGTTCTAGGGGACTGATGACCATAGATGTTAAGTCCCATAGCGCTCAGAGCCATTTGATAATGGTTATCTATAAAGGAAATTAAAGTGGTATTCGAATACTGAATGTTTTTAAAGGTAACTGACGTAGCCGTCGAACTGTAAATTTTCGTCAGTGATAGCCTATGAAATAATCCTGGCATTCAGTCTGCAACCCCAGGTCTGTGTGGGGATGTTTTGCACTTTTCAAGTGGACTTAAGCACAGTTGCAAGAATTACCATTGTGGGCTGCGTCTAACCTTCATATTTTGAATAACTGAAATTATCGGCGTAATATTGAATTTTCTAAGAATCTTTCGTTGAAGTTTTGTGATGTTTATTAGTGCAAGATTATGGGAGGTACATAGTTTGAAGCGAGCTTGTGCTGCAGTTTGTCTGAGCTGTCCATGCTGGGTGTAACGTGCTTTTACTCCAAAAAGGGTACTATCTACCATTAGATAAGTAGGGTCTGAATGCTCCCGTGCAGGATGTTTTTAGTGAATTTTTAAATCGCTCCATTTTAGTTCCTGCTACTGAGGATTATTTTTTAAATTTTAGAGTCTAAACCTTTTTGCTTTTAGCCTTCAGAAACTTCCCTTGAGCTTCGAAGGCACTGATGTAGTGTGAGTTGTTGACTTGCAGTTTATAAAGTACTTTGTTTAGCGCGATGGAAGTTATTAAGGTAATGTAGTGAAGCATGAATCCTAAAAGTAATGTCCTATGGAATTGTGTACTTAGACCCATGAAAACTGTTAAATAGCAAACCATGAAAACTTCATACGTCTCATTGATCGTTGGCTTTCGGTGTTTGAAGATATTATGACATCTCAGAGTAAACTACTCGACTGTGACTTTATTGTATTGGCCTCACGCTCCAACCCCTTACATACATAAAGCACACATTTCTGATATTTCGTATTCGACAAAAGCACTGAAGTGTCTTGTCGGCCCTTGATGATACTAGGAAGTACACGTATTTTGAAAGTAACAAACTGCTTCACACCCTAATGTTCCTTCATAGCGTCCTGCTGAAGCAAATTAGTGTTTTAACAACAGTAGATTGTTGCTTCACATGCGTCTCTTCTCTGACCTGTTTGTTTTCTTGTGTCTGCCAGTAACTCCCAACACGTACATCTACATTTTTACTGGGCAACCCTTAGTTTTGGTTTTCGTTTATAAGTTGGTGCCTCGCTGCCACAAGTCAAAACTGTTAGTACGCGCAGAATGCAAGTGTTCAGTCTCAGGATCGTGGCAAGCTGTGATTAGTTTGCCAAAATCACATAACATCAGATTTGTAAAACGGAAATGTTAAACGTTCTAAGCGCCATTTTTTCACAAAACGCGTTTTCAATACTATTGTGTTCACTGTAGTCGACTGCATGTCCCTAGACTTGTTCCAACTGCCAAATCATGGAGACGATGTTTTAAACGTTCGTTAGTAAAAGGCGCACGGTTTTTGTGCCAAGCAGTAGTTTCCTCTGGAGTTCCAAGTATCTTGCGTCAGTGGTAAAAAGAGCTTTTGTTCAATGTTAATAAAACATCGTTGTAATGTAAGGAGAAACTGAGTTTCAAAAACAGTAAAAAATACAGGTCAGTGAACATACAAAATGCATGTGTCTGGGAAATGTCATGAAAAGTCATTTCTTCTTCACCAGCACGAGGACTGTCACACTAAACTTCGCAACATGATTCCAACAAGGAAGATGTTTCTTTTCTTCATTTCCATTTTGTGATACTCCTGTAAAAATTTTAAAGATATGAGAAATTGTTTTTGTTGACTACAGTTCTACTAGTATAAACATTACTGCCATAATTCTGTAATTGCAGTATTACAGATAAAACGTAGTGCCTCAGTATTAATGACACTTGAAACAAAAACTTACTTATTGACACGTAGAACCTGTCAATTCCCTAGAATGGGACCGAAATGTCGTAAATAAATTATTTATTTTGTAAACTGTGTCATTATACTTTGCAGTAACGAGATGAGCAGCATAATTCTGCACTATCAGAATAGCCTTTGAAGTCAGATGCAAATACGTTACGTACAAAAAGAAACATTGTTTTTTAATTCCACTTGCAAATGTGAGATACGTAGCTTGAAGGGTTTGATATTTCCACTCTTCACTTATTCATTCTCTTTATTTCTTTTTCTGTTCGTCCTGGTGAATCTTGTGGAGAAGAAACTAACGATCAATTCTCGGCATTATATAATGAGATGACAAAAGTTGTGAGATACCTCTTAATACCGTGTGGGATGTCCTTTCGCCCGGCGTAGTGTAGCAATTGGACATAGTATTGACTCAACAAGTCGTTGTCCCCTGCAGAAATGTTTACCGATACTGCCACTATAGCCGTCCGTAACTGCGAAAGTGTTGCTGCTGCAGGATTTTGTGCATGAACTGATGTCTCGATTGTGTTCCATAAATTTCCTGTGGGATTCATGGGGCGATCTGGGTGGCCAAACCATTCGCCCGAACTGTCCACAATGTACTTCAAACCGATCGCGAATAACTGTGGCCTGGTGACTTGAGGCATTGTCATCCATAAAAATTCCATCATTGTTTGGGAACATGAAGTCCATGAATGACTGCAAATGGTCTCCAAGTAGCCGAACATAACCACTTACAGTCAATGATCGAAATGATCGGTTCAGTAGGACCGGAGGACACAGTCTATTCCATGTAAAAATAGCCAACACCATTATGGAGACACTACCAGCTTGTACAGTGTCTTGTTGACAACTTGTCTCCATGACTTCGTGGAATCTGCGCCATACTCGAACCCTACCATCAGCTCTTGCCTACTGAATCCGGGACGCATCTGACCAGGCCACGGTTTTCCAGTCCTCTAGGGTTCAACCGATATGATCACGAGGAAAGGAGAGTCGCTGTGAGCGATGTGCTGTTGGGAAAGGCATCGCATCGGTCGGCTGCTACCATAGCCCAATAACGCCAAATTTCACAACACTGTCCTGGCGAATGCTTTCGTCGTACGTCCCATATTGATTTCTGCGTTTATTCCACGCAGTGTTGCTTGTCTTTTAGCACTGACAACTATACGCAAATGCCGCTGCTTTCTGTTGTTAAGTGAAAGTCGTCGGCCACAGCGTTTTCGCGGTGAGAGATAATGCCAGAAATTTGGTATTCTCGGCGTACTCTTGACACTGTGGTTCTGAGAATATTGATTTCTCTAACGATTTTCGAAATGGAATGTCTACAGCTCAACTATCATTCGGCGTTCATAGTCCGTTAATTCCGTCCGTGCGGCCGTCGGAAACCATTTCACATATATTTCTGAGTTCAAATGACAGCTCCACCAATGGGCTGCCCATATATATCTTACATATGCGATACCACGGCCATCAGTATATGTGTATATCGCTATCCCATGACTTCTGTCTCTCAGTGTATGAACACATTGCGGAAACGCCACCCACGTTTTCACAGTTTTTTCAGGAAAATGCAAGCCCATACACGTATGCGCGAACTACGACTGAGACTGCAAAACGTGATCCTAGCTACAGCTCTGATCTATCCCCATTAGACTGTCACTTCATCAGGCCACTGAAGAAACTCATCGCGTACGCTGCTTTTGAGATAGTTCAAAAATGGTTCTAATGGGTCTGAGCACTATGGGACTTAACTTCTGAGGTCATCAGTCCCCTAGAACTTGGAACTACTTAAACCTAACTGACCTAAGGACATCACACACATCCATGCCCGAGCAGGATTCGAATCTGCGACCGTAGCGGTCACGCGGTTCCAGACTGAAGCGCCTAGAATCGCTCGGCCACTCCTGCCGGCTTTGAGATAGTGGGCCTGCAATTTTTTCATGCGCCAGTGTTAAAGGAACAGGAGAATTCACATGCCCAATCTGAAATGTGGACATGAGCTATTGAAAATGGCGAAGATTATATTGATAAATGAACACTGCGAAAGTTTGTGACCATATGCATTTACTATTCACGTAATTTTGTTGTGAATTAAAACATATATACTTCAGATAGCCTAACTTTATGATCTGTCAGAGCATTCCTGCAAACATCCAGATGCGACTCCCCGTCCTAAAGCACAGGTAAGGAACACTTCTGCAAGAGGGATAACACAAGTGATCCACAAGACTGGCGTGCTGTACGTTTGATGTCCGTGTGTTGTATAATCTTGCAAGATTTTTAGAGATCAAACATAATGAGACATCTCACACAGATGACCTCCTCCGTGGGAATCAATATAGATTCCGAGTACGCAGCTCGTGGTCTAGCGGTAGCGTTCTCGCTTCCCGAGCACGGGGTGCCGGGTTCGATTTTCACCTGCCTCGAGGTGACTGGTTGTTTGTGTTGTCCTCATCATTTCATCATCATTCATGAAAGTAGCGAGATTGGACTAAGCAACGGTTGGGAATTTCTACGGGTTCTGATATTCGCGGTTGTTGAGCGCCCCACAAACCAAACATCATCATAGTCATAATGATCATGGATTCCGAAAATATCGATCGTGCGAAACCCAACTCGCGAACATTTACTAACGAAAACGAGTGGTGTGCTAATGGAAAGCTGTGATTGGACTGAAGAGATGTTGTCATGGAGGACGCAGCATGTTATCTTTGACAGAATGTGGCTTCATTTAACGTGCGCCCCAGAAAATGTGTTAGAACCCATGCTGTTCATGTTCTGGTAGACAGCATTAACCGTCATCTCAGATTTTCGCGCATGATGCAGTTATCTATGAGTCCGGCCGGTGTGACCGAGCCGTTCTAGGCGCTTCAGTATGGAAACGCGCTGCTGCTACGGTTGCAGGTTCGAATACTGCCTCGGGCATGGATGTGTGTGATGTCCTTAGGTTAGTTAGGTTTAAGTAGTTCTAAGTACTAGGAGACTGATGACCTCAGATTTTAAGTCCTATAGTGCTCAGAGCCATTTGAACCATTTGAAGTTATCTATGAGGAGCGTTCAATAAGTAATGAAACACCTTTTCCCCAAACGAGTTTGGTTTTATTCAGTACTCCAATACACCATATTATTCCCCACTCTTTTGGCAACGAAACACTATTTTTCCAAACAATCCCCGTTCAGTGCGACAGCCGTACGCCACCTGACTGGGAGGACCTGTATGGCCGCATGGTGCTCCATCAATAACCTCCCCGTCATCCACGTTCTGCTTTCCGCGGAGTGCATCCCCAAACAGATGATAGTCGGAAGGTGTGAGATACGGGCTGTAGGGTGGATGAGAAAGAGCAGTCCAACCAAGTTTTGTGAGATTCTCTCGGGTGCGCAGACTTGTGTGATGTCTTCCGTTGTCATGGAGGCGGGGAAGTTCGTTTGCATTTTAGTGGCGGCGACCACGCTGAAGTCGTTTCTTCAGTTTACTGAGGGTAGCACAATACACTTCAGAGTTGATCGTTGCACCACGAGGGACGTCAAACAGAATAACCTCTTCTGAGTCCCGAAAGAGCGTCACCATGACTTTTGTCTGCTGAGGGTGCGCTTTGAACTTTTTCTTCGGAGGAGAGGTGGTGTGTGCCACTCCATGGATTGCCGGTTTGTTTCCGGTGCAAGGTGATGAACTCATCTTTCATCGCCTGTGACTATGCTCGACAAAAATTGTCACGATCAGTCTCGCAACGCCAAAGCAATTCCGCGCAGATTGTGCTTTGTTGCTCTTTCGGATCTTCTGTTCGGTGGCAAGGAACGCTGCTGGCACATACCTTTGAGTACTCCAAATGGTGCACGATTGTGTCAGGACTACCAACACAGATGTCCAGTTAAGCATTGATGTGTTTGATTGTGATCCCTCGGTTACAGCGAGTGAGTGTGTCCGCACCTTCTAACTTTGCACAAGTGACAGCTTTGTGCGGCCCGCCGGCACGCTGGAGATCGGAGGGGTTTGCGCGATCTCGCTGCGATGGTGGCAGACGCCTCGCCCAGCGACTCACCGTGCGCCCGTGCCCTTCATATCTCCATATATATTCTGCAATCGCCTATCAGTATCTGCTGTGCTCTTTTCTCCGCCACAAGGAACTCAATGACAGCTCTCTGCTTGAAATGCACCTTCATTACGGACACCATTTGGAAGGGTGCGTATAGCGCCACCACGAATCGGAACTTTATGAAACTATAGAGACTGAGACGGGAATGTTCGACGATGTCCCACAAAAAATTCCGCTGTTTTCCGACTGAAATTTGTCGAGAAAAATGTGTTGTATTATTTATTGAACGCCCCCCCGTACAAATACGTAAGTGTAATAATTTGTAAGGATGTAAATGGAATGACTGAATCGTAAGTAAGTCTGACGGCAGACTTAATTTCTTTCATAGGATACTGGTAAAATAGTATACCCGTAGAGAGATCGCTTATAAAACATTAGTGCGATCCATCCTAGCATACTGGTCAGGTGTCTGGGACCACTACCAGTAGGAGTAACAGGGGGTATTCAAGACTAACGCGTCTGGTTTGTTTGACCACTGGAGAGCGTCACGAGATGTTGAAGAATCTGAATTAGCAGTAGGTAGAACATAAAAGCCTAGTTCATTGCGAAAGCCTGCTTACAAAGTTTCAAGAACAATGCAAAGTGAGGAACATGAGACAGTTATAGGCGCCAGAACGCACTTCTACAATCATACAACCCCTCCCTCCCCCCCTTGCCGTATACACACATAAAAAAAAACTATGCATAACCTCAAAAAATGGTTCAAATGGCTATGAGCACTATGCGACTTAACTTCTGACGTCATCAGTCGCCTAGAACTTAGAACTAATTAAACCTAACTAACCTAAGGACATGACACACATCCATGCCCGAGTCAGGATTCGAACCTGCGACCGTAGCGGTCGCTCGGTTCCAGACTGTAGCTCCTAGAACCGCACGGCCACTCCGGCCGGCGCATAACCTCAGTTCCGAGAGTTCTGGAACCTGTACAGAAAATTTGAATAGGGATCAATATAAACATCACTTCCGTCCTTTTTATTGCTCATGAAAACCACACATTACATGTTGTTCCACCACACAGCGAGACCTTCAGAGGTGGTGGTCCAGATTGCTGTACACACCGGTACCTCCAATACCCAGTAGCACGTACTCTTGCATTGATGCATGCCTGTATTCGTCGTGGCACACTATCCACAAGGTCATCAAGGCACTGTTGGTCCAGGTTGTCCCATTCCTCAACGGCGATTCGGCGTAGATCCCTGAGAGCGGTTGGTGGGTCACGTCGTCCATAAACAGCCCTTTTCAATCTATCCCAGGAATGTTCGATAGGGTTCATGTCTGGAGAACATGCTGGCCACTCTAGTCAAGCGATGTCGTTATCCTGAAGGAAATCATTCAGAAGATGTGCACGAAGGGGGGCGAATTGTCGTCCTTGAAGACGAGTGCTTCGCCAATATGCTGCCGATATGGTTGCAGTATCGGTCGGAGGATGGCATTCTCGTAACGTACAGCCGTTACGGCGCCTTCCATGACCACCAGCGCCGTACGTCGGCCCCACATAATGTCTCCCCAAAACAGCACGGAAGCTCCACCGCCGGCCGCGGTGGTCTAGCGGTTCTAGGCGCGCAGTCCGGAACCGCGCGACTGCAACGGTCGCAGGCTCGAATCCTGCCTCGGGCATGGATGTGTGTGATGTCCTTAGGTTAGTTAGGTTTAAGTAGTTCTAAGTTCTAGGGGACTGATGACCACAGATGTTAAGTCCCATAGTGCTCAGAACCATTTGAACCATTTTTGAAGCTCCACCTTGCTGCACTCGCTGGACAGTGTGCCTAAGGCGCTCAGCCTGACCGGGTTGCCACCAAACACGTCTCCGACGATTGTCTGGTTGAAGGCATATGCGACACTCATCGGTGAAGAGACCTTGATGCCAGTCTTGAGCGGTCCATTCGGCATGTTGTTGGGCCCATCTGTACCGCGCTGCATGGTGTCTTTGTTGCAAAGATGGACCTCGCCATGGAAGTCGGGAGTGAAGTCGCGCATCATGCAACCTATTGCGCACAGTTAGAGTCGTAACACGACGTCCTGTGGCTGCACGAAAAGTATTATTCAACAAGGTGGTGTAGCTGTTAGGGTTCCTCCGAGCCATAATCCGTTGGTAGCGGTCATCCACTGCAGTAGTAGCCCTTGGGCGGCCTGAGCGAGGCATGTCATTGACAGTTCCTGTCTCTCTGTATCTGCTCCATGTCCGAACAACATCGCTTTGGTTCACTCTGAGACGCCTGGACACTATGCTTGCTGAGAGCCATTCCTGGCACATAGTAGCAATGTGAACGCGATCGAACTGCGCAATTGCTCGTCTAGGCATGATTGAACTGCAGACAACATGAGCCATGTACCTCCTTCCTAGTGGAATGACTGGAACTGATCGGCTGACGGACCCTCTCCGTCTAATAGGCGCTGCTCATGCATGGTTGTTTACATCTTTGGGCGGGTTTAGTGACATCTCTGAACAGTCAAAGGGACTGTGTCTGTGATACAATATCCACAGTCAACGTCTATCTTCAGGAGTTCTGGGAACCGGGGTGATGCAAAACTGTTTTTGATGTGTGTGTATTAACATACGTGTACTATTTTAAATCTCCGGTGCCGTCTTGTTCCAGTGAGTTAAAAAGAAGAAAACAAGAATGGCTGAGAGATGGCGGAACGCCGTTCCGGTTGAAATTAAGCCCTGTGTCGCTCCCGCAGCGCCCGCCAGAACGAGATTAGGCAGACTATAGCGCACACACTGGCTTTTGAGCGTTCTTTCTGTGCTCTATACGCTAGCTGAACGTGGTTTGCTGAATACAGGCGTAGATGAAAGTGAAGATAGCTCGAAAAACTTGTAAAAGGGTTCTATCGACTGCAGACAGATATCTTCCGTTGTCGCGAGCTGCGTGTTAAGTGCAGCCGATAGGGTTAGCAGAAACAGTCGTGTCTTAACTCGTCGGCGTACTTCGAGAGGCCCCGCCTACGCCCAGTGCTGCGTGCACCACTGCCGAGCGGTGTGGGCAGCACCGTGGGAAGTTCCTGAGGCGGCCAAAGTTCAGGGACGCGAATAGAAGTGCCGCCCATTGATCGGCGGCTTATAACGGCGCCATCGACATTACTGGAAATAATTGGAGCAGCGCCGCCGCGGCTCAATGGCGGCGCAGCCACCCGCAGTCCATTCATGAGGCGGCGAGCCACGGGCGCGTGTCCAAACAAACAGCTCTCAGCGAAGTGCCCGCTCCCCACGTTACCCTGGCTGTAATTAACTGTTCGTAAACTTAGGAAATGTGTCCGGGAGCCTTTTCAGTTCTTTGGGGCCCACGCTCATCTAATACTGGTGACGACGATGTGTTCTGCATTAGGCGGATCCATCACTGCAAGTTCAGCATTCCCGTGATCTCCCAGTTTTCCGCCATCCGTTTCGTAGCTACGTGTGAAGAACTAACCTTGATGGTGTCCATCAACTGATATCTTCTTCTACCACTGGACCTCTTTGAAGTCATTATTCCTTCTAGTGCATCCATTATTATGCACTCTCTTTCCCTCCAGTGCCGTAGAAAATCTCTTTTCCTCCTCTTAATTGATTTCAGTATTTGATCTTCCCCTTCGCCCTTTCTAGTACGACATCGTATCTTATTTTATCTGTGCACACTTTCAGTTCTTCTACAGATCCACATCTGAAAAGCCTGTTTCGGCACCACACAGGGCAACATTCAAACACTTGAGTACTCATTCCCATAACTGTTTTTTTAAAGGTTGTCAGTAAATACTCATCGACCTGTAAAAGATTTATTTTACAGTAGCGGTCCTTGTTTTTATTTCTTGACTACATGTCACGTTACTGATTATCAATAATAACAAGTTTCTTGTGTTAGCCATTTTCACAGTAACTGTACGTAAATTGCAGAAGTTAAAAAATGGCAGTTAAAGTGCTATATTTTGAAAACTTCCAAACAGTTTGCCACATGTGTAAAGCTGTTTGGCTTAAAAAAATAGTCAATTAGACGTTGATATGACACCCACTGAAAAAGCATTGTAACTAAGGCGAAACGCTTCTGGGTGGACAAGATAAATAAAACATTTGCAGCATGTAAAAGGCTTTATTCTTTGAACTATTACCACTAATGCCGGCCGCGGTGGCCGTGCGGTTCTAGGCGCTGCAGTCCGGAACCGCGGGACTGCTACGGTCGCAGGTTCGAATCCTGCCTCGGGCATGGATGTGTGTGATGTCCTGAGGTTAGTTAGCTTTAAGTAGTTCTAAGTTCTAGGGGACTGATGACCTAAGATGTTAAGTCCCATAGTGCTCATAGCCATTTGAACCATTACTACTAATAATTGTAAAACTACTGTACAATTCACTGAATTGAGAATTTTCTTTTTAGAGTAATTGTCGGTTATTTCCGGACTCCCAGTTCTTTAAAGAACTGCACTCCCACGTATAAAACAGCTTCTGATGTCTGGTTACCCTACAAATTAGTTAATGTGTTAAATATTCGACGTTAAGCGTATAAAACTTTTATGGTTGAAGACGCAAACACCTAAATACGTTGGTTTCACACATAAAGAGATGGAAAAGTCAAAACCAAACCAGCAAATTAAATGCTCTCATTCTCGAATACTGGATGAATATAGTGTGGCTAATTTGCGCGAAATGAACTACACTGCCTCAAGACATAGACATTGTTTTTATGGTAATACTTATTTTACTGTGTTAAACATTTAACGTAGGCCATAAGATTACAAGTCTTAATGAATATATTATGACAGCGTTCTGAATTTTTAAATGATGTCAATAATTTTTTGAAATATTGAAAGTAAAATTTTTCTTGTCCCTGGATATCTTAAGATAGGCAACCTGCAACTGGTATTAGATGCCCGTTTTATCAGTTTAGTTTAGCAGCATGGATTGTATCAACAAGTGTAGAAGCTCGTCCTCACTTTGGGACATGCAGTATCTGGAGCCCGACGCATACGGATTTATATTTACGTGCCAAATAGCTGCATCGATCCTTCGCGGACGATGAGTGCTCTCAGAAGTCTGGTAGACAGAGCACACGTCAGTGCTGGCGAGAGCAGTCTAGAGGACGAGCTTCTACACTTGAGAAGAGTTTTTGAAGCCAACGGGAAGGCCTATTCTTCACAGCAGATACGCAAGGCACTACGAATGAAACCAACAATGAGCATATGGAATGCAGAAGACACGGAAAGTTTTAAATTCATGACTTTTTCTGCCATACGTAGGAAGCCTATCGTCAGAAATAGGGCTGATCTTCAGCAAACACAAAGTGAAAGTGATTTCTGGCGCCCCACCAAAGACAGCAGCACTCTTGGATTCCGTTAAAGATGATTTGATGCTTCGGAAGCCTGTGGTTTATAAAATCCCCTGTGAGTGTGGCAGTTCATACGTCGGACAAACGACATGCACAGTCCATGTGAGATACACAGATCTCCGCAGGTACACCCGGCTCTTACACCCAATAATCGGCGGTGGCAGAGCACTATGGACAATGGGCGCTCTATGGTGTACGATAATTACGAAATTTTAGCCTCCACTTCATATTTCTGGGACTCAGTAGTGAAAGAAGCAATTGAAATTCGGTTGGCGACGAATTTAATGAATAGAGATGGCGTCTTCAGCTTGCAAAAATCATGGAATCCGGCACTCTCTGTAATTCACTCACAAAGCCGCCGCAACGGTGCAGCTCGCAGTGACATATTGATATCATCGTATGGAACAACCGTGCAACCATAGATCTAATTTCATGTATATGTTGTACCTGTTTGCCGCCGAGCAACGTTTCTGGCACCATGTGTATCTGTGGCCGCATGCGCAGTGGCGCGGTCTGAGGGTTGAAAAGGACGGAGCAAGTGCTGGGGCGTCAGTCACCCAGCACACTCTGAAGATGGCTGGACGATATACAGCCGAAACATCAGCAGAAGAAGTCAAATTTATGCGCAGCACGCCCGAAATTTTATGGAACATGCGGTATATCTCTTGACAAAAGACATGTTGTCATGAAAAAGTTTTTGGTGATGTGTGCTGATAGTTTACTGCACGTACGCAGCGATCAGTGGACGTAGATCCAGTTAATCATTTAGCAACTGAAGGGACATTAAAATCAGATGAAATATTGAAGGATAGCACCGGTGTCAATATGAGATGCATTCATTCCGCGTTCGGGAAGAGTGTGATTAACGTCCCGTTCATGACCAGGTCACTAGAAGCGGAAGACAAGCTTCGGTTGGACAAGGACGGGGAAGAAAACACACTGTGTCCTTTCCATGGGACGCAGCGTCATTCGCCATAAACGATTTGGGGAAACGTCGGAAAATTAAATCTGGATGTCTGGGAGGGTGTCTAAACTACCGTTCTCCCGAATTCTGGGTGTCTTAATCACTGCGGAACCTCACATGGTTATTCCGCGGTCGACACGTGTTCATAATTTTTTTTTTTTGGCGGTGTGGGGGGGGGATACTGAACGACTGACAGTGTACTAACCCGTGTGCTGAGAGCGTTTTGTTACACCGTGACTGCCTAGTACACTGAAATTTGCCTAAAATTTGTAAGACAGTAAACAGAGGAAGATTATTTCGCGTTGAAACTGAAGTATTCAGAGCCGAACAGTTATGGAAAATGTTGGTGGAGCGGGGATATGTTGTGCCAGCTCTGGAAGAAGCTATTCTGGCAATAGTTTCTGTAGATAAGAGTAATCACGAGCAACCTAAATTTGCGTATGCCTTAAGCCGTGCGTCTGGATAATGAAACTTTTTCTTGTTTTTCTTCACTCATTACTGGACCTGCCCGCGCTAAGGAAACTGCATTAAGCACTCCCGTATGGAATCTGTGACCAGGACCATCTCGTCAGACAGAATGCAGCACATTATGCTGCGTATGTTTCATCGCCAGGCTAAAATTTAATTTGAGTGTGGTCCCAGGATAAAATGGGAGGGTATAAAGGATGAGTCACCTAAGTTCCGTGTGACAACATGAACTTTCGCATTCGACAGCAATCGGTTCCATGTTCAGAACAGATAAATACTGAGTTATAAATATTGTAATACCTCTGATTATACCGATGGGATTCTGAAAAGTGAAACGCCAGTTGAATTCGTTTCTTTTCCAGTTACGTTAGAGGCTTCAGAAATTTTTGTTGTTTCATTTAAAGAAGCGAAGTTGATACCGATACCTCTGTAACTAATAGAGGTATGGAAAAGAGACTACCCATCATTTAGTGAGAACCTCCTCACAATTCATCCGGGTAAAAACAGAATTACGAAATCTCAAACGATTACAGAAATATTTGAGGTAAACAGCTTAGTCGAATCACCCTGTAAATTAGTGACATAGTTGATAATGTGAACGGTAAGTAACTTTTTGCAGAAGACTTCCTCATTTATGAAGAAGTTTTTTCCGTAGGAACTTAAACAAACATTGACTAGAATATCAACTCAGTCTAATAGATGCAACAGGTTCTTAATATGTGAGGGTGTTAGGCGATACACATCACGTAAAAGTGTTGTCGGCCTTAATTACCGGATTAACAAGCCATGAAAAGACTCTAGAGTAATAGCATTTAGGAATATGAAACGAAACAGTTATATGGGACCATAGGTGGGTAAATAAGCATTGTTATGATAGTAGTAATCTGCCAAAGAGGTTGCTCACAAGACACTTCTACGATTAAAACTGGATTGCAGCTTAAGTGATTGGAGTGTAAGTTATATTCAGTTAACAGAGGCTGTGAGCGTATACAAAGTAGGACATAGGTCAAAGTATTAGCTGAATGGCGGAAGCATGTTGCTGTAGCGTTGCTGCAATGGTGAAACATCTAAACACCCAGACTTTACCAGAAAATCGCCTTGCACACATCGAAAACGTAATAAAAAGCTCAAAGAATCTATTTCGAGGTGGAAGACTAAATTGTTCTAAACATGCTTTCGCCCTTCAGCTAATGCTTTGACCTATGCCGTATTTTGTATATGCTCACAGCCCCTGTAAATTGAATATAACTCACACTCCAATCACTTAAGCTGCAATCCATTTTGAACTGATTGTGAAGACGCAACTAGAACTGTATACCTAGCCATGTGGTCCGGTGGATAAGGTATTCTGGAGGCGCTAGCTTCAAATCTCTGATTGTCGTTCAATCTGTTAGCACACGGCACGTTTTGTCATTAGCTTCCAATCCCTGTCTGCACTCCATGTTTGGAATATCATTGGCTTCCGTAATCCTCTTCATGCGAATGGCGGTAAGTTTCCTTTAGAAAGGATTCCCTGCCTCGTCCCTACAACGTCTCCAGCGACTTCAGCACCGATGGAATGTTAAACCTTCATGTTCCTCAGGCTTATAACAACAGTCATTCTTCGCGCGTTCGATGTATGAATGAACCTCGATTAATATTTAATGTGTAGCATAGTAAAAAGTATCCTCTTTTTTGAGATCAGGATTCTAGTGTCTTGACTACGTTACCAGTTCATTAAACAGACATTGTCTTGTGTTGGTTAGATATATCTTTACGAACTCAGATGCATTTCGTTTCGATATTAATACGTTTGGGATCGGTCCTTTACAATGGTCAGCAAGTACCAACTCGGTTTGAGTTTCTGTGATGGAATGAATTTACATAAAATGGAGTATTCTCCTACAAGCAACATAATAATGAAAGATAGTTGTCACACACACAGTATAAAAACCTAAGAACTGTTCTATGTTAATCCACAAGGCGGGTGGAGTCCGACAAAAGGACTATTACTTTTATGGGGCACGAAGTGCACACTATATTTTTTTCGTTTCGACACTGTCAGGTAATATACAAAAATAACAAGTGTTTTAAAATTACTCACTACAGTCAATCAATTATAGCTACACATTAGACACGTACAAACATCCACTGCGTCCTTATCCACAGCAGACTGTATATTCTCACATTTGACTTGCACGTACGGATCCGTAAATAGTGTGTATATATGGTACGATGAGCGGCCTGCGATATTCACAGCAAATTTCCGCTTTCCATTAACGTGGAAGTTGTGCTGTTTCTGCGTCAGAAGGCAGGCAGCATACTTGGGCAGTGAAGTGCGGAGTTATCCGGTAGCCGACAACCACCAGCGACATAAATTATAAGGGCGCAGCGAACGTAACGACTTGGGACGTTAAGACCGAGTAACGGCGCTGCACTCACGTTCCAAGCCACACTTTACGTGCAGAGGCCGCGCCGGCCCCGAGCCTCGCATCTGATCTCCTCATCTCGCAGCCCAACACTTCGCGCGGGATTCCCGAGAGGCGAATCTCTTTGCCAATGAAACCAAATTATGTTGCAGTCATTGATGTTACAGTGTGGTCCACAGGTCTCCGGGCAATGTGGATCACAATATGTCTCAGAAGCATCAATAAAGTCTACAACTTATTTTCTGCTAGTACCCAAAACATTTCGATGCGAAATTTTTCAAATAATTCTCATCCGCCTCCGTAAGATTCCTTTTTGAGTAAGGAGGTGTTCTTTTCACGAAACCCTGCTTGGAATAATTTAAAGAAGCATGTATTAAGACAGACTGTATAACGATTCTCCTGCCTCAGCGTAATTTTATCGACAGAGATCTTGCAGTATTTAAATTGCAGGAGTTGCTTCGATATGCATGAGGTTCAGACACCTATCCGGTCTTTCAAATTTAGATTTTCCATAACTTCCGTTCTTTGCTTAAAACTGTACTCGTATCAGGGTAGCTTAGAGTTTAAATAACCACCCGCCCATATTATATTACGTTTCACGTGGTCTCAGTTTAGAGCTTGATAGTGCATGAACAGTTCCCTTGTAAGGTGGCTATAATTTCGCACCTTACAAAGCACTCATTGTGTCTGGACGACGACATGATCCGGCTGCAAACCCGTGAAGAGTATCACTCATCTACATACTTTGCCGTGATTTACAAGCGGAATTACGTATCATTTGATATGTCGTACATCGTATATATGAATATTTAAAGAAGACTGTCATTGTCACGTACACCTTGTAAATAGTTATTAAAGCTTATTGCATGAAAGCCTAATGAATGATTGCCTACACCAGCAGAGGTTGGAACACCAGTGGAAGTGAAACGGCAGGCGTAACTCAGGCCCTGGGTGGAAAAGCCCGCACAAGTGTGTTGGTCCTGCGTAAACACAGGACGTAGACAAGACGGACGGTCGCGGCACCTGAGCGCTGAAGGACAATAGAGCGGCGGCCGCCCGGTTTGAACCGGGCCGGAAGGGTAACCGGATAATACATCAGAAACTCAGAAAATCTTGGACGTAGCGGAGAGGAACGAGAAAGTGTTACCGCGGAAATCACGCAGGCTGGGTTATTTCCGAGGATTTTTACTCTGAGAAGCGTACCATTGTATGTGTTCCTAATTAACGAGGATAGGTATATCCTCGCAAACTTTCCGCACTGGACGACAAAAGACTAAAATATGGTTGGTCGGCGTTCGGAAGAATCTCTAGAGAGGGAGAATATTCAGTGGTTTTGGGAATATGATTCGCTTTGTGTAGTTACGAGGGAGGGGAGCCGAGCTTTGCTGGGAAGCCAGTGGTGGAGAGAAGGTAGTCTTCCGTTTTAGAGCGTCCGTGTTTGATGGTCACTCAGTGTCAACTTTTGTTGGTACAGACGGACTTGCTGTCTTTGTTCTCAGGAGATTTTATAGTTAGAACGGTTAGGCACTGTACTGTTGCGAACTTATACGATTCTGGACTTACCCTCCAGGTAGGGAGTCGTCGTTGAGCACTTCTTCTGTCTATACTCACGTAGACACGTTATCTGAATTACGTCCTTATGGCTGGGAGTTCGCGTTTCTTATCTATAGAACACAGAGAGGAGAAGACAGTATTAGAGTACACTAGTCAGAGGATCGCCTTCTGCCGTCCTAGTGTTTGAAAGAGTTTATTTTGTGGCTGGAGTTCTTCCATCGTCGCAGAAGTGTACGAGAACCATCACTCCGACGCACCGGACGCAGTACATATGGTGATACTGCTAATTGCTTCGGCTTGTTAGGGCTATAAGGCTAAACAGCTGTGATCACATAAGTTTTATTTCCACTGAGGTTGCACGCCACTGTAGATCATTTTTAAAAGTATTGTCTTCTAGCGTTTGGTACGTAGATGTTGTCAGTGATCTCGCGTTATTTATATTAGATCGCGTAGCCATAAAAAGGGGCAGATTTGAGCAGTTGATCAGTAATATTAGTTAGGAAATATAAACATTTGTAATACAAATGTGTTTATAATCTACAATATATGTATAAGCAGAAACAACATCTATCATATAATAGTTACTAGTTCCCTTAATCATTCATTTATGTTGTAATTTATATGTTAAAGAGCAAGAAGGAGGAAATAATATCACAATTAAGAGATCCTAAGATCTGCTTCAGGGGGTACTCAGACAGGGTCAAATCTTGAGTTTCGCGTTCAGTATTTTCCGTCGCACGCATTCATTTTACACCCGCCTGGAGTAGCATCTTGAACCCTATAAAAAACGCTGCTCGTGTCTTTCCTCATTCTTGTTTATTCCAATATTGTGCTCCACCTCTAATGGCCACAACGTCAGCGAGGCGTTACTTTTCTTCTTTTACGAAAGTGGTCGCATAGGATCACGTAAAGGGCTACTTCGTCGGAAGAAGTAACATTACAATGGTATCCGTGTAAATCGGACTTCGTCCGTGAAGCGAACGAAGCACTGTTTTAAAGCAACAGTAGTTTAACGTTACAATGTTCATGATCAGTGGAGAAGGTACATCATGCGAAACGTCTTTCGCAAAAAATACCCTATTTCTCTTCTTGATGTAATGGTTCTAGAGAATAACGATCTGCAGTCCACAGACTGAAAGAGAAGTGTCCCAGTTCAAAAATTTTATTGCACGTCTTGCGACACGCACTAGGAAGCTACACTTACCACACATATACAGAAGAGCATACTGATTCCTGTCTAGCAGAAAGCATCCAGCTAGCAGACTCTCTTCTGTAATTTCATAAGAACACCAGCAGTGCCACAATGTTAGTTAGGTATTCAGCCAAATCTCGTCAAGTTAGTTTCATGCTGCTGTGCTCTATGTGAAGAAGCTCCACGGAAGTGCACTGACTGAGGTCATCAGTCCCCTATAACTACCGCCGGCCAGAGTAGCCGAGCGGTTCTAGGCGCTAACGTCTGGAACTGCGCGACCGCTACAATCGCAGGTTCGAATCATGCCTCGGGCATGGATGTGTGTGATGTCCTTAGGTTAGTTAGCTTTAAGTAGTTCTAAGTTCTAGGGGACTGATGACCTCAGATGTTGTCCCACAATGCTCAGAGCCATTTGAACCATTTTTTTTTTAGTAGTACATGAAACGAGCTACCACACATGCGACATTGCTTGTCTCGGAGCTCCGTAATCAGTGAATTTTGTTGGTGCTGCGAGAGGGCTCTGAAACATGTAAACATCTAAAGCCCTGAATAAATAAAGAGCGACAATTTTTTTGTGAGAATAGCGTACAATTTAGCGCTGCTATTGGACAGTTGAACGTCACGTTGTACAAGGCAGCCATTCTGGGCCCAAGTTGTACATGAGAGTAACTGGGAAAATTCATCTAATTAGCGATTATCTGGATATATAGGACTGTGTGAATCAGACAAACTCCTTTTATGCTAAATTAAGAAGTTAACGTCACGTGTCAACTTTGCTGTGGTGAAGAATGACGCAGTGTTGTGCAGTAAACTTCTATTCGAGGTCAGAGTGTGGTGGCAGGTTTTTTTCTAATTCCACAAGGCGAAAGGAGTGCAGAAAGATACAAAATGTGACTGCATTGACTTGGAAGAAAACAGACATTACGGGACAGGTAGACTACGTAAAACAAATAAAAATTTCTCTCATTGTAGATTACTTGACAATGACCTTGCATATTTTATTATTTAGTTACCATACAACGATATCACCGGTAGCGTAGTTAGTAATATGTTTGACTTAAATAAGATTCACAAGATCGATCCTCATTCAGAGCAATGTTGCTTTTTTTTCTGCTTCCTGTTCACTTCGCTTAAAACTACTGTATTCTCAAGTTTACTTTATTCGTAATAACGTTACGTAAGAGTTTAAGTTCCAATCATATTACATTTTCATATCTGTTTTCATTTAATAGCTTCATTTCACGTCTGATCAGTTTTAGATGAATCATAAGAATGGTGTTAAGGAACTGTTTGTCATGCCTCATGTATCTCCTATTTTCAAGAATCTGCGAAACCATTTAACAATCTCCGACCATTATTCTGCCCAAATAAGTCGTTGAAGTCTTCCAAAAGTCTAATTGCTGCTGATGCCAAGCTGTATAATTTTGCCAAAGGGGAAAGTATTGGACATTGTTTGGAACCTACGAGAAAATAAGACCACGGAATTACGATAAGTTGGTCCGGCGTAATCACTTTTAAATCGTAGAGTTCCAGTAGCAGTTAAATATGCAGTAGAACAACAGGTACTTTACGTTTCTGCTGCTTCAGCTGCACACTTTATACACATAATTTTCCTGCGGTTTAAATTAATGACCTGGTCGAACAGAAACACTACAATGAATAAAGCTATTGAAAGCAGAAGCGGCGATGGTCTCCAGTTCCTCGCGGGTGTTATTACGCTGTTCGGAAATATGAAAAAGAGGTACCTGGAAAACAGTAGTACTTCTAGCAACAATCACACCAATTAAAAATGAATGAAAAACGTTTCCACTGTGTTATTTTTTGTGCAGGCTTTCACAAGATGCCCTGGAAAAATTCTCGGCGCGGTTGGAGTAAATAATTCCAGTTCCAGAGTCCTTCAGTTTTAAGATAATTCTGCGGCTTATTGCTGTGACTCAGTATTTTCGTTCCAGTCGCCATTTTTTATTCACAAAATTACACTTTACAAGACTACATTTTGCAGTTATATATATATATATTTTGATCTGAGAATTCCAGGTTATCTCTTTAACCTGTGAAGGCATCTGGCTTGCAGTAGTTGTACCTTCTTCCATCACAGTGGCTGTCTTTTCCACGTATTCCTCTTTTCCACGTATTCCTCTTTACTACTTGGGTCTGTCAGTGTATATCCCAGTACATTTCTCTTCATTGGGATTCTAGGCGTCTCAACAAGAACAAAAAGTAATCATGTAACAAAACAAAATTTACAAGGATTGATACTTAGTCTGACTTAATTCTACTACATAAAATCAACACAGGTGCTCTCGCTCACTATCCGCAAACAATTAGTTCTTCAGAAAAAATGAAGAGGACCTTTCTGTAGGTAATTTAATGTATTAAAATTTTGTACTGAGATACGTTTTCAGTGGCGGCCGTAGTTATCGAGTTATTCAAGAAAAACGTACAAAAGTCACCTTGAAACGCACCCCCACTCCAGTACTCAGCCCCCACCGGTCAGAATTTCTAGTGTATTGTTAATGACACTCGCTTGTACTACTGCACAAAGATTTGCGACTTCTTCATTGGCTGGCCTTATTTCGCACACCGGCTTGGTCGAGAACTAACAAATTGCAAAATTTACGTTTGTGTAAATTTTACCTAACAGTTTTGCGAATTTTTACAGCTTAAAATAAACAGATACATCGTTGTATTCGTCAGACCTTCTGACTGCAAAAGTAGTATGGTTGTAAGGGATAAGTTAGGAAGGAATTGTCAACGTAATTAGTTTTAGTATAACGTTTACGAAAGTAGTTTTTCTTTCATTACTCTCATGAGCACGTTTAAATTAATAAAATTAACAAAACAGTCTACTATCCTGGTGATATAAGAGCCCAATCAATAGAGACCAAAAGGAGTGGAATGTCGGAAATAGTTAGTGTAGTCGGAAGTTTTTGTGCAGTGGTAGGAGAGTGTGCCAGGAACAGTACACTAGAAATCCTGACTGGTAAGGGGTTAATGTTGGTGTAGAGGTGCGTCTGAAGGTCACTTTTGTACGTTTTTCTTGAATAACACGGAAACCGCGATCTCCACCGGAAATGTATCCCAGTACAAAATTTAACTACGTTAAATTTCCTACAAAAAAGTCCTTTTTTTTTTCAAAGGACTAACGGCTGGCGCGCATCGAGTGAGAGAATCCAGGGTGTCCCAAAAATGTGCACAATATTTGAAACTGAATATCTCTTTAATTCAATGATATAGAAAGACAGTACAATGTTTGTGGTGTAACTTATGGTTCAAGTAAAGGTAGTAAATCTTCAAAATGGCCTCCTTGCGCCACAGTACACGTTGGACAACGACCTACAACAGAGCGACATGCCAACTGTATTGTTCCTAATGGAATAGCATCATAGGTTGATCAACTTGCTCTTTGAGATCATCCAGTGTTTGTAGTACTGCAGTGTAAACTGTGTTGTTTAGAGTTTTCCACAGGTGGAAGTCTAGAGGAGTTAAATCAGGAGTAGAGGAGTTAAATCAGGAGATCCACAATCCCTCTTCGTCCTATCCATCTGGCAGGCGATGTACGATTCAGAAATCCCCTCATATCAGTGTGGAAGTGAGGTGGCGCCCCATCCTGTTGAAAGTAAGAATCTTAATTTTCTTAAAAGTTGTTTAGACCAGGAGTTACCATATGCGACATTTCTAAGTAAGAGCCGCCTGTGGCAGGGTTTTCAAAAAAAGTACGGCCGCATTAACCCCCTGAAAGACAGATCACACCAGACTGATACTCCTGGTAGGTTAACACGCGTTTCCTCGGTTACGTATGGATTCCCACTGGCCTGGTACACGCAGTTATAGCGGTTAATTGTTGCCGGCCGCTGTGGGCGAGCGGTTCTAGGCGCTTCACTCGAAAACCGCGCGACCGCAACGGTCACAGGTTCGAATCCTGCCTCGAGCATGGATTTGTGTGATGTCCTTAGGTTAGTTAGGTTTAAGTAGTTCTAAGTTCTAGGTGACTGATGACCTCAGATGTTAAGTCCCATAGTGCTCAGAGCCATTTGAACCATTTGGTTAATTGTTCTGTTAAGTTTAAAGGTATCTTCACCCGACCAAAGAATTAGACCTCGGAAACGTTGCTCTTCTTCACATCTGTTAACGAACCAATCACAGAATTCACTTCGCCTGTCGGTATCATCCAGGTTAATGGCATCGAAAAGTCTTGGAATGCAAGGGTTAAATTTCTGAGCCTGCAAAACTCTATGAACACTGCTATTGTAGATCCAGGCCTCACGAGAGCATTTCCTCACGGATTTTGTCGGGGATTTTGTGTATGCCTGGGTCACTGCATCAACACTTTCACTGTCTGTTGAACGTCTCTTTTTCCGCAATTTCCCTCCTTCCTATCCTGCACAATTCCTTCGACGTCAGACTTGTCTTGGATTCTTGTAACTGTTACCCTTCTTAATGATGGTGTTCCAAATTCAACCCTCCAACGTCGTCACACCTCACATTCTCTGTTTTCTAGTTACACTTTAGCAACTATTTCCGTTGATCCAATGATAATGCCATGTTTGTTTACAATCCTGAAACAAAAGAATGCGTTATGTTTGTCACTACCTTCTAAATTATTACCTACAAAAATTGTATTTCGGCCTCCTTTGCGTAAAGAGATGTTCAGTTTCAAAGAGTGCATACATTATTATGGGGAAACCTCGCGGTGGTTTTTGAAGGCCAGAATAGCAATGCGGGTGGTATAACGCGACAGCGGTAGGAGCATCTGAATCATCCTTGATTTTTATCTCTTAATTTCACATACAATAAATATAAATTACAAAAATCCGATTATCATGAAGTCTGCTTGTTAGTGCTACGGTCTTCAGTATTTCCTTAAAGCATGAGAAAACCTTTTTTATTTTATTGCTGGCGCACCCAGACTGATTCACTCCAGGTTGTGGAATACCGTAAGTCGTTGTCCTGTAGACTGAAGCGGATCTGAATCGCAGCTACACCATTGCCGCCTTTCCATCAAGTAGCAGCTATTTGCCGGGCTCACCGGTGTAGCAGTGAGTTACCCGCGTAAGAAACCGGCAGTGTAGAGCAGCCGCGGGCCGCCTCTCCGTCTTTCTTGCCCCTCGCTTCGAAAACGCGCCTTTGCCTCCTCAATGGGCCCTTTGTTGTTAGCGCGGCGATTAATCTCGCCAGCCCCGTCTAATGGATAAAGCAGTTTGTAGCGCTTACAATGGCCGCGGGAGGATCGATTAAACGAGTTTCACATACACTGTAAACTGCCGCTGGTCACGTCAGCCTCTTTCCATTCATTCAGTAATATGAGAGCGAGCGCCCTGCGTCAGATTCCTCCGTTCCCAGCCAACCGGCCGCCACGTCACCTCGCGGCAGCCGTCACATAAAAGTCGTGACGGCTCTGACAGTTCGACGTCTCAACCGAGTTCTTTTTTAAATCGTGATGTTTTCCATTCGTACCTAAATTCCAATTACGAAGAAGTAAATTGCCTTTCCAAGGAGGGTACAGAAAATTATCCAGCACTCGCAGTTGTGGCTTCGTGATTTTCGGGCAGTAATCGTGTCAAGTAATGCAGATAGGTTGGTTGTGTGTCGCAAGTAATCTCTGCATAAGAGCTAACATCAACTAATGGCACGTTAACCACTTTATAATCTTCACATAAGACGATGTATGTATCCAGTGCGCTGTAACACTATTGTATGAAGCTGCATCTACATGACAACTCTGCAGCTCACACGTAAGCGCTTGGCAAAGGTTTCATTGAACAACTTTCAGACTATTCTTCTACAGTTCCACTCTCGAATAGCACGTGGGATAAAAGAATACTTAAATTTTTCCTTGCAAGCTCTGATTTCTCTCATATTATTACTTTGATCGTTTTCCCCCGTGTACACCGGCACCAACCAAATATTTTCGCATTCGGAGGAGAAAGTTGCTGATTGAAACTTCTTGAAAACTCCTTTCCGCAAAAAAAACGCCATTTTTTTAACTCTTTCAGACCTGAATTTTTTCTAGAGGAAGGAAAATTTTTTCTATATGTAGTAATAATGCTCCTTGGTGATTTTTTAATAATCTTAGATGCAACATTGACACAAAAATATGTACCAGTTTTCAAAACATGCTTTTTACACTGGGCTTCATTTTATGGATTAAAGTAGCTAATTACGAAATATTCTCTAGTGTAATAAACAGTAAAATCATCATTCAATAATTACCATGCTAAATAACAACAACAATACTCAGTAATAAGCCAGCCGCAGTGGCCGAGCGGTTCTAGGCGCTTCAGTCTGGAACCGCGCGACCGTTACGGTCGCAGGTTCGAATCCTGCCTAGGGCATGGAAATGTGTGTGTTGTCCTTAGGTTAGTTAGGTTTAAGTAGTTCTAAGTTCTAGGGGACTGATGACCTAAGATGTTAAGTCCCATAGTGCTCAGAGCAATTTGAACCATTTTGAAGCATTTGACACTCTCTCCCCTAATTCGCGATAATACAAAACGAGCTGCTCTCTTTCAAATTTTTTTCGATGTTCTCCGCCAATCCTATCTGGTAAGGGCCCCATGCCGCGTTGCAGTACTCCAGAAGAAGCCGACCAAGTGTAATGTAGGCTGTGTCTTTAGAAGACCTGTTGCATCTTCTAATATTTTGCCAATAAAACGCAGGCTTTCGTTCCGCTTCTCCACTCCATTTTCTATGTGATGGCTCCAATTTAAGTTGTTCCTAATTGTAATCGCTACGTATTTACTTGTTGGATAGCCTTCGATTTGTGCGGTTTGTCGTGTAACGAAATTTACCGGATACTGTGATCATTTGTATACTCATTGAAAGAACGCGTAACTGTAGGTATCCTCCAGCATAGGGTCAAAATTTAAACATTACCCACTTCCTCCAGCCCAGACAAATTAAGCAAATCTTTTGCATTAGGTGTGGTCTAAGGTGTCCCTTGAACAGCTTCTAAAAGCACTATTTGTTCATGAGTGATTCCTGAGAAAACCCCAACAGACCACGATTTTTTGTGGGAATGCCCACTTTGGTAATTTCTATTCATGGCGAATCTTCAAAACGTTTACACACACTGTGCAGTGCTCTCTGAACTCGAAAGAAGAAAAATCTGTCACAAAAAATTCGAGCATTAACAAACGTAAATGCAAAACATTTTGCCACACCAAAAGCACATTTCAAGGGAAGTGTAAACTCCCTGATAAAATTCACATTTTCATAGTTTGGTTTGCAGATGACAAGCTATCAGTGCAGGACACCTTACAGATGGTCCTACAAAACCGAATAATGTAAAATCAAGGTAAGAACAAAAGAGAACAAGGAATGTCTTTAGACCTCATTTTGTGAGATCAAGTACAACCTAAAATATGTTTGCTTTTTACAGTTTTTCAATAAACATCACCCACTGGGGGTGGCACAGAGGTGGCGAAACATGTTTGGGTAACAATAAAAAACGGTGTTTTGCATAAAAAGTGGAACCTGTATCCGACAACGACAAATATTTTTGAACTTTAGAGACAGGAGGATATTTGATGGCATTTAGTCTCGTTCAGGGGTAATGGTCTCAGAAACGTTGGGAACCACTGCTTTAGACGAACTGTGGATTTGTACATGCTACACCGTGAATAAGTTGCAGTGTGCGCAGAGTATTGCCAAACAACAGTACCAGATAACGTTTCGTTGTTTTGAATGCAGATTTTCGTTTCAAGTTCAGTTCTCGTGTACGACTACAACAGGAAAACTTCGGACTAACATATGGGAATGGTCAGGAAAAAATTGAAAATATGTAGAGACAAGGAAAGCCGAACTTTGATGTTAAATAAGGAGCACCGACCTTCTCCTCTATGTTCGATTGACAAAATTTTACACGAAATGGTACTACTCTCATTGCCGCCATACCATCGAGACCTAAATCTATAGTATTGATCTGGAACCTTGCAAATAATAAAATGCGTAGTCGTCATATGTCAAGTATCTGGTTGGATAACCTCGAGCCGGCCGGAGTGGCCGAGCGGTTCTAGGCGCTACAGTCTGGAGCCGCGCGACCGCTACGGTCGCAGGTTCGAATCCTGCCTCGGGCATGGATGTGGGTGATGTCCTTAGGTTAATTAGGTTTAAGTAGTTCTAAGTTATAGGGGTTCAAATGGTTCAAATGGCTCTGAGCACTGTGGGACTCAACTGCTGAGGTCATAAGTCCCCTAGAACTTAGAACTACTTAAACCTAACTAACCTAAGGACATCACACACAACCATGCCCGAGGCAGGATTCGAACCTGCGACCGTAGCGGTCGCGCGGTTCCAGACTGTAGCGCCTAGAACCGCACGGCTACTCTGGCCGGCGGTAGTTATAGGGGACTGATGACCTCAGTAGTTAAGTCCCATAGTGCTCAGAGCCATTTGACCCATTTGATAATCTCGAATCTAGCGGCTGATGCTTTTGTTGTTAATAAACAGAAGTCTGTCGTGTGTTGCCTTGGATGGTGGCGTAGCGCTACTTCGGCGGCTTGCCCGTTAATTTTTATGCTTTGTACTGAAGCATTTCTCCGCGGTAACGTTCTCGCTTCCCGCGCACGGGGTCCTGGGTTCGATTCCTGGCGGGGTCAGGGATTTTCCCCGCCTCGATATGACTGGGCGTTGTTGTGTCGTCTTCATCATCATCATTCATCCCCTTTACGGTCGGAGGAAGGCAATGGCAAACCACCTCCGCTAGGACCTTGCCTAGTAGGCGGTGCGAGTATCCCGTATCGTCCCCCAGGCTCCTCGGAGTATGGGACCTCATCATCATCGTCGTCACTGAAGCATTTAGCCTCACGAGGCTGGCTGGACCTCCTTGTAAGACCATTCCGCTAGAGAAAATTCCGAGGCGTGCACTGTAATCGAACCTGGAACCTCAGCGGTACTAGCCAAAAACGCAAACTTGACCACCAAATTATTCTACTTTGCTTGCTCTGACACTAGCTTTTATTGTTTTGACGTGCATAGATTCAAAAGGTATGTGATGACTACTGGCGGAGATATACTTTGACGGACGAGGAAAGTGAAAGTACCTCAAAATTAGTCAGCGTAAGCTCGAATAAACAGTCAGGATTATTATCCGCCAGTGAAACAGCCGACGACGAACCAGCAGACACAGCTGTGAAATTTAACATCGTTGGGGAACTTAGTTCTATGGATACTTGCACCGAAGCGTCAGGGCAGCCACGGTATGCTGTGTTGTACGCTTTGTTTCTGTTCTTGTTGTGAATGGGCACTTCATTCAGTGGCGCGTGACAGCTCTCTCCCCTCGTGAGTGTAGTGGCGTGTACGCTGATACTGCGCCCCCTACCATGTTTGTCGGGCGTAAACACGGCCGTGCCGCCGCCAGTCAGGTAACCAGTTCACCTTGCTGAGTAATAAATGGACGTTCGCGCTTTCCCCAACGAAGTATCACAGGGCCGTTACTGTCCACAGCAAACATAAATAATATGGTGGACAACGCGTGAGCTCCTTCAACTTGTTGACTGCCAGCGATGTTTTGTGTAGCAGAGTTGCAACCCTTGAAAACTGTAGCTAAGGTAGAATTTTTAAAATTTTTAGGTGTGTCCATTGATGAGAGGTTAAACTGGAAGCAACACATTGATGGTCTGCTGAAACGTCTTGAGTTCAGCTACGTATGCTATTAGCGTATTGCAAATTTTGGTGATAAGAATCTCAGTAAATTAGTTTACTATGCCTACTCTCATTCACTGCTTTCCTATGGCATCATATTCTGGGGTAATTCATCGTTGAGTAGAAAAATATTCATTGCTCAAAAACGTGTAATCAGAATAATTGCTGGAGCCCACCGACGGTCATCCTGCAGACATCTATTTAAAGATCTAGGGATCCTCACAGTAACCTCACAGTATATATATTCACTTATGAAATTTGTTGTTAATAATCCAACCCAGTTCAAAAGTAATAGCAGTGTGCATAGCTATAATACCAGGAGAAAGGATGATCCTCATTATGCAGGGTTAAATCTGACTTTGGCACAGAAAGGGGTAAATTATGCTGCCACAAAAGTCTTTGGTCACCTACCAAACAGCATCAAAAGCCTGACAGACAGCCAACTAACATTTAAAAATAAATTAAATGAATTTCTAGATGACAACTCCTTCTACTCATTGGATGAATTTTTAGATATAAATTAAGGGAAAAGAAAACAACTTAAACATTAGTGTCATCCAATATTTTGTGTAATGTAATATCTTGTACAGACATCTTTTATTAACCTGACACGTTCCACATCATTACGAAGTGTCGTATTCATGATCTATGGAACAAGTATTAATCTAATCTAATCTAATCTAATGCAGAAAGACCAGAGGATGAACACTTGGAGCAGAATGGCAGTTGACCCTGAACGCAAATATATGCAGCGTGTTGCGCATAAATAAGCGAAGACGATTGCATTCTTGGTGAACGATCACTGAGAACAATAAGTGGCCTGGAATCTGGGGTACAGACTTTTGACACAGATTTTCCACAGGAAATTATTCATTTTCTTTCGCACAACGGTGGTTTCGGCGTTGTTCTCAAAACAGGTGTCAAGACTTACAGAACATAGCCAAAATGGAGTGCCCATATAATTCTCTGTTCCTTCTTCGTACATTCCCGTATCGAGCTCCAGAGAGGGAACATTCCAAGACGTTTGCGCGCAAATTCGGCGCCTATTCCCTCCACAAATTAGCAAGGGTGCAATGTACACTTGCGGAACACAACACCTAGAAAGAGTTGTGCGACATAAACGAAAGTTGGTATGCGTTTTTCTACATCTCAGAGATGATGTCTTTTCAAATAACGCGCCAATCGGATAAGAGTGGCGCTGATAGCGCCTACGAGGACGCAAATCAGCTTTGTTTTAAGTAGACGCTTTAACGGTTATAAACTTTAGTTAGATCTACATCTACATGGATACTCTGCAAATCACACAAGTAGCTGGCAGAGGGTTCATCGAACCACTTTCACGATAACTCTCTATTATTCCAATCTCGAAGAGCGCGGAAAAAAGAACACTTATATCTTTCCTTGAGAGCTCTGATTTCCTTTATTTTACTATAATGATCGTTTATCCCTATGTAGGTCGGCTTCAACAAAATATTTTCGCATTCGGAGGAGAAAGTTGGTGGCTGAAATTTCGTGAGAAGATCCCGCTGCAACGAAAAACGCCACACCAAATCCTGTATCATGTCAGTGACACTATGTCCCCTATTTCGCGGCCGGCCGCTGTGGTCGAGCGGTTCTAGACGCTTCAGCCCGGAACCATGCTGCTGCTACGGTCGCAGGTTCCAATACTGCGTCGGGCATGGATGTGTGTGATGTCCTTAGGTTAGTTAAGTTCAAGTAGTTCTAAGTCTAGGGGACTGATGACCTCAGATGTTAAGTCCCATAGTGCTTGGATCCATTTGAAACTATTTCGCGATAGCAAAAAGCGTGCTGCTCTTCTTTGAACTTTCTCGATGTACTCCGTTAATCCTATTTGGTAAGGATCCCAGACCGCGGAGCCTTCGGAAATGGACGTGGTGAGTTGATGTTAGTCAAGAATGGCTTTAAGGTGACAAGAACGTCATTATCAACACCTCACTGAATTTGAAAGAGGTCGTGCAATGGGCAACGAGAGGCTGAATGTTCCTACTTCGATATTGCAGAAAGACTTGGCGGGAATCTAGCCATTATACATGATTATTGGCAGCGGTGGTCACGAGAAAGTGAATCTGGACGGCCACGTGGCACTACTGAGAGCATCTGCAACACCAGTTTTAGCAGCAGTTGGCACCCCAGTGACACAGCGAACTGTTACAAGTCGGTTACTTCAAGAACATTTCCAAGCCAGACGCCCTGTAGCGTGCATCCATTGACCCCACACCACCGCCATTTGCGACTTCAGTAGTGTCAAGCGAGAGCTTGTATGGCAAGGTGGAGATCTGTTGCTTTTTCTGATGAAAGCTGGTTCTGTCTCGGTGCCAGTGATGGCCGCGTGTAGGCTAGGAGGAGGACGATTGGGGGCCTGCAACCAACCTGTCTGCGCGCTAGACACACTGGACATATACCTGGAGTTCACGGACTGGGGTGCAATTTCGTATGACTACAGGACACTCTCGTGGTTATGAAGATGGTATCTGTTCTTTCGAACATGTCCGAAAGAACAGATACCGTCGGTGACCATGCAGCGCTGTAGAATGAAATAATAATTAAATCAAGACCTTACACTGTCGACAGGCGTTGATATACATCAACGGGGACACAACCGGCCATTGACCTTCTTCTTCTGTGCGGATGCACATGTATAGCTTGAACTCTTGCGGGACTCAGTAAGATTGTCTGCCGCGAGTAATGAGTGTAGTGGGCAGGGGCACTACGAATGTTGTTTGTGGACATTAAGTTGGGAATGTGGGTCTGACAGGGAGCGTGCAAGAGATAAATCCCTGCAGTCGCACTACCCTCAGTGCCCAGTCGGACTACCCTCAGTGCCCTCGGTGCCTCTGATGGATAGAGCGTCTGCCATGCAAGCAGGAGATCCTGGGTTCGAGTCCCAGTCAGGGCACACATTTTCAACTGTCCCCGTTGATGTATATCAACGCCTGTTGACAGCGTAAGGTCTTGATTTAATTATTATTTCACTCTCGTGATTGTCTCACGCACCCTGACTGCAAAATTGTATGTAGTCTGGTGATTCGACCTGTTGCGCTGCTATTAGTAAACAGAGTTCCAGGAGGTGTTTTCCAACAGCATAACGCTCGATCATATACCGCTGTTGTAACCTAATATTCTCTATAGAATGCCGACATGTTACCTTTGCCTGCTCGATCACCGTATCTATCTCCAATCGAGTACATGTGGGACACCATAGGACGACAGCTGGCCGTGGTGGCCGAGCGTTTCTAGGCGCTACAGTCTGGAACCGCGCGACCGCTACGGTCGCAGGTTCGAATCCTGCCTCGGGCATGAATGTGTGTCCTTAGGTTAGTTAGGTTTAAGTAGTTCTAAGTTCTGGGGGACTGATGACCTCAGAAGTTAAGTCCCATAGTGCTCAGAGCCATTTGAACCATAGGACGACAGCCCCAGCGTAATACACAAACAGCTCTAACTCTCCCTGTCTTGACCGACTGAGTGCAAGAGGCATAGAACTCCATCCCACAGACTGGCGGCCGGCACCTGTACAACACAATGCATGCACGTTTGTATGCTTGCATTCAGCGTGTTGGCTGCTACACCGGTTATTAAATGTTATTTCAAACTTGCAACGGCTTATCTCCCGCCTACATAAACCTGTGGTCTTGCAATCTTAGTCACTTAAATACGTTATCTAGGCAAATGTATTCCCGTAAATTATTCTACATTAGTTATTTTTTGGTCTTGCAATTTTTTCGTTCGGTGTATTTACCTACCCTGCATCCGTTGCCAATTCCCACGATGCCCCAACCCCCTCTTCCTACTGACGGACAACATAATCTCAACGGTAGTTTACCATTTGTCTGTGGTCAAAGACGACCCGTCATGGCTTACTGAAACAACATTCAGTTTTAATGTTACAGAGCATGTGGAGTAAACTCTGAAGAACACGGTCTTGCTATACCGTAGGTGCGTTCATCTGTAATTCACGTATTGGCGCAAATGCTTCAATTGAAAAGAGAAAATAAATTTTCTGTTCTAGAAGAGAGCAGGCAGAAAGTTTGAAAAATCATGATGGGGAAAACCTGCACTTCAAGAAATTGGATCTTCTCAAACTCCACGGGGTGCAACACCGCAAGAAATGCTTTCACCTTGGGTCTGTCCTAGGCTTTTAATATTCGATTGTATCGGTCAATTTGTGATTTGTTCAAAGTGGCTCTGAGCACTATGGGACTTAACATCTATGGTCATCAGTCCCCTAGAACTTAGAACTACTTAAACCTAGCTAACCTAAGGACATCACATACATCCATGCCCGAGGCAGGATTCGAACCTGCGACCGTAGCGGTCACGCGGTTCCAGACTGAAGCGCCTAGAACCGCACGGCCACACTGGTCGGCCAATTTGTGATTGTTTTGGGAGGTTTCCCACATTCATCTTTTCAGATGTCGGCCTGCGTAATACTTTATCCGAACAACCACAAAATGTAGGTTTAAAAACACTAGTTATTAAACTTTAATTATGCCAGTCAATTTAAAAAATAGTAGGCATAAAAATAATCAAATAAATCCACCAACATGACCAGATGTGAAGTTTTAATGCAATTAATACATCAAGGAATTATGTACGGAACCCATGTTTGACTGATTTTTTTTGTATTGCTTACCAGGTAGCAATAATTGAGGGAATAGAGAAGATCGAAAGAAGAACGACGCCTTTCGTCACGGCTTCTTTTAGGAAGTGAGAGAGCGCCACGGACCGTTCAAAAAACTCCAGCGGCAGACGCTACAAGAGAGGCGTTGTGCATCAGGAAAAAGGTGTACGTTAGAAGAAGTGTCGGGCAATATGTTCCTTCCTCCCATACACGGGAATGCGCAGGTTGTGGCACGCTCAATAGTTACCATTCGTTGGTTACATCGATATTATGTAAAATCAATTTTGAAAGTGTCGTTATTTTGAGTGAGGTGATGACTAAGGGTTCCTCAAAAAGTGTATAAACGTATTTTAATTTCACGATGATTTGTCAGTAATTTTCTCTTTTGTACGTCTTTTATATTATCATCTACGACGTTATTGGCATAATAATACATTAGATGGAGTGTTAGTCGAAGGAAAATTTGTATTTAATCCAAGAAACTTTGCTCCTCTTCAGGAAACGTAACTTCTCCGTTGCTTTTATCGTAACTTTTGTTCTTAGTGAATGTTAGCATTGCATACAATTCCCAGGTACTTTGAGAGTGAAACCTTTCAGTCCTCTTCGCTGAAAGACGTAAATGCACAGTTTTTCGCTGGAGACTAACGTTTCGATCTTCCATTCCCGTTGCCTCGCACTCGCCGACATTTGAATCGACAAGGGCGTTTTTCACGATGAACCCCGTCATGCAAGACAGCACTTTGCCAGAGAACTCTAATTACGGATTTCTTTCTGCGATGCTAGCAGATCGAGTTGTGGTCTCTACTTTATGTGCAAGTTTCTGGCGATCTGAATCTTTTTCACTCTACGCTCGCCACCTAATAGCCCAGTACGGACATTGATGGCAGCCGTCCGTAATCGGATTCACTTCATGAGGAAATCCTATTCCCACCAAAAGCGGAAACATTTTACCATTTAGCGGATAGCCGACCAGGGGCACACTGTGCTGATAACGAATAACTCTAGTTATTAAAGGGTCTAATAGCACTAGCTTACGCATGCAACGAGCGCAGTTAGCACAGTTCGTAGTCAGGCATAAAATGCGGCTTTCTTTCAGTTAGTATCAAGGGTACAGAGACAGAGTATTTAGTTTCACTGTGTCTTTAACTATGAACTACTTACTCCCTGATTAAAATGCCTCGTACGACCTTCTGCTTTTAAGGTTTTTCCTTGCGTACTTTTTTTACATAACAATTCTGGCTCATTTAGCTGTTTATATCTCTCTTATGCATTCCGGTATTATTTTCTACTCCACTTCCATCATGGTGCAAGGATATGCAATTTCCAACTGAGAATAATGGCTTAATTTCATTAAGTGTTTTAATTTCCACAATATCCTGATATCCTTCGCATATAATAGTATGTCCAAAATTCTGTGTTATTTTTTACACCGTGTGACATTCATATGTAACCTTCTCGGGAGATTTCCCTTATTAATAAGAAGTCATTTACTTGCAGTATCTTCTGTTTATACTGTAGAACTGAGCGCATGTACATCAAGTAACAACTTCGGTCACCGTTCGTCATTCTGTAGTATTATATGTCTCATTTCCGTAAGGTCATGTGATATAAGGTTCAGTATACATCTCTATTAACACTTATAATAATATAAAAACAGTTAACATATTTAACTATCATTTCAGGTGGTGTGATATATTTCACTAAATCGTCTTCTTACAGATCACATCTGGAGATAGTCGTTAACTTAGCGCAGTGTTCTCTTTTGATACGTGAGTCAGTCTCACTGATACTTTCGTTACAAACAGAACAGTAATATGAAAATGTATTTATAATACCCAACCTTTTAAGTTTTGTTCTTGTGACGGAGACAGTCAGTTGCTTCATGAAGGTGGGTTAATCAGTCCAAAAGCGCTCCGAAACTTTCGTAAATTGCAATAGAAACTCCGTAGTTATGTTTTTATATATTCGCGAATATACATAGCTATACTGTAACGTGACAGACAAATACAGTAGAGCTCAAAAGTATATTGACAAACATATTAATTGGATTAATTAGAAACAAATATGAGATATGAAAATCAGTAATTTAATTCATTTACGGATATTCAGTGTTCTAGAGAATAGTCACCAAGTAGCCCTTGTTCCCAACAAAATAGAGTGTAATGTTTTTAATGAGGACAATGGTGCAGCAAAAGTATGTTGAGATTGTTGAAAAAAATTATTTTTAACACATGATTATCATATACCGTAAGAAGAAAATCTATATTTAATGGGATGATGTAATGAGAAGGAAAGTTGCCACTCACCATATAGCGGAGATGCTGAGTTGCAGATAGGCACAACAAAAAGACTTACAATTATAGCTTTCGGTTATTAAGGCCTTCGTCAACATTAGACGTTGACGAAGGCCTTAATGGTCGAAAGCTATAATTTTCAGTCTTTTTGTTGTGCCTATCTGTGACTTAGCCTCTGCGCTATATGGTGAGAGGCAACCTTCCTTCTCGTGATATTATTACGTTCCATCTTGGATTTTCCATTGTTTATATTCAATGGGATACCCCTTGGGTTTTATGACAGCCTCACACCACGCCGGCATTGAGTCGACGAACCTTTGGAATCGATCCATCGGAATTTTATCCCACTCATTTTTGAGAGCATAAAAAAAGCGTCTTTGTACAAGAATTTTTTATTCTTATTCTGCGATCCAACTCCTCCGACAGATGTTCTGTAGGATTCAAATCCGGACTTTAACTTGATCACACCGTAACCTTGACTTTTTTGCGTTTCAAAAAATCACTAAAGTACATGAACTTGTGCTTGGGATCGTTATGTTGTTGAAAATACTATCCAGCTTGCATGTGGCGTTTAGCGTACGATAACATTTGAGTCTTCAATACTTTTTTGTGAACTAACCGATCCATATTACCTTCAGTTCGAAGTAACGGTCCAACTCCATAGCGTGAAAAACATCCCCAAACCGCCGGCCGGAGTGGCCGAGTGGTTCTAGGCGCTTCAGTCTGGAACCGCGCGACCGCTCGGTCGCAGGTTCGAATCCTGCCTCGGGCATGGATGTGTGTGATGTCCTTCGGTTAGTTAGGTTTAAGTAGTACTAAGTTCTAGGGGACTGATAACCTCAGAAGTTAAGTCCCATAGGGCTCAACACTCAGCAGCCTTCGGGTGCTGACACATACTAAGGGTGGGGAGGAGATCAGCCGACGAGGTACATCGCAGATGGGTCATGGAGGGTCACTGCAGGATTCAGAGTAAGACCGCGTACAATCCAGCAGCCAGCGCGAGAACCACCTGGCGCTGGGCATGCTCGCGGGCAGTCCGCCACAGCGCCAGGACTGCTGGCACCTTCTCCTGGGCGTGCAAGCCGCTGAGCTGACTTGACGGACGTCGGCTAGAATGAGCAACAGCCGAGGCTAGTGCGAAAGAATGGCGACTTGTAAACACTGGGAACAAAAGACTGAACTCTAATAATGTTTTACTAGCGTCGTTGACGCTTCACAGGTTCCCATCTGCAGTCCGGCCTTCGTGCAAAGATGTCTTTGCTCGGCCCTCTGTCCCGAGCTCAACTCGGTCGTAACTTTGGATGAGCAGCTCAGGTGGGCAGAAAATACTGTCCCAAGGGCAGGAACCTATGATATGAATGGACACAGTGATATGCCGAGCAGTAATGTACGGTTCAGAAACATAGAGCATGACTAAGCGAGAAAGGGAAAAACTATTAATATTTGAAAGAAGAGTAATGAGGAAGATTTGGGGACCAGTTTTAGATAACGGAGAATGGAGGAGGAGGGAAAACGAGGAAATGTACCTTCTGATGCGACAACCAACTATCCTACAGAAGATAAAGAGCAAAAGAATACAATGGGTGGGCCATGTATCCCGTATGCCAGATGGAAGACAGGCGAAGATAGCACTAGCGGGGAAACCAAACACCAAAAGCCCCATTGGACCACAAAGGCAGCGCTGGATGGACGACCTGGCGAAGGACCTAGCAGCCCTGGGAATTGAAGACACCTGGAGGAACCGAGCACAAAACAGGAAGGAATGGAGGCAGATTGTGGAAGCAGCGCGTGGTCCGCAGGGCCTGTGATCGCTGAATATCTATCTAAGTGCAGGAAGATTTTAGATTGCCTCTCTGCCTTTAAAAAGCTTCGGGACGTACCTCCATAGGATGTGAAACTTAAACTTGTGTCATCACTCAATTGCCAAACCTCGACTATTGGCGATGTAATCCAACACGGCACGAGCGGAGAGACCAGTAGACAGTATAGGGCTAAACATGTATACTTGTGTGCGTTACATCTGCAGTATCCGTCTGTATGACCATGTCAGTGCTCGATACGCCCAGACAAGTATGTGTACTTCATCCATTCTTCTGGGCAGAAGCACGTCAGTATCTTGTACCAGAGATTAACTATCTGCATTACATCATAATCGAAACACATGGTCTCACTAATCTCGTACCCTAGCTGTGCCCATCCGCAAAACAGAAATATTCTCAAACTTCTCTGTTGCTGCAGTTACCTTCTGAAACAAGCTAGCCCGTTGCTGGCCTGTTGCTTTTAAAAAGCATCGGAAACAGTCCCTCCGGCACCCTCATAACGGTTCCCCAAAAATTAATACGTACGACTAGTTTGTCACTGTAGAACAGTAGAGCTAATATATCTTTCAGTTAGCCGGCCTGAGTGGCCGTGGGGTTCTAGGCGCTACAGTCTGGAACCGGGCGACCGCTACGGTCACAGGTTCGAATCCTACCTCGGGCATGGATGTGTGTGATGTCCTTAGGTTAGTTAGGTTTAATTAGTTCTAAGTTCTGGGCGACTGATGACCTCAGAAGTTAAATCGCATAGTGCTCAGAGTCATATCTTTCAGTTATGCTACTTTTTTTGGTCAAATGTTTGATTGAAGCAAAAACTAGACTCCTTGGAAGTTACACAATGGAATTTTGTCCGAATTTTAAAAGCCAGGCGAAGAGTGGCAAATCGACAAATGCGGTATCCAACTGAGCAACATGTGGTCTAGTTTTGCAAAGAAAGATTTAATTACTCGGAAGTAAACAGAGTAATTAAGAAAAACTTAATAAGTAATTTGATGGAAAATTGAAATATCACATGAGCAGCTGCTGCTAGCTATGTAACTGAGGTGTCCAATAGCTCATCTCTTCAAACCGTATTTACTTTGCGCATAAAATGTAAAATTTGTGTAAAAAAAGTAAAGTCTGTGAAATTATTTCTGTCATGTTGATAAAAATAAATTTCAAATTGCAACATTACCTGAACATTTCCTGATTTCTCTTGATCTACACATTCTTAACAGTAACAGAATACTAAACGAGATTTAAATATATTACTTTTCGTGTTTGCTGAACAAAAGGCTTGAATTCATAATCGTTGTACCCATATGTAATGAAGTGTTACGGCAGAGTCAACGAAACGGAGCTTCGACCACCGGAACACCGAACGTCCTCGGCGAGTGTGGTATGACGTGACAACGTCTAGAACGGCAACTTCGTTATCAGAGTATTTACGTTGCTGCTCTGCCACGATTTGCGTGCGTTTGACCTCGCATCCAACAATTTTGTTGTTTTATTGTGTTTCTTAGTTCCTTTCCTTTTTTACCTGCCGGCCGCCGAGGCCGAGCGGTTCTAGACGCTGGAACCGCGCTGCTGCTACGGTCGCAGGTTCGAATCGTGCATCGGGCATGGATGTGTGTGATGTCCTTAGGTTAGTTATGTTTACGTAGTTCTAAGTCTAGGGGACTGATGACCTAAGATGTTAAGTACCATAGTGCTCAGAGCCATTTGAACGATTTTTTTTTTTTTTTGTTACCTGCTGATTAAATTATAGAAGAATGAAGTGAAACTGCAAGTTAAGTTCAGAAAACAACATCTAAATCAGCAACAAATAATCTCCGATATCTTTGAAAATTAATACCGAAATAGGTCAGAAAACGAAATAAGATTCTTTATTGCCCCAAGTCTGCTTCCCCCAATTACTACTGGAAACCCATGGCTCACATTCTCTGTGGACACAAGACTCAGTTAACACAAGTAATTTACGTATTAATTATAATTAAAATATATCGACTGAGCTCTATGCGGTGGCTCTCATATTCTCTTGCTTCGACGCTAGTTTCCATTTTCTGTAGCTTTCGTCCGTAAGAAGATAATTTATACACACCACAATTCTTTCATATCTGTTTCTAACCATTGTTTTGTGATTATGAGGGAACGACATGATGAAAGTGACTGCACTTCTACGATTCTAAGTACTAAAAGTGATTTTTTTATTTTTCTTTCCAGGTATGCCTTCGTTGCCAGAGGAGGATCCACAAGCGTAAGAGAGAACTCTTTCACTGTCAATGAGCTGCGGCTGCGTTTCTTCTCTTCTTTCTTAAGAAAATGACACACTATGACAAAGCACCACGATTATAGAAACGTGGACTATCTGTAGTCAGTGTCGAGTTGTGGGAATTTTTTTGGTTTCGACGCTTACGTTTTCAGGAAAAATATTACTGTATTTTAAGTTACGGATAGATGCTGTAAGGAATCATTCACTTTGTGTCCGAGTGTATGCTGGTATGAGTCTTGAAACTCAATCTTCATGCTACATCTGCATCCAGAACCTATTCCTTATCCTTCGCTGTTATTGCGTTAACCTTTTAAGTTACATTGTTAAGTCTATATACCACTAATCTTAAATGCTATTTATTACTTTATTTGCTACGAAAAACGATTGTGTGGTATTAATATAATTACAATAGTTTCTGTGATAAGTATAGACATCATTTTTATGTTTCTAAGTCGGTACACTTGAGACCATAATTTACCAATGGCCTTTGAGAACTCGTCGTTAGAGCTGGTTTTGTGTTTGGCTAGCATATGTCACCAGTGGATTTGTTCTTCTGATATCCTCTGATATAAGCGACGATGAGTTCAATTCACAATAACATTTTCAACATTAAAAAATATAAAACCCATGTATGAATGATTTGTAAGCATACTTACAGCTGATTTTCTTCCGCGCTGTACATGGAAACAAATAGATTGTCCTGAATTCATTTCCTAGCTACATCCAAGTTTACTGGTTACATACTGGTAAATGCTTCTTCTAATGAATGAACATTGCAGACAATATTGTTACACAAATTAGACGAAAATGTAAGCCACTGAGATAGTATAAATTCTTTCTACTGATAGTGCGCATGTAGGATGATTACTGAAAATATGCAACAGGACGAAAACAGTTTATTCACGCACCTGAAGGTAATAGACATATTAATTACTCATTTTTGTTTTGGTTTTATAGTTTGAGGAGTCATTCGGTGAACATTTCTTTTAGAGCTATAAGAATGACTTTATGGAGGTGGCACAGTTCCATGCCAGATGAAGTTCTGGCTGACGGTGTAATGAAACGCTGGGAAGTGGTTACAGAAGAAGATTCAGAATTTGGAGGAGATTTTGATGCAGTTTACTTAGCTACTATTTCTAGTGTTTCAAACACTACTACAGTAGCTGATGGTAGTCTGGGTAATACAGTGCCAAGTGAGAAAGTGGGTGATACGTTTAGTACAGATACAGAAGGTAGGATAGACTATTTGGCTGTGCTTAAAGAAGCGATTCATGGTAGTCGTGAAACTCACTGTGCCCGCATCTCGTGGTCGTGCGGTAGCGTTCTCGCTTCCCACGCCCGGGTTCGATTCCCGGCGGGGTCAGGGATTTTCTCTGCCTCGTGATGGCTGGGTGTTGTGTGCTGTCCTTAGGTTAGTTAGGTTTAAGTAGTTCTAAGTTCTAGGGGACTGATGACCATAGATGTTAAGTCCCATAGTGCTCAGAGCCATTTGAACCATTTGAAACTCACTGTGATACTGAAGTGACTGAAAATGTTGATTTATACGAATGGTCTAGAGTTGGGTGTGAACCCAGTACTTTGTTAAATGTCCTCCTCCTGAGAGCGTATGTTATTAACAGGAGTTGACATTTCCAATATCCTACAATGTTTTTCAACTTTTGTCAGCACAGATTTTGTGCACTGAAATGTATTTCATTTTTATGCTATATATAAAACATTTTGTCAGTTAAAAGATTAATAAAGAGAGTTTTTAAAGAAGAGGTGATGTTGGCGGTTTTACGGCCTCTCGATTGAGAGATTATTATATCCGGAAATCAACCTTGGGTTATGATTAAGTAGTTGATGGTGATCCTTAATCTGTGACGTGTTGGCGAGGTAGCGTTAGGAAAGTGTTTTGATGGGGACTCGAACTGTACGTTGTGCCCTAGCTTGTCCTGAAAAGGCACACGAACTGCGCAATGATACAATAGGAGACTACAAGGAGAATGAACACGCTAACACCAGGGCTATGACACAGCATGTCATTCATAACGGAGAGATGTCTTTAGAGGTGTTAGTAACTTCTGACGTACTCAAAGTGATTGCTGTAGGCCCATTACTCTTCACAATATCCGGGTGATCAAAAAGTCAGTATAAATTTGAAAACTGTATAAATCACGGAATAATGTAGATAGAGAGGTACAAATTGACACACATGCTTGGAATGACATGGGGTTTTATTAGAACCAAAAAAATACAAAAGGTCAAAAAATATTCGACAGATGGCGCTTCATCTGATCAGAATAGCAATAATTAGCATAACAAAGTAAGACAAAGCAAAGATGATGTTCTTTACAGGAAATGCTCAATATGTCCACCATCATTCCTCAACAATAGCTGTAGTCGAGGAATAATGTTGTGAACAGCACTGTAAAGCATGTCCGGAGTTATGGTGAGGCATTGGCGTCGGATGTTGTCTTTCAGCATCCCTAGAGATGTCGCTCGATCACGATACACTTGCGACTTCAGGTAACCCCAAAGCCAATAATCGTACGGACTGAGGTCTGGGGACCTGGGAGGCCAAGCATGACGAAAGTGGCGGCTGAGCACACGATCATCACCAAACGACGCGCGCAAGAGATCTTTCACGCATCTAGCAATACCTTTTTTTTGTTATAATAAAACCCCATGTTATTCCAAGCATGTCAATTTGTACTTCTCTATCTACATTATTCCGTGGTTTATTAAGTTTTCAAATTTATACTGACTTTTTGATCACCCAGTAATGAAAGCTCTAGAAGATAACGTAGGAAGTTCCATGAGGCTTTTTGCAAATGGTGCTCTTACACGGCGCAGTCACATTAAGGTATCATCTTTCAAAAGTCTGAACAACCACCTTTTGCAACGCGGCCGATCAGGAGGAGAGTCAATGACGTTCTGGAAGGAACCGACAGGGAGGTGGAGTCGTGCTGACTCCAATGCTGTGACCAGCTCCACTAGCTTCCTCGATGGAGGTGGCCCCACACAGTCTCGATTGGGTTTAAATCCAGGGCCATGGGGGTGTGATAAAGTCATCCTGGTGTCTTCGAACAAAGGCACCAAAAAGCTGTGTGGCGCATGCTGAGGAAAAACAAACTGCTTGTAGGAATGGACACGATCCCCACGTATTGATGCATACTTGTGTTGATCCTTTGTGCCTTCCAGAACGACGGCCTAGTTGCTTTCGACGATTGGTGCAGGGTGTTTGTTTTCAGACGTTTCACGCCGAACACGCCAACGGCCATCTGTCCAGTGGAACATAAAACGCGATTCATGTGAAAGGTCGCCTGTCGCCGCTAAGTGCAAATTCCAGTCTTCGTCGCCGATGAATAGCAGTCAGCGTGGGTGTATCAACCAGGTGCCTGCTGTGGAGGCCCATTGGCAGCAGTGCTGTACGGTCGTTGAGGAGACACTGTTGGTAGCCCTTGGTTCATCTAAGGGGGCAGTAGCTCAACAGTTAAACGTTTGTTCGCCCGTACATCTCTCAGCATCCGCTGTCCACCTCTTGTCACCTGTGGCCCATGGTGCACCACAGCTGTGTCGGCGCCTGTTTTGGTAGCGCAATTTTGCCAAGCATTGTGTACTTTAACGACGGCGGTATCTGAACAGTTTACAAACTTAGCCGTTTTGGAAATGCTTCCACCTTTCGCCAGAAAGCCAATGATCGTGCCATTCTGGACGTCAGATTAATCGCTCCGTTTCCGCATTACGACAACGACTGCACTGTTTTCCGTCCAACCCCTCCTCGACACACGTTATATATCCTCTACTGCTGGAACTGCTACCTGTCGTCTGTGAGTGGTTATTGCACTTTCACGTCGACCAAACGCAGTTGTCACATTAATGTGACTGGACTGTGATTATACAAATAAGTCGTGACGCTAGAAAACTGTAGCGAAATGCAGAAGGACCTGCAGCGGACCGATGTTTGATGCAGAGATTGACAGTGGACCCCAAACATAAACAAATATAAAACCTCACGCATAATTTGGCAGAAAGACCCAATACTGAATGATTACACGATTGCAAAACAATCAGTGGAAATTGTCGCATTCCTCAAAACTCTGGGAGTATGCGGACGGAACGATTTAATGTGGTATGTTTACATTAGGCTAACCGCAGCGTTCGACCATTACCTGAATATTGCTCGTCAGCCTGGAATCCGTACCAGATAGGACTGAAACATGAATCAGAGTAGATTCAGAGGAGAGCAGCACTTTCCGTCACAGGCTCTTTTAGCAGGCGCGAATGCGTCGCAGAAATGCCCACCCAACTATGCTGTTTACTGTTTTACTGTATTCATCCCTTGGCCTTTGTGGTGTCACCGCCAGACACCACACTTGCTAGGTGGTAGCCTTTAAATCGGCCGCAGTCCATTAGTATACGTCGGACCCGCGTGTCGCCACTGTCAGTGATTGCAGACCGAGCGCCGCCACACGGCAGGTCTAGAGAGACGTCCTAGCACTCGCCCCAGTTGTACAGCAGACTTTGCTAGCTATGCTACACTGACAAATACGCTCTCATTTGCCGAGACGATAGTTAGCATAGCCTTCAGCTACGTCATTTGCTACGGCCTAGCAAGGCGCCATTACCAGTTTATATTGAGATTATTATTGATGTATCAACAAGAGCGATGTTCTCCAATTATGGATTAAAGTTAAGTATTACATCAACTACGTACTTTATTTGCTACTATTAATTCCCTTAACTGTTCCAGACCTCACGCCAGTCTGCGTGAGCTAAACGCGTGCCTTTCGGCTACCTCCGAGTGGCTTGGCTGTCTTGCCAAGTCACTACAGCCTTCCTCTACAATTTTTACCTCCACACTTCCGTCCAGTCTAAATTAGTGATTCCTTGATGTCTAAGTTTATGTCCTATCAACCGATACCTTCTTTTAGTAAAGTTGTGCCACAAAATTCTTTTCTCCCCAATTCTATTCAGCATCTCCTCATTAGTTATCTGATCATCCTATCTAATCTTCAGCATTCTTCTGTAGCACTTTATTTGACGAGCTTCTCTCTTCCTGTCTGAATTGTTTATCATCCATATTTCACATCCATGTGTTCCATGTTAACAAATTCTCTTCTTCAAAAACTCTTTTTCTTGCCATTGCCAGTCTACATTTTATATGCTCCCTACTTGGACCATAATCAGTTATTTTACAGCCCACATAGCAAATCGTGTAATAATTTTAGTGACTCATTTTCTAATCGAATTCCCTCAACATCACCTGCTCTAACTAGACTACATTCCATTATCTTTGTTTTGATTTTGTTGATGGTGATCTTGTATTCTATTTTTAAGACAGTGTCCATTCTCTTCCGTTGCTCTTCCAAATCCTTTGCCATTTGTGCAAAACTACAATCTCATCAGCAAACCTTAAAACATCCCAGAACTTTAATTCATTCTCAAAATTTCTCCTTGATTTCCTCCAAACCTTTCTCAGTGTACTTGTTCAACATCTGGAATAGCCTACTGCCCTTTCCCACTCTCTGATCAACCACTGCTTCCCTTTCATGCCCTTCGACTCTTACAACCGCCGTCTGGTCAGTTTTTTTTTAAATTTTTTTTTCTGATGACCACTTCCTCCTGAGTAGATCCCGTTCGGAGATCGCAATGGGGGTTATTTTATCTCCGTAATATTTTATCCAAGAGGATGCCATCGTCATTTTACCATACGGTAGAACCACATGCCCTCGGAACAATTCCTCCGGCATGGATTTGTGTGATGCCCTTAGGTTATTTAGGTTTAAGTAGTTCTAAGTTCTAGGGGACTGATGACCACAGATGTTAAGTCCCATAGTGCTCAGAGCCATTTGAACCTCGGAACAACTAAGGCCGTAGTCTCCCCTTGCTTTCAGCTGTTCACAGTACCAGCACAGCTTGAGCATGGTGCTTGATCTTACAAGGCCGGATCAGTCAATCATCGCTGCTGTTGCCCCTGCAGCTACTAGAAAAGCTGCTGCCCTCTTCAGGAGCCACACCTTTGCTGGCCTCCAACAGACAACCCGTCATTGTGGTTGCACGTATGGTATGGCTATCCGTATTGTTGAGGCACGCAGGCTGCCTCACCTCGGCAAGGTCTGTGGTCCAAGATCCGTATAGGATTCGAATGCCAGAAGGTCTTCCGGACTGTGATAAACAACAACGTGTACGGTTTTGTGCACTCGTTGTGGGTATGAAACTGGAATATAAATATCACCGTTCTTGTACAATGCTCAGTGAAGATGCTACGTACTGTTCAAATGAAAATGTCGACCGCCCCAATATAGAATATGGGGTACACAGCAGAGAAATACGGTGGATCTGGGTTTCCCCGCAATTTCGAGATCATACCGAAAAATTCAGTTTTCTACAGGACGGATCACCATCACACAGCCACTAGTTTGCAAGAGCAGTTGTTTTAACAGTGATCTGCCTCTACTGCCGGTCGCAAGTAGCGTACGCATCTCGCATTGCACTGTTGCCCTCGAAGACTGCATCCTTCGTGGTTGTTGTTGTTGTTGTGGTCTTCAGTCCTGAGACTGGTTTGATGCAGCTCTCATGCTAAACTATCCTGTGCAAGCTTCGTCATCTCCGAGTACCTACTGCAACCTACATTCTCCTGAATCTGCTTAGTGTATTCATCTCTTAGTCTCCCTCTACGATTTTTTCACTCCACACTGCCCTCCATTACTAATTTGGTGATCCCTTGATGCCTCAGAACATGTCCTACCAACCAATCCCTTTTTCTAGGCAAGTTGTGCCACAAATTTCTCTTCTTCCCAATTCTGTTCAATACCTCCTCATTAATTATGTGATCTACCCATCTAATCTTCAGCATTCTCCTGTAGCACCACATTTCGGAAGCTTCTATTTTCTTCTTGTCCAAACTATTTATCGTCCATGCTTCACTTCCATACATGGCTACACTCCATACAAACAATTTCAGAAATGGCTTCCTCACACTCAAATCTATACTCGATGTTAATAAATTTCTCTTCTTCAGAAACGCTTTCCTTGCCATTGCCAGTCTACATTTTATATCCTCTCTACTTCGACCATCATCAGTTATTTTACTCCCTAAATAGCAAAACTCCTTTACTATTTTAAGTGTCTCGTTTCCTAATCTAATTCCCTCAGCATCACCCGATTTAATTTGACTATATTCCATTATCCTCGTTTTGCTTTTGTTGATCTTCATCTTATATCCTCCTTTCAAGACACTGTCCATTCCGTTCAACCGCTCTTACAAGTCCTTTGCTGTCTCTGACAGAATTACAATGTCATCGGCAAACCTCATAATTTTTATTTCTTCTCCATGGATTTTAATACCTACTCCGAATTTTTCTTTTGTTTTCTCTACTGCTTGCTCAATATAGAGATTGAATAACATCGGGGAGAGGCTACAACCCTGTCTTACTCCCTTCCCAACCACTGCTTCCCTTTCATACCCCTCGACTCTTGTAACTGCCATCTGGTTTCTGTACAAATTGTAAATAGTCTTTCGCTCCCTGTATTTTACCCCTGCCACCTTCAGAATTTGAGAGTATTCCAGTCAACATTGTCAAAAGCTTTCTCTAAGTCTACAAATGCTAGAAACGTAGGTTTGCCTTTCCTTAATCTTTCTTCTAAGATAAGTCGTAGGGTCAGTATTGCCTCACATGTTCCAACATTTCTACGGAATCCAAACTGATCTTCCCCGAGGTCGGCTTCTACCAGTTTTTCCATTCGTCTGTAAAGAATTCGCGTTAGTATTTTGCAGCTGTGACTTATTAAACTGATAGTTTGGTAATTTTCACATCTGTCAACACCTGGTGTCTTTGGGATTAGAATTATTATATTCTTCTTGAAGTCTGAGGGTATTTCGCCTGTCTCATACATCTTACTCATCAGATGGTAGAGTTTTGTCAGGACTGGCTCTCCCAAGGCCGTCAGTTGTTCTAATGGAATGTTATCTACTCCCAGGGCCTTGTTTCGACTCAGGTCTTTCAGTGCTCTGTCAAACTCTTCACGCAGTATCGTATCTCCCATTTCAGCTACATCCTCTTCCATTTCCAAAATATTGTCCTCAAGTACATCGCCCTTGTATAGACCCTCTATATACTCCTTCCACCTTTCTGCTTCCCCTTCTTTGGTTAGAACTGGGTTTCCATCTGAGCTCTTGATATTCATACAAGTGGTTATCTTTTCTCCAAGGGTCTTTTCAATTTTCCTGTAGGCAATATCTATCTTACCCCTAGTGAGATATGCCTCTACATCCTTACATTTGTTCTCTAGCCATCCCTGCTTAGCCATTTTGCACTTCCTATCGATTTCATTTTTGAGACGTTTATTTTCCTTTTTGCCTGTTTCATTTACTGCACTTTTATTTTTTCTCCTTTATTCAATTAAATTCAAGATTCTTCTGATACCCAAGGATTTCTACTAGCTCTCGTCTTTTTACCTACTTGATCCTCTGCTGCCTTCACTATGTCGTCTCTCAAAGCTACCCATTCTTCTTCCACCATATTTCTTTCCCCCCTTCTTGTCGATTGTTCCCTAATGCTCTCTCTCAAACTCTCTACAACCTCTGGTTCTTTCAGTTTATCCAGGTCCCATCTCCTTAAATTCCCACCTTTTTGCAGTTTCTTCAGTTTTAATCTACAGTTCATTACCAATAGATTGTGGTCAGAGTCCACATCTGATCCTGGAAATGTCTTACAGTTTAAATCCTGGTTCCTGAATCTCTGTCTTACCATTATATAATCTATCTGAAACCTTCCAGTATGTCCAGGCCTCTTCCATGTATACAACCTCCTTTCACAATTCTTGAACCAAGTGTTGGCTATGATTAAGTTATGCTCTGTGCAAAATTCTACCAGGCGGCTTCCTCTTTCGTTTCTTACCCCCATTCCACATTCGCCTATTACGTTTCCTTCTCTTCCTTTTCCTACTATCGAATTCCAGTCACCCATGACTATTAAATTTACGTCTACCTTCACTGTCTGAATAATTTCTTTTACCTCAACATACATTTCATCAATCTCTTCGTTATCTGCAGAGCTAGTTGGCATATAAACTTGTACTACTGTGGTAGGCGTGGGCTTCGTGTCTATCTTGACCGCAATAATGCGTTTACTATGCTTTTTGTAGTAGCTTTCCCGCACTCCTATTTTTTATTCATTATTAAACCTACCCCCTCATTACCCCTCTTTGATTTTGTATTTATAACCCTGTATTCACCTGACCAGAAGTCTTGTTCCTCCTGCCACCGAACTTCACTAATTCCCACTATATCCAACTTTAACTTACCCATTTCCCTTCTTAAATCTTCTAACCTACCTGCCCGATTAAGGGATCTGACATTCCACGCTCCGATCCGTAGAACGCCAGTTTTCTTTCTCCTGATAACGACGTCCTCCTGAGTAGTCCCCGCCCGGAGATCCGAATGTCTCTGGAATGTTTTACCCAAGATGGCGCCATCATCGTTTAACCATATAGTAAAGCTGCATGCCCCTTGCTTTCAGCCGTTCGCAGTACCGGCACAGCAAGGCCGTTTTGGTTGATGTTACAAGGCCAGATCAGTCAGTCATCCAGACTGTTGCCCCTGCATCTACTGAAAAGGCTGCTGCCTCTCTTCAGGAACGACACCTTTGTCTGGCCTCTCAACAGATATCCCTCCGTTGTGGTTGCACCTACGGTACGGCCATCTGTATCCTTGGTGGTATGCGACTTTCATCTGTGGATGTTTGTGAACGATTCCGTCCATATGACTCCCTTGCGACAACTTCGGGAGAAATGTGACTGTGCATAGCAACGGCACTGAGTACAGTTACTCCAAACATGCTCCCAGAAGTATAGAATGAGGCTATCATCTCGATGGAAATTTGTGGTAAGATCGCCGGCCGGAGTGGCCGAGCGGTTCTAGGCGCTACAGTCTGGAACCGCGCGACCGCTACGGTCACAGGTTCGAATCCTGCCTCGGGCATGGATGTGTATGATGTCCTTAGGTTAGTTAGGTTTAATTAGTTCTAAGTTCTAGGGGACTGATGACCTTAGAAGTTAAGTCCCATAGTGCTCAGAGCCATTTGAACCATTTTTTGTGGTAAGATCTTATGGGACCAAACTGCTGAGGTCATCGGTCCCTAAGTTTACACACTACGTAATGTAAATTAAACTAACTTACGCTACGGACAACACTCACACACCCATGCCCGAGGAAGGACTCGAACCTCCGACGGAGGGAGCAGCGTTCACCTCGATGTTTGTTGTGCATATGTGAAAGGTAAATGAGAACTTTGATCCTAAAAGTAGTAGTAAAAAGTACCCCACGTCTATATATGTTTGTAAGGAAAGTTATACCCCTGTAATATCAGATAGTTCTTTTAAAAATAAAAATTTTGTAGTCTTATGCGCAACGTAAAATCATCGGAAGTTTTTATATTCAGGCGTGTAGAAGAAATTGGATGAATCTCTTTTAAACGCCCTGTATTAGTGGGAGATGACGTCAGAATGCCCACATCGTGGATGGTGTACTCGACATGAATTGTGTTAATGTCGTGTTCCGGAGCACTTGTCCTACCATGTCATCGCTAGAGGTGCCATCCGGAGGGGGGGAAGAGGGAGGCATTCCGACAAAAACGCTCGCTATTGGCAGGAGCCCCCTAACGTCACGCTGAGGCTGTGCGGTGATTACACGGCAAATGCGCCGCCCCACGGATGCTGTAGCGTGTTACTCGGTCATTTTCCCTTCTGTTTGGTTCAATTCACCGTTCCAGAAACCAAATCAAGTGGCTTGACAGATATGTCACACGTTAGGATCAACTAAATAATAAATAAGAAGAAAAATAACTCACTCATTTGATGAAGAAGCGGGTTTTAATGTAACCTAGTACAGGTTTCAATTGCTGTTTATCAGGTCGAGATGCAACCCATAGCTGCTTCCTATTTATGGCACATTTCTTCGTGGCTCCAAGCTTCGCTTATTCTTTCAAATACCTAATCCTTGTAAATGTTCTTGTTCTTATATAAAGAGCAATAACTGAAAATTGAATGACTCAATTTCATAGACTTTACTTGTCTCATAGAGGTTTGATTTTAGGTATGTAGACTGAAGCGGCGATTGAAAATTTGAACCAAGCCCCCCCGCCCATTTAAGTTCGTTGCCGGGGTGCTGTTACAGAACATGGAGAGCCTCGGCAATTCTGTTCCTATGTAAGGGGGAATTTAAACTAGACTGTGGCGGCAGTGAGAAATTGCATCGAGGAGGGAGGCGTGCCCGGGTAATCCGTGTAGTGGTGTGGATAGCTGTTCCAAGATGGCTTAGTGGGTAGAGCAACTGCCTAGTAAGCAGGAGACCCAGGTTCGGCTCCAGGTGTTGGTACAAATTTTCAGTCGCCGATTCAGTCTATGTGCATAAAAAGAGTATTAACTGTTTCATGAACCACACGAAACCTTTGTTTCAAAAGAGAGCATAGAGACATTACCTTTTTTTGTTTGCACAATTCATTTCCATGAAAAGTAAAAATTCTTCTTCAAACAGTTCACCTTTTGCTGCCGGAAAACCTAACGATTTATCAAAGTGTTGCCACTTAAATGCAATACAGCCTGCAATGTATTTCACCATATCTGGAAGAACGTCCGAGATTTTAGAGTCATCGCACACTGTTACCACAACTATTAACAAATTTTCTTAGCCATTAACAGCTTCTGAGATTTATCGCACTGACGATTCATCAGCAACACGGAGCTCACCGACAACGAAACTTACGGGAGCAGAATCTGAGTTGACGTCACACTAAGAATATTCTGAGTTCAATTCTTCAGTTAACAGACGAGAAAGAAATGTCACTTGCGTTACACGTCGGTATGAGGAGACGCACCTGTTCCTTGCTTCAAAAGGCGTGGGATTATTACAAAATATACCTAACCCTCGTAACGTAGAAAAAAAAACCAAGTAATCTTGGAAGTCAGCATGTAGCTGACTTTCATACTTCTTAGGCTATCTAAAAAACCAAAGATCGATTTTATTCACGTCATTAAACATTTTTGGAAAGGCAACAACCTGTCTATCACCAACTTGCAGTGCCGAACGAATGTCTAGGAATCTCTATAGTCTATTCCCTTGAACTGCGAGATTCATTCCAAATACAGACGACTATTCATCGTTTGGAACACTAGACCTCAAGACATCAAAGACGTGGTTAACGAGTTCAGTAAAATTATTTTCAATGTTTCTGTGACGAGCAGGCGTGCAGTTACATGTAAGTGCGCTTCTTTAATGCTGTGTTTTATCTTTAGGTCATTTTTTATGTTTAAAACGCTCTTGTATAGCTGCGTCAGTTATTTTGAACCCATTAGGCAGCGTAATGAAATGATTGCTCAATAAGTAAGAATGTGGCACATCGAAGAAAACCTATGAATTATTCGTATCGTCTACTGGATTAACAAAATATGTTTTATCTGTTAGACACACAATTCGTTCCAAACTTTTATATTTCTTCCACCCGTATCAAGTGTCACACTGCAACATTTATTTCCGATTCCTCAACTGAATGATACTCTGAAGCAAAATATTAGTCTTAATTGTGTCATAATAAACTGCTAGTTTGCACTGCTTACACAATGCTCGGATCGTGCAAGCTCGACCATTGGAATGTGGACCGACTACTGTGTCCTCCGACCAATCGTAACATATGCGAATACGAACAATGTCAAAACTGCTCTTCTGTCTTTGGTAGTGAAAGTGTGACTTCCTCTTCAATAAACATAGAGTCCTTACTCACTGTTTCACGAACTCATGAACAGGATCGTTAGCTGTGGTATGGCGGACTTTTTTTTCTGTGACACAGTTTATAAAGTCGTAAAAACTCGATTTTGCAAACTTCTTGCTTTGCAGCGTTGTGCACGACTTCAAGATCTCTAAGAAATGAATTTACTTTTATTATTTCTGCATTTATTACATTAATTTCTCATTATTAGTAAAAATAATCGACAAAAGAGATAAAATATCAGGGACATAAGCAGACGCAATAGTTAACTTCGATAAAAATTCAAGCACTCGACAGTTTTCGAACTCTCGATCTTCAACTTTTCGAGCACACTTTTATGAAATGAGCTGCGCAGCCACTGTCACGTCCATTTTTATTTTTAAGGCATTAGAGAGCACGCGATATGTGCAGGTATGCGAGTTCACTCACATGTAATAAACATTCTTACATTGAAACGGTTAACACACGTTGAAAAAACGAAAAAAATATCGGTATTTCCACGAGAAATGAAGCTATCCAGGAGCGAAAGCTAATACGAGTTAAACATGAGTAATACAAGTTATTCATTTCCCACACAAGACAGTGAGTCAATCACTGTCATGAAATAACCCAGTACTGCGTGAAAAAAGCATTTATGTAAATGTAGTTTTTGACATCGCTGCTACTTGTAATTGCTTGCTCATTCCAATTTGGAATGTTTACGGTGGGAATACCATGATAAATAGCGTTTGTCGTGTTTCAAGAAATGTTAATGCTTTATAGCACAGCGTGACCCTTGCTCATGACTGACACGAAACGAGTTATTTTCGTTCGATGCACGCCACTACTTGCGTGTTCTGCCGAATGCACACCCACGACAGTCCTCAAAGTGACGTCAAGGCGCACTACGGTGTCTAGGAAGTTTTTGCTCGCCAGGAGCCGGAATGGCCTACCTCCTTTTTCTACTCACCTTGGTGCCATCTTGGCTTGGTAAAAGGCGTATTGAGGTCTTGGCTTTTTGCCTCTGAGGGTCCTCTGCCATAATAACAACAGGCGTCCGCTTAAATGCATGAAGCAAGGAGCCGTTGCAGATCACACACAAGGAGACTGACGTGGACTTTAGAGCCACATACACTGACAGCTACATGTATATTATACTGTCGTTTGCTGAAAACTGAATTCTACACCTTTTTCAACTGAAGAACAACACACATTTCGGAAAACTATACCTGTTTTCACTTTGTAGCAAAGCTAAGACGACTTCGTCACTATAATATAAAAATTAAAATCCTTATGGACTAGAAAATTGTGACTGACTCTCGAAGTGCATTGTTCTTGGCACAGCAAAAAAAAGTTAGGAAACGAGAAATTAGAAATTTTCATCACTGGGACCCATTTGCGGAAGTACTTCGCCTCCTACACTGACCTTCCCCAGTGCATTCTGAAACCTGCGCTACTGAACAAATTTTTCAGAACTATTGGCAGGTCCAGTAGTAACATTCGCACCTGTGGTAAACGGTTACAGGTTTCCTTTGACATCGCAACATCAGCCATACTCGACATCGATTGTCTAAATGAACATCGATTTTTGAATGCTGATCAACCGAATTATCGGTTGACAGAAAACGTTCCAGTTGGCAGCTTCAAATTCGTGCTGTTGTTTTGCCGATCATACTGGGGAACTAAACACGTACGCGTACTTCTTAATGTTTCGGGTACACTTCATAGACCAGTTTAAGAAAGGTGCCAGTGGATCGGGAGTATTGAATTGGAAATGCAACATTAAAAAAGAAACGGTGATACCATTAAAATACTGGATGGTTATAATTAAACTGATGGTGTTCCGAGTGCTACAGTGTGCGCTGTACACGTCACAGGATGCTGAAAAATCATAGGACTGTCCATTGATCTGTCGCGACTGCTACGGTCGCAGTTTCTAATCCTGCCTCGGGCATGGATGTGTGTGATGTCCTTAGGTTAGTTAGGTTTAAGTAGTTCTAAGTTCTAGGAGACTGATGACCTCAGATGTTAAGTCCCATAGTGCTCAGAGCCATTTGAACCATCATTAATCTGTGCGTTCACAGAGTACAGTGAAAAAATAATAGTACCAGCTGCTGCCACCAGGTGAAAATTTGGAGCTGTAAGCAGTGAGAATATGAAATGTTCATTGTTTTGACGCTTGGCAACGTGTATGGATTTCTTTTGTGAAGTGACTGTTGGTGTAAGGGATTGAGAAAGTTAAAGTTTTCCATACTACAGGCAATGGTTATTGAGAGTAAAGACAGCACACTGCTTGTAAAGTTGCTTTATGAGAACGGCAGGAATAGTAGCGCTGCACTGCGGGAATATCGGCGACAGAAACGCTGTGAAGAGATCCCATGTCAGTAAACAGGCTAACGAATATGATCAAGAAATTTGAACAAACAGGTGAATTAATTGATGCAGCAGGGAGAGGGGCGCGACTGTCCTATGGGAGTTGTTAAAGAAGTTGCTGTAGCTGTAGTGACTGATTGTGCAGGCACATGTCTTAAGTAATGCAGCCAGTGCTCGACCTGTGCACATGATTTTTCTCTCCCCATGTCAACCGTTCAAAAGATTTTGCGGTGCAGATTACAATGGTATCCTTACAAGACTCAGAATGAGTACCAAATGAAGTCCCAAGAGAGACTACAACGCTGTGACTTTGCCCTTCGATTTTTGGCACTCATGGAAATGGGTGACACGTGGCCATGGGGTATTCTTGGGACGAACGAGGCACATTTTAGTCTGCACGGTGACTTGAATGTACAGAACTGTCGCATATGGTTTTCCGTCCTGCCAAATGTTGTGCAGGAAAATCCACTGCACTCATCTTATGTGACTGTGTGGTGTGGTTTCACAAGTTCCTTCATTGTAGGTCTGTTTTTCTTCAAGGAGATGATACCTCTCGGGCATATTAGGTATACAGTGACATATGCATGTTATAAGAACCACCTTGTGCAGCACGTGATCCCAGCTTTGCAAGAACGCAATTGTGTATACACCACTATTTTCGTGTAAGTCGGGGCGACACCACATTCACTTGCCAGGTGAAAGATTTGCTTCGAGAAATATTCGGTAATGACTGCATCGTCTCTAGGCAGTTTCAAGATGTGTGGCCTTCCAGATCCCCCTGCCTAAATCCATATGACTTCTGGTTGAGAGGATATCTGAAAGATCTTGTATATCAAGGATATATCCAGATTCTTCCTGATCTGAAGGATAGCATTTTGCTCTGATTACACCGGATATAGCCGGCCGGGGTGGCAGAGCGGTTCTAGGCGCTTCAATCTGGAACCGCGCGACCACTACGGTCGCGGGTTCGAATCCTGCCTCGGGCATGGATCTGTGTGATGTCCTTAGTTAGTTAGGTATAAGTAGTTCTAAGTTCTAGGGGACTGATGACCTCAGAATTTAAGTCCCATAGTTCTCAGGGCCATTTGAACCATTTTTTACACCGGATATACAGCGAGCATCTGTCCCTCCATGCCAAGTTAAGGATGCAGCATGCTGCTGAGTAGGGAAACCATACTGATCACACTTGCCAGAACCATCGTTATCATGTGTTACTTGACAGTGGAGATGGAAGCTTGCGTAGAAAAACAATGACCATGACAGAAAATCGCGACTTAGACACTGCGGCCAGCCGGGGTGGCCGATCGGATCTAGGTGCTACATCTGAAACTGCGCGACCGCTACGGTCGCGGGTTCGAATCCTGCCTCGGGCATGGATGCGTGTGATGTCCTTAGGTTAGTTCTAGGGGCTGATGACCTCAGAAGTTATGTCCCATAGTGCTCAGAGCGCAAAACTTAAAATAAGCTCCTTACTGCGGACGAGGACGAGTCCAGCACTCCACTGACAAGTCACCAGATGAGCAGTTTGCAACCGAACGCGCTGGGCTGACTAAAGCGTGTTTAGGATTAGAAGGATTCGACCAGGAAAACAGTCCAGGAAGGAATGAAGATTGGGTTTAACGCCCTACCGATATGGAAGTCATTAGAGAGAGAGAGCTCGGATTGTGTCAAGGATGAGAAAGGAAATCGGTCGTGCCATCCTGGCATATGCCTGGAGCGATTTAGGGAAATCACGGAAAACCTAAATTTGGATGGCAGGGCGCGGGTTTGAACCGTCGTCCTTCCGAATGCGAGTCTAAGCCACTTTGTTCAGTGAAAACATTTCAGACTGACACAAATGTTATGTAGACGATTATCGCTACGAAGTACAGACGAACAATTAAGTAATTGCCAGCCTGATCGACGATCGAGACCTGTTCGACGATGAGGAAGAGCCTCGGGGCAACGCCCGTGCTGAAAAAGCACCTCTCAGTGAGGCTGTGAACTGATTAGGACAGCAAGAAGAATGTAATGCTGCCATTACAGTGTGTGCGAGAATTACACGCAAAAATAATAGTGAGCTTAGCTTTGGAGTGAAAACAAATTTTGTGCTTCTCTTCCTGAACAGTAGTTGTACTATAAAGACCATTTTGAACTTTATAAACTAGGCTATTTAGCCAATTGTCTTTGTTATACACTGATCAGCCGAAACGCACTGCGCACCGTGACGTTGGATGTCTCGTGGTGGCGTTGCGGGCACGCGACCCGGTAACAAAAGTGTGTAAGGGGGGCAGACCAGAACGAGGGCTCATCCAAGCGAAGATACGGGCTGCAAATGGGGAAATCCATTGAGATTGGCGTCTTTGACAAAGGGCACATTATTATTACGCAGAACCTGTGAACGAGTACCTGGAAAACGGCGAAGCTCGTCGAATGTTCTCCTGATACTGTGTAACCTCCCCACAGAAATTTTAAAAGGGAAAATGACAATACTTAATACAAATGCTAATGGACACTGCTCTAAGCGTGACCTGCCCACAATGAAATGTACTGACAATGGCAACAAAAAATGTGAAATTCGCAATCTGACTCAAATATAAATTCCTCATGAAAAATTAAAGTCCATTCAGTGATAAGAAAATTTAATTAAACCGAAATATCGGTCTTTGGCCCTGTGTAAAACAATCAGAATTAAAGTCTTACCTCAGAATAAATGGATGTCACATTTCTGCTCTTGTTGTTGCGCACCGCTTGGAGGAACTGCATTGCAAATAATAATATTCTCTTTTTTTGTGATTTTTGTGAAATTTTTCTTCAAAAGAAGCGGAATGAAATGGGAAGTGCAACGAAATCTTTAGTTCAATAAAAAATTAAATTTTTGAGAAAATGCTTTTGAAATAAAAATTATTATTGGGGGACTTGTTGGAGAATAATTACAATAAATAAATTTTTACATTATCTAATGATTATATTAATTAATAGTATACCTTATTCACCATCTTGACCAGTGTTGCCGACCGCCTACATCACACAACCGCACTGGTCTGCTACTACTGACCGACCGCTCTGCATGACGACTACTGAGCTACCGACTGCCACGACTACAGACAGAGTATTGCCCTCAACTAGACAGAGCTACAGACTCGCAACGACTAACTCGACAGACTCGCAACGACTACTACTGACAGACTCGCAACGACTAACTCACAGACTGAGAACCGCTCGCAACACTCGCGCGGTCAAGCGCAAACTCTCTGGTCACAGATGCTACAATGCCTCGCCATCGCTGCTATGTTACATACGTGTTTCATAACCCTCCACTGGGGGGGCAAAAATTTGGCAGCGATGGTGAGTCATTTGGACTTGCCAATCGCGGCAAAATTTTTAATTAACTAATAAACTTCTACAATTTACAGAATAATTAGATGTAGTACATAAAGTAAATGTTGTGCACACGCACTAAGTACAAGATATATCAGACAAAGACAAAATGTGAGTACAAAACATAGTAGCAAATCAGAAAAATGTATATACAAATTTTTTTGACAGATAACAAAGTGCACAGGCACTGAAAAAATTCTTTAGCATATTCAGAACAAATAAACAGACTGGCAAAAAATATTATGTTGACAAGTGACATGAGTGTACTCGCACTGGAGTTTAGCGAATCGAAAAATGTATAACCTATGAACATAAATGATGTTACCAAAAAATTTTTTCTTTATGTGACAAGAATCAGGATAGGAAAGGGAAGGATTGCATCATGGTTGTAGCACTTTAGATTGCACACAGCTGCTCTGAAAGTCCATATCTTTCCACAGAAGTACAACACCAAGTGACACAACTTGAAGTTCTTTTCCCATCAGAATTTATCAGTGTAGCCAAGACACTGAACTGTCGTAGTAATGTTCCATGTTTTCATTTTGGCAGTACATTACGTACACCAAACAGTGGGACCATAATAATGTCTTCATCGCTCATGGTGGTGGACAGCATGTCGTGTCAACACCACACTCTTACAAGGCACACCAACGTAGAATTAGTGCAAAACCAAATATAGTGCTCCATGATCACTGGGATAAACAGGACAAATGGACATTGCAGTAATTCAGGGTAGTCAACTTATGAGGTGAAGGACATCAAGTCACATAATATTGACAATTACAGACTTAATTAGTAGTTTGTGGCATTCATAGCCCAGTTATTGAACATTTCTGTACCAAGTATGTAGTATTACAGAAAAATGTTCATTAATTGTTGTACATTATGAAATAATCGCATTTTTTTCAGTTACAGAGTATAATTAAGAACCATTAACCTTCTCCTAATTACAGTTAATTGATCATTTGTCATTCCAATAATCATTAGCCTTTTCCTAATTACAGTTAATTAATCATTTGTCGTTAATTAATCATTTGTCTAATTACAGTTAATTAATCATTTGTCTAATTACAGTTAATTAATCATTTGTCGTTAACTAATCATTTGTCTAATTACAGATAATTAATCATTTGTCGTTAATTAATCATTTGTCTAATTACAGTTAATTAATCATTTGTCGTTAATTAATCATTTGTCTAATTACAGTTAATTAATTAATCATTTGTCATTTCAATATAGTAAGAATTATTAGCCTTAATTAATTACAAAGCATTATTAAACAGTACCATAGTTAATTAATTATGTGTCATTACAATCTATTAAGAATCACTAGCTGGCATCATGGGTAATCGTATTACAATAAACAGTGGCGGTCCTTGGCCAGTTACGAAGTATATTTAGTAAGACAGAATAATGTTCATCAGAAGCCTTAATTGAAAAGGAGAGTCAATTATTGGCCTAGCATTAACATAATATATTGAGTGATACAAATTATTGGCACTCATTGGCCATTAACCAAAACATGAAAACTCAACATGGGAAAAAAAAGGGGCTAATTAATGGCATAATTAATAACAATTCTTCAAGTGACATTAATTATTGGCACTCAGTGGCCAGCAAGTATTGAATAGAATCATCATTCAGTATTATTCAGATTATTATGAAGTCATTATTAAAAATCAGCTAATTAGTCAAATCATTAATAATCACAGGCATTATAAGTAGTATCATTACAATAAACAGTGTTCCTCCTTCAGTAGTATTCAGATCATTACAAAGTCATTATTCAAATCAGTTAATTACAGTCAAATCATTAGTAATCACAGGCATTATAAGTAGTATCATTACAATAAACAGTGTTCCTCCTTCAGTAGTATTCAGATCATTACAAAGTCATTATTAAAATCAGTTAATTACAGTCAAATCATTAGTAATCACAGGCATTATAAGTAGTATCATTACAATAAACAGTGGCAGTTATTAGCTAGTGACAAAGCATTATTTTGAATATAGTCTCATTAAGAGGTCATTACTCAAGTGACATGCTATTCAGAGTTGATCAGTATTATTCAGAATTATCATAAACTAGTGACATTATGTGGGACTGGTAATACATTTTTTTGGTAGCAATGCATTGCGTTGGGATCGATAATTAATTGCTGAAACATAACACTATTTGCTTTTGACCTATTGCAGCAAATGAGGATAGGTAACGTCATTCGTCATGAGTCAGCTGTAGCAAGATTATGTAACAAGGCAGTACATGTGATCACATTTATAAATGATAAACACAAATGGGTAAAATACAAAAAAAATGCAAGTACTAGAACAGGTATAATAAGTAACAGGTTTAGTAAGTATCATGAAAAACTTCTCCTGGAAAAATTACAAAATGTATTATCAACCTGAAAGAAGAAACGCACACTATGCTGAAAAGTAGTGAACTTCGAATTAACAAGTAGTGAAATGTGTATAAAATGTGTTCCATAGCTGTCCTTTCCAAAACTTTCCGTCATCCTACTATGCAATATAACACCTGCTGTCAAAACAAACTGCAACAAATACTTAAATAACTACGTAGCATAAATACATAACTTCAACATTATCCTCATCTGTAAAGAAAACTTCATTATCCATATCATCATAACTTCACTATTATCATTATCTGTAAAGAAAAACTTCATTATTCATAACATCATATCCTTCATCATTATTCATCAGTATTCATATCATCATAACTTTACTATTATCATCATCTGTAAAGAAAAACTTCATTATTCATAACATCATATCCTTCATCATTATTCATCAGTATTCATATCATCATCTGCAAAAAATCACTTCATTACTCATTACATAACTATTCCTTATCTCTAGCATATTTCATCACTAAAACTAAGATGTGTAGTTCTCTCTGACAGCCTGCATCAATCACCTTGTATTCTGAAAGAAAAAATTAGTTAAGACTGCTATTCTGTGATGAGTATAGTATATTCTTGTTAATGCTTGTTAATCCTGATCCATTTACTCTTCCTCATAAAGTTATTGCATCTCCTTTCGTTTATTCCGTAGGTGAAATTCTCATTTATGTTAAATTTATTTCTTAGAATCATCATTCCTTTCTGAAATTGATGAACAAAGATTAATGTCCTGCATTTAAATCATATACCCACTAAATAATGACTGGTTTATGGTGACACAATTAACCATACAGCATAACATGACAGAAAACGTAATATGTCAAAGACATTGACAGTGTTCAGATGCAAAAAATGTACACAGAATAATACGATGCAGCAGCAAAAGAAAAAAAAAATGTAAAACAGTCACGATGTTGAGATGTCATAGGGCAAAAAAAATGTCAAAGTCGACTGGTGTGTGTTATATCTTAACTATTTCACAATACATACAAACAAAACTGGAGTACAATCATATACACAAAAAAGTGGAAAATGTGCACGGTCTGATGTGTAACGACAAGAAAAGCGACCTGCTAACCTTACCTTGCCGGGCACTTGCCAAGAAAAAATACGATAATCATCAGTAATTACTCAGGTGAATTAATTGCATTAGTAAATGACATCATAGTGTGTTGAATCATACAGTGGTTTCACTCAATAAACGGTTTAATGTTTGAGATATGGTGATTGCCTTTCGATTTTCTGGTTCTCAAAGTTTCGACGTGTACAACATTGGGGTGAGGGATGCTGCGAATCCGATACGGACCTGCGTATAGAAGTTCAAATTTACTGCACTTACCTTTTAATTTGCTGGATAAATAGTGTGTACGTATCAATATCTTCTGTCCAACGTGAAAGTCGCGGCGTGTACAAACCTGTTTTTGCTGTCTTCTCCGGCGCTCTGCGGCACGTTTGATGTTGTTCAGCGCAATGTTAATTATTTCGTGGTGTCGTAATCGACGAGATGTAGGAAATGTTATTAATTCTTTAATTTTGTTAGGTGGTTCAGCATTTTTCAGTATAACAGACGGAGATAGCATAGTGGATTCATTTGGTATGGAATTAATTACATCTTGGAATGAGAATATGTGTGTGTCCCAATCAATATGTCTTTTGTGGCAGTATATTCGGCACAGTTTACCAATTTCTTTCATTAATCTTTCACAGGGGTTCGAAGAAGCGTGGTACTTGGATATATAGATCGGAGAAATGTTTCTAGCTCGTAACATGCGTGTCCATACGCTACTACGAAATTGTGATCCATTATCAGAAATTACTTTCATTACATGCCCTACATGAAATAGAAAATGTTTTACAAATGCTTTCGAAACAGTTTTAGCAGTAGCTTTACGTAACGGAGTGAAAGTAACAAATTTTGAAGTGAGCTCAACAGCGACAAAAATGTAGCAAAAACCTCTGTTAGTTCTCGGAATCGGACCAAAAATGTCTACTGCGGCCATGTGTCTTAATTTAACAGGTATAATGGGATATAATGGAGGAATATGTGAAGTGGTGTCTGATTTAGCTTTCTGGCAAATTTTACAAGACGCTAAAACTCGTCGTATACGTTTTTCCATGTTAGTAAAATAACAGTTCTGTCTCAGTATAAGAAAACATTTTCGTGCTCCGTAATGTGCGTAACTTAAATGAGTGTACCAGATTAATTTGTTAACCAGTTCGTCAGGAATGCATAATAACCAATTGTTGCTGTCAGGATGAGAGCGGCGAAACAGAACGTCATTGCGTACAGTGTAATGGTTTCTAATCGTAACATTTTTTCTATCTTGCCAAAGGTGTTTAATTTATTTCCACACATTGTCTTTATTTTGCTCCTTTGCTATGTCCTGTAATGACGATGAAATAAAGTTTTCAAATGCAACTTGCTGAATGTACATGACACTGAAATTTGTTTTGCAGAAGTTGGTTGCTACGTCTTGCTGATTGTTGCTGAGAGAACGCGATAGTGCGTCTGCTATAACATTTTGCGTACCGGGAATGTGAACTATTGTAAAATTAAATTCCTGTAAATAAAGTTTCCATCTACTTAACCTGTCGTGAGTGAATTTAGCTGAAAGTAAAAATTGTATCGCTCTGTGGTCTGTGTAAACGGTGGTATGTCTGCCATAAAGAAAGTGCCTAAATCTCGTAAAAGCCCAGACAACACATAATGTTTCTAATTCTGTAACGGAATAATTTCGTTCAGCGGGTGACAAAATGCGACTTGCAAATGCGATGTTTTTAATTGCTGTTGAACCATCTTCTTCTATTTCCTGGAAAATATGTACACCTAAAGCGGTGTTGGAACTGTCGGTGGCAATGGAAAAATTTCTAGTAAGATCTGGGTGCGATAAAAGTGGAGCATTCAACAGAGCATGTTTCAGGTTCATGAATTCAGAATGTGCTTGCTTATCCCAAGACCAAATAGTGTTTTTACCTGTTAATTGGCATAGTCTAGGCGTGTCTAAAGCAGAATGGTGAATAAATTTACGAAAAAAGTTAATTAAGCCCAAAAAACTGCGTAATTGTTTCTTCGTCGTAGGAACACTAATGTCACGTAGAGCTTGAAGTTTTTCCGGATCAGGTGCAATGCCTTCTGCTGAAATTACGTGTCCAAGAAATTTTATAGAAGTTTTGCCAAAGTGCGATTTACTAAGATTAACAGTAAGTCCTTGTGCATGAAAAGTTTGTAACAGTTGTTCAAGAATCAGATTGTGTTCGGACCAGTTAGCTTCTGCGATAAGAATGTCGTCTACATACGTCGTAATTCTGTCTTTAAGTTTTGTCGGAAGTATGGTGTTCAAACCGCGAATAAAAGCTGCAGAAGAAATAGTTAAGCCGAACGGCAATTTGCAAAATTGATAACAGTCGCCGAAACAGAGAAAAGCTGTGTATTTTCTGCAGTTCGGATGAAGTTGAATTTGCCAAAATCCCGATTTCAAATCTAGTGTAGAATAAATAGCTGTACCGTGAAATTTCTGTAGAAGTTCCTCTAATGTCTGTGGTCGATCTGTTTCATTAATAATAATGTCATTAATGTGACGTGAATCAAGTACAAGGCGAAGTGAGCCATCTTTTTTCTTAACAATATGTAGCGGGTTTATGTATGGACTAACTGCCGGTTCTATAATTCCTTGGTCAAGCATATCCTGCAATTCCTTTTTAACCTGTTCTCTGTGAATATATGGGATGGGATAATGCTTTGCTTTAAATGTGTCGTGCGGTTTGACTTGAAATTCATACATAAATCCGGACATAGTACCAGGAATGTTGTCGAAAACTGGAGCTTGCTGTAAAAGAATTTTGTGTAATTGCTTTCGTTCGTCGTCTGTACTTGCACTGCTCTCTTTAACCTTATCAGAAATCAATTGCATTACGTCGTAGTCAGCTTCGTCTGGAGTATTATAGTTGTGTACGTACGTATCCGTGAACAATGTGGGATTACAGTCTATGTTACATGTTGCGGAAATGACCTCTGTGCGGTTAATTGTTTGTTCTTCCGTAGATAAAGAGTGCTGAAACTCTAAAGCCAATTGTACATTTTCATCCTTTAGCATTAAATAAGAATTCTGAAAGTCGATAACTGCGTCGTGTTGTACCAGAAAATTCGTGCCTAAAATAATGTCTGTTGTCAATAAAGGAACAATCCAAAAATTAGAGTGGAAAGTATGACCTCCAATACAAAATGATAAATGCGTCTGTAGTTTAACGTCTACTCCTTTACTCGGTACCGCTCCTTTCACTTTTGTTTTGCCTAATGGTAATGTCGGATACGTATTCTCTTTGTTGCACTCATTAAAAGTCTCTTCATTTATTACTGATATTGGTGATCCGGAATCAATTACTGCTGAAAATTTCGAAGAACCAATTTTGATTTCAATAACAGGATGTGAAATAGTTTTCTGAACAACTGGTCTTTCCTGTAAAAGAGTGTCTCTGATATTGTCAAAAGTAATTACATTTTCGTGAACAACATTTTGCGTGTCAAAGGTAGTGCTTGTGTTATTAGAAGATGCGTCCTGTGCAGTATCTAGTCAGATTCTATCTGACGTGTTATTGTTACTAGGAGGATTCTGTGGCATTTCTACTATTTGAACTGTTCTATTACTTCTTCCAGACGTGTTACGCTCTGGATGGTACCTACTGTCGGGTTCATTCATGAGAATATGTTCTTGCGTATGATTTTGCTGTTGGTGAACCGACTGTTATTATATGTACGCTGGTAATTGTGCTCATCGTTTTTACGTCTGTCGTAATAATCATTCCTATACGGTGTATTGCGATAGGAATTGAAATACTGTCTTCTTTGTACATAGTTGTTTCTCTGCTCCCGTGCGTTACTATTTGTTGAACCAGGGACTATACGTCCACGCGGCGAAACATTAAAGTTTAGTTGACCTTGTAGACTGCATTGTTGGTTAGGTATGCTAAGCGGCTGACTTTCATGCTATTGTGGTGAAAAACATCTATTGTTACAAAAATGTGGTTGCGACTGCCGAAAATTTTGTACATACTGATGATTACGATTTTATCTGTTATTAAAGTTACGGCGGTAGTTGTCATTACGGCAGTGCTTAATAAAATTGTCACTTTCAGTAAAAAAATTTGTCACATCGGGTTTTCATTACTACATTTCTTAATTCTAGATAGAGCAATAGTTAAAGAGCTGTTTTGATAGATATAAAGGATAGTAGAAGAGAAGGCAGCAGTGCAGAAAACTAAAGATGAAACAGCACTACTACAGCTCGGGGCCCTATGCTCGCTACAGCACATATTCATTAAAGCGTAATGAATCCCCTGAGGTCATTTACGCACTGCAAATAAATTTTAGCTTTTGCGTTACAGGCAATAGCGGTAAAATTCCAAAAGTAAATCGCTGTATTCTTGCTAATTCCAGTTTCTGCATAATACGTAATGCTGATGAAAATACAATAGCAAATTGTTGCATCAGGTTCAAAGCTAGTTTCTGCATTACAGGTAATAGCGGTGAATGTACAAAGATAAATTGTCGTATACAGTGCAAATCGTGTACCTGTACGCTGTCATTATTAAGTTCCTTACATTTTCTTACAAATGCAAATTGCTCGAAATCTACGTTCTCGTCACTCGGTTTAATAACACGTTCGGGTTTGTGTGTGAATCTGTTCGTCTGTGTCGTTTCGTACTTCAAGTTACGTAGCTTTTCAGATTTTAAGTCGCGTGGCTTTTCGGATTTTACGTCTCGTAGTCTCTGTAAATTACTCACATTATACGCGCTGCGTGACTCTGACGGATGTTCGCGAAGTGTCGTCTGCTGTGATGTGTTATTAACTGAAGTGTTTTTCATTTCTGTTACTTCTTGTTGTAAATTTGACAACTTCCTACGTAACGTATTGTGAGATGAATCGATCTCATTAATTGTCCGCTGTAAATTTTGAAATTCAGGTGTTTGGATAAATGAAACCGGTGCAGTATCGTCTGATTTATTGTCATTAGCATTTTCGATAACATCAATACGACTGGCCAATTCATCACATCTTCCAGTCAGTATTTTAACCTGATCATCGGTTTTAGAATCAGACGCATTAATCTGTTTTTGCAACTTGCGCGTAGTTTCGCTCAGTTTTTTAACATCAGCTTTGATAACATCACAATCCTGTGTTAGATCTAATTGTTCGAATCTATCTGTCACTGTTTGAATATTTAGTGTGTGTGTATCTGTTTTTGATTTAAGATCAGAAATTTCATCCCGTAATTCCGCGTTCAACTGTTCTATGGTGTTAATTTTGTCGGACACTGTAGTAATATTATTGTCTACATACGTCTTCGCTTTCGCGAACATTTTACGTTTGTCCTCTTGTCTTTGTGCAGTGATTGTTTCCATGACTTGTCGTTTTACTTTGTTTTGATCTTGAATAAATCTGCGGAAACGCGTATCACTGTTTTGTATGTGCTGATTAAAGCGCTCGTTTATCTGAGTGTTCTGCTGTTCGAATTTCGCGTCTATCTTTGCGTCCATAGTGCGCGAAAGTTCTACCGTCATTGCTTTAAACTCGTCCCGTAATTGTGCAGCTTTTTCAGAGCATTGTTTAGCGACTCCGCTAATTTCGTCTCTGAGTGTTTCTGTTGCGACTGTTTGCATTTCTCTTAATTCTTGCGCAACAGATTTAATTTCTTCGCTATTTTTTTGTGAACACGCCTCAATTTCCGCGCGCAACTGTTCCTTAGTGTCATGGCACTGCGCGGCAACCGCTCTAATTTGTTCACTAAGCTGCCTCGAATTGTCGTCAAATTTTTCATTTTGTTGTCTGACCTGTTCACTAACTTGCTTGAGGTTTTCATTCTGTTGTTTGTTATCTTCCCTAAGTTGTCTGAAATCTTCACTCTGTTGTTTACTCATTTGTCGCAACAAAGCCATAATTGGATTCGACTCAAGGTCAGCATTTCTATTCTCTGTGCTGTTCAACAGTGGATCTGGAATTGTTTCACTTTCTGTAACCATTTGGTCATTTTGAGATTTACAAAAAGGTTTGTCAGTCAAATGTATACTATCAGTCATTGTTTCGGAATTAAATAAATCTGTCGTACCTTGTGTATCCTGTTCATTTTCATTAGACAAATTTGTATGTACATTACTTAGATTTTCTAAATCGGGTGTGTTAAGCTCGGCAGCGCTCATTACTATAGACCGCTCCGCGTCATCGATTGTCGTCAAATCAACAGAGGACATAACCGAGTTCGTTTGTTCATCATTAAGACAAAAGTCATCATTAGTGGTTGGAATACACTGATTGTTAGTGAACGCAGGATTGTCATCATTACACTGCGTGTCACAATTACTGTCGGTCACGCTGTTTAAGTCGGTAATTTCATTCAAAATACCTCGCGATATACTATTCACAGTCTTTCGCGGCATTTTTACAATAGTCACAATTTTTCACAAAACAATAAGCACAAATGCAAAAACAACACACAAATACAATAAAGCAACAAATTGCCGTTGACCTGTAGAAAGAAAGTCACAATATTATTAAAAGCGTTGCGCTAAATCCTAATTATATCTAAGCAAATAAGAGCAGATATCTGACTGTCGCTCAAAAGACTCTCAACGAAATACGATCCTGGACTGGGTGTCGCCAAGTGTAACCTCCCCACAGAAATTTTAAAAGGGAAAATGACAATACTTAATACAAATGCTAATGGACACTGCTCTAAGCGTAACCTGCCCACAATGAAATGTACTGACAATGGCAACAAAAAATGTGAAATTCGCAATCTGACTCAAATATAAATTCCTCATGAAAAATTAAAGTCCATTCAGTGATAAGAAAATTTAATTAAACCGAAATATCGGTCTTTGGCCCTGTGTAAAACAATCAGAATTAAAGTCTTACCTCAGAATAAATGGATGTCACATTTCTGCTCTTGTTGTTGCGCACCGCTTGGAGGAACTGCATTGCAAATAATAATATTCTCTTTTTTTGTGATTTTTGTGAAATTTTTCTTCAAAAGAAGCGGAATGAAATGGGAAGTGCAACGAAATCTTTAGTTCAATAAAAAATTAAATTTTTGAGAAAATGCTTTTGAAATAAAAATTATTATTGGGGGACTTGTTGGAGAATAATTACAATAAATAAATTTTTACATTATCTAATGATTATATTAATTAATAGTATACCTTATTCACCATCTTGACCAGTGTTGCCGACCGCCTACATCACACAACCGCACTGGTCTGCTACTACTGACCGACCGCTCTGCATGACGACTACTGAGCTACCGACTGCCACGACTACAGACAGAGTATTGCCCTCAACTAGACAGAGCTACAGACTCGCAACGACTAACTCGACAGACTCGCAACGACTACTACTGACAGACTCGCAACGACTAACTCACAGACTGAGAACCGCTCGCAACACTCGCGCGGTCAAGCGCAAACTCTCTGGTCACAGATGCTACAATGCCTCGCCATCGCTGCTATGTTACATACGTGTTTCAACTGTCATGAGCATTTACGGAAAGAGGGAGAAAGACTGTGAATCTACCATTAGACGCTAAATGGTTAGGCCTGGACGTCCACGACTCTTCACAGAACGTGTGGTTCGGAGAGTTGTCTGCTTTGTAAAGTAGGAAAGATGGTGATCTGTGGCTTTTGCGCCGAAACACCACAATGCTGGTGCACGCACAAGTGTTTCGGGGCACACCGTTCATCGTACACTGTTGAACATGGAGCTTCGCAGCAGCCCACCTCTAAGTGTTCACACGTTGACCCAACGACATCGTCAGTAGGCACGGGACCATCGGGATTCGACCGTCTATCCATGGAAACGTGTCGGCTCTTCTGGCGAATCACATTTTTGTTACACTGTGTCGGTGATCGTCTCCACAACCGCCGTCACCGAGGTGAACGGCGGCTCGAAACGTGCTGCGCGCGACGGACGCAGGATGTGGGAGCGGTATTATGCTGTGGGAGACATTCTCCTGCACTTGCATGTGACCTATGGCAGTAATCGAAGACACATTGCAGCTACAAGCTACCTGCATCCTTTCTTGCTTTATGTGTTCCCCGACAGCGATGTCATCTTTCAGCAGTATAATTGTCTCTGTCTCTGAGCCATAACCGTGCTACAGTGGTTTGAGGAGCATTATAGTGATGTCTCGGCGACCAAATTTTCCCGATGTAAATACTATGGAACCCATCTTGGTCACTATCGCGCGCCGTCACTACGTATGCAAATCAGCGGCCCGTTATTCACGCGAATTACGTTACCTGTGCGGAGACATCTAATGCCACATACCCCACAAACCTACCAACAAACTGTCGAATCCCTGATACGTCGAATGAGTGATGTATTTCGTTCCAAAGAAGGACAAAGCCATTAAACAGGTGGTCATAATGTGATTTCGTAGGCTATTCCGGCGTAATAAGTCTTGAAAGTCTCTTCGGGTTTGCTGCCGGATCCTAAAATCATCTCGATTCGATATTTCGGCGATACAACTGTTCTCTATCTTGAGGAGAATGCTGCTTTTGCTGATGAGTCCCGCTGAGAACTCAACTGGATCGCCGATATGTCGAATCGAGTTGGTTTTAGTATCCGGCAGCAAACCTAAAGAGACTTTCAGGTGGTCATAATGTTTTGCCTCATCAATATATGTACAGTTTTGTGTTTGATTCAGTGTTTTTTATTTTTTTATTTCATAGTCCTGAGAACACTGGTACAATTATTTCCGTAAATGATCAGGTATCTGAAATTGTTTCGGACAATCGATGCTCTGGAGGGAGGAAGAAGACGAGAGAGAATAGTAAAGAAAGTTGGATAGAAACTAAAAAAAGCATGTAACGGAAAAATAAATGCAGTGGCCGGTTACAGGTATTGTGCGTTTTAACTGATAATCACGACGAATTTTATGATTACATATAATTCAACCAAGTTAAGTAGGTTATTATTCTCATCCGCATGTGAGATCTGTGCGCTGAATAAAAAATACAGTGAGTCCAATAAGTATTCGTCTAGTAGTAATTCTTTTTTAAAAAAATATGTATATGTCACCTGAAAGGAAGGAACATAAAATGTGAACATCCAGTCTTATGCAACGAACCTTGGTAAGTCATTATTATTGATGGACAAGGAAATAAATACATCCATAGCGATAACTAATTTGACAAAAATGGAGAATTTATTCAAGGGCTACTTCAAAAAGAATTCGTCCACTCATCTATTTTTTTTTTAAATTTACAATTTGAAAATATGATTTCCATTACAAAAATTAATATTTAGTGGGTTTCACTTTGCAGCTATTACTGCTTGTAGTCGTCTGGGCATCGACTTGACCAAGTATGCCGCCAGAGAGGCTGGAATTTTGTCCCATTCGTATTAAAGTGGTTCTTTCAGGTCTCTCTTGTTAGAAATGAGTCTTCTCCTGATGCTATCTTCCAGTACTTTCCAAAGGTGTTCAATAGGATTAATGTCTGGGCTCTGAGGAGGGGTGCTGTTTTGGGGTATTGTACAGGAGCCACAGCCTTGTATTTAGAGCCGTATGCTTTAGGTCATTATATTGTTGAAAAATGTGATTCCCTTGCAGACCTAATTCTTCGGCGCTAGGATTCAGATTGTCCTTTAAAATGTTGATATACATCCATTTTTACCTTCTACGAAATGTAATTTTCCAATACCTACACTCATACAGCCCCACACCACTGTGTTTAACCGTTGGCACAAGATTGTGTGGCAACATCTCCGCATTCTTCTTACGCCACACCATTGGCCTGCCATCCGACCCGAATACGCTATATTTACTCTCATCAGAAAATATTACTCTATTCCAGAAATCTTCCTTTTTGAATCTATGTTCCATCGAAAAATGTAGATGTTTCTTTCGATTCTGTTCACTGACACAAAATTTCTTGCCCGCTACCCGGCCATGATACCCATACGCTTGGAAGGAATTTTTGATGGTGATGGCACATACCTTCTTTCCCAGCCAACTTAGGAGTGCTGATTTTAGGTTTCTTCTGCATATCCCTCACAATAAATCTAAAGAAAAAAAAAATGGTTCAAATGGCTCTGAGCACTATGGGACTTAACATCTATGGTCATCAGTCCCCTAGAACTTTGAACTACTTAAACCTAACTAACCTAAGGACATCACACAACACCCAGTCATCACGAGGCAGAGAAAATCCCTGACCCCGCCGGGAATCGAACCCGGGAACCCGGGCGCGGTAAGCGGGAACGCTACCGCACGACCACGAGCTGCGGACAATAAATCTCACGTCTGCATCAGTCAAAGTCTGAGGGCGTCCGGTACCTGGTTGGTTTCTTAATGATTTTGTTGCGCAAAATCGATCTATTATCGACTGAACCGTCGGTCTAGGTCTACCGACTACTTTAGCAATCTCGTAAGAAGTGCACTCATTATGTAAGCGCAGAATAAGTTTCCTTTCGATCAGGGTCGTCTCACTACCCTTACGGCCCGTGGCGCTAATTGCACTGTATCGGCGCCGTTCCGAACCACAACAGGCGATAGAGTGGGGCCGCGCACTGTTGACTCTGGTGTGTGGCGTTGGTCCGCGTTATAGTTTAATCTCTGCGCGCAGAATTTCGGCATATTCAGATGCTGGACGAATACTTTGTGAACTAGCTCTTGTATTACATTTTCTATTTTGTTAACCTTGCTGTCGATTTGGATGTATTTCTTTCCTTGCTTTTCAACAAAAATGACTTACCGAGGTACTTCGTACGACTGGCTCTTTAGATTTTGTATGCATTTCTTTTCATGTTAAGCAGACTTTGTTTTCTAAAAGATATGCAGCTAGACGAATACTTTTTGGACTCACTGTATCTCCACCAGCTTTTCCGACAAGTGTTGTAAAACAGTTGTACTAACTGCCCTGTCTACTCTGGGTGCACAGCGCTTCACATGTGATCGCAACATTTCGATGGATTCGTAGTTAGCGTGATGGGACGACAATATAATTATTGTGCGACCACGCCTGTTTGCCAACTCATCAGTCACGTAAACAGGCCCCAGCGGCTCGGAAAACAGAAACACGAGACAGAGGAATTCGAGCAGCAGCGCCGATATAAGCGCACACACGAGCTTCTGTGAAACCTGTTTGCGTCCGATTACTGCAACCGGCTGCCGCATTGCGCATCAGTGCATCGTTTCTGATATGTCAATTACATTATTTGATCAGCGATGTACTGCCTCCAGTGTTCTGGCGCAGAGTCATGACGACAGCAAACAGTTCCTACTATCTTCATTTAACCCAGCGCTGAATATTCTTTCCAAGCGAGTTTCATATTAACCTGTCAACATCGGAAGTTTTTCAGGAAAGCTACTGACTGACTGTTATTCTAAACAAAACAAAAATCTGTGTAGAACAATATTGTTATTGATACATTGTGGGCGCCTGAAGTATTGATCGAAAGTATAAATTTCTGTTTATATGAACGAACAGTGGAATTTGCTATGATGCTGCACCATACGTTTGCGCTCCACGGTCGTTGGTGTTGTACCTGATGAAGCAGCATGGATTTTCAGTTGCTCAGAAGTGCGTATTAATAGATTTACGTTACCGTGGTTCGTAAACGTTGCTCCGCTGGTAAAGAGCACATATTGGAAATATGTAATCTCATCTCCCAGACGCTGTAGAACAATCGGACAGAATTCTCTACGATGATTGAAATCACGTCCTCCAAATGCCTGACGCAGTGACTGATGATGATGGTGGGATTTATGTCGATGCACGGTGCGAATCACACTCTTCTGATATCCCCCATTCCTTGGCAACACGCCTCGTGCCACCACGCAGATTTTCGTGTGCTCCGTCAGTTGCAGTCTTCGTCCTCTGTTTGACGTGGAAGGAGCCTGTTCGCACTAGCGACCTAATAATTCTTGCAAATACCCGATGCGTCGGACACGGGACAGTTCTTGCTAGGTCTGCAGTGCAAACAGATAAACAATCGAATGGCGTGATACAACGGCGTAGCCTGGCATCAGCCTGTTTACAACGCAATAGCAGATTCTGACTGACTTACCATTCAGCTTTATTTTATTTCTCGAATTCTTTTGCGAAGAGTTTCGACCTCAAAATTAACAAGTTCGTCTTGTCAAGCTCTTTCGGATACCGTTAAAAAGGTATACAATTCTTTCTAAAAGTCATACTTGCTTCAATATTTCGATCAATACAAGACTGAAGACTCTTATTACGCAACGAAAGTACGTGCTCTTTAGCGTATTACACTTGCCGAAAACCTCGTTTCGATATCTGAAACCGTTCACGAAATAGAAAGTGAGTTACGCCTTACGTGACTCACACTGTATATTACTAATGTAAAGACTATCCGGGAAACCAGAAACCAGCACTAGTTGCAGGTTACCTGTATAAAGACTTACAGCCCGCATCTCGTGGTCGTGCGGTAGCGTTCTCGCTTCCCACGCCCGGGTTCCCGGGTTCGATTCCCGGCGGGGTCAGGGATTTTCTCTGCCTCGTGATGGCTGGGTGTTGTGTGTTGTCCTTAGGTTAGTTAGGTTTAAGTAGTTCTAAGTTCTAGGGGACTGATGACCATAGATGTTAAGTCCCATAGTGCTCAGAGCCATTTGAACCATTTGAGCCAAAGACTTACAGGGGCACAAAAAAATGATTTTCAGTGTTTCGCGTGATTATTGACTGAATTTAAAAATTTTAAATGCTATCGTAATCTACTCATTAAGAGATAATAATCTTATGATACAAGTTTAACACCAAGAGACAAGTATTACAGTTGTGTTTGTCTCGAGGCAGCGTAACGGATGACGACTAAATACCCGTACTTTATGCCTCCAGTATTTGAGAATGAGATTACTGAGCGACTTCCAAGAAACTTTAAATAAAATTTCGAACCTTTACAAAACTTTCTCTCGCTGACGTCCCCCACAAAATGACGAAAGGAAAAAAGTTTGCGTTGTTCATGCAGTAAAACTTCAGCATCCGACATGACATTATAATTTATTATTTCTTTTCTACGGACTCTGTTCGCAACACAGTTTGAAGACGGTGTCCACGTATACCACTGAATGAAAAATTATATCACTGTACGACGCACAGTTCAGGAAATGTAACGTCATAGACATTTAGATGCGTGAAAAATTAGCTTCTGCTTAAAATTGCGCGCAGTAAAGCACCAGCATCAGGCATGACGTTTTGTTTTATTGTTTCTTTAGTACTAACTCTGTTCGCAACACACTTTGCAGACGGTACCTACATATATCAGTGAATGTGCGTCAGAATTATATCATTTGCGACCTATATTTCAGGAGATATGACGACAGAAACACTGAGATTTGCGAAAAAGTTGCGTTTGTGTAAAATTGAATTCAAGCTACCAAAACTGCAAGTATATTCATCCAGTGTTTCGTAATGAGCCCACTTAGCGACTTCCAACAAACTATAAGTATAATTCCATATCTTTTCTAAACATTTCTCACTTACATGCTTAATGTCGCTTATTTAACCCATTAACTCATTTGTAAAATAATCGGATGTCTGAAGCTGTTTTTTTTTTTACAAGAGAGTTTTACGTGTCTTACTCCAGAGAAGCTGAGGCGCTGAGGAAGGTGATCCGTTGACGTAAAAGTGATGGAAGTTTTGTAGCCGTGAAAAGTAAAGGGTGCTGTGTTTTCGGCCCTTCATAATATAACATGGTCGGTTTTTATTGCGCAGCGTAACTGGATAGTTTATGCACTGTATGGAAGCTGAGAAAACAGAGATTAGCGCGCACAAAACTTTGTTCTCGTGCCGGGACAAGGAGCTTATTCATACGTCGATCGTTTGCGGTGGCATCACGTGTCGGATTTCTAAATAATTACCCATCTGTCATCTCCAGATTTAGTCCAGTTACGACTGTTTACGGTTCCCAGTAGAAGTTAGGGTGACGAACTTATTTTTCGAGGAAACAAGGTAAGCTCACCGGACAAAATGTTAGCGAGTCTCTTAAAAGAGGACACGGGTCACTACGGAGAATTGTAGATGGCGTAGAACTAGAGACCAGCCGGTCGTGTCACCCTGGCGTAAACCATGGCAGTGAACTGGTGCGTATGTAACAGTCAATTATATGGAATCGCTGCAGTGAGATGGGTCAACGTAGAGGGCCCGACAGAGCTACAGAGAGTAGTTATCCTGTGTGGGCGTGTCCATGACTGCAACGTGCCTGAAGTTGCCCAATTATTGGTGCATCAGCACGGACTGACTAACGTGTCACCGAGGTACGGTGTTCCACTCGTAGCCATGTAACACTGCGTAAAAACAGTGGCCGCGAAATGGTCTTAGGCGTCGGGGGCAGGAGACGAATGTCAGTAACTATCGGTTTCGTTCCCGAAAGGGCTGCTGTCATCTCAAGCGGCTTAGGAAAGAACATTGCGAAATGATTTGCATGTAATGGACATTCGGAGTTTGATACGTGGAAAAAGGCCATTGCTCACAGTGGGCCAAACAGTTCAGCATCTGGACAGCAACTGGGTGAACGTGTGTAGTCGAGTCGCGATATTGGCTCTTTTCGAACGACGTGAGGCGTCGAGTCCAACGACACCCCAGCTAGGCTTTTATCCCCGTATGTGGAATGTGTAGTTCAGGCCGGACGTGGTTCTGTAATGTTTTGGAGACGTTTTTCGTGCCATAACGTAGGCTCACCCATTGTGTACATGAACCAAGATGTTTATTTCAACATTCTCGATGATCGAGTCCACCCTGTTCTTCTACATCCTCATAATGAGAATTCTGTTGACACTCCCGTCGTCCACGATGACAACAGCCGTGATCACAGGGCTGCACGCATTTATTCCTTATTAGACGAACTCTTAGGCAATCTCGCCGATTGTCTCGCTAAATCGTCCTATCTTAATCCCACAGAAATTGTCTGGGATTATTTGGAACGGTGATAACACGTAGTAACCATCATCGCTGCAATTTAGTACATCTACGGAATCTGATCATTAACGAGTGACTTCAGCAACACATGACATACCTAAAGAAACTTGTAGAGTCTCCTCCTAGCCGAAATGCGGCCATTACCCATGCTAGAGGTGGTGTGACAGGGTATCTACGGAATCTGATCATTAAAGAGTGACTTCATCAACACATGACATACCTGAAGAAACTTGTAGACTCTCCTCCTAGCCGAAACGCGGCCATTACCCATGCTAGAGGTGGTGTGACAGGGTATTTACGCAATGTGTTCTGGAGGTGACTAAATTTTTCGGGGTTTTTATTTAATAAGTTTTTTATCAATCTTAACTCAATGTGATCTCGTTAGTGGCGTTCTATTCATCTTTTATAAATGTTACATCACAATCAAGCATGAGCTTATCGTCTGAAACAGAAATTTTGCTGGCATGTGATGCTGATTAAAATGGCTTTCTTCTTCCTTTTATTTTGGCCATCCGAGGATCATTTAATTCGCATCAACTTCGTTTCTTCTGGTCTTTCTCCGTGTCCAATATTCTTTCATTTTCTACGCAACTAATTGAAGGCAGTTTGTTTATTGCCATATGCGTTTCGCTTCTTTTACTCGTCAAGGTGCTTCACAAATAAAAGAAGCGAAACGCATATGGCAATAAACAAACTGCCTTCAATTAGTTGCATAGATGGAACATATCTCCACGAACCAGAAAAATTGTTTAAGTGTCAAAGAATAAGAACATGCATAGATTGTGGTTGTAACTCGCTCCTAGAGATCCAAATGATGAAGTAGCCTACTTCCCTATATTGTACATCAACGATTTGGCTCATAAAAACAAAATTTTACAAAACGCCTTTTCGAGGGCGTATGGCGAGTACAGCTGTAGAATTTCGTTATGGTTTATAACATGCATCTGATTAATGAAAATTTTTCATACATGGTGGTATAGTCTAAAAATATTGTGGCGGAATCTTTCATTTCTGTCTACTGTTGTTAAGGATTCAATCGCAGATAAATGCTTGTGACAAGCTAAAGTATAAAGACGATTGCTGCTAGTTCCGTTCGCAGTAATTTAAGTTGTGCTCTTATATTCCTGTCTGACCACACACTTGAAAATCGCTACGTATTCAGAAAAAAACGAATCATTTGTGACAAGAAAAATTATAAATGTCACTATCAGTTCTTTCACGTACTGCAATTTCATCTTTCATTTCTTAAACATTTGGAAGTCACGAAATCGAAAACACTCATAACTGAGAAAGCGTGCTCTTACGTGTAAATAACAACGAATATATCAGAAAAATGCTTAACTTTGACGATTAACGAAGTCTCAGAATGTGTTGCAAACACGATGAGGAAAAAAAGTATTTGGTACCCAGCGGTATGCGAACCTTTGACCTTTGACAAGGCAGTTTGTTGCCTTACCCACTATTTTTTTAAATCTCATTTCGCTCGTTATTGCTCGTTGTATTTGTTCAGGGCAGACGTTCCATGACGCTTGTTCAAGTTCATCGTTGATCCATTAACTTAAGGGCAGCTAACCCTCTGGCCGAACACGCTGAGCTACCGTGCCAGCGTTATGCAACTACAACTCGGTTACCTGCAGTGCTTTATTATAAATAATTCCAGTCGAGAGAGACGCAGATTGACTTCGTTGCCTAATGATGCGGGCGTAAGCCGTAAATTCATGTAATTTTGAAAAGTTTCCTCTATCAGGCTTCACAAAATTCCTTTGCATTATTACTTAAAAGTTTTAAATGCATTTCAATAATTAATAAGCACGCCATTTGCGGAAAAAGGTACGCGAAGTCACTGGTAATTTCAGCTAATACTCGTGTGATATACGTAAGCAGAACAGACCTTTTCAAATTTAATGATTTCTTAAAACTCTTAATTGCGTAAAAATAAATTTTCTGAGAATATTGACGGAAACTGTTTTTTATGTTACAATCATTCACGGTAACAACAATACAAACCATATCTCTAACAAAGGAAAATAGTCTATTATGAACTCACTTTCCACCCAGATGCACCCTGGTGATTCTTCAGTAATACAATCAATAAATCCAACGCTTAAACCGCTCAATATATTTAGAATAAAAATAATTCTAAGTGTAAATAAATTACACCGAACCGAACGAGAGGGCCATACCAAAATTCAAAACCTCTCAGTGCAGTTGTCGAAAAATCGGCAGGAGGACCGATTGGTAACAGGTCCCAGAAGCTTACAGAATAGTGACTTCGGATAAAGAACCGAAAATGATGTCACTACCGAGGCTAACCTACTGCACCAATCGGTATGAATGATACAGAATAGGGCCCCAGGCAGCGCAGCGCTTATGTCATCCTCGTGTCGAGGGCGCTGCCGTTGGGTTGCCGTCCTAGAGAGGGGTCGGTCCGCGTGCAATTGGCTGATACCGTCTCATTGCCCTCTCTGGTTTAACGTTGCTGTGTGGCGTGCCGGCGCTTGACTTTACACCGAAAACATATCTCTCCCCTTCCGAATTTTCCCTCCTTCTATCGTCATCTGTCTAGGAGCTGCCTTGATGTTTGTCGTATTCTTCGTCTTCTTGACAAAGATCTATATGCCTGCTTCAGTCAGTTGTCACTGGCTTTCATTACTTTACCAGCTGTCTTAAAGATACGAGGCTTGGAACTTTAATAGTGGCAGCTATTTATTTACAGCTCGTACAAAATATATACGTGTTTCAAAGTTTTGCTGACATTCAAATTAGTCACCAGCATTGTGTATAGCCCGTTACCAGCGATTTGGAAGTCGTAGGATACTCTCAGCAGTGCCAGTTGTGTTGACAGTTCGAGCGGCGCGGTCTATTGCCCGACGAATTTTTAGCAGTTCTGAAACGAATGCCGTGAAGTGTATCCTTCAGTTTAGAAATCGAGTTGAACTTACGAGGGCTTAAGTCAGGGGAGTGCAGTAGGTGGTATAGCACTTAGCAGCCCCATCAGTCAAACAAATCAGTAACAGCTTGCACTGTACGTGCTTGGGCATTGTCCTGCAAAATGATGGTTAGGTCCTGCAGAAAGTGTCATCACTTCTAAGCTGGTCGTAGGTTTCGTTCCAAAAATGACCAGCATAGAGATTACTGATTTGTTTGGCTGATGGGGCTCCTAGGTGCTATAACACCTAATGTACTCCCCCGACTTAAGCCGTCGTAAGTTCAACTCGATTTCTAAGCTGAAGGAAACACTTCACGGCATTTGCTTCAGAACTGCTACAAATTCATCGGGCAATAGAGCGCAGCGATCAAACTGTCAACACAACTGGCACTGCTAAGAGTACCCTACGACTTCCACATCGCTGGCAACGGGTTATACACGATGCTGGTGACTACTTTGAAGGTCAGTAAAACTTTGAAACACGTATCTATTTTGTACGAGCTGCAAATAAATAGTTGCCACTATTGAAGTTCTAACCCTCGTATTTACAGTATAAGGCTCTGCATTTCGCTGATTTAGAAAAGGCAGATCTCCAGATCACCTTTTCATGACCCTGTGAAATGAGGCGCCGCTATTCAGAGAGAGGGCGGTGTGGCGCCGTGTGGTTTTTTGCGCCCGCTCCTGCGTCAGCAAGTGTTGAGTGTGGCAGCGGCTGGCCCGCCGCCAGCCATTCGTTAGAGCCATCTGGCCGGCCAGATAAACACGGCCGCATATGGGCGCTGCCTGTGTTTACAATGCGGCGCCACTTGTTAGGCGGCGGGCGGTCGCCGACCTCAGCTTCCGGCGCGACCCTCACACGGGACTGCGCTCCTGCGCTCGTTTCCGTGGATCGTGGGAGTGGAGAGCACCATTAGCTGACCAACGCGCGCTGTAACACCTAGCTAGTTACGTAGAGTCGGTTAGGTTGCTAAAGTGTTTGTCAACAACCTGTATATTTAGTGTAAACTCAGTTATGCGTTGCGCACAGTCAGCTTTCATCGCTCCACAGTTATCGTAGCTACACCGTTACAAGTCGTAGATCACTTTCCTCCGAAGCTGATGTGAATGTGTAGGTTCTCTGTAATGGATAATTCGGCGGAATATAGGCACAAATTATCTTATTTGCCTTCAAGCAAAATTCCAATCAAATTTTTGCGTAATGTCAGCGCAGCTGATTGTCCGTAATGATAGGGATCGTATATACAACAGCATTGCCGCACTGCAACTAATGTTACTATCTGTATGCAGCTCAATTGAATAGGTGTGTCGGAAAAAGGGGTCATGTCCCAGAAAGTAAATTTTCCAGGAGACACAAAAAACTGATTTATTACACAACGAGTTTAAGCATGACGTCGTGGAGCTGTTTTTTTGTAGCAAGGGTGAAACAATGTACACTGAGGTAATAAAAGTCATGGGATAGCGATACGCACATATACGGATGGCGATAGTATCACTTATACTAGGTATAAAAGGTTAGTGCATAGCCGGAGCTGTCATTTGTACTCAGGAAACTCAGGAGAAAAGATTTCAGACGCGATTATGGCCGCACGTCAGGAATTCACAGACTTTGAATACGGAATAGTATTTAGAGCCAGAGGCATTTCGGAAATCGTTTGGAAATTCAGCATTCCGAGATCCACAGTTTCGAGAGCGAGCCGAGAATATCAAATTTCAGGCATTACCTCTCAGCAGACACAACGCAGTGGCCGTCGGCCTCTACTTAAAGATCGAGAGCAGAGGCGTTTGTGTTGAGCTATCAGAGCTAACAGACAAGCAACACGACGTGTAATAACCGCGGAAAACAATGTGGCGCCAACGACGACCTTATCCGATAGGACAGTGTGGCGAAATTTGGCGCGGCAGCAGACAACCGACGTGAATGCCTTTGCTAACAGCAGACATCGCCTGCAGCGCCGCTCCTGGGCCTGTGGCCATATCATTTGGGCTCTAGACGACTGGAAAACAGTGGCCTGGGCACATGTGTCCGATTTCAGTTGGTAAGAGCTGATGGTAGGGTTCGAGTGTAACGCAGACTCCAAGAAGCTTTGGACCAAGTGGTTAACAAGACTGTGTGCAAGATGGTGGTCGCTTCAAAATGATGCGGGCAGTGTTTACATGTAATGGAGTGGGTCCTCTGGTCGAACTCAGTCGATCGTCGACTGGAAATCATTATGTTCGGCTACTTGGAGATCATTTGCAGCGATTCATGGACTTCATGTTCCCAAACTGTAACCGGGCTACAACTGTTCGCGATTGGTTTGAAGAACGTTATGGACAATTCGAACGAATGATTTGGTCACCCAGATCGCCCGACATGAATTCCATCGAAGATTAATGGGGCATAATCGAGGGCTCAGTTCGTGCACAAAATCCTGCACCGGCAATACTTTCAAAATTATGGACGGCTATACAGGCAGCATGACTCACTATTTCTGCAGGGGACTTCTAGCGACTAGTTGAGTCCATGCCACGTCGAGTTGCTGCGCTACGCCAGGCAAAAGGAGATCCGACACGATATTAGGAGGCAGACTATCCTGAGACTTTTGTTATCTCATTGTACACCATTAAAATATACACTCCTGGAAATTGAAATAAGAACACCGTGAATTCATTGTCCCAGGAAGGGGAAACTTTATTGACACATTCCTGAGGTCAGATACATCACAGGATCACACTGACAGAACCACAGGCACATAGACACAGGCAACAGAGCATGCACAATGTCGGCACTAGTACAGTGTATATCCACCTTTCGCAGCAATGCAGGCTGCTATTCTCCCATGGAGACGATCGTAGAGATGTTGGATGTAGTCCTGTGGAACGGCTTGCCATGCCATTTCCACCTGGCGCCTCAGTTGGACCAGCATTCGTGCTGGACGTGCAGACCGCGTGAGACGACGCTTCATCCAGTCCCAAACATGCTCAATGGGGGACAGATCCGGAGATCTTGCTGGCCAGGGTAGTTGACTTACACCTTCTAGAGCACGTTGGGTGGCACGGGATACATGCGGACGTGCATTGTCCTGTTGGAACAGCAAGTTCCCTTGCCGGTCTAGGAATGGTAGAACGATGGGTTCGATGACGGTTTGGATGTACCGTGCACTATTCAGTGTCCCCTCGACGATCACCAGTGGTGTACGGCCAGTGTAGGAGATCGCTCCCCACACCATGATGCCGGGTGTTGGCCCTGTGTGCCTCGGTCGTATGCAGTCCTGATTGTGGCGCTCACCTGCACGGCGCCAAACACGCATACGACCATCATTGGCACCAAGGCAGAAGCGACTCTCATCGCTGAAGACGACACGTCTCCATTCGTCCCTCCATTCACGCCTGTCGCGACACCACTGGAGGCGGGCTGCACGATGTTGGGGCGTGAGCGGAAGACGGCCTAACGGTGTGCGGGACCGTAGCCCAGCTTCATGGAGACGGTTGCGAATGGTCCTCGCCGATACCCCAGGAGCAACAGTGTCCCTAATTTGCTGGGAAGTGGCGGTGCGGTCCCCTACGGCACCGCGTAGGATCCTACGGTCTTGGCGTGCATCCGTGCGTCGCTGCGGTCCGGTCCCAGGTCGACGGGCACGTGCACCTTCCGCCGACCACTGGCGACAACATCGATGTACTGTGGAGACCTCACGCCCCACGTGTTGAGCAATTCGGCGGTACGCCCACCCGGCCTCCCGCATGCCCACTATACGCCCTCGCTCAAAGTCCGTCAACTGGACTTACGGTTCACGTCCACGCTGTCGCGGCATGCTACCAGTGTTAAAGACTGCGATGGAGCTCCGTATGCCACAGCAAACTGGCTGACACTGACGGCGGCGGTGCACAAATGCTGCGCAGCTAGCGCCATTCGACGGCCAACACCGCGGTTCCTGGTGTGTCCGCTGTGCCGTGCGTGTGATCATTGCTTGTACAGCCCTCTCGCAGTGTCCGGAGCAAGTATGGTGGGTCTGACACACCGGTGTCAATGTGTTCTTTTTTCCATTTCCAGGAGTGTACTTTAGCCATCGAGTGTGGTCAGTATTCCATTTCTGAGCGTACTGGAATGACTCATTTTCGAACATGATAATGATGATGAGATATTTTGCCGGCCGTAGTGGCCGAGCGGTTCTAGGCGCTTCAGTCTGGTACCGCGCGACCGCTACGGTCGCAGGTTCGAATCCTGCCTCGGGCATGGATGTGTGTGATGTCCTTAGGTTAGTTAGGTTTAAGTAGTTCTAAGTTCTAGTCAGCTGTTAAGTCCCATAGTGCTCAGAGCCATTTGAACCATTTTTTGTTTATGAGTCACTTGCATTCCGTTAGCAGTGGAAGGATTGTGTTACGCAAGTTTATATTATTCATATTCATTATGGCCATAAACTATTGTGTTATGAGCACATAGGTTTATTCAAAACATATCCAAAATACAACCGCAATCAAAATACAGCAAAGCAGGTAGTGGTGGATATTCTTCACCTTTATCTTGGCCATCTTTCGCTGGCCACTGGCTGATACTATTATAGAATGTTTTCTGCTCGTCAGGAATGTATTGTAGAATTTTCTTTACGTGTGTGGTTTCTTATTTTTTCTTGGAACAGTTCCACCACAAGCATGTTTATCTGGACATGGCACGTTCTCTAACTCAGTACACATTTAACGAGCACTTCTGTTGATGGGATACGACCCCTTGTTATACGAAGTGATACGTACAGATATAAAGACTAGTCATCCCTGGCAAACGTATTTCGGAAAAAAAGTGGATATGACCCCTTCCCCAACTCATCGATTCAATTAGTCTCAAATATATCTAGATTTTAGATTGAAGATCTGATTTTCGCTCTTAGCAATTTCAGTAATTATGGATATTCTACTTTTCTTTCCTTAACAAACGGGGTGGCTGTTATATCACTTATATCGTCTTTCTTTCCGCAAAATACAGGGTGGTCATAAAGTTTCGACATTCCTAACAAATAATGGAGGCATTTGTATAATACTCATGTATGTATATTGTCGATCTATGCATGCATTTTCAACGCACTTCAACATGGCCTCCGTCCTTTTCAAAACATTGTTTCCATCGCCGAAGAGCAGACCTGAAAACATTTTGAAGCATACGTTGTGAAACAGTCGACGCTGCATCCCGTATTCGACTCTTAGATCATGTAGATCCGATACCTTTGTTTTGTAGACCCGTGACTTTATGTACTCCCCGAGCAAAGAAATCCAACGGTGTCAGACCATGTGAATGGCGTGGCCTCATTCTTGCTTAACCTATTCATCTGTTGGCGAATCCTCGATTTAGGTACCGACTCTCCCTACCTACGAGAGTAAAATGAAGGTAAGCTTATCTTGTTAGAATACGTGTCAGCAATGTGGTTCAGGGAATTGCTCCAGTATATCAAGCTAAAAGTTCCCTGCAGTCGTCTCATCTGCAAAAATGAAGGGTCCATAAACTGTGCTCTTTGTGAATGCGAGCCACGTATTCATTTGGAGTGTCTTTTTGCGCTTCAGTAGTAGCGTCAGGTGACTCGTTCTCCCATAAGCAGCAATTACGTTGTTATGCAGATATGGAATGTGGCCGTATGACTAATCAAAAAGTCGTCTATGAGAGGTTCGTCGTGTGCAACTTCTATTAGATCGTAATACAACTTCAGCTTGATGAGCTGCGTAATCTTCGTTGTCTAATTTGTGACGCACCTGAAGGTGGAGCGCTTTTTTCTTTGGCGTAAAGTGTAAAACTTTCAAAATTGTTGGTATTGGCACGTCAAACTCGGTGGCTTAAACAACTAGTTGATGAATCCGGACTCGTTTCGATTGCTTCTCTGATTCGATGAGCAGTCTCTTGTGATGCAGGACATTTCCTGGAGCATGATTCATCGGCAACGTTTCTAGTTCTTTGGACCATATTGACAAGTAACTGGGTGTTTGCTCTTGTTGGTGGTGGCTTATGAAATTTCCGAGTGAGCTTCTGTTGCACCTTCAGATAAGATAAACCGCGCAGTCGCTTACTATCGCACGTTCTTCTATAGTATGCATTCATCTTGACTAACAGAAAAAAACCGATAAGCCCACGTTGTCACAGAAATGTATCATAATTATGTATTAATAGCGAACCTGGCAATGCTTCGGAGCTGCTAAATATGTATGGGAATTGGACACTCCTTCTCCAGCCCTCTCCCCACTCTCTCTCTCTCTCTCTCTCTCCTCTTGCCCCCCCCCTTCGTCCATCCCCTCCTCCCCCTATCTCTGTCCATCATCTCCCCCCCCCCCCCCCCGCTCCCTGTACATCTCTCTATCCATTTTCTCCTCCCCTATCTCTCAATCTAGGTCCTCTCTCTCCTTCTTTACAGTATATACTTTTCCTCCCGCGTTCTCTGTCCACCTATTTCCCCCCTCTCTCTAAAATTATTTATTGTTATTGCAAATGGGGCCTTGATTGGGAGTAGAAATCAAGATTAATGGGTAAATCAGGTGGTATCATTGGTACACAGTTTATGAGAGAGACATGTCAGCTGCTGGATCTGTGAAGACACTAGCTTTAATGACAGTATTTCGCATGATTTTAATCTATGAACAGGTAGGATTATAAAGTTAGCCATAAACACAACTTCCCTTTTTTCTGTTAAGAATGACTGCGAACAGGGAAACAACCTCACGTTTTCAAGGTACACCTTAGCATGTCCTTTCTCGCAGTAACGGAAAGTGTGCATTGTATAATTCTTACTCGATATACCTTCAAACGCAGTCTGTGCTCTCTGTCAATCATATTGACGCGACGATCTTACGACGCCTAATTAGTGATGTTTTTTGTAAAGAAATAAACCACAAACTAAAATCAGTTGAATGTTTGCAACACATCACATTACCACGAACTGACATCAGTTTAGTCTTTGCAATACACCAAAGATACACTATGTGATCAAAAGTATCCGGACACCTGACTGAAAATTGCTTACAAGTTCGTCACTCCACACAATGTTTTCCACTGTTCAATCGTCCAATGTTTACACTCCTTACACCAAGCAAGGCCTCGTTTCGTATTTACCGGCGTGATGTGTGGTTTATGAGCAGCCGCTCGACCATGAAATCCAAGACGTTTCCTCACCTCCCCCCTGTCATAGGACTTGCAGTGGATCCTGATGCAGATTGGAATTCCTGGGTGACGGTGTGGATAGATGTCTGCCTGTTACACATTACGGCCCTCTTCAACTGTCGGCGGCCTTTGTCAGTCAACAGACGAGGTCAGCCTGTACGTTTTTGTGCTGCACGTGTCCCTTCACGTGTCTACTTCATTATCGCATCGGAAACAGTGGACCTAGGGCTGCTTAGGAGTCTGGAAATCTCGCGTACAGACAGACAGAAGTGACACCCAATCACCTGACCACATTTGAAATCCACGAGTTCCGCGGAGCGCCCCATTCTGCTCTCTCACGATGTATAATGACTACTGAGGTCGTTGATATGGAGTACCTAGCAGCAAAATGCACCTAATATGAAAAACGTATGTTTTTGGGGGGTGACCGGACACTTTTGATCACGTAAGTATGATCACCACCGATAACACACTGAAATGTCGCTTTAAATTGTATTATTTTTCGTCAAATATCAATATACAATGCGGAATTTGTTGTTGTTAGGATAACATGCAACAGTAGAACTGTTAACCTGAACGTCACATTTATTTTTATGAAAATATGTGACAACAGAACTGTCAAACCGATTGTCACATTTCTTTCACTGAAATTTTCATTCAAAAATTTCCATCAAAATTTCCTCCTTTTTCGGCGGATTTTCCAAATTTTTTTTTCATAGAAACCTTGTCCTCACAATTACGAACGCAATAAAAAAGTCAGCCAAATCGGTCGAGCAGTTCTTAAGCGACGATCTTTCATACACTCGACAATTGATTTTTATTTATATAGGTAAAAATGTATCCATTTTTTTTAGAAATGGATCGAGACTTTATGACCTCGCTATACTAAATAATGTGCCGTAAATTTATTTCGTCTTAGCATACTGAAATCAGAAAAATTGGTCTATTAGCTTTATATTTTGCCACAGAATCCACTATCCCAGTCATTTTTCTTTCCAAGTTAGGGAAGCTTCATTTCAATTGATTCATGGTATCTCAAATGAAAATATAAGGGTTTCCGATGCTATCTCCTTTCAGAAATATCACTGTAAATACTTTCTTCACATAACAGCTTCACGTTGATGTAATTCTTTAGGCTTTCACGGCGACCTATTGACATCTTGAGGGGTCGGGTATTCTGTCTCGTTATCTTCATGAGGTGCTAGCTGTTTCAGTGTACAATACACTGATGAGCCAAAACGTTATGACCACCTGCTTAACAGCTTGTTTGTCCGTCACTGGAACGAAATACATCAATGATTCTGCGTATCAGAGATCCGACAGTTTTTTGATAGGTTTGTGGACGTATGTGGCATTAAATATCCACGTACAGATGATGTAATTCTCATAAATAATGGACCATTGAAATGCGGACGCTGTGATGGCGCCCAATAGTGACCCAGATAGCTTCCGTTGGATTTACATCAGACGAAATTGGCTGCCGAGATATCAATGTGAGTTTACTATAATGCTCTTGAAACCACTGTAGTACGGTTCTGGTTCCGAGACGCCGATAATTATAGTGCAAAAGATGACATCGCCGTCGGGGAAGTATCACGCGTAAAGGGATGCCGGTGGTTCCCTGTCTTCAGAGTGTCTTCCATTACTACCACAGGTCCCATGCAAGCGTAGAATGACGTCTGGCATAGCATAATACTCCTCCCACAGCCTACGTCCGTGGCGCGCAGCACGTTTCGAGCCGCCGTTCACCTCGATCACGGCGTTAGTGGAGTCGACCATCGACCTAGAGTAGCAAAAATGTGATTCACCAGAAGAGCCGACACGTTTCCATGGATCGACACTAGAATCCCGATGGTCTCGTTCCCACTGACGATGTCGTTTGCTCAACGTGTGAATACTTAGGGGTGGTCTGCTGTGGAGCTTCATGTTCAACAATGTACGATGAACGGTGTGCCCCGAAACACTTGTGCGTGCACCAGCATTGTGATGTATCGGCGGAAAAGCCAGATGTCTCCATCTTCCCCACTTTACAGAGCAGACAAGCCTCCGAACCCCACGCTGTGTGAAGAGTCGTGGACGTCTGTCCATTATCACCTAATGCTAGTTTCACGGTCCTTCTACCACTTTCCGTAAATGCTCATGACAGTGTCAGGAGAACATTCGACAAGCTTCGCCGTTTTAGAGATACTCGTTCACAGGCTCCGCGTAATATAATATGTTCTTTGTCAAAGACACTTATCTCAATAGATTTCCCCATTTGCAGCCCATATCTTCTCTAGGGTGAGCTCTCGTTCTTGTCTGCTCCGCTTACATAATTTCGTTACCGCGTCACGTGCCCGCAACGCCACCAAGCGACAACCAACGTCGCGATGGGCGGAGGTCGTAATGTTTTGGCTCATCTGTGTATATGCCACGTAGAAACTTAACGTTCATGTGTGTGTAAGCAAGCGTGGCCTAATATAAACAGAAATCGACTGATAGTAAACTATTTTTTCATTACATTCGGGTTTCATTTATTTTTTACATTATTGTTATAATAACTGGCACAGGAAAAGAGTGCAGACTCTGGCTGCTTTTCGCGATTCTCGTGCAGCGCGAAGAATCGCCGTCGGCTCCCAACCGATCTTTGCGGTGCTCATGCAACAGAAAACACACACAAAACACTTTGTAGTTTTTTCATATCAAATTAGTACTGCTACTCTGAAGCGCCAAAGAAACTTGGATAGGCAAGCGTATTCAAAGACAGGGACATGCAAATAGGCAGAATATGGCGCTGAGGTCGACAACACCTATATAAGACAACAAGTGTTCGGTGCAGTTTTTAGGTCGGTTACTGCTGCTACGAGGGTTGACTGAAAAGTAATTCCTCCACCTTCGTAACTCTTCAACAGTTGCGGCAGGGATGCCTTAGAATTGAACGGTTGTGTTGTTACAGTGTAAGGTTAAGAACCCTGCGCAGACGGTCGGTCAATGCGATTTAAACAACGTGCAGTCATTGAATTCTTGACAGGAGAAGGTGTCACCCCAAAGGAGATTCATCAGAGAATGAAAGCAGTTTATGGTGATTGTATTGGCGTGAGTACTCTGCGTCTTCATTCTCGTAACGCGAGAGGAGTTCCTGGCAAATTTCAAGTCTGTGCGCTTTCATTTCATGAGTTCAAAGTGACAGAAGTGTAGCCCTTCCGCAAATTGCTGCAGATTTCAATGCCGGACCACCAACAAGTGTCAGCGTGCGAACCATTCAACGAAACACCATCGATATGCGCTTTCGAAGGCAAAGGTCCACTCGTGTTCCCTTGATGACTGCACGACACAAAGCTTTACGCCCCCCTTGGCCCGTCAGCACCGACATTGGATTATTGATGACTGGAAACATGTTGCCTGGTCGGACGAGTCTGGTTTCAAATTGTATCCAGCGGATGGACGTGTACGGGTATGGAGACAACCTCATGAATCCATGGACCCTGCAAGTCAGCGGGAAACAGTTCAAGCTGGTGGAGACTCCGTAATGGTGTGGGGTGTGCGCAGTTGCAGTGATATGGTAACCCTGATACGACTAGATAAGACTCTGACAGGTGACACGTACGTAACCGTCCTGTCTGATGACCCGCGTCCATTCCTGTCCATTGTGCATTCCGACAGACTTTGGAAATTCCAGCAGGACAATCCGACAGCCCACACGTCCAGAATTGCTACAGAGTGGCTGCAGGAACACTCTTCTGAGTTTAAACACTTCCGCTGGCCACCAAACTCCCCAGACATGAACGTTATTGAGCATATTTGGTATGCCTTTCAGCGTGTTGTTCAGAAGAGATCTCCATCCCCTCGTTCTCTTACGGATTTATGGACAGTCCTGCAGGATTCATGGTGTCAGTTCCCTCCAGCACTACCACAGACATTAGTCGTCCATGCCACACCGTGTTGCGGCATTTCTGCTTGCTCGCCGGGGCTCTATACGATATTAGGCAGCTGTACCAGTTTCTTTGGCTCTTCAGTGTGTTAGCAAACACAAAATAAGTAATAGGCGGCAGTCAAATGAAAACGAGACAGATGGAAAAGGTAAATAAACTTTATTATTTCAAAAGTATTCGCCATAACTGTTAATATATTTATCCCATTATGAGACAAGGTGTTCAATGGCTTCATAGAAAAATCTTTGCCGTTGCTTAGGCAGTCATGATTGGGTCAGGCGTGCACCTTTCCATCTGAACCAAATGAAAAGTCTGTCTTATAGTTTCCAAAAATATGGAAATCGCTTGGGGAGAGATCGGGACTGTGTTGAAGTTGTTAAAGGGTTTCCCACCGAATCTTCTGTGGCGTAGACGAAATAACCTCGGCAACATTTTTGGAGCCCTGAAGAAAGACATTGGTGGCGTCGACTGGCTTCGGATGGGGAGGTGCACGCCTGGGTACATTCGTGATTCCCTAGGCAACCGCAAAGATTTGTCCATGAAGGCATTGGCCCGCCTCTCTCACAGTGGAATAAACGTATATACAGTTTTGACGATTACTTTCCATCTGCCTCATTTTCATTTGAATGTTCCATATATAAGCGTATCGTAGCATATATAGTTCAGGCGTCCAGACTAGCAAGTGGTACATCGGCATACGACGTGTCACTACACAGCACGCCTGTAACGCTTTAGTTACATTAGTGTTTCATTCCTGCCTGAAATATTAATTCCAAATGAAAAACTAGGATAGTAGATTTCAAACATTTGCTGAATAAGGGAAGTGCGGCAGCTGGCAACAAAATCTTTAATTTAATCATTTTGTGAAAATCTGTTGCGTGCAAAGAACGTACGTGCCGCTACGGAGTATCATATCCCGGAGATGAAGTACACGGAAGAACAACGTAGCTGCCGTTGAGACATAGAACAATGGCCATGGGGAATGAAGTATCCGGAAGCCCAACGTAGGTGGGGTGGAAACTTGGAAGAACGACCATGGAACGAGAGGCACAGCCGTTGTTTTCTGAAGAACTGACGCAACAAAGTCAATCGTTGTATGGTATTCTCTCTGGGCTGTGCGGATTATCATTGCGCAAATAAACTACTTGGGTACTCAAAAATGATTGGCACTACAATTCTTTGGTGTTCAAGGGGAACCTTTAACTGAACAAACGAATACAGATGCTACTGCAGATATTTCCCGTCAGTGTCTATCCACTTTTGCTGCCTTTCTGGCAGCTTCCGTATTTGTCCACCTAACCATTCTTTGAGGGTATGCCGGCACCATTGGCGGACAACTGCATGACGTCCGTCATTTGTGGTGAAATTCTTTTCTCGCATGACTTCTTTCGTTGCGCCGAATAGGACGTAGTCGATAGGAGCCAGATCCCACGAATATGCAGGATGCTGCAGCACAACACATCCTAGTTCCAGCACGGTGGCAATGATCTAGCGATTGGCATGTAGCTGCGCATTGTCGTGTTGGAGCTCCGTGACGGCGTTGTTGAATGTGAAGGCGGAGATGGTGCAGTGAACTGCAATACCGATCACTGTTTAGGGTCATATTGGGAGGGAGCGAATCCACCAACAGTATTCCTTCTTGATCCCAGACAGCCAGTCGGAGTGACCGTGCGGTTCTAGGCGCTGCAGTCTGGAACCGCGAGACCGCTACGGTCGCAAGTTCGAATCATGCCTCGGGCATGGATGTGTGTGGTGTCCTTAGGTTAGTTAGGTTTAAGTAGTTCTAAGTTCTAGGGGACTGATGACCTCAGAAGTTAAGTCCCATAGTGCTCAGAGCCATTTGAACCATTTGATCCCAGACAACAGTCACAATTTGTTTCTGTGCAAATAGTCCCGGCCGTGATTTCCTGGGACGAGGACTCCCAGTGTTCTCCCACTCCATGCACTGGTGTTTCTTTTCTGGAGTCTCGTGGAAAAATCATTACTCGTCGAAGGTGACCAGACGCTCGAAGAACTCCACTGGATCTGCACTGTGCTGTTGCGTCAACTGCTGGCGTATCTCTACACGCTTCTGTTTCTGTGGAGTGGTGAGGGAATATGGCACCCATTATGCACAGACCTTCTTCATATTCAAATCCTCGTGGATGATGGTGTGGATGGTTCCCCTCGAGAGACCTTTTTTCTTCTCTAGTTCATCAAATAGCGGCGGTAGATAGTATTACAGTCTATCTTCACGCATACATCGACACACATTTCAAACGGCAACTTTGCGGGAACTACAGGGGGAGTGCCAATCAGTATTGAACGAACTAAATACTAAAAATAAGTCAGAAGCTCGCTGATATACGACGTACTGCCAGTAACTTCATCATGAAAGTATTTGTGTTTTCTACGAGCACAAGTTGCTTTTACCGATTGGTTGTATGCGGAAATGTGTTTATCTTAGTTGCAACCACTCTACGCGTATTACAGCTCTTAATTCCACTGAATGAAGCTGTACGAACTATTTACTTTTTTCATATCAGCGCGCACTCCGCTGCAGAGTGAAAATTTCATTCTGGAAACATCCCCCAGGCTGTGGCAAAGCCATGCCTCCGTAATATCCTTTCTCCTAGGAGTTCTAGTTCTGCAAGTTCCGCAGGAGAGCTTCTGCGAAGTTTGGAAGGTAGGAGACGAGGTACTGGCGGAATTAAAGTTGTGAGGACGGGGCGTGAGTCGTGCTTGGGTAGCTCAGTCGGTAGAGCACTTACCCGCGAATGGCAAAAGTCCCGAGTTCGATTCTCGATCCGGCACACAGTTTTAATCAGCCAGGAATGTTTCATATCAGCGCACACTCCGCTGCAGAGTGAAAATTTCATTCTATTTACTCTTTGTGCTACGACGGAGTAATCTTTGCGTGTTTACAGAGAGGAGAACATTACTCGCATGGCAGGTGCGTACTCTAGGGCTCCAATCATGATTTTTAGACTGCTTGATTCATATTTCATGGGATTTTTTTATTGTAGACGCCTAACAGCGGTGACGGTCCAGAGTAGACTATATAAATACTTCGCTCGTCTAATTTTAGCTCGGGCTGTTGACCTTATTTCAAACCTATTAGGAACAGGGACAGCTAACACTTTGACGAACTATAGGTCCTAATGGTACTTTGTATAATTATAATTCCAAGTACGCTGCTAAATTGGATTGCTTTTATTTTTACAATAGGCCTGTTTCGAGTTAGTTGCCATCCTCAGGTTATCTTTAAGCAATGATACATAATTTTGGTACGTTATTTCTAATTTTATAGGTAATTATTAAATAGTCTTCGCTATATACATTTATATACTTTTGACGGTTGTGACATCCATGCTGTTACAGTTATACAGGTGTTTAAGTATTGGCGACGTAAGGACGTGCGAATAATGTGGATTATTTCGAGGTGTGTGGCTGGCGGATACCTTCACCAGTAGGAATTCACGCATCTGTGTTCGCACCTACACCGTTTCTCGCTACGGTTACCACTGAAACAGTCTAAATTGATTGATATTTTAACTCTCCTTGAACAGAGTGATATTTACCTCTTTTTTCTTGAAGAAAAGGAAGCGCCGTCCATCGTCGTGATAAAGAATGCAGTATAATACAATCATACGTTGTATACGAAGATTTCAGACTGCGGTGCATCCAGGTATCATTTTCAGAATGAGAAGTTTAGAAAGGAATTAAACTGCCTCCCTTTCCAGAAGATATATTGTAAAACTTTTACACAAATATATATAAACGCAATACGTCCACCCAGAGTCACGGACGGGAAGAGACAGTTGAAGAGCGAAAAATTTGATATCGGCGTAATTAAACATTAGAATACAGATAAATTTTTAGGTTTCTTTTCGTACATTTTTGGCGCTGGCACGTTTATATTGCATCTTTGCCGCCCCCACAGTGTTCCGATACCTATTAGATGGCACATACATTATGGCTAAACCAAAATAAGATTTACCACACAGTCTATTGGCTTGTTACTTACGTTCCTCTGTGTTATAGGAGTAATAATGAGGTTATGGTCTTATCTGACTTATTATTTTATGTAGTTGTCAGATTTCATTCTCAAAAAATGGTTCAAATGACTCTGAGCACTATGAGACTTAACATCTGATGTCATCGGTCCCCTAGAACATAGAATTACTTAAACCTAAGTAACCTAAGGACATCACACACAGCCATGCCCGAGGCAGGATTCGAACCTGCGACCGTAGCGGCCTCCGCGGTTCCAGACGGAGGCGCCTAGAACGCTCGGTCACAGCGGCCGGCCATTCTTAATATCAGTATTTTCTTGACAGTTTATTTGATAGATAATCCAGCGTTATTCTATCGTTACAGATAGTTTTGTTTATCACTGCTGCTAAGAAGTTATTTATCTTTACTGCTGTTTTAACTTTTGTTTTTCTGTGTGTTTATATTTATACATTTTTTTACAACTGTACGTATTTTTTAACTTTTGGCACTATTTAGAAATTTTATAGTCCTATTTTCTTAGTTTTATGTACTAACTGTTGTAAGAATATAAGTTATCAAACTTAGCAACGTACTTGGTATTATACAGTGTCCTTAAAAGGCGTATACCCTACTGTGCAGCGGGCCCAAAAGAGTAGAAATGGTACTTCGTAAAGCTCCGGTCATCTGACCTTGTAAACAGCGCCTGAGAAAAAGTAGGAAGATGACATTGAGGCTAGATACTACAGAATGTAACGTTGTAGACCGACTGAAGTATACGAGTCCTTGCCGTTTCTCGCAAATACTGCAAAACATAGGAACAAAACATTTTATTATTCGTAAATAATAAACATGCCCAAGTATAGACTCAATATTTATTTTTTATATCTATTTTTATCTTCAGTTCTGATTTCAAAATTACTAAATTAAGTTTGTGTGGAAGTTCTATTTGGCCTCTGGATTATCATTATTCCATGAAGCCAAGCTAGGTGGCGCAAGTCTGGCTTTTCTAGAATATCCCGGAAGCTTTTGAAAGGCCTCCACGATAATAGAAGCAAATACGTTCCAGTAAACATGGGTTCGCAAACAATCCGTTTGTGTGATATTTACGGATTTGCCGTTGCGATCCGCCTCTGTTGTCATTATCAAATATTGTCGTAGTTAGTACAAATGTATCTGTTCTGTAAACTTCCCCATTAGATTCCGATCTAAATGGGCTCAAATTTCACACATGGCCTGCCTTAACAAGAAATGCAATACCGTAACGTTACCCGTTCAGATTTACTGTCACTCGCACCTGTTAAAATGAGGTGTCCCACGTGCTCTCGCATTTGAATGCACCGCAATGATTTTCGAATTCTTTCACACACCGTAGCATCATCTCGTGGATCCCGGCTATGTACATTTCAGTATTGCTGCTCTTCAACGGTATCGAAGGGAATGCTGTACAATTCATTATCGAGATGATCCCAGACAGGCGCGATTATTGTCTTACACCAGCAGCAAAATGTGCCAGTGTCCTATCATGCATGTACCAGATTCACAAACCATGGGTTATGGGTGAAATTTGACACCGGTTAGGTGGCGGACTTAATCTAAAAGTGTACATTTGTAATAACCATAACTATATTTCTCGCTGAATTGAGTGGCGGGTCGTAACCACAATTCCACAGTTCTCTAGGAAACAGCTCGATTGAAGCGCCATGTCTACTGCCAAGGTCACCGCGCGTACTCGTCATCAGCGGCTTCACCCAAACTTGCGGTACAGGCAGGAATTGGCCAGAAACGTGACAGAGGCGGGAACTCGACATGGGCAAGCGTTTAGAGAAAAATAGCAATTTTGGCACAGTGCGGGCGAGGCACCAGCCATTTACGTTTCGAGGCAACGGTTTGCGCAGCGGAAAGAGTACAGAATGGGAATCCGAGGGTTGTAGGGTGGAGTTCTTTGTGGAAAGTTTTTTGTTTTTAGTTTTTACCTTACTTATTACACTGCATATAAATCGAAGTAATGTTCAGTACATTGTATTTATTAATATTTTTTTAAGAATCATAAAAAGAAAAAACAAAGGAAAAGTTGGGTTTGGAAATAAATTTCCAGGAAGGAACTGTAAGGTCTACAGGTGAACTTCATATACGTAAGATTACATACTTTTCTAGTTGATGACTTACGCGGGCTGGGGTGATATTCATCGTGAAATCAGGGGAAGCAGTAGTTTCCTCGGCATCTTGCACACGTTATAAACGGCGCAGTTTTACAATTACGTGGTTGTTTTATAGTTTATATGGACTATTGAACTTGGTTTACATTCATAAAAGGTTCGCTCTCATATCACAGTTTTGCAGCGAATCGTGCGTAACGTATCATTTCGCCGAATACTGGCGAGGATAGCTGGCGACAAACAGTGGAATGTGTTTTGATGCAGTCTTCTCGGGATGTGATTCCTTTTTCTCTCTCGACGAGACAACAGTAGTTTTGAAGCTTTTTGATTAAATTCTTTACCTGATGATAATAACATCGCAAGGTTGCACTAGCGAAGTACATTAAATTCTTTACCTGATGATAATAACATCGCAGGGTTGCACTAGCGAAGTACATTTCGGGGGAATGACTTTAGTACTATCCTTTTTCGTCTTGGAACAATATTATATAATTGTGGATTTGTTTGCTTTCCCCACAAGTCAACGGAAGATATTTGTTCGCCTGCACATAGGGCTTCATCACATCAGTGAAAATTTATTGTATAAAGTTGTTTTAAGTTCCCTGGTTTTTGACGATATAATGACGACATTCCTATATTCTGCCGCGTAATCATCCGCGGGTTTTTGAATCTTCCGTGGAAAACTTCCTTGTAGGCATCCGTGAAGTGTTAGCAATAGAAGGGGTTATAGCACACTGCGCTGTATATGAGTCGGTTATTTTGTTCATATTTTGGTTTATTTGCATTTTAAGCGAAATACGTAAAAATTGAAAATAAAAGCTAGTTTCTGCGTAGGAACTCGACGCCACGACCCTCGGATTACCGCTCTGCGCCCTTTCCTCTGCGACCAACCGCTGCTGGAAACTACGCCAACATACACTGCTCGCGCCTCGACCGTCTCGCACCAAAAAATATAGATTTTCTGAACGCTTTGCCATCTGCAGCTCCTACCTCTGTCACTTTCATTGCTGGCCAGGCGCTGCGTATACCAAAAATTCTAACGAAATCTGTGCTGACGAATAGGCATAGTGCCCTTGTGAAACTTTTTCTTCCTGTACCGTTATTTATTCCTATGGCAGTTTTCAGTATTATGATACAACCTCTATCAATGCTGCTTGGGCTTTCCGTACCACTTGCTATTTTCAGTTTACTTCGATGCAGTCTGCACGCTTCTTTAGTATCAGTCGTCGATCTTCTGGCGACGTATTATATATTACTAGCACATGTTCGAACAAAGAAAGGGAACTGAAGTTGAATAAACTACATTTAAGTTGTCGTATGCACGCGTATGAAAAATAGAACAAGCGGTTCTTACAATCTACGTTAATCTGTATAAATGTAAGTCTTCCATGATTCCCTAAATCCCGGGATGCTTTCTTTGAGAAGGAAGTGCCGACGATGTTGGATCCTAGCTTCCGCCGCTTCTATATTCGTGTCATTGTCGACGCCACGTTACACTCTCCACTTTCTGCCACTAAAACATCACGTGCCAAGTGTTTACAAAGTACTATAAACTGAAGGACGAGAAGTGACTGCAGAGAGCAGCACGGGAGAAAACTTGTAGGACTGGACATGATTGCAATAAGTAAAAACAGATTATCGAAAATGTTGGATCTAGCAAATGGGGTGAGATACAGGGTTAGGGCAAGGTAGGGACATACTACAAGTCGAAAAGCTGACAACAACAAAAATTCATCACAGTGAGGAGTTCCCTACTTTCATCTTATATTATCTGCCTGTCTGATTTGAGTTGGGCACAAAGATACTACACTACTGGCCATTAAAATTGCTACACCAAGAAGAAATGCAGATGATAAACGGGTATTCATTGGACAAATATATTATACTAGAATTGACATGTGATTATATTTTCACGCAATTTGGGTGCATGGATCCTGAGAAATCGGTACCCAGAACAACCACCTCTGGTCATAATAACGGCCCTGATACGCCGGGCCATTGAGTCAAACAGAGCTTGGATGGCGTGTACAGGTACAGCTGCCCATGCAGCTTCAACACAATACCACAGTTCATCAAGAGTAGTGAGTGGCGTATTGTAAAGAGTCAGTTGCTCGGCCACCATTGACCAGACGTTTTCAGTTGGTCAGAGATCTGGAGAATGTGCTGGCTAGAGCAGCAGTCGAACATTTTCTGTATCCAGGAAGGCCCGTACAGAACCTGCAACATGCTGTCGTGCATTATCCTGCTGAAATGTAGGGTTTCGCAGGGATCGAATGAAGTGTAGAGTCACGGGTCGTAATACATCTAAAATGTAACGTCCACTGTTCAAAGTGCCGTCAATGCGAACAAGAGGTGACGGAGACGTGTAACCAATGGCACCCCATACCATTACGCCAGGTGGTAAACCAGTATGGCGATGACGAATACACGCTTCCAATGTGCGTTCACCGCGATGTCGCCAAACACAGATGCGACCATCATGATGCTGTAAACAGAAGCTGGATTCATCCGAAAAAAATGACGTTTTGCCATTCGTGCACCCAGGTTCGTCGTTGAGTACACCATCGCAGGCGCTCCTGTCTGTGATGCAGCGTCAAGGGTAACCGCAGCCATGGTCTCCGAGCTGATAGTCCATGCTGCTGCAAACGTCGTTGAACTGTTCGTGCAGATGGTTGTTGTCTTGCAGACGTCCCCATTTGTTGACTCAGGGGTCGAGACGTGGCTGCACGATCCTTTACAGCCATGCGGATAAGATGCCTGTCATCTCGACTGCTAGTGATACGAGGCCGTTGGGATCCAGCACGGCGTTCCGTATTACCCTCCTGAACCCACCGATTCCATATTCTACTAACAGTCATTGGATCTCGACCAACGCGAGCAGCAGTGTTGCGATACGATAAACCGCAATCGCGATAGGCTACAATCCGACCTTTGTCAAAGTCGGAAACGTGATGGTACGCATTTCTCCTCCTTACACGAGGCATCACAACAACGTTTCACCAGGCAACGTCGGTCAACTGCTGTTTGTGTATGAGAAATCGGTTGGCAACTTTCCTCATGTCAGCACGTTGTAGGTGTCGCCACCGGCGCCAACCTTGTGTGAATGCTCTGAAAAGCTAATCATTTGCATATCACAGCATCTTCTTCCTGTCGGTTAAATTTCGCGTCTGTAGCACGTCACCTTCGTGGTGTAGCAATTTTAATGGCCAGTAGTGTAGCTGTTGGAGGCTTTGTTTTTCCCTTCTTTGTCGTTTTTCTGCATCACAGTGTTTGCACCTGTTGGATGTTTTTTCATCGTGGATCTGGTACTGGTTTCTGTGGCTCGATATTCCTCCTAACACAACTGCGTTACCTTCATTTAAGGGAAGAGGTATACACTTCCAACGCTAGCCACATGATGCTCAGAATGTCTTCTTTGATACACTGTGTGGATAGGAATCGAGTTCATCGATGTGGTCCAGTACGTTTCGTCACAGTTCCACTCGATTTTTTTTCACATTGTGTCACTTTAACCTGTCCTGACGTACTTCAGCCTGTCCGCCAAGTCTCCACATATCTCGGTATGAATATTATCTTCTTGGTATATGCTACGGCATGTAATTTACTAATTTCGGTGGGCTAATAATGGTATGTTACCTATTAACAGTATGCTCGGTACGTCTTTCTCGGTGTAAATTACAATGTTGTAATAATGTGCTAATGCTGAAAATCGCATGTTAATTACAAGACCACATGAAAATGGTTACAGAGCCAAAATTGCAGTACTTATCCGGAAGGAAAGAATGTTTTCGCCATTTGTTTGTAATTTTATCATTTAGACAATTAATGTGGTATGTTCTAAGGCTTCTAGAACTTGACGCTCACAGTAGGTCTAAAAGGAAATAATTGTGGAAGCAGAAGAAAATTACTGCTGAGGGCATATATACGTGGACGTGGAAACTTTAACATTAAGATAGGAATAACCAGGGACTGGCATCATATCAGTTGAAAGTTGAAGGAGGGAAATCTTCGAAAGGTCTCTCACTCAGTAACAGCCACACAGAGATTCTAAACAGGCAAGAAGACGTCTGAAGAAATAACGGAAGTTCACAAAAACCGCATTCAGGAATTTAGGTGACATGGGAATTAAATGAGTTGGTAATGAGTCAGTAGGAACAAAGGAGTTACATGAAAACACTCGGCTTACGCTCTGGATAGCGTATGGACATCCGTCGGTGAAAAACGTTAGCACTCTGCGTTAAAATCGCAATTTTTCTCCTCCCAAGATTGAGCGTTCCCGTCATGTTACACGTCTACCCTGCACCGATTCTTTATCTGTTTAAATATCTGAATTATCTCTATTGGATCCAGAGCTAGCTAACAGCTCTAAATACGACGCGTAATTCTGGTATGTGGGTGGTCAGGTACCATTTATGATTCAGCGATTGGACGTTGTTTTCCATTTGCGGCGTAGAATCTGAATTTTAATCGCGGAAATTTATTTGTGATTCCGGACAGCTTTTGAAGCAACATGTCATAGCCTGCAGGCCGCATCAGAATATGTAAATAAGTACCACTTGCTATTCCAGGCAGCGCGCGTAATCTGTGCTGGCGCCGTGTCTTGCAGAACAACAGCTCCACATCCGATGGGAGTAGCGTGATTTCTCGTATCAGTGACACGTCTGTAAAAAGGTAAAATAGATGTTTAAAATCAAGTCTGTGTGGGCAAGCTTACTTCAGATACATGCGTAATGTCGGACATGCGCTAAGGGTCATGAGGAGTGTGTTCACTAAGGTAATTTCAAATATATGAAGTAGGCTGGAAATGAAATATTTCTGTTACAGTTGTGAAATACGAACAATCGTTTAAAGACCCTCCATTGCTGCGTGGAATATATTTCAACGTAGATGTCTTTGCAGGTCAGAACTGGATTACATTTGCTGTCCTGTGTGCCGATAAAGATCTTATTGACAGCTTCTATAATTTAAAAAGGACTCCACCGCGTGATGTTGTAGCACATAAAATGTTGTTGTTAAGCGAAACAGTATATAGTTATTCCGGCTCTGCTACAGTGTCACAGTTAAGCAAAAAATGCGGATATCTTCTTGATATTAGCTACATAAATAAAAATGAATTGCCATACGTAAGATCATCATCTGAGAACGAACTGCTCGACCGATTTGGCTTTTTTTTCTCTCTCTCTTTGTATTCGTAATTGTCAGGACAAGGTTTGTGTGAAAGAAATGGTTCAAATGGCTCTGAGCACTATGGGACTCAACATCTTAGGTCATAAGTCCCCTAGAACTTAGAACTACTTAAACCTAACTAACCTAAGGACATCACACACATCCATGCCCGAGGCAGGATTTGAACCTGCGACCTTAGCAGCCCCGCGGTTCCGGACTGCAGCGCCAGAACCGCACGGCCACCGCGGCCGGCGTGTGAAAGAAAATTTATGGAAAATTCACCGGAAAAGTCTAAATGTGGATGGTATTTTTGCATGAAAATCTCAATGAAAGAAACTTTGTTGGCAAAATTCTCGACCATTTTTTCTTCAAATTTTTACGCAATACTCTAAAAAGCTTTCGGACGAACACAGAACACATATTTTTAATATATACGGTATATAAACATCTACATACTATGTAAAGGGAATAATAAGTTGTTGACAAAATCTCGAAAAGTTCTTGATTGCATTACTTCACATTTTTAAACAGTACTCTAACAAACATTTGGACGTACATACGCTATATCCTTTTCTGTATATATAAAACAGAGGAACATTGTTAGCAGAAATCTCGAAATGTTCTTGACTAAGTTATTTCAAATTTTTACGCTACGCTCTAATAAACGTGCGGACGGAGAAAGGCTACATATTTTTTTAATAAAAGCGAAACGTTTTAGCAAAAATATCGAAAAGTTATTGACCGATTTACTACAAATTTTTACACAGTTCTCTAACAGACATTTGAAAGGCATAGGCTATATCTTTTTTTAATGAATTTAGTTATATCTGTACTACTATACCTGTAGAGACAATGCATTGCTTAACATTGTTACCAAAAATCTCTAAGACTTCCTGACGTTTTACTTCAAATTATTATGTGATACTATATTAAACGCTTCGTCGGACAGAGAGTACGTATTTTTTCAAAATTTATGTTGTATATAAATATATAAGTAAAAAACGTTATTCGGAAAATTTCTTATCTATTTACTTCAAATTTTGACACTATACTCTAATAAAATTTGGATGACTAGGTAAAAATATCGAAAAGTTCGTGGTCGACTTACTTCAAATTTTTGCAAAGTACTGTAACAAACATGCAGACGGGCATAAGCTACATCTTGTTTTAAACATCTCTGTACAGGTTTTCTATTTAAAGCGAGAAGCGACTCTGAGAAATAAAAAAGCTGGGCTGTGCTATGAAAACGTGTGGTTTAGTATTCATTCTCACAGTTAATTTTAACTAGGATATCAGGGCATTTAAACCATTTGACAAAATGTTTCTCGTATACAGGGTGGAGAAAAATTGTGTCACGAAATTTTAACCCTGGGTAGCTGATGCCAGTAGGAACCAGGTCGGCAACGCACCATTTTTAGACTGCGGAAACTTGGCGCCACGCGCTCTGATTGGCCGTGGGATTGCCCTGTTGCCGTTCGTCAGTTGACGGGCAGCGCTATGATTGTCGGTTCACACATACAAACGTCCCTCGCCCCGTCACTGCCCCAACGTGATACGCACACGTGTCGAATAGGTCTTGCAGATTGTCTCCACCTCACATCAGAGGCATTCACACGTAAGCTTCGCTTCGGAGCACATACACGTCACTTGCCGTCAATCCAGGAATCTTTGAAAGAGTTCGGCAAAACACTGTTTTACCTTACCAAGCTTGTGTCTCGTCAGAGGGTCGCCAGCTCGCGCACCTGCTTTAAGTAAACAATGTACTAGCTACGAAAAAGGCCCTTTACAGGGTCGACACAGTTTGTAAAAGACTTTCTGTACGTGAACTAACAGGTGTTGACGGGTTTGTTCCCGGTACGTCTTATCATGAAACTACAATCGCTGTGTCGGGAACCTGGCGGATTCGCCCCCTGAGTGGAAGGCTGGCGCGCTACCACCGAGCGCCCGGGTCGCCTTGGATACATCGCGATCTCCGACAGGCAAAGCATTCGCCGTCATGTGTTGTCCAGAGCATCTGGCATCAGGGAAATCCCGCGGCCAATCGGAGCGTGTGGCGCCAAGTTTCGGCAGTTTAAAAATGGTGCGTTGCCGACCTACACAACATTAGTAATTTTGGTTCCTACTGGCTTCAGCTATCCAGTGCTAAAATTCCGTGACACAATTTTTCTCCACCCTGTGTATATTGTTTTTCCTTGTATATAATTTTAAAAAATACTTACGTAGTGAACTATGTGCTGTTTCGTTTTATTACTCGCAATCGGTTTTAACGAAAAGCAGGGAAGTTATATTTTATTGCTTATCGGCTTATGCTTAGAAAACTATTATGGAATTTAAATCGTCCAAAACGCTGCAATTCTACACTTTCGCAGATTAAAACCATGCTAATTATTGTCGTTGAAACTACTATCCTTACACAGATCCAGCAGCAAGAGAGATTCCTCTCATACCCCATATACCAATGATCCCAACCGAATTACCAATTCATTTTAAGCGACTTCGATTTCCAATCAAGCTTTCCCTTGCATCGTCAATAAAAATTACTCAAAGAGAGGGTGGAAGAAGGGTTGGCGAGAGAGAGAGAGAGAGAGAGGAGAAATGAAAATGAGAGAGGGAAAGAGGAGATGACAGAGAGACGAGGAGGCTATGGACAGAGGAAAGGGAGAGGAAAAGGAGACGGACAAAGAGCGGGGGAGGAGGAGACTGAGATCAGAACGTAAATCCAATTCCCAAACACATTTAGCAACTGCCGGGTCCGCTAGTATTTCAGTATAACTGTTTGTTCACCAGCCCATCATTTGCGCTCCTACACCATTATAAAAATAAATGAAGCTTTACTTTCAAGAAAGACAACAAGAGCGAGAGCACAGAAGCAGGCGTCGAAGAGTACGCATTTAGAGTTCACACGTGAAATTCTGCGGCAGTGATCACAGAGAACCTCCTACACTCTTTCTTTTTTTTATGCGGAATCTGTTTTCGTGGGACCTACGAGCAAGTTGTATGTAGTATTTTCTGCTCTAAAAGACCTGTTTCCATTTTCTCTTCTGATTTCCTTATCCTTCTCTTTCTGTCCAAGAGTATTATGCAGCAGAGGATTTCCGATTTTTTGATCCCTCGGTTCCTCCTGCCAACTAAAGACAAACGGTTCAAATGGCTCTGCGCACTATGGGACTTAACTTCTGAGGTCATCAGTCCCCTAGAACTTAGAACTACTTAAACCTAACTAACCTAAGGACATCACACACATCCATGCCCGAGGCAGGATTCGAACCTGCGACCGTAGCGGTCGCGCGGTTCCAGACGGTAGCACCTAGAACCGCTCGGCCACCCCGGCCGGCTGAACTGAGACAATTTTGGCAGAGGCAGATGCCATAAATGCGCGTTTGCGCTTGTACGCTCGTGACAATGAGTCCCGTAAAAGTTCCTAAACGAGTTTCCTTCGCTTTACCACTGCGTCTAGTTGTGTTATTATTGTCGATGACCTGAATTGCAGTTTCCTTGCCGTTACCCGTGAAAGATCAAAATCCTCCGCCAAATAAACATTACGATTGAATGGGTATATTCACTTTACTTCATGTACTTTTGCTGCTTTCTCTACAGCTGTTGTTCAGCAGTAGGTACGTCTGAATAAAATGCAAGCTCAGTAGTTACTTATCTCAGATCCCACCACATGACAGAGAGCTGCTACAATGTGCGTGAAGTAGAGATACCATTTAGGCTTAACTACTAATGCAGTAAGTTAAATTGCATCCTCTGTTTGGTTAAAACAGCTTAAATTACAAGGTGCACATGATACTTTCGAGCATAACAAAAACGCTTTCTTATCTGACATCAAGAAAGAATAGAGGAACTTAAGCGAATGTCTTTTCTTTATGTCACTACGTACTGCTACACTTGCCGGTGCAAGCATCCTGCCAAATGCGACCAACACTGAAAAACTTCCCTTATAATCAAGCGATTTATCAGGTAGTGTAAGTAGACCGTTTTCTCATCACCACCTTGGCCGGAACAGAAAGACAAAGAGGTGGTGTGTATCTTCTGGCGCACACTGAGGGTTCAAATGGCTCTGAGCACTATGGAACTCAACTGCTGAGGTCATTAGTCCCCTAGAACTTAGAACTAGTTAAACCTAACTAACCTAAGGACATCACAAACATCCATGCCCGAGGCAGGATTCGAACCCGCGACCGTTGGGGTCTTGCGGTTCCAGACTGCAGCGCCTTTAACCGCACGGCCACTTCGGCCGGCTCACATTGAGGGACGCAGAACGTTCATTGTTAGTCCATTGTTTATTTTACATAGTTACAGACTGTAAATAGCATTTTATAACTAATGAAAATTAGTTCATCACGTAACTTCTGCGCTCTTATGTAACCACAGCAATTACTTTTGAAGCAAGTGTACTACAGGTGCATAAACATAAAAAATCTATATAATTATTGTTGTTTTTCATCAGGATCAAAGACAAGAATCTGCTTAAATGCGAATTTTTTTTTATAAATAACAGGAACATGTTTTATATAAGCTCTATGAAGTATTGAAGCGATGTTTGATAGTTTTATCTTTTGCGTTATTTTTTGATTTTTTTTTTGGGGGGGGGGGAGAATTGCTTTTTCTTGCGCTGTAGCTACAGCTATAGCTATAACGCAACAATTCAACAATTTTCGAACAAAATCTGAATGAAACACTGAAAGTTTCAATTTTGCTATAAATACTTTTTACTTCGTAGACCGAAAATGTTCTGTAAGTTATGCGGCCCTTTATATATCATCACGCAGTTTCTAGACTGTTCGATTCCGGTTTCTAGAGGACCCTGGTAGGGCACTGATCGCACGTGCAGACAAAGCGATCAAAATCAGGTAATGCCCCTTAGGTGTGCAACACATCTAACATGCACATAATGTGGTTACAGGCTTAACTGACGAAGGCTACTAGCAAAACTACCGTGTCTACGCTTACTTACAATAGTCTGCGGTAGCCTACGGTAGTTTTACAACACTAGACATTAGTCTCAAACCGACTAAGCTCGATTTACACTTGACGTAATGAAACGTCAAAACATTCCACAATGCATTTCAAACAGCGGCTTTCAGCAGGCCGTCAAGAGAATGGACCGGTGGGAATGTCAACGTCAGGGTTCCGCGAGAAAACAGTTTAGACGGTGACGTTGATGTGGCGGTGGGGGGAGGAGGTGGCATCGTCTGCTAACACCGGAAATGAATGTATTCCCACGGCACTCACTCATATTACAGTAGTGGGTTTTGTGCTTTTCTGTCATTTTAGTCTTAATTTTGTTGTTGTAATCTCTCAGGTTTTCTCGGCGTGGTTGATTAATGGTGCGTTTCTATCGTACAGCGGCATTGTTGATTCCATTTAATCGATAGCTTGGCTGAATATCCGAAACCACACAATTCCTCTGATTATTATTTGCTTTGGTTTCGTGAGGCATTGTGAACGTTAAATGTAGACTTGGATATCTTTTCTGTGTGTGTTCTTCCACGAAAGGAGTCATATGTCTGAAATCGAAAAAGATTTAGGTTTTGCAGTACCCGGAAAAAGGAAAAGCCTGCATTATGCACAAACAAGATCATAAATTGATGGAACAACTTTACTTAACACGTTGACTGCAGCACGCTTGGTGATGGATGTTTCTCCGCCTGCAAGTCCGGGCACCAGACACACGGCGTCAGGAGTGAGTCTCTGCTGTGGCCGCCGATGGCTACACGGCAGTCGACGTGAGAAGTAGCCTTTTTTAAAATGAACGAGTCAGCTCTGATGTAGAACTGTTAACCCCAACCATGAGAAGGTAATCCATAATACAGCTGTTTTTTATCCGTTTCTAATGGCCTCGCTGTCGACGGGACGTTAAACTCTAATCTTCTTTCCTTCCTTCAGTTGTTAGTCAAGTTATTTGATAATCAGAAAGGAGAGGACACAATGGATAAATTAAAAAGTCTCTGCCTACTGCGTCCTAAATTTTCTTAACGTTATCAGCGCTTGCAGAGCATCACAGACAGCTTTTCTATATTCATTAAGAAAAAGAAGGTAGCATGCTCTCAGATTCAGAGTAAATAGATTATCATAACAGGGAAAAAAGTGTTACAGCAATAAAAGAAATTCGCTGTTCGTTAAAATGGTGTAGACCGCAGATAACAGTGGAAGAGATTAAAATTAAAAACTCTGCGAGAACGATGCTGCAAAGAAAGACATCCATTGAGATCTCAGAGAGAAGTGATGTTGACAGTGAGGGTGTAACATATCAGAAGAACAGTTTTTTTTTTTTTTTTTTTTTTTTTTCAGACTTCGATTCACGAGTGGCATGGAATCTTACAATCGCCAGCAATTTCAGTGGAAATGTAATTCTTCTTCCGATCACAATTAATTTCTGTTGCACAAGGACCAGTGGGAATCGACGATTATCTTCGCTGATGCTTAGTTAATTTCGAAATCGCCCTCTAAAAAAAGTTATTTTGGAGGAAAGGTCAAACCTCCGCTGTCCCCCATCTCCTCATCCATATTTTCACCCATAATGCTCGCTTTCTCCCTTTCGTATTGTCCTCAGTTACGTCAGACAGAGTTGCGGCCGCAGAGAAAGCAAGAACGGTTTTCTTTCAGCTCTCGATGCTATGACAGCCTGCGCTGTGTGACTGCAATGGGATCCTCTAACGTGAGCTCTGTGACGTGTCTAACAGCACACTACTTTTCCCTTTAGCTTTAAGCCCCCCTCTAAACCGAAGCGAACACAAGCGAACGTGCAACAGCGAACGAGAATACTCTTTGCTGTAAGCGCAGGGAGCGCGTGCGCAAACAGCATTCGGTCGTGCGCGGGTCGCTTCCGCAGGTGTTCGCGTGTGATCCTCTGGTTGTCAGTTTTTGACCAACCACCATAGGGCATTCGCGTCTTCTCCGCTTCGGCGCTAGCAGTACAGACAGTTTTCCTTCTGCTGTCTTGCCTACTTTTATTGTTGTTGATATGTGTTGCTCGAGCTATGGAGTGGGTAGAAGAGAATGTAATGTTCCTGTTAGGAGAACATAGATAACATATCGCTTATCTGATCTAAAAAATACAAGGAAAAGAAATACGACTGCTAGAAAACTGCCGAAACACACAGTGGTCCAAATGGAAACGGGAGAAAAACGATAAACATATTAGATGCTTGCACTAGGCGGTAAAGGAGTGAATAAGCACAAACTTCGTTATTCCATATAACAAAACGAAAAAACACGGTAAATTTCTGTGAAAGTAAACATGTGTGGATGTACATCTGTTACGCTGATTAAAATTAAAAATACACGAAATACCTGATCATTGTCGTTGCTTACATTCATACCGTCTGTAATTACATGACTGATGAATCACTGTTTGCGATTTTTGATGATAAAAAATCGTTTTCCCAGAATCACGCTACCTTCCCTGTGAGAAACTATATTGCAGATTTAGGAAGTGACCTATCGATAGTAGACAATGAAAACCTCGTAACTACCATCAGTTTGTAAAAACTTGTAACCGGTAACCATTATCGAAGAGCGGTTTGATAGTGCATGGATTTCTCTAATATGTCAACCGGTAGACTTCTACTACACAATAACAATTGCAGCAACTTTCTGTATCGCTTTATATTATGTTTTAAGAAACCGGTTCTGCTTCACTTGCAGAACTGAACAAAGTGGAAGTACGAGGTTTCCATTACCTACCATCGCTGTACAGTTATTCTTGTCTCATTTAAGTTAACAATTGTGACTACTAATTTCCGTGGTTCAAGATCGATGTTTCTAAATGGATCGACATGAAAAATAAAATTATATTATCAGGAAAATAGTGTTTTGGTGATCAAATGTATGCAAAATCATCTTTAGATGTGGAATATACCATTTAGTATAAAAATTAACCCAAGACAGGCCGAAATTTATACAGAATCGCACGTTTGTACTGAAGTACGAAAGTTCTGTGGAGGCGTCATTTATTGTCTACCTCATGACCTAACTCTCACCGTTCGATGCTAGACTAAGCGAATCGACGCTGTGTTAACACTCCACCGTTTGACAGTGACGTCGCCTTCAGTACCACTGAGGCCTATTGTGAATCGGCGGTAAACCAGCAGGTGAAGTGCAGTGCGCACTGCGAACGCCGTCGGTCCGCAGAGCGACGCGGGGCACTGCCAGCCGTGCAAAGCATCTGCCCGTCTCCATGGCGACGGCCGCGTTTAGATTTCCCCGGCGAATGAAGTAATTCAATAATCGGCAAGATGGCGGGACGGGCTGGGGTGGGAGCTGGCGGCGTACCAGCGCGGCCGGCCCGCTTTATCAGGGACGTTCTACTCTCCAGGGCGGCCGGCACTCGGCGATGCGGTTGCCGCTCCCAAATTCAGCGCGTCCGCTGCCGAGCAAGTTATGGCGCCACCGCACTTCCACGTACGCGAGTAGTTTTCTTATCAGCCAGAGAGCTTCCCGCTTCCCATCTCCATCATCCGAGTCACATTAAAGCTCGCTACACAGCACACCCGTACTCTCCTACACCTCATCTCTCGCAGGTTTACTGGTTGTCTCCGCTGGTACGTACGAGGTCAGTCCAATAAATAAGAGTATATATTTGAGTAATGTCCTTCTGTCGGTCATGTCCGACATAACTGACACCACTCAAATCAGTGCGGATGCGCTAATATCGTCCGAACTCCTATGGGAATCAATAATTGGCGACTAGGAGGTTAAAAACGAGGGACACTGCATTGCAACGTATGATAAGTTGGAAATTTGGTACAGTCAGGGGCCGTGTCCGGATGGTTGAAGCTGTTGCGGCAACAGCTCACGATAAGTATTAAATCCGGATTCGTGTCCCGACCCGGCACAAATTTTCAATTTTCGCCATTGCATTACCGCAATGCCCTGTGTGGTTGCAAGTCACGATTCCCACCAATTCCTTCCCTTTCTTTCCTCGTTCTCTATTTCATACCAATAAATAAGTTTTGAATATCAATAGTCTTTGTTTAATTAAGCTTCACATTGCTTCGAGGAATAAGCGTCATATGCTTTATTCACAGCTTGAAGTAAACAGCTGATTATTAACACTGCAACACAGGGAAGAGTATAAACAAACTCTACCCGGCAGGAAAAAACACAACACTCTCAAGGAGAATGTCATTTTATTGACAAGTAGTTCATCATTGTAGGAGTATATGATAACGAATTCAGACCGAAACACTCATGTCATAGTAAAGGTGGGCAAACAGTCCGGATCTAGGCGCTTCAGTCTGGAACCGCGCGACCTCTACGGTCGCAGGTTTGAATACTGCCTTGGGAACGGATGTGTGTGATGTCCCTAGGTTAGTTAGGTTTAAGTAGTTCTAAGTTCTAGGGGACTGATGACCTCCGATGTTAAGTCCCATAATGCTCAGAGCCATTTGAACCAAACAGTCGCATTAGCGAACAGTGTATCCTCTCTGGCGGTAAAGCGGGTGTTCAAATGGTTCAAATGGCTCTGAGCACTATGGGACTCAACTACTGAGATCATTAGTCCCCTAGAACTTAGAACTAGTTAAACCTAACTAACCTAAGGACATCACAAACATCCATGCCCGAGGCAGGATTCGAACCTGCGACCGTAGGGGTCTTGCGGTTCCAAACTGCAGCGCCTTTAACCGCACGGCCACTTCGGCCGGCTGTAAAGCGGGTGTGTTTTCCCGTTTGCAATAGGTTGTGAGGGTGTCGGGTGGAATCCTGTAATAGAATGCCACAAAGCACCTCGCACCTTTTGTTGCATTCCGGCGATAGTTCTTGCAGGTTCTGGAGTACGAGTAAGTTCCCGCTTCATCATGTCCCGTGCGCTTCAACTGGCGAGAGATATGGTGATCTCGTTGGCCAATGCGGTTATTGTATACCACGAAAAGCACGTAGCGTCGCAGTAGTCGTATGCTGACGTGCAGTGTCCTGCAGTGAAAAAGCGCATCACCTTCCTATCGAAAAAATGGCAGTAGCACGGAGATAACAACCTGTGTAAAGTAGCGGCCACTGGCTACTTTAGCCTGCAGGGGCTCAAAAGTGACCGCCAATTATAGCTGATGGGCGACCGCTACCGTCGCAGGTTCGAATCCTGCCTCGGGCATGGATGTGTGTGATGTCCTTAGGTTAGTTAGGTTTAAGTAATTCTCAGTTCCAGGGGACTGATGACCTCCGATGTTAAGTCCCATAGTGCTCAGAGCCATTTTTTTTATAGCTGATGGCCCTCACACTACGAAGCCTGGGATGGGACCTCTGAGTTGGCGAATACACTCCGAAATAGGCCGCCCACAGGTCTCCGCCGTATACGCCTACGTTCATCTCTCGCATACAGACAAAACCTGATCTCATCGCTGGAGACAACAGAGTAGCCGTGCTTGGCGGTGTCGTAATGTCGCGGTAGCATGGGCAGAGTCGCACGTGATCTTGGTCGTGCTTCAAACATAAAGTTCCCAACTGTCCTTGGTGACATATGTTCAGGTTTCTAGCCTCGATGATGATTCGTCGGCCATTGCTTCTCTCACAATGCGTCGATCTTGAGGCTGTAGGCTTACTACGTTGATGTCGAGAACCTGTTCTACAGGTGTGGGAAAGATCGACAAACTACTGTTGAAACCAACGGTACAACATTGACACGTTGGAATGTTTCCATGGTCTCTATTTCCCTAAAGCGGGTGCTGGGAATAGGCTGTTGAAACAATCCAGTACTCAATCTGTAACTTCCGCATCTTGCTAGGTTTCTTGCTTTTCTTACTCTTTTTAGCCGTATCTGTACAATACCAATGCTGCAAGTATCCTGCTATGAACCATGAACCGAGACACAGCTTCTCCCCCGTGAAGTTGGATCCGTTGCCGAAAGAGCCTTTTCTTCTTCCTGTGGAATAATACACTCTGTGAAGTTGAATTCAGATGTCTTTCTTGTAATGTAAAACTCTAACTTCTCTTAGTGAATCGACTACTCATGCGTTACAGTTCAGCTAGGTGTTGTCATGCGTCCGTCACTGCAATAGTAGAATGAAATCTGAACATCATTGCCGCGATGATAAGTTTGGCATCATGGAGGTCACGAGCGCTCCATGCCTTTCCCTAGCTGCCCCACGGAGCAAACGACTCCACCCAGTGGGTAGAAACAGTCCGTGGCTCGCATCGCCGGTGGCACAGGATCGGAACAATTCCGATCTGCTCAAATCATCATGTTACACCTCAATATCGTGCCCAACATGTGCAGCAACCCAGAAGTACGTCCATCCAGTTTATCGCAGGCCCATAATGCAACTCTATTCAAATGGTTGAAGTGCTTACTCATTTGTGGGGCATGGTTGTACCCTAGAATGAATGTTGCACATACTGTTAAATTTTAACCTCAGCAGAATTACCGCCTACATATCAAAACCGAGGATGCACAGACCGACTGCCATCCGATCGCCGATGACCGTGACGAATGAACCACTAACATTGAAACTCCTCAGTACGGTGCCACTTACTGCTGTCCCTGAGGATACCAACTGCTATGCGGCCCGACAACCAGGAGTGATGGCTTGGCGTGCCATTTCTGTTCATAGCAGGATCCCTTTGGTTGTCATCCGCGGCACACTTGCAGCACAGTTGTACGTCGACGTCATTCTACACCCCGTTTTTGTGCTCAACATGGAAAGTTGTTATTGGCTTACATTTCAGCAAGATAATGCCCGCCCACAAACGGTGAAGTTTCTACTGTTTGGCCGGCCGTTATGGTCGAGCGATTCTGGGCGCTTCAGTCCGGAACCGCACTGCTGTTACGGTCGCAGGTTTGAATCCTGCCTCGAGCATGGATGTGTGTGCTGTCCTTAGGTTAGTTAAGTTTAAGTAGTTCTAAGTCTAGGGGACTGATGAGCTCTGGATGTTAAGTCCCAAAGTGCTTAGAGCCATTTGAACCATTTTCTACTGTTTGTCTTCGTGCTTGCCACAACCTGTATTGGCCAGCTAACTGTCTCGGGATTTTGACGACTAATGCGCCAATTAGAATTCGGTACGACATCCAACAGGAGGACATGTCAGTCTATGCCAAACCGAATAACTGCCTCTTGCGTAAGGGCCAGAGGTTAGCCAACGCGTTTTTGACGTGCTCAATTTTCAAATACTGAAAACGGCTCTTTTTCCTGAATAAATCATTCGTTTCTTTTCTGAAACTGGTATCATATGATTGTCTGCACATGTACATCACATCTACCGATTTCCGTCCCATTCGAATAATTCCTTCGTAGTGGGTCTTTTTTCTCTTAGAGCGTGTTTTCACATTCAGAGGAGGAAGTTGGTAACTGAATATTACAGTATGCTGATAATTTTTACTTTTGGACCGTCTAGTTACAACTGAATAAAACACAGTTTTTGCGCCATACGCGTTTCGCCTTTATTCTACGCGATGATCTTCAATGGCCAGGAATATGTACATATTTTTGTTTGTGCTATTTAGTTCATATTTTATAAGACCTATATATAGGTTATAAACAGCTCTGGCAAATTACTTTTCTATTGTGTAGTAATAATTTAAAGTTCAACATACACGTTTCGTGGATGTTGTTCTACATGTTCTGTTTTTGTTCCATTTTTGGGCTTGTTGTTCTTACCTCATTGGCATATGAAATATCGTTTTTCAGACTTCACAGCACTAGGAACTGAATACTTGTTCTGATGTTATGTGTTGGTTGGCGTTGCCAACTATCGAATGTTATTGGCAAAGGTCGAATGATACTGGCAATTACTGAATGTATTTTTGTGATCTCTGCGGTCTGTTTGAATTTGCATGTGTGTGTGTGTGTGTGTGTGAGTGTGTGTGTGTCCTGCGCGTGTGTGTGTAATGGTATTTGTTTAGGTATGATTAGGTGATGGTATATATACTTTTTAAGTGTGTATGTGTCTGTGCGTAAAATGGTACTTATTTTAGTGTGATTAGTTTATGGTATATGTACATATCCTCATTCTTTTATGGATATGTGTGTGTGTGTGTGTGTGTGTGTGTGTGTGAGAGAGAGAGAGAGAGAGAGAGAGAGAGAGAGAGTTGTGAGCAGAGAGAAAGAGAGGATATGTATTTGTTTCAATTTGACTGAATGTGCAAGTAGAATGATTTTTATCTCATTTCTTTTTTTGAGGTTAGTAGAAAGTCTGTAGTGATGTTCGTTTGCACATCAGTGCAGACGCTTTACTGAGCTTAATAAAAGAAATGATAAGATAAAAATCATTCCTCTTGTACATGCAGCCCTCGTTAAAACATATTCATATCTTCTCTCTCTCTCTCTCTCCACACACACACACACACACACACACACACACACACACATCACAGATATCACAAACATACATTCAACAGTTGGCAATAACTTTCGACAGCTGGCAACACCAACCAAAACATGACATCAAAACAAGTATTCAGTTCCTAGTGCCGTGAAGTCTGAAAAAAAAAACTTCAAATGCCAATTATTGGAAGAACAGCGCCAAAAATTGAACAAAAACACAACATGTAGAATAACATCCAACTTGTATGTAGAACTTTAAATTATTACTGCATCATAGAAAGGCAAACCGCCAGAACTGTTATAACCTATATATAGATCGTCCAAAATGTAAACTACATAGCATAAACAAAAATATGTACATATTTCAGGCCACTGAAGATGGCAAAGAACAAATGTGAAACTCGTATGGTACAAAAACTGTGTTTCATTCAGTTGTAAGTAGACGGTCCAAAAGTAAAAATCATCAACATATCTAAATGTTACACGCAACTAGGGACGACAGGCCTACAAAAGTTGGAGATACTGGTGACTGAAATTTCTTGAAAAGATCTGGCCGCAACGAAAAACGCCTATGTTTTAATGTTGCTATCCCAACTCACATATCATAGCCGTGACATTCTGTCCCCTTTTTCGCAGTAATACGAAACGAACTGCCTTTATCTGAACTATTTCGATGTCCATCGTCCGTCTGATCTGATAAGCATCCCATACAGCACAGCAGTACTCTAGCAGAAGACGAACAAGCGTAGTGTAGGCGGTCTCTTCAGCAGACCTTATGCATCTTCTTTCTGCCAACAAAACGTAGCCCTTGGGCTGCCTTCCCCGCAACGTTGTCTATGTGACCGTTCCAGTTGAAGTTGTTCGTAACTGTCTGTAACTCCTAGGCATTCAGTCGAGCTGACAGCCATGTGTGATTTATCGTGTAACTGAAATTTAACGTATTTCTTTTTGCAAACATGTGAATGACCTCACACTTCACCTGTTTGAGTGACAATAGACATTTTCCGTACCATACAGATATCGTGTGTTAAGTCATTTTGCAATTGGTTTTTTTATCTTCTGGCGGTAAATGACAGCATTATTTGCAGACAATCTAAGAGAGCTGCTCAGATTGTCTCCTTATTTGTTTATGAAGATTAGGAACCGCAGAGGGCCTACAACACTTCCTTGGGGAAAACCGGATATCACTTCGTTTTACTCGATGATTTTCCATCGATTACTATGTACTATTCCCCTTCTGACAGAAAATCAGGAATCCAGTTGCACAGCTGAACCACTACTCCATAGGCATACAATTTGATTAAATGTCTCTTGGGAGGAATAGTGTCGAAAGCCTTCTGGAAATATAGAAATTTGGAATAAATTTGAAATCCCCTGTAGATAGCACTCATTGATTCGTGCGCATAGAAAACTATTTGTTTTTCACAGGAATGATATTTCCTGATCTACACCTCTACGCGGTAGAGAGTGGGCAACTTAACTTCACGTGATGGTTAACGTAGATAGGGACCGAGGGATGACCGGTATAAGTCATCATTGCCCTGGAAATGAGAAATCATCTCCAAAGGCGGAAGAACCAGCTGATGGTCAACGGCATAGGATGTGGAAGGCAACGGGAAACCACCACATTAAAGAACTACGGTTATCCCAAGCATCAGCAGTAAACCATATCGGTATCTTCTGTAAAATTTTACGGAGATAAAATAGTCCCCCAGTTGGATGTCCGGGTGGGGACTGCAAAGGATAGAGACAACGTGAAGGAAAAGAATCCCAATTTTAACATAGCCACTTGGAATGTGAGAACACTGTTTCAGTGTAGCAAGCTAGAAAATGTAAAACTTGAAATGGAACGACTGGAAGCCGATATCCTAGGCATATCGGAGATGAGATGGCCCCAGCCAGGTGATTTCTGGTGGTCTGGAGAATACAGAGTCATTCACACCGTAACTGACCAAGATAGACCAGGGATGGGAGTTGGAATAATTTTGAGGAAAAACTATGGCTCACGTGTCAAGTGATATGTGCAATATAGCTCTCGAATAATACTTGTCAAACTTTAAACTAAATCAAAGGACACTGTGATAATACAAATATACATGCCAACATCCAAAGAAGAAGATGCAGTCATTGACGAAATGTACGAAGAAATAAGTAATGCGATGAGAAATGTTAAGCGAGATGAAAACCTGATAGCCATGGGGGACTGGAACGCGATTGTGGGTGAAGAACCGGAGGAAGGAATTGTTGGCAAATATGGACTTGGAAGAAGAAATGAAAGAGGAGATCGGTTTATCGAGTTCTGCTCGCGGAACCAATTAGTTGTTGCAAACACACTTTTCCAACATCACAAACGAAGAAGATACACATGGAAGGCCCCTGGAGACCTGAGGAGACAACAGATTGATTACATTCTAGTGAAAGCACGTTTTAGGAACCAGATGAAAGATTGCAGGAGCTGTCCATCTGCAGACATAGGCAGTGATCATAACCTGGTCCTGATGAAAAGTTCTCTGAGATTCAAACGTTTGAAGAAGAAGCCAGTAAAACTTAAATGGGAACTAGAAAAACTGAAAACTGGGGGACTGGCAAAGCGCTATGCTCATGAAGCAGATAACCTAGCTAAGAATTTTTAACATGGTGGAGTAAATGAAGACTGGGATCAAATTAAATCTGATACATACAAAGCAGCAGAAAAGATAGCTGGAAGAACTGAACCCAAAAACGAGAGGAAATGGATTACAGCAGATATTATTGAGCTTATAGAAAACAGGAGATTATACAAAAGTGCAACTAATGAACAAGGAAAAGCTGAATACAGGAGACTAAGGAATTTAGTTAATAGAAAAGCTAGGAAAGCAAAAGAAAATTTTCTTGAAGAAATGTGCAGAGAAGTGGAAGAAAATATGCAAAACGGAAGAACTGATTCAGCCTACAGAACAGCAAATCAATTTTTTAACAAACGTAAAACAACACTCTCAGGCACAATAGAAAATAAAGAGGGGAAAATGCTGTTTGGTGAAGACATGGTGAAAAGATGGAAAGAATACATAGAGGAGTTGTATGCCGGAACACCTCTTTCGGAGGAAGTAATAGGAAGAGAAGAGCAAGTAGACGAAGATGACAAGGGAGATGACACTCGGCAAGAAGAATTTGACAGAGTTCTAAAAGAACTACGGGACAACAAAGCATCGGGTATTGATGACGTCCCTTCAGAAGTAATAATGAATACTGGTGACAGCATGAAAATGATTCTGCTTAAACTTATTAGGTCCATCTATAACACAGGAGAGATACCGACAGACTTCCAGAAATGTATCATTGTTCCTATACCAAAGAAGGCAGCAGCTACAAATTGCGAACAGTACCGAACTCTAAGCCTAATATCACATGCATCAAAAATTCTCATAAAAATAGTTCTGAAGAGAACCGAAGAGAAGGTGGAGGATATGCTGAGTGAAGATCAGTTTGGCTTCAGAAGGGGATTGGGAACAAGAGAGGCGATTCTGGCACTGAGACTCGGTGTCGAAAAGCAATTACAGAAAAATAAACCAACTTATATTGCGTTTGTAGAGATGGAAAAGGCATTTGATAACGTTATCTGGCAAGAGATGTTCAGAGTGCTGAGGAAAAGGCGGATAAAGTACAAAGACATCCGTGTGATACTCAGTTTCTATAAGAATGAGGTGGCAGTGATTACGAACTGTCACCATGAACAAGAAGCAAATATTAGAAAAGGGGCAAGGCAAGGACGTGCTCTCTCTCCTCTTATATTCAATGCTTACATCCAGGAAGCTATAGACCAAGTTCGAGAAACTACTGAGGTGGGGATAAAAATTAATGGGCAGAAGATAGACATGCTACGTTATGCAGATGAAATTGCTATAGTCAAAAGAAGACAAAAGAAGATCTAGAGGAAGTCCTCAGAACAATGGAAAAAATTCTATGCAATCAGTATGGAATGAGAATAAACAAGAAAAAGATTAAAGTGATGGTATGCAGTACAGGAGCAGAATATGAACCTTTGAGAATGAGAATTGGAAGAGAGGAGCTGGAAGCGATAGAGGAATTTACTTACCTGGGAAGCAAAATCGTAAGAGATGGTAGAAGCCGGAAAGAAATTGCGACCAGAATACAAAAGGCCAAAATTGCATTTAATCGGAGAAGGAACTTACTCACCAGCAACAACATCTGTCTGAAAATAAGGAAACGTATAATGAAAGGTTTCGTTTGGAGTGTGACCCTATAAGGATGTGAAACTTGGACGATTGGAAGAGAAGAGAGAAGACGGCTAGAGGCCCTGGAGATGTGGTGCTATAGAAGGATGATGAAGATAGGCTGGAGAGACAAAGTAACAAATGCAGAGGTGCTTAGAAGAGTACAGGAAACCAGATCTCTGTGGAGGCACATCCAAACAAGAAGAGAAGCTTGTAGGGCACATCCTACGACACAACAACATCATTGGAACAATAGCAGAAGGAGCTGTTGAGGGAAGGAATCGGCGGGGGCGACCAAGGATATCATACATGCAACAGATCATGAATGACGTTGGATGTAACACATACGTGGAAATGAAGAGGAAGGCAGACAGGAGAGAGGAATGGCGCTCTGCTGCGAAGCAACCTCAGGATTGAACACTAAAAGAAGAAGATATTTCCTAAATCCGTGCGGACTGTGTGTCAATAGACCATTATCTTCAAGGTAATTCATGATGTTCGGACACAGTAATTGTTCCAAAATCCTACCACAAATCAACGTTAGTGATATGAGTCTGTAAGTCAACGGATTTCTCCTATGTTTTTTCTTAAGTATTGATGCGAGCTGTGAAACCTTCCAGTCTTTTGGTGCTAAATGTGTGTCTATTATATCAGTATATTGTGAAACTAACATTATTTGTACTCTATCTGTATCGGTAGATTTGCCTGTATTAACTGCTTTAAGCTGATTCGCTTCACCGAGGTTATCTATTTCTGAATTACTGATGTTGACAGTAGTTCTTGATTTGAATTCTCGAATATATATTTCGTCTTCTTTGGTGAAGGAATTACGGAAAACTTGATTTAATAATTCCGCTTTAGTGATGCTGTCATCGGTAATATTAACGTTGTTGTCGCCCAGTGAAGGTACTAATTGCGTATTGCTGGATTTTCTGTGGGATTTCGAGACAGTTTAAGCATCTCGCATTGAAGTCCGCGCCAAGTTTCGAGCTGAAGTAAAATATCACCAGTCTCAGATGTTTTGTGTTCTTTTAAATTTGGTATGCTTTCTTCGTCGCTTCTGTAACATTGTTCTGACCTGCTATGTTTACGATGGAGAATCGTACCATCTTTTATTAAGTTATTCAGTACACTTCTGTCAGTTGCCTAAGAAACTATTTCTTTGATTTTAAGCTACATCTGGTCTACACGAAAGTTGGGCTGCAGTGGAGACTGTCTTAGGAAGGCATCAACCGAAATTTTGTCTGCTTTTATAAATAGACGTATTTTCCCTTTACTTTGATAGATTTGGATGTTGTGATGGTCAGTTTCGCTACAACAAACTTGTGGTCACTAATAACTGTATCCGTCATGCTCCCTATTTGCTCAGGATTATTTGTTTCTAAGAGGTGATTTAACTTCTTTCTGATGGAATCATTCGAGTTCATAGCAAAGAATATCCTCAGGCAGGAACTTAGTACATTTGTAGAGCAGTCCCGTAAGAAAACTCGAAAACTCAATAGACGTCTTTTCGCTGTGCTATAAAACCAATTCTTTCCTTGTAACAACATCAGATTTGTGGAAGCTTTTATAATGTTCTTGCATTTCAAAGACATTTTGAGAAGGTCTCCATACATTGTGACGCATAAGAAAGGGTGTAAGAACAGAATGCCTACCTTACACATGCAGCGGACAGTGGAAGAGGGATGACGGCTATCGTTGAAACAACCGGTTTCCGGTTATCCGGTCCTTTACTGTCATTACGTCGTTACAACCACTCAAAATAATCGGTTTCTAAAATAACCAATTTTCGGTATTTTTATTTGCTGTTATTTCCAGTTATAAACATAGACTTCGAACAAAGGTCTGAAAATTTTAATGAAAGTGAAGGAGCAGATCACGATCGATATGACGTTGAGGCTATGGCAGAAATCGGTCTCCGTCTCCTCTCCAGCAAAGATAGCGAAGGTGAAGGAGACGCGCTCTGGTACGGCGAGAGCGAAAGGTCACAAGTTGGTAACTTTGCCGCAACACCACTTTTTGATGGTGTCAGTTTTTTTTACCCTGAATCATTGTACTTCATTATTATCGCATTTAGTAAAAAAATGGCTCTGAGCACTATGGGACTTAACATCTATGGTCATCAGTCCCCTAGAACTTAGAACTACTTAAACCTAACTAACCTAAGGACAGCACACAACACCCAGCCATCACGAGGCAGAGAAAATCCCTGACCCCGCCGGGAATCGAACCCGGTAACCCGGGCGTGGGAAGCGAGAACGCTACCGCACGACCACGAGATGCGGGCATCGCATTTAGTAAAACACTTCCAAATTAATGGATGTTACCATTCTGAAATAGAACCGATGTCCGAGGACAACAGCGAGAAACTACTGCAGAGACCAGGTTGGTTCAAATGGCTCTAAGCACGATGGGACTTAACATCTGAGGTCATCAGTCCCCTAGACTTAGAACTACTTAAACCTAACTAACCTAAGGACATCACACACATGCATGCCCGAGGCAGGATTCGAACCCGCGACCGTAGCAGCAGCGCGGTTCCGGACTGAAGCGCCTAGAACCGCTCGGCCACAGCGGCCGGCGAGACCAGGTTGGGGGCGAAGTGTGGCGCTCTGCACGTACGTGCATACGTTAAGCTACGACAAACGACGACAGGTACGTTATTGTCTCAGCAATGCCGTACCAATTCTTAAACTATGTGTTTGCTGCTAGTTCACTTTCTGTCGGCATTGTCGTTAAAATAACACTGAATGCTTTTTTTCATTTTCTGTAGTAACGCAGTATTTCAAACTAATGCAAATTTTACGAACAAAAATTACTCCCTTTTTTTTATAAAAAAAGGTTTATTTAAAAACGAAAAATTGTAGCACTGCTGATACGGCTAATTAATATTTCAGTTTTTTGCTCGGTTAACAATAAAAAATAATAACACCTGTTATAAGCGAGTCGAAAGTGGCACAGAAAAATAACTGTTATTCAGAACTAACATGACGATGTCGGTTTTTGCCATCCGTACAGTGGAAGCGCCGTGCGACACGCAGCGCGCTAACCCAGAGAACTCACACCTGACGAGCGCTCCCACCGAGGCTACTTCCGTATGCAGCTGTTGTTACTGGGAGTCGACCACTGTATTACACGGTCCTAGAAGTCCGTTATATGCAGTCTCCCACGCTGCGATATCGTAGTAAACAGAGTGTGTCTATTCTCGTCCTCGAGCTGACAAGAGCATCAATTTTGGAAAGCAAAATAGCAGTTTGGCGCCGGTGCTGTGGCGTCACTGCGACGTCATTATGGATCAGTATCGACGTGGACCCGCAACCCGGAGACGTAATAAGCTAGGTGAGAAAGCAAGTCCTGGGCCAGCTGCCATCGAAATGCTGCGTGCTGGCTGTAAACTTCGCCGAGTAACGATTCGAAATAGGGTGTTACGACAGGCACTTCGTCCTGTTCGTGAACAGTGGAAACACTTCTACGGATGATGTACGTATATGGACTGAACTTGTTCCAAGGCCAGGATTAGAACCTTGGTTTTCTGCTCATTAGGCAGATGCTTTAAGCACTATGCCACGCTGGAACAGCGTCTTTGCACGACTGCATGGATTACGCTAGCTCGCCTCCCGCCTCAATACCAAGTTTCCATTCACGCCCCAGCCTACTTGGTGTTCCCTCTAAACTCTAACAGCGTTGTAGAATTTCTCCCACCATATTGGAATAGCATCGGGTGATGCTGAGGGAATTAGTTTAGAAATGAGACACTTAAAGTAGTAAATGAGTTTTCCTATTTGGGGAGCAAAATAACTGATGATGGTCGAAGTAGAGAGGATATAAAATGTAGACTGGCAATGGCAAGGAAAGCGTTTCTGAAGAGGGGAAATTTGTTAACATCGAGTATAGATTTATGTGTCAGGAAGTCGTTTCTGAAAGTGTTTGTATGGACTGTAGCCATGTATGGAAGTGAAACGTGGACGATAAATAGTTTAAACAAGAAGAGAATAGAAGCTTTTGAAATGTGGTGCTACAGAAGAATGCTGAACTTTAGATGGGTAGATCGAATAACTAATGAGGAGGTAGTGAATAGAATTGGGGAGAAAAAAATTTGTGGCAGCACTTGACTAGAAGAAGGGATCGGTTGGTGGGACATATTATGAGGTATCAAGGGATCACCAATTTAGGATTGGACGGCAGCGTGGAGGGTAAAAATCGTAGAGGGAGAACAAGAGATGAATACACTAAGCAGATTCAGAGGGATGTAGGTTGCAGTAGGTACTGGGAGATGAAGAAGCTTGCACAGGATAGAATAGCATGGACAGCTGCATCAAACCAGTCTCTGGACTGAAGACCACAACAACAACATTGGAATGAAATGGGGGAACTTGCTTGAAACCAGGACCAAAGTGTTTCAGTCAAATGAAACTAGATGGTTCCTCCGCTCGACGTTGGGATGCTATTCCAAAGCAGTTAAGTGTTTTAGTCAAATGAAACTAGATGGTTCCAGACAGGATTCTCCACTTCGCTCGATGTTGGGATGCTATTCCAAAGTAGTCGAAGAGACTCTTCAATGCTGTTCGAGTTGGGGGGGGGGGGGGAAGGGGGGGGGGGAGGGGGGGAGGGGGGGGAATACAAAGTGGGCTGAGGAGTGAATGGCAATTTGGAATGAGGAGGAAGGCGTGCCAGGGTAGCCTGTGCAGCTGCTCAGAGCCACTGTGCTAGGGTGGGATAACGGTTAGTGCATCTGCCTGCCGAGCAGGAGTTCCAAGCTCGAATCCCAGCCTTTGTACAAATTTTCATTTGTCGCTTCAGTCTGCTTATACACATCACAAGTATTTGAGACATGGAAAGGTCTCTAGAACCATATAGTTTCATTACATTAAAACTGCTAGCCATGTTTTCATATGGTCGAGGAAGTGAATGTCACACCAACACCAAGTCAAATGTTATCATAAGTTCTGCTATTACACACACACACACACACACACACACACACACACACACACACACACACCTACTCTCGGGGCGTGACAAAGACCTACTACCCATAACTCAGAGAGATTGGTCTGAGCTGAGTTCAAAGAGCGAACACCTCAGTCGATGGCGTCCAAAAATTGCTCCGGAAGTTTGTAATCAAGTGACTTGGGAGGCCTTATTAAGTCTCAGGTCCTGGGAAAATTCTTCAAATTATCCCAGGACGTACAGATCGCCAGTCGGGTGGTATATCTGAACGAATGCTTGCATGTAGTGTATCAGTAGGTTTCTGTGTCGTTCGTCGGTGAGAGGCGACGGAAGACATATAAAGAACCCAAATCATCCCATGTAAACGTACACGAGAATATCTCCTGTATGGTGCTCTATAAGTTTTTTTTTGTACCCTGGCATTTATTAAGGTAGCTATTGTGTCTATTCTTCGCAAAACTGAGGCAATAAAATGAATGGAAAACTTAATAATGAAGTCCGTCCACGATCTTTTCAATAACATCTTTATTTCGCCAGTATACATTTAGGGAAAAATACCAATAAGGAATTCTGCGGCATAAACGAAAGTTGGTAGGCGTGTTTCTACATCTTGAAGCTGATGTCAAATCAAATTTCGCGCCATTCGCGTAAGAATGGCTCCAGTAGTGCCACTATGAGGGTGCTTTAAATAAAAGCTGTAACGGTCGTGAGTATTAGTTACCTTTCATATTGGACATGGTGAGTTTATGTCACAAAGACTCAGACCAGGTGATTAGGGGGGCTGTGGAACAACTATAATGCCTTTTCAGGTAAAAAATGTCGTGATGAAAGTGGCCATGTGATGTGGGGCATTGTCATGATGCAGCATCCACTTGTCTGCAATATCCAGTCTCACTCGATTAACCCTTTTCCACAGCCTCTCAAGGAAATCTTTGTAAAGCATTTGGTTGGCAGTTTGTCCTGGGGGAACAATCTCACAGAAGCAAGTACATGTTCGACGTTTTCGCAGTTGATGGTCTCCAACGTGTTCTCGGCCTTCCAAAAATGATTTGTTCCAACGAAAAACTTGTGCTCTTGATAAGTAATATTATCCATAGCCGTGTTTCCAACTTTTCAAAGGTCACACGCTACAAAACTTGATGGCATAACGATGCTATAAATCCCGCTGTTCCATTTTTTTTAATGTGTGTGAAATCTTATGGGACTTAACTGCTAAGGTCATCAGTCCCTAAGCTTACACACTACTTAACCTAAATTATCGTAAGGACAAACACACACACCTATGCCCAAGGGAGGACTCGAACCTCCGCCGGGACCAACCGCACAGTCCATGACTGCAGCGCCTGAGACCGCTCGGCTAATTACGTCCGGTCCATTTTTTAAACGCTCAACAAAAACACAACTTCACCGATGGCGCTCCCAAAAGTCGCATGATGGCTGTACGGAGCAACACAACCTTATCGGATCGCTCACAGTGTTGCCAGTCTCATTACTTTACTCACACACCTCGTACACTCGTCCTCATTTAAAGAACGCACCCTTTCGTTGATGAAGAATGATGCAAGGAAAAAAGAGAGAACTCCAGGGATGAATCAACCCTAACAGAGAGCCTAATTCAGCAGCGAAATTCGGAAACAATCGCTGTTGAGAATTCTCGACAGCTAGAGCGGCACCAACACGTGGAGCAAAGAAATTTGATTTCTAATTAAATCCAAAGGCAGCGATGTAATTCGACTTTTTGTAGCTGAAATATTTCCTTGCAGCTTAGGCAGCGCAGCTGCGTCCTTGCTGCGTCTGTGCGACGAAGAACCCGCGCCAATTTTGCAGTTTGCATAATTTACAGCGGGCGACCGTGACGTAAACATTCACCAATGCGCAGCCGCAGCCGCACGCTGGAAAAATATTCGCCCCTATCGCATGGTATCGATGTCCCGCCTGTTTGTTCTACGGCTGGAGTGCCGCAGTCGACCATTCGCTGTTTGCACCGGACCGTGAGACGCACATCAAACACATTGAAAACCCATTCGATAAACAGTACCGACAAACTCTCGCTGACAAGTACATTGCAACCTTATATTTTCCTAGTGGATCTCTATTAACTATTTTCATCATTTCAAACTGTTGGTTGGCAAAACATAATGATGGCATCGGTCCGTGTGAAAGACCAAAAACCGGTCGACTACCAGCATTGGAGATACATACAAAATATGATCGAATAGCGACATTAAAAGCAGACACAACCGCTCCGTTTTCATGTGCGTGGAGTAGATTAAACAGAACACAAAGGAGTGCAATCTTGACTGCTACTGCACTACGAGTTATAGTAATCGTGACCTCCAGTGGTGAGTTATTGTATTGCTTATGTTTGTCGTATTTTGTGGCCAAGAGTAACGGTTATCATTTTATGGAAAACAGTTGCGATTTCAGGCCAGGAAGCAGATACCGTTACTATGAGGTTTGTCGATGACGTTGTAATTCCCTCAGAGATTGCAAAGGAACTGAGAGATAAGCTGAACGGAGTGGATAAATTGTTTATACAGAATATGTGCAGGCTTTTCAGCAACTGCTTGGTGTTAAGCTTCTCTCTGAATTAATTAATATGTTCTATTCCCCTGAATTGAATACTGGCAACCTATTCTATCTGCAAGTCCTCTATTATATGAGTAAGCTGGGTGGAAACCTTCTACGAGTGTTGTCTAACGTATGTGACAATGGCAACACCCAGACTGAAGGACCCGATTGAATCCAAGCTCTGAGGCTGTGCAGACTAATGCAAGTGAGTAACGCTGCAGAGACAAACTATACACTTAGGTCCCGTCAAGAGAACTGGAAACGTGAGGGCAAGAATCAGTACCTCGAAGAACGTTATATCAGCACGGGAGTGAGTGACTTTGAACTAGGCAGAGTCATCGGTGATCATATTATTTCTAGCCATGCATAGCTTGTTGCACCGAAAGTGATGCGTGTGTGGAACCAGTGTATAATACAGGGTCTGTGTAGAGGCGACTAGATCACTTACGTAACATTTGCGCGGGATGAGCGCCTTCTTCTCGTGTAGCCGTTAACAGGACGTACAGCTTCGATCACAAAGTTTATCTAGGCACTTGACCATTTCAGTGGTTGTGTTCTGTCTACGTAGACGGACCGATGCCGCCTGCTGCGAACTAGAATTGTGGCGTGTTGACACTATGACCTACCTGACAGGAACTCACGAATCCAGTCGTACAACTGAGACGATACTACATACGCACGCAGTTTGATTAGAAGACGCTTGTGAGGAACGGTGTCTAAAGCCTTCTGGAAATCTAGAACACCTTTTATTTTTTTCAATTACGAAACTGGCTACTAACAAAAATATTGTACTGCCACCGATAACACAAATCAGTGTCAATTTAAGTTCACTGTCCCCGTAGATTGCGATGACGCATCCTAAGCTAGACAGTGTTCTGGATTTGTGAAAGCGGGACGGGAGGGAGACAAGTGTGAGCAAGCGTGTGAATCTCCGCAACTCGTGTTTGTCGCATCGGTGCACCGCTGCTGCCAGTTGAATCCAATGTTGCCAGAGATTGGTTTCCCGCGGCATCGAATATGTGGCCACTTTTAAGACTGACGGGAATTTTAAATCAAACACTGGACATTTTGATATTAATTTCGAATAAAGAAGCACCTAAATTTTGGAGGCAATTTTTCGAAGAAAAAAGTGCGTCTTATAGTCCGTAAAATACAGCACATCGCTAGTACAGAGAATATGGTTTAGAAGTCCTGTAGATTTCTTACTTGCCTTTCAGAGGCGTTTTAACAATTGAGCTCATAAATAATACGGTAGCCTTTTTCCGTATCTGTCTTCGTATCGCTGAAGTATCGAGATATTAGACTTGCGGCATTCCTTGTGTTCTCTGAACGTAGCTCAGCAATTCCTGTCAGACTTTCCTACAAAAGATGAACCGAGGTTCCACCGACAAAATTTCGGAAATAATTCCTGTGGTATCAACGTTCGATACCACACTTGTCAGGGGTTGCAGATATCGACCGCAGTCCGTAATAGATATCGCTCGACTCGCGAGTCGCGATTAGCGCCGCTCCGCGGCTTGTGACAAGTATCTAGCGAGCACTCGTCCACTCTTGCTCGGGACGTCAACTAGGAATGTAGCATAGCCTTCAGCTGATAGGAAGCAACCTATAACAAGGCGCTTAGTCAAGTATGGCATAAGTAATGCCTCTCTAGGTACCTGTTTGTAATTGTATGTATGCAAAAATGGTTCAAATGGCTCTGAGCACTATGGGACGTAACTTCTAAGGTCATCAGTCCCCAAGAACTTAGAACTAATTAAACCTAAGTAACCTAAGGACATCACACACATCCATGCCCGAGGCAGGATTCGAACCTGTAACCGTAGGAGCAGCGCGGTGTAGAGAGTTCAGTTGGTTTGATTATCCTATGTTACATTACTCTACTAGCAGATAAAAGGAGTCTTACCTGTAGATCTTCTGTCCACTAATCGTACCATCAATGAAATTCGACCCTACAGCAGGTGTTTCCCCTAGAAAAAGTTGGGTAATGAGGGAAAGTACAAACGCCACAAAACTCGTAACAGACAAGCAGTATATCAATGGAATACGAACATACTGAGTTTCAAAAGCAAGTTTAAATGAGAGGTAGCCTTGTTACAGCATGGGCGGGGGTCAAACCACAATTCAGGGCTACTTGTCAGATAGCCAGTCCTCCGGAAGAAGGGAAAGTAACATAAGAAAACAATAAAAAAATTAAATACAGTCCCTAGAGATTCCTAATTAGAGAGATGTGACACATCGTCATCAGATACATAAAGGAGAAATTGTGACAGACAAGGAAGGGCGGTAAGAGTGGCAACTCTTACCCCCTCGGCGTCGATGAGTGATGTGCACGGAACTCAACGTGGAAAGCTGTGAGGGCGGCATTTCAGCTCGCTGTGAGAGCAGAATCCTATCAATGAGATTTTACACCGACTGATCCCAAAGCAATGGAAACTATTTCGTGTTAACTAAAGATGGCAGTGATTTCCGCACTAATGTATTAGTAAGTCTGTCTGGTATCTGTAATCGAATGGGCTCCTTCTGAAGTCTGCGTAAATGCCCTTTACACGCTCGGGTATTTGCACCGGCTTGACTTTACAGTAGGTGTTTGCATAAATAAATCATTGTGTGTGAGTGAATCGCTGACTGAAAAATTTATCTGCGTTACTCTCCGTATTCGACCTGTGCGAAGTCTGGCGGCGCTGTAACTGAGGCAGACCAGACTTTCAGACCATATGAAGTGTTTTGATACATCATATATGGCACGACATGTTTCCGGAATGATGTGATGATCACAAAAGATTTCAGATCACCATAATTTCTGCCAGTTGCCAAGAATCTGTGTTACTATAAATCTTGTATAAGAATTTATCGATTTGCTCATTACTGTGTCATTTCTCCATATTTACGGTGTAATATACTGCAACAACACAAAGGATGTCTCTTCGTCCTATGAAATTAAATCAGTCCTCTTTTTCGATATGTAGCTCCTTGAAAAGGTTAACGTACGAAGGTGTTACTCACCTTGGAAGTCACTCTATTTTACGAACTTTCAGCATGCTGTATGCGCTGCAAATGTTCGTTGCACATTTTTGATATGGCTTTGACATCTTTGGCAACACCATTTTTGACATGTTACGATTATTTGAAAATAGGTCTCGGCCTGAAGCTGGGTATCGAGTCAATAAAAAAAGTAAAATTTGCAAGTTTGGACTGGTTTTTCGTTGTTCTGAGCCACTCTTTTGCTCATCTTCTCCGTACTGATCTTTTTCTTTTTGTAACGTTCTAAATCAAGACACTACACAGTGTAATTATGTAGCATGCAAATTTAATTAATTTGGCCATGGCCACGAAATACTCTGCACTCCCGTACTAACGGTTCAGGACTGTGTGGAAGCTGCATTATGGTTGGAAGGTGTAAATGGGTACTGAAGACTACAGACCAGATGAGCAGACGGTCGTTGCGAACATTGCCTGCTCAAACTTGAGCGTGTAATTGGCCCTTAAAAGTGGGGCTGGACAGTACATCTGTGTGGTTTTATTGTCTCTGAGCAAGCTCAGTGGAGTGCCCACTCGGGAAAAAATAGTTCTTGTAACCAACATTTCAGGGGGGAGGGGGCCGGGGGTCAACGCTGAACGATCCAGCAGCTTTTGCCCAGAGAAGTGGGGGAAGACTGCCTGGCGTTTAAGCGGACCATTCTGCAGTGGAGCCAGGAAGGTGACTCCCACGAAAGAACCGTCTCCTTCCGAGTCGGTGCGTCTGTGTGGCGACTTTGGACGCATTGGTTCTGCCTCTTAACCATTTACATCATCTTGTGATTTTTCAAATTAATTATTCAGCTGATATTAAAACTGACTCACCTCCATCACTCGATGGTGCATCATCGTGGCACCACGTCGGTGGCTCCAGAAGATCCAAGAAAATTGGTATTATTACTGCATACCTACCAACTGTCCCGATTTAGGAGGGAGAATCCCGATTTTCTACTTTTCCTCCCGCCTTTCGAGTACTCCGTTATTTCTCCCGAGTTTCAGCTAAACATCGTTAAACCTAAGACACTTCAATTGAAAAAACACCATCTCAGTTTTCTGTCTGGACAGTGGGCAGAAATGTTTCGTTAATCAGTCGTTTTCCGTCGATATACGTATCGAAGTTTAAAGAAATCAGGAAGTTGCGCGCGAGCCGTTTATCGATTGTTATTTTTCCTCTTTCACGCGCATTTTGTCGAATGTATACTCATATTTATCAATGTTGTGCTCTCTCAGGACATAGATCTATGTGTTGTCATTGTGCTTATGTGAAGATGCTCATTATTCAACATTTTTATAAATGATGTAAAATTTTAGAGTGGTTGCTTTTTAGAGTTACCTTGTTAACAGAATCCCTGAAAGGCTTTATTTTTGTGGAAGCTATTATTTCTGGTGAATCTTGTTCGTCATATTCGTAGTATTTTGATTCAGTGTTTTATTTTTCATTATGGCAAAAATATAGCTCAGTTTTCCTCTTCTTCTTCGTCTGTGAGTAGAAAGGTACTGTATATGTTCTTATGATTGTTCTAATGATACTCGATATGAAAGCATAGCTGAATACTAATAGGCTACATCGCTAGAGTTAAATATTACGAGAATTTTACAGATTTCTTTAATGACATAGTTCATCTGAGAATGTGTAATACCAGCTAATTTTGAACATGCTGATATACATCGTAATGGATGAAATCTTATAAGGAGAAAGTAGATACTGCCCCTGAAACTTAAAAAAGAAGCGGTTTTCGTGGAATTTCAGAATACGCCCAAGAGCCAGTCGGCGAATCTTTGTGTACAATTTGCATGTGTACGTCACAAAACAATTTGGCGGTCACTGTTTCACAGCAATAAAAAAAACATTCCAACACAGTGCCAATTAAGTGGGCTACACTACAGACAAGGGGTAGGGAAACAGCGTTTTGGATAGTTTTAGTGTTTTCATTTGTGTTTTTAAAGCCGTTATATAGCTTTATGACCTCATAAGTAAATACTCAAGTTATTTCAAATGGTTCAAATGGCTCTAAGCACTATGGGACTTAACATCTGAGGTTATCAGTCCCCTAGAACTTAGAACTAATTAAACCTAACTAACCTAAGGACATCACACACATCCATGCCCGAGGCAGGATTCGAACCTGCGACCGTAGCGGTCGCGCGGTTCCAAACCGAAGCGCCTAGAACCTCTCGGCCACTCCGGCCGGCCTCACGTTATTTGTCACGGGATTATACTGAAAATGAGCGGAGGTTATTGATCATTCATAACTGAATCTCCCGATTTCTTATTTTTGAAGGTTGGCGGGTATGTTACTGATATTTACCTACTAAGCTTTCCTACATGTTCAGTATTCACTCAGTCAGCCGATGATTACTGTCATTCGATTCGTAATTTTGCCTTCTGTATTCACCTGTGATTGAATATAATATTAAACAGTTAATTAAATACCCTTCCTTTATAAGGGACTAGACTACAGGGTGTTAATGTCTCTGCATGTGTGCACCGCGGCAAAGTCTCAAGTTTAAAAAATCGTAATCACATTATTGTATTGCACTGTAACGAGTGACTGGAGAGCACGGGTTCCTCTCAGCTAAATGCTCAAAACATATTCCCGAACAATCTCCGAAACGCTGCCTGTAGAGTTCGAGTTATCTCTGTATAAGTTTTCCCTTCGTTTGGTTTTATAGAAGCTCATTGTGTCGAAACGTGTAGCTGTGGAAATGGTTAAAAACGCACGGGTCTAGGGTGTCGGCAGTGTTTCTTCCGGATGAAAGACGAGCAGCCGCGGACAGGGCAGGCCAGCGGCTGCACGCCAGTGCAGAGAATGTGCGCAGTCAGCCGCGCCGCGTCACGCTTGCCCGGGCTTCGATTACCGCACGTCCCGCGCCGCGCGCCGCGGCTGCTGGCTGTGAAATCCGGCGGGAGTGGAGGAGCCCCGGGCAGCCAGTGCCGGCTTCTACCCCGCCCCTCCCTGCTCCGAACGCGGGCGATTTACGCACCTCGCCTTTAAGCGTATCTCCTTACTCGCCAAGACAAATCGCGCTGGGGGACCTCCGCTTAAACCACTTCCAGCCGGCTTCCGCAGTTCTCATTTCTTGCTCCCGCTGCGGCCTTAGAACGGAAACAGTTAACTGTCTACAGATGGAGCCTGCAGTTAGATTCTCTAACTGCCGTGGTATAACGTTGAGGGAAAGTTACTGCTGCTTACTCTGTTGCGATATACGAGAACGTGCTGAAAAGTAATAACTCCGATTTTTTAAAATGTGAAAACTCTTAAGGCCTATCAAATAAAAGAATCATTACTAATATTCTACATCTTTCTTCTCCACTTCTACATATTTGCGGCCGTCTGCCGCTAGAGGGCTCCAAGTTGTGGCGTGTAACAGGACCGTCTGTAAAGAAACGCTGTCGGTGCGTGAGAATCAGTGTGCTGGTATCGAGATTCGAATTCGAAGAGTTCGTCCACACATGGAGCTCCGTCTTCTTCAGCATGAGAATGTGAGAGCACACACGAGAGCTACGACATCTGCAACAATTCGATGCCTTGGGTTCACTGTCATCTATCATCCATCCTCTAGACAATCCCGACTTGGCCCCCTTCCGATTTTCATCTGCTCCCAAAACGGAAAGAACACCTGTGACGGATTCACTTTGATCGTGGTGAAGCAGTCAACTAGAGGTGGGGTTGCGACTCCGTCTACCAAGTCAGTCTATTATTTTTTTATTTTTTATTTTTTTTTTTTTTAAATTTACACGTCAAGTTCAGCAGGACCAAATTGAGGAGTAAATCTCCAAGGTCATGGAACGTGTCCGCACATTACAACATAAAATTAATAACAGATAAAAATAGAATATTTATGAACCCGAAAAAAGTGAATCCACAAGTTTAAGTAAACGCAGTCTCCTCGACAGAATGGAAGGAGTGACCCATGAGGAAACTCTTCAGATGCGATTTGAAAGCGCGTGGATTACTGCTAAGATTTTTGAATTCGAGTGGTAGCTTATTGAAAATGGATGCAGCAGTATAGTGCACACCTTTCTGCACAAGAGTTAAGGAAGTCCGATCCAAATGCAGGTTTGATATCTGCCAAGTATTGACTGAGTGAAAGCTGCTTATTCTTGGGAATAAGCTAATATTGTTATCAAGAAATGACAGTAAGGAATATATATACGAGAGGCCAATGTCAAAATATCCAGACTCGTGAAAACCGATCGACGAGAGGTTCGTGAACTTACACCAGTTATTGTCCGAATCGCATGTTTCTGAGCAAAAAAAAAAAAAAAAAAAAAAAAAAAAAAAAAAAAAAAAAAAAAAATATAATACCATACGACGTAAGCGAATGGAAATAAGCAAAGTAGACTAATTTTCGTGTCGAACGATCACTCACTTCAGATACCGCTCGAACAGTAAAAATGGCAGCATTAAGTCTTTGAACCAGATCCTGAACGTGGACTTTCCACGACAATTTACTATGTATCTGAACACCTAGAAATTTGAACTGTTCAGTTTCACTAATCATACGCCCATTCTGTGAAATTAAAACGTCAGGTGTTGTTGAATTGTGTGTTAGAAACTGTAAAAACGAAGTCTTACTGTGATTTAGCATTAGTTTATTTTCTACCAGTCATAAACTGCACTATTTGAAACCGAGTCAGTGATGCACACAACATCCTTTACTACCAAGCTAGTGTCATCAGCAAACAGAAATATTTTAGAGTTACTCGTAACACTAGAGGGCACATAATTTATATAAATAAGGGACAGGAGTGGCCTTAAAACTGATCCCTGGGCACCCCCCACTTGACCATATCCCACTCAGACCCCACATCACAGCCATTCTCAGCATTGTGAATAATGATCTTTTGCTGTCTGTTGCTAAAGTAAGAGGTGGCAATTGTGAGCTACTCCCCATATTCCGTAATGGTCCTATTTCTGGAGCAATATTTTGTGATCAACACAATCAAACGCCTTAGTTAAATAAAAAAAATATGTCTAGCGTTCGTAATCTTTTTTTAACCCATCCAGCACCTCACAGGGAAAAAGAGAATATAGCATTTTCAGTTGTTAAACGACTTCTAAAGCCGAACTGTATATCTGATAGCAAATCGTGAGATATAAAATGTTCAATCATCCTTACATATACAGTCTTTTCAATAACTTTAGCAGACACTGATGGCATAGAAATAGGTATAAAATTATCTACATTATCCCTTTTTCCCCCTTTTTATAAAGCGGCTTTACTACTGAGTACTTTAATCGTTCAGGAAACTGACCATTCCTAAAGGAAAAATTACAAATATGACCAAATACAGAGCTAACATGTGCAACACAGTACATTAATATTCTGCTAGGCACTCCATCATAACCACAAGAGTCCTTAGTCTTCAATGATTTATTTATTGACTCAATCTCCCCCTTGTCTGTATCACAGAGGAGTATTTCAGACATCAGTCTCAGAAAGGCATTTGCCAAGAAAGTTATATGATTCCCTGTAGAAACTAAATTTTTTATTTAATTCACCAGCAATGCTCAGAAAATGATTGTTAAATGCTGTACATATATCTGATTTGTCAGTAAAAAAAATATTTTTACTTCGAATTGTCCGACCCGATAGCTGAGTGGTCAGCGTGACGGATTGCCGTCCTACGGGCCAGGATTCTATTCCCGGCTGGGTCGAGAATTTTCTCCGCTCAGGGACAGGGTGTTGTGTTGTCTTCATCATTTCATCCCCATCCGGCGCGCAGGTCGCCCAATGTGGCGTCGAATGTAGTAAGACCTGCACCAAGGCGGCCGGACCTGCCCCGTAAGGGGCCTCCCGGTCAATGACGCCAAACACTCATTTCCATTTACACTACGAACTGACTTTAAATCGTCGACCTTGTACTCCTGAGCAGATATTTCCTTCATAACTGATCGTATGATTTTAATTTTATCCTGTGAATTAGCTATTCTATTTGCATACGACATATTCTTTGCCTTTCTAATAACATTTTTAAGCACCGTACAGTCCTGTTTGTAATGGCCTACTGTAGCTTGATTGTGACTTCTTCTAACATTTTGATATAATTCCCGCTTTGTTCTACATGATACACTTATCCCACTAGTCAGCCGCCCAGGCTGCCTATTACTGCTAGTAACCTCATTTAGAACGTTCTAATGGAAAGCAACTCCCAAAGAACATGAGAAATGTGTTAAGGAAAGCATTATATTTATCATCTATGTTATCGACACTATAAACATCCTGCACACTCTTGTTCCTTGACAATATTTTAAAAACTCACTGTTGCTGTTGGATTAACTTTCCTGCATAGTTTGTAATTATATGTGACATTTGTTTGAGTACAAAAGCCTTTTAGTGTTAAAATTTGTGCATCATGGTCTGAAAGGCCATTCACCCTTTTACTAACAGAATGCCCACCTAGAAATGAAGAATGAATAACAATATTGTCTATGGCTGTGCTACTGTTCCCCTGCACCCTAGTTGGAAAAAACACAGTCTGCATCAGATCATATGAATTTAGAAGATCTACCAACGTCCTTTTTCTTGCACCATCATATACAAAATTTATATTGAAGTCACCGCGTATAACTAATTTGTGGTACGTACTACAAAGTGAATCAAGAACCCTCTCTAGCTTGAGCAGAAATGCGCTGAAGTCAGAAATAGGGGACCTATAAACAACAACATTTAGAAGTTTAGTTTCACTAAATTCAACTGCCCCTGCACAACATTCAGATATCTGTTCAGTGCAGTGCCGTGATACATTTATGGACTCAAATGGAATACTGTTTTTTACGTGCATAGTCACTCCCCCAACCCACAAGGAACTCCTTGAAAAACAGCCAGCTAATCTGCATCCTGCTAAAAGAAGCCTCTGAATTGTCGAATTATATATGTGGTGCTCTGACATACCAATAATTTCAGATTCAACATCTATAAGCAGTTCACTAACTTTATGTCTAATACTTCTTACATTGTGATGAAATATGCTAATTCCTTCTCTACTTGGAAACATGTGCCGGCCATAGTGGCCGAGCGGTTCTAGGCGCTACAGTCTGGATCCGCGCGGCCGCTACGGTCGCAGGTTCGAATCCTGCTTCGGGCATGGATGTGTGTGATGTCCTTAGGTTAGTTAGGTTTAAGTAGTTCTAAGTTCTAGGGGACTGATGACCTGAGAAGTTAAGTCCCATAGTGCTCAGAGCCATTTCATTTGGAAACATGACGTCCTCCGAAGGTGAGCCCTTAGCTAGAGGGACTTCCTTTAAGCAGGTGTACCTGTCAGCTGACTTCAATCTAAAAAAGGTACAGCTCTAACACCAACTACTACAGGAATTTTTCCATGAGATATCCCACCACCACCCACTACACAGTACCTATAAGCTTTGACAGTCTCCCCTTCCCATACCTATTGAGGTGCAGGGCATGCCTAGTGAAACCCGATCTACTGATAGACCCAACTGGCACCACTGAAATGCGACCCATGCCCTCTGCCATTAGCGGCCCCCCCCCCCCCCCCAGCCCCATGTTAACCCACCTAACAGCCGCATTAAGATGAGGCCGATCATGACGCTGGAACAGTTGCACAAAATGCACATGGGTACCACCAGTTTGAGTAGCTATCTCAACCAAGTCACCACCTACATCATATTCCCCGTCCCGTCTACAGTGACCGCATCAACAAATTGGTCTCTCAATGGGAAAAATGTGTTTCCCCTTAGGGTGTGTATGTTGAGAAACAGGTCTGTAGAAATGAAGAATAAAGATGTTGAATGATTAGAGCGTTTCTTTTATTTACAAAGCCTTAATAGTTTTCACAAAAAAGTTCGGAGGCAATACTTTTCAGCATTCCCTCATATGTAACTGTTCGCTTTTCATAAGTGCATTTTTATTATCTCATAAGGTAAACACTTTAATCATAAGCATAACATTGTTTGGGATTAATCGAGGTTTTATTTTCTACTGTGCGAAAGAAGTAAACTAGTTATGTATGCATTCTCCTCGAGCCGTTACACATCACTGATATGGATACGCTGGATAATACATTTTGCAGAAAGGAGGCATTGATCCGCGACATAATTCACTGATCTTACTTTATTCTTTTGTGAAAAAAACAGTTCGGATATGGTTTTACGAAATGTTATCAGCGTTTTTAGCCGAATTAGGCCATCTTCAAATTTAAAATCAAAACTAAAGCCTGAAGCCACCATCGGTGTCAGCTGCTGTCCGTCGTTACAAAACCCGTCGCCGGTCTTCGTAACATTACTGTCATCTGCGTCATAAGTCGTTGTGCCCATTGCTAAGCGTCGTGACCCCATGAACCAAGCGTCTCCATCCCGGACGGCTGCCAGCTTCTCTTAGTGCTTGCTGAAGAGGTAGACTGGAGATGTTCTTGATTTGATCCATCCACCTGCTCGTTGCTGTTCCTCTTGGTCTCGTGCCCTCTATCTTTCCTTGCAAGATTATTTTCTCTAGGTTTTCTCCATCTCTTCTCACAATATGGCCAAAGAACTGGAGAATGTTTTCGGTGACTCGAGAAGAAAGGCGTCTGGAGATATCGACTTGATCAATAATGGACACATTTGTTCTTCTCTCGGTCCATTTTATGCGTAGCATCCTTCGCAAGCACCAAAGCTCAAACGCATCAATGCGCTGTTTGTCTCTGGCCTTGAGTATCCATGTTTCGCAACCATAAAAGAAGACAGAAAACACGAATATTTCAACTAGCCAGATCTTGGTGAGCTTCTTCATAGCCACTCGCCCTAGCGTGATCCGTCTTCTTATCTCAGCTTCACAACTTCCCGTGCTGCAGATAGTTGACCCAAGATAGATGAAGGAATGCACGACTTCCAGTTCCTTTAATCGATCTGTGAGCTGGACCTGTACTTCTCGATCAATTATCATCGGTTTTGACTTGCTGAGATTGATGTCTTTATTCTTGTAGTAGCTCAGCAAGTTCAGCTTCGCTGTTGGCTAAAAACACAGTGTCATTATCAAAACGGAGGTTGTTGAAAGTTCTCCCACCAAGTGAGATGCCTTTGGTCCAACCATCAAGAGCTTTCCTAATGACATGTTCTGCATAGATGTTGTACAGTTGTGGGGATAGGACACAACCCTGTCTCACACCTTTTGCTACTCTGAAGGAATCAGATGTGCCAGCACGAATCAGACGTGCCAGCACTTGTCTTTACAACTGCGAAGTGATTATTGTACAGCCTTTTGATCAGTGCTATCAAGTGCGGTGGGACCCCGAACTCTGCAAGCACCTGCCACAACGTTCCCCAGACAACACAGTCAGAGACTTTCCTATAGTCGCCGGCCGGAGTGGCCGAGCGGTTCTAGGCTCTACAGTCTGGAACCGCGCGACCGCTACGGTCGCAGGTTCGAATCCTGCCTCGGGCATGGATGTGTGTGATGTCCTTAGGTTAGTTAGGTTTAAGTAGTTCTAAGTTCTAGGGGACTGATGACCTCGGAAGATAAGTCTTATAGTGCTGAGAGCCATTTGAACAATTTGAATTTTCCTATAGTCAAGGAAGCAGATGAAAACAGGAACACAGAACTCTCGCGATTTTTCTATTATTTGTCTTATGTTGAGGATCTGTTCACGAGTTCCTTTCCCTTCAACAAAACCTGCTTCTTCTGTGAATATGTGAGGCTGAATGTACGGCTTCAAACATTGGAAGTAGAGCAAAATTTTACTTGCTTGAGATATGAGGGCAATAGTTCGTTAGTTGGAGCAGTTCCTGACAGACTCTTTCTTGTGTAAGGAGATGAAGAGAGACTTTGACCAGTCATCCGGCCACTCGCCAGTTTCCCATATTCCTTTACACGATGATTGCAGCGCATCAGTAACTTCCTGTCCCATTTCTTTAATCATTTGTCCAGATATACCGTCTATACCAGGGGCTTTATAATTCTTCAGATGTTGAATCGCATTCACTGTTTCACTGTGTAAAATTGTAGGTTCCAAATAAGTTGCTCAACTGCTTGATTATCCGTACTGTTGTTAATTCTAGAGTACAGCTTTTCACAATACTGTTTCCACCTCGCAACAACGTCTTCCATGTCGCCGATAGGGTTACCTTTCTCGTCATCTACCACCCACGTACGAGGATTAAATTCACCGGTGATGCTTCTGATTTTCTTGAAGAGATCACGTACCTGATTGCGATTTTGATGCTGTTCTATTTCATTACAGATACCATTAATGAAACGTGCTTTGTCTTTTCTACAATTCCGTTGTATTACTCTGCACAGGTTCTTGTATTTGTCTTGATCCTGGGTAGTGTGGATACCAGTTTTCTTCAGACGGCTTCTCTCTTCAATTAACTCTAGTGTGGACTGAGATATCCAGGGATGTTTTGCACTCTGCGATTGTTCTGATGTCCGAGTGACGAGGAAACAACATTCTTCATTCGGTCCCATATTTGTCATGCTGGTGCTTCCTTATCTTGTGAAGTTTTGGTCTTACAAGTTCACCAGACTTGCGAATAGATCCCTTGTTTGTGAGTCTTAGCTGTCTTTTCATATATAGCAGAATGTGATCACTACCACAGTCAGCTCCAGGAAAGGTTTTACAATCTAAGACTGAAGTCTTCCAACGTCTTCGCACTATAATGAAGTCAGTTTGGTTTCTAAATCTATCACCAGGTGATATCCAAGTGTACAGTCCTCTTGGGTGATGATGGAACATTGTGTTACAGATGGACATGTCATTACTCACACAGAAATCCAGTAAGTTCCTGCCTCGTTCATTTCTCTCACCAAGACCATAAAGTCCAACGACGGATCGTAAGTGCGAGTCTTGGATAGTATTTCCAACTTTAGCATTGAAGTCGCCTTGGATTATTGTCTTTTCTTTGGTAGGGATCTTACTGAGGACTTGCTCCCGTTGGTCATAGAACTTCTCCATCTCCTCATCTGACACTGTAGCTGTAGAAGCATAGATCTGAATTATGTTGAGTCTGCACGGGGAAGCATTCAGTTTGATGGAATGATCCTGTCATTAATGGGTTCGTAACCTACAACACAGTTGGTCAGATTTCTAGGAACAAATATCGCAACATCGTTCTTACTTTCCCTGAAAAGTACAGTGTTCCTTCCTTGAGTCACGAAATGGCCACTTTCTCTCCAGTGAGTCTCACTAAGCCCAAGAATATCCAGGCCATGCAGGTCCGTTTCTCTTTCTACTATGGCAAGTTTTCCTGTCTGAATCAGCCCGCGCACGTTCCGTGTTGCAATATTTCTTACAGGCGCAGGGATAATTTGCACTGTGATGTTGGTCTAGTGACTTATCTCAATCCTGTCGTCCCCCCCCACCCCTCCCCCCCCCCCACCCGGAGACACGACTGGGGGACTTGAAGCTCCGGATAATTTAGAAATGAGCAAAGACATAAAGCCATGGGGTTCTTATGGGGAAAGTATCAGTGGCGATTTCCCGTTGCCTTACGCTGACCTCCAGTTCCTGTCTCCTCACCGAATCAGTTTCCCGCTGGGAAATACATTCCAGTATTTCATCTTCAAATCTTCGGATGATCAAATTTGGCCTAAACCGGTTATAACAGTTAAAAAACGATGATTCAGACTGTTTTGCTCATAAAATAATAAATTCAAAAAAGTACGTCACGTATATGGAAATTACTATACAATTATTACCACAGACTCAAAAACGGGCTACATTAATATTAACCCTCCTAGTGTTGCAAAGAAGTGTAACATCTGAGAGGGAAGAAGGTGCAAGAGCTCAACGAAATTCCTATTATGCACTCCCAGGCAGTCCGGCCTCGGTAGCTGAGTGGTCAGCACGACAGAATGTTAATCCTAAGGGCCCCGGCTGGGTCGGAGATTTTCTCCGCTCAGGCACTGGGTGTTGTGTTGTCCTAATCATCATCATTTCATCCCCATCGACGCACAAGTCGCTGAAATGGCGTCAGATCGAAAGACTTGCACCTGGCGAACGGTCTACCCGACGGGAGGCCCTAGTCACACGACATTTCCATTTTCCACTCCAAGGCAAAAAAAGAAAACGACGCACCAGGAAGAAATTAGCCGAATGGGACGGAAATCGGTAGATGTGACGTACTAGTGCAGACAAACAAATGATTATAATTTCATAAATATGGATGAATTATTAAAGAGAAACAGTTTCACAAATTGAGCAAGTCAATCACGCGTTGGTCGACCTCTGGCCCTTATGCAAGTAGGTACTCGGCTTGGCTTTGATTGGCGGAGTTGTTGGATGTCCTTCTGAGGAACATCGTGCCAAATTCTGTCCAATTGGCACTTTAGAGAGTAAAATTCGCGAGCTGGTTGGAGGACCTTGCCCATAACATTAAAAAATTCTCAATCGGGAAGACATCCGCGGACCTTACAGGCCAACGTAAGGTTTAACAAATATGAATACAAGAAGCAGAAACTCTCGCCGTATGTGGGCAGCCATTATTTTGTCTGAAATGTAAACCCAAGGTGGCTTGCCATGAAGGGCAACAAAACAGGGCGTAGAATATCGACGACGTACTGCTGTGCTGTAAGGATGCCGCGGATGATAACCAAAGAGGTCTCGCTATCAAAAGAAATGGCAACCCAGACCAACACTCGTGGTTGCCAAGCTACATGGCGTGCGACAGTGAGGTTGGTATCCCACAGCTGTCCAGGCCGCCTCAAGACAGGTCTTCGCTGGTGATCGCGCCGCAGTTCGAACAGTGACTCGTCGCTCAAGACAGTTCTACTCTAGTCAATGTGATTCCAGACCTAAGACGTGTCTGGAGACGCCTTAGACAGCAGTGGGATACCACCGTGAATGTCGCCTGCTATACAGCTCGACAACAAGGAGTTACGGTCTGTGGTGCCCCGTTTTGTTGCCCTTCATGGCAAGCCATCTTGGGTTTACATTTCAGCAAGATAATGCCCGCCCGCACACGAAGAGTTTTTGCTGCTTGTCTAACCCCAGCTTGGCCAGAAAGAGCGCCAGATCTCTCTCCAGTTGAGAAAGTTGGGAGCATTATGAGGAGGGCCCTCCAACCAGCTTGGGATTTTGGACAGAACTTGGCATTACATCCAACAATACAGTCGATCAGTGCCAAACCGAATGACTGCTTGCATAAGGATCGGAGACGGACCAACTCGTTATTGACTTGCTCAGTTTGTGAAGCTCTTTCTCTTGAATAAATCACTCACTTTTTCTGAAATTCTAATCATTTGTTTGTTTGTACATGTGCATCGCATCTACCGATTTCCGTCCCATTCCGATGATTCCTTCGTGGTGCGTTTTTTTTTGCGTTAGAATGTATTTTACATTGAATGCATTCCGGAGTTTACTAGTTTCCTAGTTCTTATTTTAGCAGAACTAAAAGAAGCGCAGATCGCTTCCGTTTATGGAAGGGCTAAACGAACTAACATACATAATTCAAGTTTGAACATGGCATCGCTTCAGAAAAAGCAGCTCCTCTCCAAGAAGCATAGTTGATTCAGGGAGCAACAGTCTTGTGAGGCACAGCTTGCCATTTTCTGCACGCGACGTGTGGGAAATAGTAAGCCCGGTTCCTCCGGGCGATTCTCATATTTGTCAAAAGTGTGCAACACTTCTGATCATACTGAGAATATTCATAAAGTACGAGGGTCGTTCAATAAATGACGCAACCAATTGTTATAGAGTCTCGAATGAAAAACAGCCCACAGTTGCGCTAAATTACGTTAATTTTAAACCTTGACCATGGTTTCTGCTATAATAACATAGCCTTCTTCGGAAGTCCTAAAAAATGATCAAAATGACATTTAGACCAGTGACACGATCTACACATAAACCTCAAAATTATGTAAGTGATAACATATTATTTACATACACACTAATAAATGAAAAATGTCTTAGCCCAGCGGCTCCGTCAAGACCAATAAAATAACTTCAACAGACATAAGCCTGTTTCGAACATAAGTAAAATTACGTATGGCACCGTGTGTCCTCCGCCACTACCTCTGTTATACTGGGCGCACGGGCGTCAAATCTGCTGCACCCCGCGCACCATAGGTGGCGGTCACCACAGTGAGCTACGTCGCACCGTTTATCAGGCAACTAGTCAATACATGCGACAAAAAATTAATAACAAGCCTACATGTGCAAATGAAGGACTATATACTTAATAATACGAATGTCCAACAGATGAACTACTGTTGCATATGTTAACAGTGATTTATGTTGAGACAGATATGTTAACGTGCCCTTTCTCATCTTGTACCAAGTTACCGCACTCATGCACTAGAGTGCTAGTCGTAGTGCTAATGTCAATCATTGGTAGAGTGGCTATGTACAACGACTACGGTCGGCTGGTAGTATTACCCCTATAAGCTAGTAGAGCGTATAATGTAAGATGAAGTTATACTTGCATTTGATAGTCTCGTTTATGAATCATGCATCAAATTGTAATACGACAAACTTGGTTATATGAAACTGTTAATGTTCTACCACTCTAATGATCGTACGCAACAGTAGTTCATCTGTTGGACATTCGTATTATTAAGTATATGGTCCTTCATTTGCACATGTAGGCTTGTTATTAATTTATTAGTTGCCTGATAAACGGTGCGACGTAGCTCACTGTGGTGACCGTCACCTATGGTGCGCGGGGTGCAGCAGATTTGACGCCCGTGCGCCCAGTATAACAGAGGTAGTGGCGGAGGACACACGGTGCCATATGTAATTTTACTTATGTTCGGATCAGGCTTATGTCTGTTGAAGTTGTTTTATTGGTCTTGACGCAGCCGCTGGGCTAAGAAATTTTTCATTTATTAGTGTGTATGTAAATAATATGTTATCACTTACATAATTTTGAAGTTTATGTGTAGATCGTGTCACTGGTCTAAATGTCATTTTGATCATTTTTTAGGACTTCCGAAGAAGGCTATGTTATTATAGCAGAAACCATGGCCAAGGTTTAAAATTAACGTAATTTAGCGCAACTGTGGGCTGTTTTTCATTCGAGATAATTTCGCAACGTTTGCTGTTGTCGCTGCCATGATGAAAATAATGTTGTAGAGTCGCGTTCATACGAGGGCGTGCTGAAACGTAATACCTCCGAATTTTTTGTATGAAAACTGTTAAAGCTTTTTGAATAAAACAAACTTTATTACCATTGTACATCTTTATTCTTCAACATAGTCACCCTGGAGGGAAAGCATTTCTCCCAGAGAGAGACCAGTTTGTTGATACCGTCGCTATGGCATGTATGACTTTGTTGACGGAGCCACAACCGTACCTCTTGTTGCACCGCTTCATCACTAGCAAAGTGAAGTCCTCGAAGAGGTTCTTTAAGTTTTGGAAACGTATTAAATCGGATGGGGCCTAGTCGGAGCAGTATGGAGGGTAACCGACTGCAGTGAACACAAGGCGTCGGATTGGACCAGATGTCGCAGCTGTCGTGCGTACTCTGACATTCTCCTGCTGAAGCAGAGGGTGCTGCATGTGTGGATAAACTCTTCGAATTCGAATACGCACGCTGGTTCTCAAACATCGACATAGTTCTGTTACGCACTGTCATTTTATACATCACAGTTCGGAGCCCTCTACCGGGAGAGGGTTGCAACTGTCATACTCGCTAAGGATGGTCATCCAGACACTGCAGAATCGCAATTCATCGTTGAATACAACGCGACGTCACTCATGAGCAATCTATTCCTCCTGGTTACCCCACCAAACCAAACGCAGCCGTTTGTGTTGTCGTGGCAACGCCAGCCCAGCCATGGGACGCTAATTCCCTAGTTCGGTTGCTACTAGCTTTTCATGCGTCGCCGCCGATTCAGCACAAGGTCCCGATGCAATTGATATCATTAGTTCCTTCCCTTTTCTTTCTTTTCTAGCCGGCCGCTGTAGACGAACGGTTCTAGGTGCTTCAGTCTTGTACCGCGCTGTTGCTACGGTCTCAGGTTCGAATCCAACCTCGGGCATGGATGTGTCTGATGTCCTTAGGTTAGTTAGGTTTAAGTTGTTCTAAGTCTAGGTGACTGATGACCCCACATGTTAAGTCCCATAGTGCTTAGAGCCATTTGAACCATTTTTTTCCCTTTTCTCCCCCTCCCCCTCCACGTTCAGTTACAACGCTGGAGAATTATTAAAACTTGTGATAATAGGTGACGAAACGTGTTTACGGACGTAACGCCAAACCAGTGGAACCATTCTGCATCGCCAAGACCGGCTTGGCAAGTGGGGCCAATCTGAAGGTTATGTTCGCTGTATTCTTCGACTGTAACAGAAAAATGCACCATGCTTTCTTTCTACAAGGTCGAAAGATCAATAAGGAGTATGTCTCACAACTTCAACGCTGTCTGCGTTAAGAAATCCGAAAAAAGCCCCTATTTGTGGCTGAACAGTGCAAGGCTTTTGTACCATGATAGTGTATCTGTTTAGACTTAGTTGCTAGTTCGTGAATTTTTGTCCAAAACCAGTGCGGTAATGCCGCCCCATCCTGCATATTTGCCAGAGGAGACAAAAAGCAACTGTTTTCGGTGCCTAAAAATAACGGAAACCGTAAACGGCCGTCGATTTACGGGTACAGATGAGACTGGAAAAGCTTTGCTGAGCAAGCTAAAAGCTGCCCCTAAGATCGAGTTCCAGAAGCGCTGACGTAAGTGTCTAGTATCTAATGGGAACTGTTTCTCAGGGGATAACACTGAGGGGGACGAATAAAACAAAAAAAAAAAAACCTGTCAAAACCAGAAATTCTGGTAATTTTTCAACATACTAAGTATTTCCAGTGCTTTACAAATACTGCACAAACATGTTCATACAGCGGGTTGAAGAGTGTTGTTGTTTTCAATTCAAAACTGTTTAACCGCTAAGTCCCCTCTTCCCTCTCCTCCACGTCCCCGAAAAAAACAGGAAGTGCGGAACGGGGTCCTGGTAGCGCAGGGCCTGTAGCATGTGCAATAAGAATGTAATAAAACGCATCTAAGTCCGTTTACACGAGACTTTTTAGTCAAATTCGACTGCTCGTTGTGAGCGCGCGTCACGTGCTTCTCGTGGTTGCGTGTAAATCAACCACCAACGAAATCGCGAGTGGATCAGTGGCATCAAAAATAAACTGACTTTGAACCGAGTATGGAGCCCTGAATTCTAGAGTATCCTGCGGACTGCGCATGCGCAGAAACAGGATTTTCGTGTTGTCTGCTGTTCTTGCAAGTCTCACTCCTATTATAGTAATGGAATTTGTGCTTTTGTGACTTTGTAAGTTTTACTTTGCTTTGTTTTTGTGGCACATTCTAAAGGTTGAACGAGGGCCCGGTATTTTGCGTACTAATTCTATCCCACAAGGTGAATGGATGGATTTAAAATTGTTGGGCGCTAAAAAGGATTGTTATCAGCGCCCTTTCTCAAGGTCGGGCACTGGTGATGAGTAGTTATTAGAGCCCTGCATCCGCGTGACCTATCAGCGTGGCCCGCACGCGCCTGTGTTTGAGTGAGAGGGCTAACACGCTTCGCGATTGTTGGCGGAAGTTGCCGAATATAACCGATGCTACTGAAATCGGCGTGAGCCACTCGAATTACACGCTCTTGCACTCATTTCCACAAAGGCTACGAATTTACTGTTTGCACATGTGCTTCGTTTAGCCCCAGACTTGGGAGAAATTTATGCGAGTGGCGAATAACAAATACAGATACAAATTACTATTTGTAGTTCATGAATAACAAATATTATTGGAAACATTATTCACTTACACGAATAGAAACTCGTATACGCCATCTTTGAATAGAAACTGTTAAGGATAACAGATAAATTTCAAAGCCAATTGCATTTATAGCTCCAAATGTTTGTCGCTCATTAAATGAATGTACTTTTCGTTTCTTTTAAATTAGTTTTCAGAACAACTTTTTTTCTGCATGTGCAATAGACTCCCGAATTCGTCTTTAATCATGACTTCGATGTATGACTTTCAGCTCGTAATCTTCTTCAGCAAAAATCGAGAAATCATAAATTCCACAGTACTTTTGGGCAAATAATTTGTTGTGATTCCATTTTAACTTCACTTCTGAAATCGCATTCCTAATAAAAATTTTCTTTTGACATCATAACGTCACTGTCCGCCCCTGGTATCTGAATGGTCAGCGCGAAAGAATGTCATACCTAACGGCCCGGTTTCGATTCCCGGCTGGGTCGGAGATTTACTCCGCTCCGGGACTGGGTGTTGTGTTGTCCTTATCATCATCATTTCACCCCCATCGACACGCAAGTCGCCGAAGTGGCGTCAACTCGAAAGACTTGCACCAAGCGAACGGTCTACCCGACGGGAGGCTCAATTTCGTTGACATTTCTTTGGTTATTATGCGTGCGAAGTTTGTTGTAACCTGTCCTTGGTCATGGACTGCAATAAATGTGGACTACTTGTTTTTCAGTCGTGGGTAAGACTTCCCTGCGATAATCGCTGTTGGTATACAATGGTGAAAAAGTATTGTAATCGTCACATGGCGCATTTACGATAAAACAAGTTGCAATTGTGCTCCAATATTACGAACTCTTTTACATTGTATTGTATTGAATAGGGGACCTAGAAACGACGGAGAGGCTTCGTCCCCGCCGTAGCCTACAGTGGTTCACAGCCCCACAACAGGCTACGGCAGTCCACTCACCCCACCGTCGTTTCACACCGAACCCAGGGTTATTGTGCGGTTCGGCCCCCAGTGGGGGGAATAATAGGTAAGAAAGATTACATATTACATTCTCGTTCTATCCCAAAAAAATGAAATTTTGACAGAAAATTTTTGCCAGTTTGCTACACTACCAAGGCCAGTTAGCAGCCGCTTAAGTCCGATTTTCGGAATATCTTAGAAAACGCGTTGTACGAATACGTAATAACGCCTAACCGGAGAATAAGAGCGGGATAACTGAACAGGTGATTTCGGTAGGATTAGCGAAGTTAACTGGAGAAAAAATTTTGACAGTGGCAGGAATAGTGACAGAATTAGTGATGACGAGAGAGTGTTTGTTAGAATGAGGAAGAAAAAAATGGTTCAAATGGTTCAATGGCTCTGAGCACTATGGGATTTAACATCTGAGGTCATCAGCCCCCTAGAACTTAGAACTACTTGAACCTAACTAACCTAAGGACATCACACAAATCCATGTCCGAGGCAGGATTCGAAACTGCGACCGTAGCGGTCGCTCGGTTCCAGACTGAAGCGTCTAGAACCGTTCGGCCACCGCGGCCGGCGAAGGAGAAGAAACGGGGACATCACACAAATTATATGGAAGAATATATTACAAATTTATACAAAAATTTCATACTATTACTACTTTTCGATCTCGTGCTTGAGAAACTGGAGCATACGAGTGAAATGTGAAACTATTTCCTAACATAAAACTTTCTGCATGCACTAGGCCTAATAGGCATTTGATATTGGTACTTCGTAAATTATATTCTGTCATGTTAATTATGTAAAAAAGGTAGATAAAAATGACCATTTATGCCTAAACAGTGTCGTTTATTTGGCATGTGTTGCATTTACTGCAATATTAGAAAGGCCTGTTTCGTTTTATTTAGCAGATAGATTCTTCGCAGGAAGGAAATCACGCTGTGTAAAGCAGCAAGAGATTAGAGAGAAAAAAATTCTGGAACCTAAGGATTCAAGAAATGTGTACTGTCTTGTATGTTTTGTATGTACTGCTTTCATGTTGCCTATATTTAATTTTATGACACACAAAACAGAAAGTTGTTGGCTCATAGGCAATAAAGAGCGCAAATTTTCTGAAGAGTTCTTATTCTCCCGGCGACAAATAACGCTACCCAGCGTTAATTGTGAGCTTTTTTTTTCTTTAAGGGGGTAGGATGTCAAACCGGCCGACTGGGAGCAGGAGAGACACCACAGAACATCATAATTTACACTGTACTGAATATAGGTTTGATGGCTTCCATTACAAATTATACACGTTTCAGTTCCACGGAACGAAATATAGAGGAGTGCTGTGTGAAGAGGCGTGGCATGAACTTTGGTACACTAAGATCAAATAACATGTCTTACATTCCCTTTAACATACATGTTTTATATACACTGAAGCGCGAAGGAAACTGGTACAGGCATGCGTTTTCAAATAGAGAGATATGTAAACAGGCAGGGTACGGCGATGGTGTCGGTAACGCCTATGTAAAACAACATGTGTCTGGCGCAGTTGTTAGATCGGTTACTGCTGCTAAAACGGCACGTTATCAAGATTTAAGTGACTTTCAGCGTGGTGTTATAGTCGGCGCACGAGCGATGGGACACATCTCCGAGGTAGCGATGAAGTGGGGGATTTCCCCATTTCAAAAGTGTAAAGTGAATTTGAGGTTCAAATGGCTCTGAGCACTATGGGACTCAACTGCTGAGGTCATTAGTCCCCTAGAACTTAGAACTAGTTAAACCTAACTAACCTAAGGACATCACAAACATCCATGCCCGAGGCAGGATTCGAACCTGCGACCGTAGCGGTCTCGCGGTTCCAGACTGCAGCGCCAGAACCGCGCGGCCACTTCGGCCGGCGAATTTGAGGAATCCGGCAAAACATCGTCTCCGACATCGCTGCGGCCGGAAAAAGTTCCTGCAATCGGAACCAGCGACGACTGAAGAGAATCATTCCGCAAATTGCTGCAGATTGCAATTCTTGGCCATCAGTAAGTGCCAGCGTGCGAACCATTCAACGAAACATTCACGATATGGGCTTTCGGAGCCGAAGGCCCACTCGTGTACCCTTGATGACTGCACGACACAAAGCTTTACGCCTCGCTTGAGCCCGTCTACATCGACATTGGGCTGTTGACGACTGGAAACATGTTGCCTACTCGGACGAGTCTCGTTTCAAATTGTATCGAGCGGATGGACATCCATGGGTATGGAGAACCTCGTGAATTCAGGGATCCTGCATGTCAGCAGGGTACAGTTCAAGCTGGTGGAGGATCTATAATGATGTGGGACGTGTGCAGTTGGAGTGATTTGGGATCCCTGATACGCCTAGAGACGACTATGACAAGTGACACGTACGTAAGCATCCTGTGTGATCAGGTGCATCCATTCATGTCTATTGCAGAATCATGTCCATTGGGCAGTTCCAGCAGGATAATGCGAAACCCCACACGCCCAGAATCGCTACAGAGTGGCTCCAGGGACACTCTTCTGAGTGTAAACACTTCCGCTGGCCACCAAACTCCCCAGACATGAACATTATTGAGAATATATGGGATGCATTGCAACGTGCTGTTCAGAAGAGATCTCCACCTCATGTACTCTTACGGATTTTATGGAGAGCCCTGCAAGATTCATGGTATCAGTTCCCTCCAGCACTACTTCAGAGATTAATCGAGTCCACACAACGTCGTGCTGCTGCATTTCTGCGTGCCCGTCGGGCCCTACACGATATTAGGCATGTGTACCAGTTTCTTTGGCTCTTCAGTGTATAACAAACTCTTCAGAAAGATGTGCGCTACAAAATCAACATTTTTGAAAAATCGATTTTTTTTTAAATTTTTGGTTTGCTATCTTGAACGCTGTAGTGGGGGGGGGGCACTATCTACTTTTTGCCCCGTTCGGAAATATCGTCGATCTGGGCTGGGACCGCTGCGACAGCCAGCTGACCTCGCGCTGCCGTCTGTGAGCAGAATATGTATTCAAATTTATATTCACCTCATTCTTGCGCATTATTCTGTAAAACACAGCATGCATTTATTACAGCAATTGCAACTTCATGTATAACATCCATTAGACGATGAAAAATTCTTCGTTCTGCATTTATTTGCCAAAGTGTATTCTATAAATCGCCTAGTCCAAGACTGCCGGTTTTTAAAGGTTCTTATATTGTTTGTTAATTTACCTCCTCCTTAAGAACGCATTAAATTTTCAGAAATACCGAATACCTCGTTTCCGACAATGACACACGGCTTCAGTACTCCCTTGTTTGATATGGGGCTTTTCTCAGATATTTGTAGATTATTACTAACGAGATTTTCATGCAAAATTGATTGCATAAAAGTAGGTGTGTTACTATATTTTCCGTATGCTCCACAATCGGTGTAAGTGAACTTATAATCCGCATCGCATAAAGTAAGTAAAACGGCGGAATAATAATTTTTATAATTCTAGTAAAGTATGTTTGCTATGAGAAAAAAAGGATGACATATTCCACGTTCACCTCGCTAGGCTGGTCGGTCACGACTGACCGTTAGCTAGCTGACTAAGTTTGCTACTTAACATTGCGGCTGCCTAGTGCGTTATAGCCCAAGTGCTGAGGCCGTCCGCCTATAAGCATTTTTACGTTTCATCTGTCACGTTGTAAATTAAGTAACGCTGTACTCAATTTGAAGGATAGTTTCAGCACTGCTCAGTGCTTTAATAGGCGTGGTGGTGTGCCCTTGACTTCCTTCTACCTCTGAACAAACACAGTCAGTTAGAGGGGGATCTACACTTCAACACGTACTCCGAAATGCGGTGCAACTTGTCTTGGCGTTATTGTCATTGTTATAGGTGAAAGAAGCGATAATAACAGAGAAAATCGTAAAACCAACCGGGATCGAACCGTAAGCCTAAGTTTTGAAGTCTGGATCTTATGCCACTGAGCCACAAAGGCACATTTCCAGACAAACCATTAATAAGTTATTTATAAAACAGAAACTGCACTGATCCAAGGTAACAAATACTAATTTTGTACATGAAGTAAACAAGTAAAGACAGTGGCATTATATGTTATTTGTTAGATAATTTATCGGCAAATAAATTTGTTTGAGTGATATACTTATTCGAATAATTATCCAGATAGAAATCTGTTCGAACAATACCCATCTGTTTCCGCCACTGCAGCTTTCGCTTCCTTTCTCTTTCTGTTCACATTATCAAATGTAACAGGTCCTACAAATTCACTTGTTCGATTTATTCACGAAAGCCTACAGTATATGTGGTTTAAGGTTTTTAGTTAATTATAAACAAAGTTGACAATTATAGTATGTTGTCAAACTACCAACATAAATCATTCTAATTTGTTCTGATCAAAATATGTCTACATGTCAGTGCAGTATTAGCAGCTGACTGAAAGTGAGGATTAATTCATCAGCAACTATTTAAGAGAAATATGCAGTTCCACAACTGAAACAATGACCTTCAATAACATTCAATATTCGGGCATCACTTTAATTTTCCTCGTATTATGGTAACGCTTGGTGAACCTCAGGTATACATTGCAGATCGTTACCATAGAAAACAGGAGAATCGACAGAAAAAAAGAAATTTTAATTCTACATGCATCGGCAGGGCCATTAGTTGTGTCGAAGCTGTAGAGGTAGAGTCAAACGCTGTGAGTGAGCGCCGCGTCATATAATACCGCGTGAGTACACAGCCAGCCGCGTGTTTCCGCTTGGGCGTGCGTAGCGAGTGATGTAGACGAGCGCTGTTCACGCGAATTCGCCACGCGGCTGCAGTGCTCTAGTAGTTACTCTTGTTAAAACGAAAAACAAAGGCCTTATAACTACAGCCACAGTCACAAAAATATTTCACATACAATCTACAGTATTACTTTTCATATCATTGGTCATATTTTAATAGTATTAATAAAACCATAAATGGCACTAAGATGGCTGGTTGATCACAGAATGAGCCAACCACCCAAAAACATATTAAGGCCGTCGTTAATTACATTGGGGAGGAGTCCTGGTGCCACAAGAGGGACAAAATATCTCAAAGGAAAAAATTTTATTTTCGTTTTCAAAGAAGCTTACACTATACGTAATTAAGAACATAAATAGATACATTTTAAATGAAAATTAGTTCAGCAGTAAAAAATTCAAAGCTACTTAACGGCCGGCCGGGGTGCCCGAGCGGTTCTAGGCGCTACAGTCTGGAACCGCGCGACCGCTACCGTCGCAGTTTCGAATCCTGCCTAGGGCATGGATGTGTGTGATGTCGTTAGGTTTGTTAGGTTTAAGTAGTTCTACGTTCTAGGGGACTGATGACCTCAGATGTTGAGTCCCATATTGCTCAGAGCCATTTGAACCATTTGAATCTACTTAACGAGGTAAACAGTTTTCGATGTTATGTAGCAATTCAGAAAAAAAGGTTCCATGGATGAAGTAAAAAGGCACTATTTACTGTTTTCTGCCGCGCGGGATTAGCCGAGCGGTCTCAGGCGTTGCAGTCATAGACTGTGCGGCTGGTCCCGGCGGAGGTTCGAGTCCTCCCTCGGGCATGAGTGTGTGTGTTTGTCCTTAGGATAATTTAGGTTAAGTAGTGTGTAAGCTTAGGAACTGATGATCTTAGCAGTTAAGTCCCATAAGATAAAAAAAATAAAAAAATACTGTCTTCTAAATATTGATTGGTGTGTTTGTAAGCATTTTCTCGAGCAAATAAACGTAGCTGTTTTGGAGTATTTGTACAGCATTCATCGAGTTTCAGTAGTCAGGAGTGTAGAGAATTTACCGTACGATTTTTGTAAAGAACACCCACTATGAATTTTGCTTTGATCATTAACATACTTTATTACGTGTACCATTGCTTGCTCCTACATTCTGTTACATTTAGATCCTTCATAACGTCACTTTCACCGTTCAGGTGCTCAGCAGCGCAGCAGGCACCTCTCATAACACACGCAGTTTTGGCGCTGACGTGTAAACGAAAACGACCACTCGCGACAGACACGACTCAGTACGGGAATAAAACGCCGAGGGCGCTGTAGCAGACTCACTTGTCACGAGTAGTCGATTGGTACGAGAGCCTCGCTCGTGTAAAAGGGGCTTTAACAAAGAGATAAAAGTCCCAGCATAGGGAAAGAATGGTGAGAGAGGAGTGCGTGAGGGGGGAGGGTATGAGCCGTGGCGCGGGTGGAGGGAGCGCACCCCCGGCGGCCCAATCGATAGACGAGCGGGACTCTCGGGCTGGCCCCACCTGGCTGTCCGCGCCGCCCTCGCCCCTGCCCACCTGCCATAAACATCACTTCACGTCACAAACTCCGGCTCTTGACAGCAGCCGGCCAATTCAGAGGCAGCGCAACTTGTTGCTCGCATTAGCCCTGTCTGCAGCGGAACTACCCTGCTTACCTAGGGACGCCGACTGGAAAGTTCTGGACATGGCATAGACACGGCGCGGGTATTAGTGTTTTTTTTTTTTAGTTGTCACATGTTACACAATAAAACAGACCAAGTGTGAACCTGAGCTGGGGAACCGATCTCTTTACACGCTTTCGTAAACAAGTGGCGTTGTGTGAACTCCATTTAGATGGATAAACTGCAATATCGAGCGGTATTTATTTATTTGGGCGGTTTATCGCCAGTGACAATTAATACAAAGATAGCTAAATTTATTAAGAGTCTGCTACAACAGTTAAGAGACTATAGTTGTTCTGCTATCGTGCTGAATCATAGAGTTCAGATGCAAGGTTTCCAATCATCAGATCCGATACGTATTGCGAAAGATTAGAAGTTTCGTTCTGGTGAACCTGCTGATTTTGGGCCTAACATGAAAATCCCCGGCTGTTGTAAATGTTGCAGCTCAAGAGTCATGCTGGAGCCCTAAACTATCGGATCTGACTGCGTTTTAATGGTACAACGTCTCGCGACAATCAAGTACACTCCCCAACCCCCACCTCTGGGCGTGAAAAAATGGTTCAAATGGCTCTGAGCACTATGGGACTTAACATCTGAGGTCATGAGTCCCCTAGAACTTAGAACTACTTAAACCTAACTAACCTAAGGACATGACACACATCCATGCCCGAGGCTCTGGGCGTGAAACAATACCAAAGGAATAGTCCGCGTTTAACCGCAAAACAACTCTTCCAACTGCACACAGCAATTACTGAATAAGAAACGAGAAACTGCACTGCACTCAGATGAAAATAAATGTCACATTATCGTGTCAATACGTAAAAGAAAAAAACAATGAACTTCTGAACACAAATATATATTCCGCAAACACATTTATGATCACTGCGCCTCGCAATATCTAATCGGTAATTGGCTTGTAATTGAAATCATTCAGTACTAATATCAATATTTTTGGTTCAAAAATGTTTCTAATGGCTCTGAGCACTATGGGACTTAACATCTGAGGTCATCAGTCCCCCAGAATTTAGAACTACTGAAATCTAACTAACGTAAGGACGTCACACACGTCCATGCCCGACACAGGAATCGAACCTGCGACCGTAGCGGTCGCGCGGTTCCAGACTGAAGCGCCTAGAACCGCTCGGCCACACCGGTCGGCAATATTTTTGACATGGTGCAAATAAATTAATGCTGCAGTCAGTAATGAACACAGAACAAAGATTGCCGTCTACATAGTTCGAAACAAATCTTTTCGCACGGCAGCAACATCTGTAGACTCAATGCTGACTAAGCTATTGTTCCACCTTTCCACTGCTTACGCATCCTTTGCCCGGGATGCCTGCAGTGTGCACCTGGTTGGCGACATCATTCTACTTCCATGTTTTAAATCATTACTTCGCCGGGATATAAAAAAGGCGAATTTAACCGGACAGCTACAATATCAGAGATTGAATTCGTACGTGGTCATACATTTCGTTAAGATGATCCAAGTACAGTGCTTTCCAAAACTGTGACCAAAGATAAAAACAATACACAATACAGCCCTGTACGATCGGGGATTAAAGGTGCATGGAGATGCTAACACCGTAGGAATGTCAGGAGAAAGAGTACGGCACATTTCACACGAAGAATTAACTACAGGAAGAAATGGAGCAAGATGATGACCACATTAGTGGAATGCCGACAAAAGCAAATGAGGAAAGGCATTCCTTAGCAATATGTTAAGTTTTAAAGAAGAATCCAAATGATTTAGAAATCCGAATTGTTAGTGACGTTGAGATATAGGTCCATCAAGGCAGTAGCCGGAGGCCAGAAGACAGCGCTTTCGATTTCACTTCCCGAGAACGTTATGTGCGGCGTGTCTGAAATATACAGGGTGAAGAAAGATTCGGGCACTCGGACTTCACAGCGCGATTCTTGACATACTAGCGATGCAAAAGTGCCTCACAAAGTTTCATCATGGTCATGTTACCCGCAGTTAATAGACGTTTCAAACTGGCAGTCCGGCAACTCTGCAGTCGCATGTACGGTAACTACCTCTGTCAGCGCACAGCTGTACCACTCTGCAGTTGGTGCAGTGGATAGCGTTTATAGGATAACATGGGGAAGGTCGAGGCGTATTTGTTTTTATTTGCTGAAAGTAGTCTGCGTGGTATGGTATCTCGCGTCTTAATTGTGATACAGTGATTTCAACGGGTCTTCTACGAAATATTAGCACTTACGTACTGCGAACGCATAAATGGAATTACAATCATTTTCATTAATCAGCTGTTAAAGAAGCATTTCGTACGTCGTGGACGCGAATTGTTTCGCACTACTGCATCTCCTAGATTCTGTGTACACTCCCGCAATGCTCCCAGCGATTAGTAGCAACTATTATTTTTGCCGCGTTCAGGTCCATTACATTTCATTAAGGCCTTAGGTCACCAGCAGGGACATCAACGTGCTTTGCGAATAATTTCCAAACTCGGTTATCATTTGTATGTGTTATCACTATGCAACTACTAATTATGCCTTTCAACCCTGAGTCTGATAAGCGCATGCTGTTTAGTAAGTATCTCCGTGCGTTATTATTGTTATTATTACTATTATTATCATCATCATCATAGATAGATATGTAGAAACAAAACGTCCGTCACCGTTAGGGAAGCATTGTAATTCGAAAACGACCATTTCACAATTAGCAGTGTCGGAATGAATCATGTAGAACAAAAGCTGAAAGAGAAGTAATGCGCGTTTGGTAGAACAGCCCGCTGCGTCTAATGACGAATGTATACTTTATGCTGTGTTCACCAGACGGGGACTAGTTTCTGTAGGAGCAACGCGCCCGCGACATTCGAGCACATATCGTATTTTGTGTTATTGTAAAACAGTGTGACTGACGTATGGCATACACAAACGATTAATAAAAAAAATCAAATGGTCAAATGGCTCTGAGCACTATGGGACTTAACATCTGAGGTCATCAGTCCCCTAGAACTTGGAACTACTTAAACCTAACTAACCTAAGTACATCACACACATCCATGCCCGAGGCAGGATTCGAACCTGCGGCCGGAACGGTCGCGCGGTTCCAAACCGAAGCGCCTAGAACCTCTCGGCCACAACGGCCTGCAACGATGAATATGTGGATACGTTCTGGTCCTTGTATCTGATAACCGTGTTGGTGTTATCGCTCATGAATATGCTGCTAGATATCCTCGTCGGCGGTATCCAAATAAAAATGTGTTTTGATTGAATCAACTGCGGGTTCTTGGTGAAACATTGTAAATTAACCAAACAAACACTGGTTTTTGCCTTGTTTCAAAAATTTTATTACTGTTACTGCACAATCTAGGTTTCGGATTTTAAGCCCATTTTCAAGCATATTACTGATTATCATCTTTGGGAATCAGTAATGTACTTGAAAATGGGCTTATAATCCGAAACCTAGGTTGTGCAGTAACAATAATAAAATTTGTGAAACAAGGCAAAAAGACAGTGTTTGTTTAGTTAAAAATGTGTTTTATTGTCTGGAGCTTCACCTTCGGGAGACAGGCTCTCTCCTTCCACCATCGCGTGACAGATGTCGTCCACGGACTCGCCGTACCAGCTACTGAGGAAGCTGTCCTGGAGGTTATACACCAAGAATCCCAGAGAAGTACACGTAGCGTAGCAGCGCAGCTGCCTGTCTCGCAACGGACGATCGTCGACGTGCTGCACCAGCAGGGGCTCCACCCCTATCCCTGTTCCCTAATGCAATACCTGGATGCTGCAGACCGCCGTCTACGGATGTAGTTCTATGAATGGCCCCAACAACAACAGGGAGCCATCGACGACTATAAACACTGTAATAAGGTCGGATGGAGCAGCGTTCAGTCGTGAGGAGTCTTCAATATGCACAGTGCACTATTGGCGTGACATTAACCACACGTCACCCGCGACCGTGGATATCAACTTCGGGCATCAACGTCTGGGCTGGAATATTGGGAGACAGTTTTGGTCCCTGCTTGTTGCCTGACCGGTTGACTGCACGAAGGTATCACGCATTCACCTCTAACTGTTTACCTGACGCACTGGAAGATGGTCCCCTACATGTTCGGCAGAGGTTGTGGTTCCAACATAATGGTGCGACTCCACACTTTGGAATTAATGTGCGACAATATTTACACAGAACATTTACAGGGAAATGGCTCGGACGGGGAAGTCCAGTTGTAGACTTTTACCTGATTTCCCTGGATTTCATCCTGTGGGGATACTTGAAGGAGCAAGTGTATTCTGCTCCTTCGACACAGGTGGAGGAACTGATATCGCGTTTTCGTGTCGCGCAATGTTTGGACGAGCAAAGTGGATCGCTTTGAACATCTGCTCTGAGGACAACAAATTCTTTTAAAAACGTCACGCGGTCATTGATATGGAAGTTATTATCGTCACTGAGTGGACGTATTGCATGTAGCATAAATGTCTAGAAGATGTTGAGTTATTGAACTGTGCAATTATCTTTAGCATCTCGAAATTGATATTGTTGTATGACAGATAACTTGTTTCAGCTACCTATTGCTGAGTTGTCAGACCACGTTTTTGTTTACGTTCACCGTTACAAAACACTGTGCTATGTAAATGTCGTATACGTGTCCGCCCCCGTTAGCTGAGTAGTCAGCGCGGCGGCATGCCACGCCGAGGGACCCGGGTTCGTTTCCCGGCTGGGGCAGGAGATTTTCTCCGCTCAGGGACCGGGTGTTGTGTTGTCCTCATCATTTCATCCTCATCTCCGACGCGCAAGTCGCCCAATGTGGCGTCAAATGCAATAAGTACTTGCCCTCGGCGGCCGAACTTCCCCAAATGGGGGACTCCCGGTCCAAAATGCCGTATGCTAATTTCCATTTATCGGATGCGTATGGCTTAAGAAACGGCGTATACTACATTGTTATATAGCAAAATGAAACTAGCAAATAAAAACAAATACGTCTCGATCCAGAATCGAACTCTCAACCTCCTACATCCTAACCCAACTGCACAGCACTACTCCTAAATGCGGACATGTGAGTACAGAGTCGCCAGATTGTAACGTACATCAAATGCCGGAAATATGCGCAAGACGAAATTTTGTGAAAGATATTTTTGTATTGCTAGTATGTGAGCAATCGCTCTGCTAAGTCAGAGTCCGCTAATTTTTCCTCATCCTGTATTAGTAATTGACTGATTATCTCTCGCAGTATAAGAAAGTAAATAGCGAATATTATGCTAGTGCTGTTGGAAAACTGGATGAAGGAATACGTAAGAAGACGTCTGAGTTGTAAAAGTAAAAAACAACAATCTTTCTTCACGTAAAGGGAAAGTACTTTAGAATGACGAACAGAGAGATTTGAAGTATGAATTTTATTCACTGTAATTGACGCCTTCCTTCCTGACTCACATAGGTAAGCAATCAGAGAAGGGGTGGTCACTAAGTTTTTATTTCTCTTGAAAAAATAAGTTACATAATTTATTTTGGTACACGGTACTGTAGCACGCCGCTAGAGGATCCGAAACAAAATAGCGCATCTCATTGACAAAGGGAAGTGTATTGCAGTTATCCGTTCTTTGAATTTCAAGGCGAATAACGGTGCAACATTCCATAATGACATGGGATGTATCGGCAGTTGCGAATACGAACAGCTATCAGCTATGTAAGGGAATGGCAACAAAAATTGCCCTTTTTAGGCGAGCGATTGCCACCTCCCTCCCCCCGCACTGCAAATCGGACAAAGACTACAGGACACCTTGCACTGCTTGCAGTAAGATGTTTTAGCCTTTTTTTAATTTTAAGTTTTGTAATTCACATGTTGAAGAGATTTTATTGCTGAGTAGGAACAGTGATGAGGTAAGAATGACCTTAGGGAATTACTAAAATATGAGAATGATGAAATAATTTTTATCTTATGGGGAGAGCTATTGTAAATTTGTATCTCACTGTTTGTAATGGAACTTTTATGAGACGATGTTCTTACCTCCTGGACATGATGCATTCCTTTCTGCCTTACAATATTTTCATGGATATTGAAGTTTTTGTTTATATATACTACAGACAGAACAACCAGACTTGTATATGGACAAGAGAGGAAACTACGTTTTAAAAGAGCTAATATAGGAATTTCACGCCAGTCCGTTTCGTAAACAGTGTGATTTAGGAGCCAGATACAGTCGACAACTGCCGCAGGAGCGCGTTGCGATAGCGTATACCACGCTGGAGCCCACGTACCGTATGCACAAGTCGCATCGTTTCCGAGTTTTTTTTTGTTGTTTTTTTGTTCGTTGCGGACGTCCGATGACACTCGTTCTGGTTGTTCGTTGATCCGTTCACTCAGTTTTTTTTATTACAGAAGGTAGCTAAACCCTCTGACCGAACACGCTGAGCTACCGTGCCGGCAAGCGTTCAGCAGCGCGTCGAACTCGGTACGCTCAACGTTGACGCTGGACAGCGCGGACCGTGTGCCGACTGCTTTAGGCCTCGTGCGATGACGAGAAAGCCGCCGAAGCAGAAGGAAAAGGCGTCCCAGCCCCGGACCAGCAGAACAGCAACGTGTCAACCGCTGTCGATATAAGGCTGGCAACATGTACTAAACAGCAAACAGCAAAACAAGTTTGATTAATATACACAGTAATGAAACTTTCTGGCAGATTAAAACTGTGTGCCGGACCGAGACTCGGGACCTTTGCCTTTCGCGGGCAAGTGCTCTACCAACCGAGCTACCCAAGCACGACTCACGCCCCGTCCTCACAGCTTTACTTCTGCCAGTATCTCAGTAATGCTTAAACGGGGAACTGAAAGTTCAACTATTAAAACTTCAGTGTGGGAGCGGCCCGCTCATTACATTACAAGTTAATCTTCCCAGCAATAACAAGAAGCAATATACAAGGTCATTTAAAAGCGTAGCCGGCCGGAGTGGCCGAGCGGTTAAAGGCGCTGCAGTCTGGAACCGCAAGACCGCTACGGTCGCAGGTTCGAATCCTGCCTCGGGCATGGATGTGTGTGATGTCCTTAGGTTAGTTAGGTTTAAGTAGTTCTAAGTTCTAGGGGACTTATGACCACAGCAGTTGAGTCCCATAGTGCTCAGAGCCATTTGAACCATTTAAAAGCGTAATTGTATAATAATTCAAACAATAGTTTAAAAATCAAAGTACGCCTTTACTCGGGCCTCTTAGGAGCTAATAGACACTGTATTGGGATACGCACCAAATGGCAGATGGCCAGTTAAACTGTACAACTTTAACCCGAAGGACTTCTGAACACGGAGTAAGAGAGTGTGCAAATACAAGCCGAAAGCACACATGACCCATACGTGCGTACCTTTAGGCTGAGCGCACACAACTTTAGTTACAGGCCAAAACTAATAGCTCGTCACAGGAAGGGCCATGAGGTTTAACAACGAACAGAAATTCAAAAAAATGTTCAAATGTCTATGAAGTCCTAAGGGACAAAACTGCTGAGGTAATCGGTCCCTAGACTAACACACTACTTAAATTAACTGAAACTAAGAACAACACACACACCCATGTCCGAGGGAGGACTCGAATGTCCGGCGGAAAGGGCCGCGCGATCCGTGACGTGGCGCCCTAAACCGCGCGGCTAAATGGAAATTACAATCAGTAGTATCAAATACTCAGTAATACCAAACCATGATTTCAGGTACAAGATAAACATTGCAAAATACTATCTTGGCCCATAAAGAAACCTCAACATTGAAACTCACATCCCCAAAGCGGTCATCGAAAGGCATAAAGCAACTGGATTCCTGAACAGCTCACACTGGGCAGAATTAACAATTTTTAAGTACAGTACCGCTTGACCGCCACGGTCGCAGGTTCGAATCCAGCCTCGGGCATGGATGTGTGTGATGTCCTTAGGTTAGTTAGGTTTAAGTAGTTCTAAGTTCTAGGGGACTGATGACCTCAGATGTTAAGTCCCATAGTGCTCAGAGCCATTTGAACCATTTTGAACCAGGTTGCACGGGACGAGAGCCGCTCCTTCCCCACTAAAACTCGCAGGTAGCAACGGCCAACGCTGCAGGAAAACGCGGGCGCCCATAACCCATTGATCAACGGCGATAACTCGCTGCAATCACCAGGATGCCGAGTACTCAGGCACAACCGTCCGACACTCCACTCGCCACCACACAGCCCCAGAGGGAACACACAACCCAGCAAAGATGATTCGACGAGGGCCAGAGTCGATGGACCGCGCGCCCTCACGGATGCCGTAACGGCTCATTATGGGTTTGAGAAAAATATAGCAAAAAAAAAAAAATCGCATAGATGTTACCAGTTAAAAATCAATGCCGTACACAATTTGTTTTCGGTAGAAACTGTATTTGAAATGATCTAGACCTTGACTACCTTACCTAGAAAAAGACAGCGACGCGGGCTGCCCATATTCCGGTCTCCAACCTGTTCCGGTTTCACCATCTCTCCCTCGGTCTTCCCTTGCCCCATAGTTTATGTTCCATTGTTAGTTTAGGAAGTCTTTGTAGCGACATATGACGTACGGGTACTCTCCATTTTTCTTTGTATTGGAGTGCCTCTGGGTAATTGGTTGCATCCCAAATCCTTCCCTTATTGCGTTGTTCCTAATTTTGTTAGATTGTAGCTTGTATTTATCTCATTTAGTTCTGTAACGCAATTTATAGTTTATCTTCGCTGTCTTGTATGATAATTTGATCACCAGCGCATAACATCGGCCGGTCAGTGTGGCCGAGCGGTTCTAGGCGCTACAGTCTGGAACCGCGCGACCACATGAATGTGTGTGATGTTCTTAGGTTAGTTAGGTTTAAGTAGTTCTACATTCTAGGGGACTGATGACCTCAGATTTTAAGTCCCTTAGTGCTCAGAGCCGTTTGAACCATTTTTGAATAACATTGTGTTAATATGTTTATTGTTCCCAGTATTTATGCCTGATAGTTCTCTAATCACCTCATCTATATAGAAACTGAATAATGTTGACATCGTGTTAATATGTTTATTGTTCCCAGTATTTATGCCTGATGTGCTCTGTCTCTTTTCCATTCTCTAAGCACCTCTTCTATATAGAAACTGAATAATGTTGATGACAAACTACACTCTTGTTTTACTTCTTGATTTGTTTGTATTTCTCTTATTATCTCTCTACCCGTGTCAGTTCTAATTCTGTTCTTATACAGGGTATTCATTTTAACTGAAGGCATTGACACATATCGAAAACTGCACATCAGATCAAAAAAAGTTATAGTTCCAATTTGTCTGTCTCGGAGGGGGACATCCAGCGATACCACACTGCACCCACCAGCCCATCCCGTGCGTGGGTGGCAGGGGGCAACTTTGGAATCTTCAATGGGAATCCCCGGTTTTTAATGCACAATACAATTCTGCGATCTACATATGTTTTGTCTGAAGCATTTTCTTCTTCGTTTCGCCACAGATGGCGCTGTAAATGGAGGAATGGAAATGGGTACAAAATTGTAATTTACAACATGCTACTCAATGGCCCTTGAATATCCAATGGCACGTGGGACCCCACCTCCATGCTGCGACGGTAGGACAGGCAGGTATTTCATCTAAAAATTACAATAAGAGGGGCGTTTGAAAAGTCTGTACAAAAGTAAAAACTACTTATGTGTTTGGGGTAAACCTTTTTTTTCGACATAGTCTCCTTTTAGACTTACACACTTCGTCCAACGCTGTTCTACTTTGTTGATCCCTTTCCAATAGGAATTGTCCATGTCTGCAAAATAGCTATTAGTTGCTGTAATCACCTCCTCGTTTGAATAAAATCTTTGTCTCACCAGCCATTTCTTCAAAATGGAGAACAAATAGTAGTCTGAGGGAGCCAAGTCTGCAGAGTAGGGGGGATGTGAATTTTAATTTTGAGACCACAACTGCTGAGGTGTGTGCTGGTGCATTGTCGATATGGAAAAGGACTTTTTTGCGGTCCAGTCGCCGGCGTTTTTCTTGCACCTGGGTTTTCAAACGGTCCAATAACGATGAATAATATTCACCTGTAATAGTTTTACCCTTTTCCAGATAGTCGATTATGATTATCCCATGTGAATCCCAAAATACAGTGGCCATAACCTTTCCAGTCAAAGGAATGGTCTTCGCCTTTTTTGGTGCAGATTCTCCCTTGGTAACCCATTGTTTAGATTGTTGTTTGGTCTCAGGAGTATAGTAATGTGTCCATGTTTCATCCACAGTGACGAAATGACGCTTAAAGTCCTGCGGATTCTTCCTGAACAGCTGCAAACCATCCTTGCAACACTTCACACTATTCCGTTTTTAATCAAGCGTGAGCAACTGCAGAACCCATCTTGCGGATAGCTTTCTCATGTCCAAATGTTTATGCAAAATATTATGTACCCATTCATTCGAGACGCCCACAACACTAGCAATCTCATACACCTTAACTCTTCTGTCATCCATCACCATATCATGGATTTTGTCAATGATTTCTGGAGTCTTAACGGTCACAGGGCGTCCAGAACGTTCAGCATCACTTGTGCCCATATGGCCACTCCGAAAATTTTGAAACCACTTATAAACTGCTCTAATCGAAAGTGCAGAGTCACCGTAATGCTTATTAAGCTTCTCTTTAGTCTCCTGAGGCGTTTTGCCTTTCATAAAAGTAATGTTTAATCACCACACGAAATTCTTTAAAGTCCATTTTTTGACAATCACTTGATTTCCTTGATTCACACGAATGCCAAACACAAAGAAATAGACCAATATGGCTGAAACTCGGTGTGTGTTCTATCCAAAGATGCTACTATCTAAACATGACCTCGATACTAGAGAGTCTGTATAGAGGCTCTCTACTCGATACGCGCTGTTAGTGCCATCTCTCGGCCTTTGCACGGACTTTTCAAACGCCCCTTGTACTTGCGCAGTGTTTATTGCCTACATACGGGCCTATCATTTGGAGATTAGACGTGCAAGTGGACGATGAATGTTGCAACCACAGAATAAAAAATTGAAATGATCCTAATTTATGGAGAATGTAGGAGAAATGTTGAGACTGCTGTTGTCTTGTATGCCGAGCGTTTCCCGAAGAAACCTTCCTCTCGTTCGTTCTTTTACTAGGTTGTGAACGCCCTTATGTCAGATGGCAGCGTACCGAACGGGAAAAGGAAACGGATCATACTTGCTACAGTAGAACTAATGAAATAACTGTACGTGCACCACAATCCACAGGTAATCGCCCGGCAATTACTTCGCGATTCCGGTATGTCCGTAGGTATTATTGTCACAGTACTGCATCGTCGTTTCCCATGAGATTACATTCGGAAACCATGTTAGGGCTACCAGCACGGATTACTGGAACGTAGACGATACCCAATGGTTACGGCAAGTTGGCCATCAACGTCCTTGGTCGGTTAACGTATGGTGTGCCATCATAAGGAACAAACTCATTGGTCTGTATTTTATCGACGGCCGTTCAGTGAACGCAAATATGCGAACTTTCCTGAAACAGGAACTACCGATACTACTGCAGAATGATGCCCTGGATGTTCGACAACGTCTGTGGCTTCAGGATGACGGTTGCCCAACGCATTACGCAATTGAAGCACGGGAGGTATAGCCCGTGTTTACACTGGTCGGTGTATCGGCAGAGGTGGCCGTATTAAATGACCGGCTAGGTCGCCGGATTTCTTTCTGTGGCGATATTTAAAAGATAAGGTGTACCCGCAAGTGCCAGCAGGCCTGAAGACATGGTCGACCTCACCAGAAACCCCTATGCTGACTTTCCGTCCTGTGTACGGTCATTTGAAAAGCGGATCACTAAGTGTATTGAAATTGGCGGTACAACATTTGGACACATACTCTAATTGGAAAATTGTAAGATATGAGTTCCGCCTTTTTGCAAACACACTGTTTTTTCTTTTTACTCAAACCTGTTTCAGCTACTAATCGACAGAGAGGTTTTGTTTGCTGAAAATATGATTTTACGTTATATGCTTTTGCAGGACCAACTGTATGGTGTCCTGCACTGATAGCTTGTCATATTTTCTTGTGAGTGGACCTTCTTTTTTTTCGTTCCGAGGACACTGCCCACACACATTAATGTACTTGTGTGATTTCTGTCTTTATAAACGCCTGTTTACTAACCAAAACGCGGTGAGCACTATGTTGTTGCGTGAGGAAACACAACATAGTGCTCAATCACAACAAAACATGACAAACTATCAGTGCAGGACACCATGCAGGTGGTCCTGCAAAACCATATAATCTGAAATCACGTTTTCAATAAACAAAAACAGAAGTGCTGAAACAGGTTTGAGTAAAAAGAAAAACCGTGTGTTTGCAAAAAGTCGGAACCCATATCCTACAATTTAACAGCAAACGCGGAAAGAAATATCAAGAGCCGTAGATCCAAAAGATGAGTAATTGGAAAAGTTGAGCAGCGTTCGCCTTGAGCCACGGCCACTGTGGCGCGGTGTTTAGTCCCATTGGGAGGGGCTTCCAATCAAATGTTATGAAATACTGACCTGTCTTACTCTCGCAGCATGGAGGGTGGTTCCCACGCGCCATTGGATATTCAAGGGCCATTGAGTAGCATGTCGTACATTACGATTATGTACCCATCTCTATTCCTCCGATTACAGCGCTACCTGTGGAGAAATGAAGAAAATGTTTCAGATAAAACGTATGTAGATTTTGCCGTAGTATCTTAATCAGCAATAAAAACTGGAGGTCCCCATTGAAGATTTCGAAGTTGCTCCCTGCCACCCACGCACGGGGTGGGGAGGGGGGTCGAGTGTGGTATCGGTGGATGATACCTCCTAGGCAAATAAATTGGAATTATAATTTTTATCCGATGTGTACTTTCGAGATATTTGAATGTCTTCAGTTATTATGAACACCCAGAAGAGCTTTATGTGGCTTGGATAAGATATTTAATCTTTTTTTTTCATTTTTGCCCGTAGCTCATCTCTGTGATTTCTGTTAACAGTTCTATCAACAGTTCTAAAACAGGATGATTCAGCTGTCCCTATGTATGGATTTTTTGTGCAACCTGCGAAGCCTTCAAAGATCACGAACAATATTTTCATATTCTCTCGCTTGCTAAACGCAAACTGTTAATCCTACAGAAAAAAGTAAATAGGGCCTTTTTGTCAGAAATTTAGTGTAGTTAAATTTTGTACTAGGATAATTTTCGCGAGAGGCCATAGTTCTTGAATTATTCAAGAAAAGCGTACAGAAGTGACCTTCAAACGCGTTTTTCTTGACTAACTGGAAAACCACAGCATCCAGAGAAAACGTATCTCAGTACAATGTTTACCTTCATTAAATTTGCTACATAAATGTCGTGTTAATTTTTTTCTGTAGTACTAATAGTTTGCGCGTAGCAAGTGAGAGAGTAAGAAAATTTCACGTGTGGTTTCTGAAGGCGTTCGGGTTACATAAAACCTATAGGCAAGGGCAGATGAACCATGCTGTATGCTTGGATAGGCAGATGACCAGCATTTCAGCACAACTGTACAAAGTCTATGAGAGTAACATCATCGGCACACCGATCGTAAGAAAAAATTATCTCCACAAAGATAAAAAGTGAGCCTTCAGCTGCACAAGAAAACCTTTATTTGGTTCACTTTACCGGTTTCCATTGTCATCTTCAGAAGTGAGATTAGCTAAAATCATTGTGGAGGACGACGTTCAAACCCGCGTCCGCCCATCCTGATTTAGGTGTTCCATGATTTCCCAAAATCACTGCAGACAAATTCCGGGATGGTTGCAGTGCCGACTTCCTTCTCCATTATTTCCTAATCAGTTGGGACCGATGACCTCGCTGTTTGGTCCCCTCCCCCAAAACAACCAACAACCCAACAGAAAATCATTGGTAAGCCAACGTCATAATAAGAATCAGACGGTAGTGTCTTTTGCTACAGAGTAACAAAAAAGAGCGACTTCGCTAAAAATGTGTGATAGGTGCTACGAGTGGCAAACAATTAACTGTCAAATTTCACATCGTACGTAGTATCTACCTCTACATGACTACTCTGCAATTCACATTTAAGTGCTTGGCAGAGGGTTCATCGAACCACAATCATACTATCTCTCTACCATTCCACTCTCGTACAGCGCGCGGAAAAAACGAACACCTAAACCTTTCTGTTCGAGCTCTGATTTCTCTTATTTTATTTTCATGATCATTCCTACCTATGTAGGTTGGGCTCAACAAAATATTTTCGCATTCGGAAGAGAAAGTTGGCGACTGAAATTTCGTAAATAGATCTCGCCGCGACGAAAAACGTCTTTGCTTTAATGACTTCCATCCCAACTCGCGTATCATATCTGCCACACTCTCTCCCCTATTACGTGATAATACAAAACGAGCTGCCCTTTTTTGCACCCTTTCGATGTCCTCCGTCAATCCCATCTGGTAAGTATCCCACACCGCGCAGCAATATTCTAACAGAGGACGAACGAGTGTAGTGTAAACTGTCTCTTTAGTGGACTTGTTGCATCTTCTAAGTGTTCTGCCAATGAAACGCAACCTTTGGCTCGCCTTCCCCACAATATTATCTATGTGGTCTTTCCAACTGAAGTTGTTCGTAATTTCAACACCCAGGTACTTATTTGAATTGACAGCCTTGAGAATTGTACTATTTATCGAGTAATCGAATTCCGATTTGGAACTCATGTGGATCACCTGCAATTTTTCATTATTTAGCGTCAACTGCCACCTGCCACCATACAGCAATCTTTTCTAAATCGCTTTGCAACTGATACTGGTCTTCGGATGACCTTACTAGACGGCAAATTACAGCATCATCTGCGAACAACCTAAGAGAACTGCTCACATTGTCACCCAGGTCATTTATATAGATCAGGAACAGCAGAGTTCCCAGGACGCTTCCCTGGGTAACACCTGATATCACTTCAGTTTTACCCGATGATTTGCCGTCTATTACTATGAACTGTGGCCTTCCTGACAGGAAATCACAAACCCAGTCGCACAACTGAGACGATACGCCATAGGCCCGCAGCTTGATTAGAAGTCGCTTGTGAGGAACGGTGTCAAAAGCTTTCTGGAAATCCAGAAATACGGAATCAACCTGAGATCCCCTGTCGATAGCGGCCATTACTTCGTGCGAATAAAGAGCTAGCTGCGTTGCACAATAACGATGTTTTCTGAAACCATGCTGATTACGTATCAATAGATCGTTCCCTTCGAGGTGATTCATAATGTTTGAATACAGTATGTGCTCCAAAACCCTACTGCAAACCGACGTCAATGATATAGGTCTGTAGTTCGATGGATTACTCCTACTACCCTTCTTAAACACTTGTGCGACCTGCGCAATTTTCCAATCTGTAGGTACAGATCTATAGGTGAGCGAGCGGTTGTATATGGTTGCTAAGTAGGGAGCTATTGTATCGGCGTAATCTGAAAGGAACCTAATCGGTATACAATCTGGACCTGAAGACTTGCCCGTATCAAGCGATTTGAGTTGCTTCGCAACCCCTAAGGTATCTACTTCTAAGAAACTCATGCTAGCAGCTGTTCGTGTTTCAAATTCTGGAATATTCCATTCGTTTTCGCTGGTGAAGCAATTTCGGAAAACTGCGTTCAATAACTCCGCTTTAGCGGCACAGTCGTCGGTAACAGTACCATCGGCACTGCGCAGCGAAGGTATTGACTGCGTCTTGTCGCTTGTGTACTTTACATACGACCAGAATTTCTTCGGATTTTCTACCAAATTTCCAGACAATGTTTCGTTGTGGAACCTATTAAAGGCATCTCGCATTGAAGTTCGTGCCAAATTTCGCGCGTCTGTAAATTTTAGCCAATCTTCGGGATTTCGCGTTCTTCTGAACTTCGCATGCTTTTTCCGTTGCCTCTGCAACAGCGTTCGGACCTGTTTTGTGTACCATGGGGGATCAGTTCCATCTCCTACCAATTTATGAGGTATGAATCTCTCAATTGCTGTTGCTACTATATCTTTGAATTTGAGCCACATCTCGTCTACATTTGCATAGTCAGTTCGGAAGGAATGGAGATTGTCTCTTAGGAAGGCTTCTAGTGACACTTTATCCGCTTTTTTAAATAAAATTGTTTTGTGTTTGTTTCTGGAGGATTTGGAAGAAACGGTATTGAGTCTAGCTACAACGACCTTGTGATCACTAATCCCTGTATAAGTCATGATGCTCTCTATTATCCCTGGATTGTTTGTGGCTAAGAGGTCAAGTGTGTTTTCGCAACCATTAACAATTCGCGTGGGTTCGTGGACTAACTGCTCGAAATAATTTTCGGAGAAAGCTTTTAGGACAATCTCGGAAGATGTTTTCTGCCTACCACCGGTTTTGAACAAGTATTTTTGCCAACATATTGAGGGAAGGTTGAAGTCCCCACCAACTATAACCGTATGCGTGGGGTATTTATTTGTTACGAGACTCAAATTTTCTCTGAACTGTTCAGCAACTATATCATCGGAGTCTGGGGGTCGGTAGAAGGAGCCAATTATTAACTTAGTTCGGCTGTTAAGTATAACCTCCACCCATACCAATTCGCACGGAGTATCTACTTCGACTTCACTACAAGATAAACCACTACTGACAGACAGAAACACTCCACCACCAATTCTGCCTAATCTATCTTTCCTGAACACCGAGTATGTGCGAGGTAAGTCAGCCACCCACTTTTCTCACACACACTACACTGAAGCGCCAAAGAAACTGGTATAGGCATGCGTATTGAAATACAGAGATATGCAAATAGACAGAATACGGCGTTGGGGTCGGCAACGCCTATACAAGACAAGTGTCTGGCGCAGTTGTTAGATCGGTTACCGCTGCTATAATGGCGGGTTATCAAGATTTAAGAGAGTTTGAACGTGGTGTTATAGTCGGCGCACGAGCGGTGGGACACAGCATCTCCGAGGTAGCGATGAAGTGGGGATTTTCCTATACGACCCTTTCACGAGTGTACCATGAGTATCAGGAATCCGGCAAAACATCAAATCTCCGACATCGCAGCGGTCCTGCAAGAACGAGACCAACGACGACTGAAGAGAATCTTTCAGTGGGACAAAAGTGCAACCCTTCCGCGAATTGCTGCAGATTTCAAAGCTGGGCCACCAACAAGTGTCAGCGTGCGAACCATTCAACGAAACATCATCGTTTTCGGAGTCGAAGACCCACTAGTGTACATTAGACGACTGTACGACATAAAGCTTTACGCTTCGCCTAGGCCCGTCAACACAGACAGGACTGTTGACTGGAAACATGTCGCCTGGTCGGACGAGTCGCGTTTCAAATTGTATCGAGTGGGTAGACGTGTACGGGTCTGGAGGCAACGTCATGAATCCATGGACCCTGCATGTCAGCAGGGGACTGTTCAAGCACCTGGAGGCTCTATAATGGTGTGGGGCGTGCGCAGCTGGAATGATATGGGACGCCTAATACGTCTGGATACGACTCTGACAGGTGGCATGCACGTAAGCATCCTGTCTGATCAACGGCAGCCATTCATGTTCACTCTGCATTCGACGATCTTGAGAAATTCCAGCAGGACAATGCGACACCCCACACGTCCAGAATTGCTATAGAGTGGCTCCAGGAACACTCTTCTGAGTTGAAATGCTTCCGCTGGCCACCAAAGTCCCCACACATGAACCTTATTGAGCATATCCGGGATGCCTTGCAACCAGCTGTTCAGAAGTGATCTCAACTCCCTCGTACTCTTACGGATTTATGGACAGCCCTGCAGGATTCATGGTGTCAGTTCCCTCCAGCACTACTGCAGACATTATTCGACTCCATGCCACGTCGTGTTGCGGCACTTGTGCGTGCATGGGGGGGGGGGGGGGGGGGCCCTACACGATATTAGGCAGGTGTACCAGTTTGTTTGGCTCTTCAATGTATGAACAAAGTGAAATTCGACAGTTAATTGTTTCCCACTCATCTCACGTATCATATATTTTTAGCAATGTCACTGTTTTACTGACTGTGTAGCCGTCCGATTCTTATTTTGAGGTTGGTTTACCAATGATTTGAGCCTATTTCACTTACGAAGATGACAGTAAAAACTGTCTAAACTACTAAAGTGAACCAAATAACAGTTTTCTTGTGCAGTTGACGACTGACTTTTTATCTTTGTGGAAACACCAGCCAAAAAAAGAAAAATAACGCCTACACATTGTAAATATACTGCCAGTTTTAGAGCGGTGTATTTAAATATTGTTTTGTTACAGGATATTCTTTACCTGCTTATCCCCTTCAGAGCAAGAATTGAAAGGAAAACGGTGGACGTTCACGCTTGGCTATAAACAATTTGCTACCAGTGATAACTGGAAGTGAGGGGCACAATAAAAGCTGTCCGATGATTTCGTCGTTCGGTTTCTTCACATATCGGATTTGTCTGGAACACTTCATGTCGACTTCTCTGGTTTTTTTTCTGCAAACAACAGCGACGTGGCAGCTGTAGTGTCAAAATTGCGTGGTGGAATTAAACGTTGCAGTTTTTGTAGCAGCGCCGAGCGCCGATTACGTCAGCATTTCCCCTCACACGTCTGCGATCACCGCAAAGATTAATCCTGTTATTTAGAGTTTTGTTCATCAGTTTCAGCAACTGATTCTGAAGAATGCCGATGTGAAGAATCAGCACACTAGCTGCATTAAAATTATTTTTTAACGCAACTGGTGTGCTATTTTTGACATCGGATATCTCGTTAACCCATTCACACCAGCATCCCCCAGTGCCACTGGACTTCTTTTTTGTGCCATATATACTTGCTTCACACAGTCAAGGAGAGAGACTGGACGTGATGAAAGCTCAAAAAAATAGTAAGACCCCTTTACACAGTGAAAGTAAAATTATGTTCTAGTACAATTTGAAAAGAACAACTTCAAAAATCTATTGAAAATTGCGAAAAAATATAAAATAAAAATATCGGCAAACGACATTGTCATTTCGCTATCGATGAAAGATACCCGCCAATATACCTCGATATACTTGCAAACCATTTCGATATATCGATATTTTATCAACGGCACTACCCTGTATAATACACCTCGTGTCGATTTGACGTTTATTGCGTGCCACTTTGATGCCCAACCGTGTGTTCCCCACTCTAGAGGTCATCGCCCCCACGGCTGGGCATTCATTGAGTAGCCGCGGTGTGAGTGGCGCGCACAGTAGCGGCGGGTGACCGGAAGCGGCCGCAGCAGCAAAAAGCGGCGCCGAGTCCGGTCTGGCCGGCGGACCGTGCCGTGAGCGAGCGCGCTGTGTAGCGCGGGCCCGATCCGCTCCAGCGGCCGCGCGGCACGCCGCCCCCTCCCCCTCCCCCGCCCGCGACAGTCCTTAGTCTAGGCAGCCGCCTTCGCCACCCTCATCTCCCATTTTTACGCGCCGTACATTAGCCTACGGCGCCGGCGCAGATGCTGAAGTTGATGAGGAAGCGCCACCAGATGACGTGGGACGCAGTTCCGTGACCTCTTTCCCGCTGCCTTCATTCTCACCTTCTCTCTGTCGCATCCGTGCTGCAGTGCAGTGGCGGTAGAAAACCTGGTATTAGTGCAAGAGAAACTACACCTCTGCAATAGCTGTAATCACTACTGCAGCGTAAAGTCTAAAATTTTATCTGTAAAATGAAAAACTATGAATAAATAAATCTTACACAGCAACAAGAAATGTGAATTTAAAACCAGTAGTACTTCTTGTACTGTAAAAACAACAAGATTTGTGGATGTAAAGCTGTATTACTACTGTGAATTTTGATGTCTGAATAAAAAATTGTTATTCATTACCGTATATCTTTGTTGTTGTTTCACAAATTCCTACCCTTACAACTGTATATAATGGCTGTGCAAGACGCACAAGACATTAGTTTGAAGCATGAGGGAGGTGACGTTTAATATGCATCAAAACAAAATATATGCAATGATTGCAGGGGATGTCGCCTATTGTGCTGCACATATAGGTTTTTGGGAACAGGCGGCGCGTGATCGTGCCCGCTTCCAGAGACATATAGCAGACATGACTGAAATTGTATCTCATGTGCTTGAACAAAGCCACTAAAGTAGCATCTGGGCAAAGCTACATAATGTCTAAATACACTACTGGCCATTAAAATTGCTACACCACGAAGATGACGTGCTGCAGACGCGAAATTTAACCGACAGGAAGAAGATGCTGCGATATGCAAATGATTAGCTTTTCGGAGCATTCACACAAGGTTGGCGCCGGTGGCGACACCTACAGCGTGCTGACACGATGAAAGTTTCCAACCGATTTCTCATACACAAACAGCAGTTGACTGGCGTTGCCTGGTGAAACGTTGTTGTGATGCCTCGTGTAAGGAGGAAAAATGCGTACCATCACGTTTCCGACTTTCATAAAGGTCGGATTGTAGCCTATCGTGATTGCGGGATATCGTATCGTGACACTGCTGCTCGCGTTGGTCTAGATCCAATGACTGTTTGCAGAATATGGAATCGGTGGGTTCAGGAGGGTAATACGGAACGCCGTGCTGGATCCCAACGACCTCGTATCACTAGCAGTCGAGATGACAGACATCTTATCCGCATAGCTGTAACGGATCGTGCAGCCACGTCTCGATCCCTGAGTCAACAGATGGGGACGTTTGCAAGACAACAACCATCTGCACGAACAGTTCGACGACGTTTGCAGCAGCATGGACTGTCAGCTCGGAGACCATGGCTGCGGTTAACCTTGACGCTGCATCACAGACAGGAGCGCCTGCGATGGTGTACTCAACGACGAACCTGGGTGCACGAATGGCAAAACGTCATTTTTTCGGATGAATCCAGGTTCTGTTTACAGCATCATGATGGTCGTATCCGTGTTTGGCGACTTCGCGGTGAACGCACATTGGAAGCGTGTATTCGTTATCGCCATACTGGCGTGTCACCCGGCGTGATGGTATAGGGTGCCATTTGTTACACGTCTCTGCCACCTCTTGTTCGCATTGACGGCACTTTGAACTATGGACGTTACATTTCAGATGTGTTACGACTCGTGGCTCTACTATTCATTCGATCCCTGCGAAACCCTACGTTTCAGCAGGATAATGCACGACCGCATGTTGCAGGTCTTGTACGGGCCTTTCGGGATACAGAAAATGTTCGACTGCTGCCCTGGCCAGCACATTCTCCAGATCTCTCACCAACTGAAAACGTCTGGTCAAAGGTGGCCGAGCAACTAGCTCGTCACAATACGCCAGTCACTACTCTTGATGAACTGTGGTATCGTGTTGAGGCTGCATGGGCAGCTGTACCTGTACACGCCATCCAAGCTCTGTTTGACTCAATGCCGAGGCGTATCAAGGCCATTATTACGGCCAGAGGTGGTTGTTCTGGGTATTGATTTCTCAGGATCTATGCACCCAAATTGCGTGAAAATATAATCACATGTCAGTTCTAGTATAATATATTTGTCCAATGAATACCCGTTTAATCATCTGCATTTCTTCTTGGTGTAGCAATTTTAATGGCCAGTAGTGTAGGAGCTAGGAACAAAGAATGAACAACGCAGAATGTGAAGTAACAAATTCATTTATTTTCATTAATCCAACTTAAAAATAATTTAACATTTTCATAAGCATGCACAACACTATCTCCACACATCTTCTTCTTCTTGAGCTGTTGGAGAGCAGGGCACCCTTAGAATCCCAAGTCTTGAATAAATGTGAACTTGAAGATTCGCTGCAGCCATGTGATCTTCTCCTCAGCTTTGACGTAGGAAATGGTCTCAGGATGACTGAATATTCGATGTGACGTCATCATTTCTTTATAAGGCATACCAGGATCGTCCCAATGGAGTCCATGAAAGAAACGTGTCAACCTCTTTGCACTCCTCCATATTTTAGCACAATTCACATCGTTGAAAGGCCTCGGTCATGCAATTCTTGCTTAGAATGTCTCTATTATACCAGCATCTACTGTGTATCCTGTGAATGGCTCTGAGCACTATGGGACTTAACATCTGTGGTCATCAGTCCCATAGATCTTAGAACTACTTAAACCTAACTAACCTAAGGACATCACACACATCCATGCCCGAGGCAGGATTCGAACCTGCGACCGTAGCGGTCATGCGGTTCCAGACTGAAGCGCCTAGAACCGCACGGCCAAACCGGCCGGCGTATCCTATGAATGCAACATCTTTAAATACGAGGGTTGGAACTTAAATGGTGGGAACTATTTATTCACAACCGACACAAAAGAGTTACATGTTTGAACCTTTTTACTGTCCTTCAAAGTAGTCACCAGCGTTGTGTAGAACCTGTTGCCAGCGATGTGGAAGGCGTAGTATACCGTTAGCAGAGCCTGTTCTGTTAATGGTGCGAATGGAGCGGTCTCCTGTCTGTCGAATCTCTAGAACATTTCTGAAGCAAATGCCACGAAGTGGTTCCTTCATCTTCGGAATCAAATCAAAGTCACAAGGACCCAAGTCCGGGGAGTATGGTGGATGGTACAGTATTTTCCAGTTCCATCGACCGAACAGAGCAGCCACAGCTTGCGCTGTATGCGCCTGCGCATTGTCGTGCGAAATGATAGGTGGGTTGCGCAGAAAGCGTCGCCGCTTCTTTCGCATAGCTGGTCGCAGGTGATGCTCCAAAAACGAACAGTAATACTGTGCATTGACGGTCTGCCGTGGAGGAACGTAATGCTTTAGTATAACACAATCACAGTCGTACACGAGAATCACCGTAACTTTCACCATACTGGGGCTCTGACGCACTTTCGACTTTCGCGGCGCCCCATAAGGACGCCATTCGTTGGATTGTCGTTTCAGTTTTGGCTTCGTGGTATTCGCTTCAAAACTGTTCCAGAGATTCGACAGGCAGTAGACCGCTCGATTCGCACCATCAACAGAACAGGCTCTGATAACGGTATACTAGGCCTTCCACATCGCTGGCAACAGGTTCTACACAACGCTGGTGACTACTTTGAAGGACAGTAACAGGTGCAAACATATAACTCTTTTGTATCGGTTGCGAGTAAATAGCTACCACCGTTTAAGTTCCAATCCTCGTATGAATTGTCTTCACTCATCTTCATAGAAACCTTGAATGACGGCGTTCATACTGCAAGTTATTGAGAAATGCTCTGGGTATGCCACAGCACTTGGTCATTTATACAGCACGCTGCACAACACCAGTAAGTGGGCAATAGTTAATCACACGGTCATGTAGAACTAGAGCATACGCAGCAGTGCGTTCTGGGAAATTTGATGAGCATTCAAATTGGATTTGTACATCTATTGGTTTTAATTTAATTATCTCATTCTGCTTAGAACAGAGTATTACGATGATTGGTGCTGCCAGTTCCTTGAATTTCTGTGGACTGAGTAGGAATACTTCCTCTTCAACACCTTCATAGTAAGAAGCACGGAACCTTGCATACATGTCAGCTGGTAAACTTTATACATTCCGGTCCTACTGTAGCAGTAAATTGTCATATAGGCAGAACTCAGAATTGAAGTAGACTCTGGCATCAGTTACATTACAGTTGTCAAATACGATGGAATCATTTGCTAATTTCCCCCTTTTATTAATCTGAAATGTAAGTATGAGGAATCTCAGTGTTTCCAGCTGCATGGAGGTTTTAATAGGCCATGTTTGCTCTCTGTCGGTAGCTCCGGATACTTAAAAATCTCCCATGAGCGGAAAGTTAATGGCAGATATGTACCGGTATTCGGGTCCGCTTGATAGCTGAGTGGTCAGCGTGACGGATTGCCGTCCTACGGGCCGGGTTCGATTCCCGCTCAGGGACTGGGTGTTGTGTTGTCTTCATCATCATTTCATCCCCATCCGGCGCGCAGGTCACCCAATGTGGCGTCGAATGTAATAAGACCTGCACCAAGGCGGCCGGACCTGCCCCGTAAGGGGCCTTCCGGCCAATGACGCCAAACGCTCATTTCCATTACCGTTATTCGGAACTTTTAAAAGCTTCGACTGCTCCTCGTCTGCCACAGCGATGTGTGGCATTTTCCATGTATTTTTATTGATGATGATCTGATTCTCCTCTTGAGCTCCTTGAATGTATTAGTTGACATGTGTTGCACGCCGTACCAGAATAAGCTGCTTTTTAGCATTCATAATAATTCGCTGCGTATCCTCAAAGTACTCCATTAGCATTTTTAGAGCTATCCATACAGTACATCGCGGTACTCTTCTGCTGTTCTGCCCACACCCTCGTCTATGAATCATCCTGCATTTTGTAAACCATTCAAATCCGAGGTTGATGAGGAGACATACGTTTTAAGGGTTGATACTACGCCAAAATTACGTGTACGATCAGCCTCCACCCCATTAAGTTCAATCGTATTTCCTGGAACAGGGAGGCCAAAGCATTACGTGTAAGTTTTTATCCCTCTGTATGCCTACCATCCTTTTCCTTAAATCATCCATCCAAATATACGAAATTCTTGCATCGAAGAGTTAAAGCGTCTTGGTGTTGGATGACAATCCTAATTTCATCGTTCTTGTTAAATGTCGTTGAAACATAAGGTTTATGTGAGAAGTATTCCTGGCGTTTGATTCGCTCGTCATATTCAACTGGGTGAGATAAATTGAGCGACGATGCCGTTGCGAGCTTCCAAGCCTACTGATTTAAGAAACTCATAATTCACACTTGTAATCACCTTGCGGTTCTGCTGCGAAGTGCTGTGCTGTGCACTGTTTGCGCAAGTTTTATACCTTACGCCCATCTTGTCGTAGACATAATCGTACAATTTTCCTCACCACGAAAGTCAACAAGTTGGATGTTCTGGTCCACAATACACAGCTCCAGATAGTCCAATGTCTGAATTGTCACTGGAAGGTATATAGCATTGGTAGGAGTCTCAACAATCTTATACCCTGTTCCAAACGACAGGAAGAATCCGTAATTGAATGAACCAGTCTATCGTTGAGATATGAGTTCGTTGCAATGTTACACTCAACACAGATTGTACTGAAAAGAAGAATATCCACTTTCTGATTAGATTTGTAAAATTTACTGGGATCTGTCTTCAAAATCTGTTCCTCTGTGAAACCCAGTAGAGGTCCTATTGAACTTTTCTGTGTGAAGTCAATCAATGCATTCACCATCCTTATTTCGGATTTAATTGCACTGATCTTTGCACGGATCTCAATCCTCAAAATGGTTCAAATGGCTCTAAGCACTATGGGACTTAGGATTTGAGGTCATCAGTCCCCTAGACTTAGAACTACTTACCCTAACTAACCTAAGGACCTCACACACATCCATGGCTGCGACAGGATTCGAACCTGCGACCGTAGCAGCAGCGCGGTTCCGGACTGAAGCGCATAGAACCGCTCGGCCACAGCGGCCGGCTCTCAGTCTTCATTTAAATCGTCATATCGTATACACCAGGTTCAATTTCCACCATTTCGTTTTTACCATTAATTTCCAGATGCAGTTTATTGCTAGTCTCTGTGATATTTGGGATGGTGTTGTATGTCTCCAGTCTAATCAGCGTGACACTCCAATCTCCAATGCTTAAATCAACTGGTGGGAAGTAATTCGGACGTAATACAGATGTTCGTTCTTTTAAAGTCAGAGTGTACGACATTGCATCTAAACATCAACTGGTGAACGGATGCTTAATACCTATCTTTATGTATCATTCGTAAACATCAGGAGAAACATTATGCATAGATGACAACAGAGGAATGTATTAAAGTCCTGGTAGCGTCGAATATTGTAGAACACGTGTCTGCTATCTGTGAAGTATCGTTTTAGTTTTTCTGGCGGTTACAGGTCGCCGAATGAGCCAAAATAAATAGTAGACATCTGTATTTCTTGTTTTAAAGTATGCTACCCTTGAGTTCCAGGTCCTCCTGCTACATCGAGAATCACAATTCCGTAGTCTTCTGTTTTCCACATAGTCCTCTATAATGTATCGCGCATAAACACATCTCGGAATCTCGAAATGTTGAATTTCTTCTTAATAAACTTAAGCAGATCTGTATTTGTAAGCTCCCTGCCTGTAGGGCTGCTTGGGGGCTTTTTTTGTTTATGAAGAGACCTAGTCCTTTCTTGTATGGTTTCAAGTATAGCCCTTTCCCGATGGCTGCTGCCTCCATCATGCGATTATGTCTTCGGACCTCCTGCAGTTGCTCCTGAGAGTTCTGTGCATTCTTGAGTGTCCTGGCTATAGCCGCAGCACCCACAGCCAGTGAACCCACCGCTGAGAGACCGGCAGGCGCAGGAATGAGGAATGGAATAATTCCACCCGACGTCTTGGGTGTTGGTGGAATCCTGGATGGTTAAATCAATCTTTTTTTCTCGCTGCTTTCTGCTTCATGGCGCGTTTAGCTGCATACAACGCTGCCAGGCAACAGTTTTTCATGGGTTGTTTGGCAGTCATCTTCTTCCTTAGTGCACTCCGTGCAGCGCTGTTAACTTTAGTGAACTTCTTCATACCCAAGCCCAAATTAACTTTACCACGCACAGTTTTTTTTCTGCTACAAATGCTGTAATGCGTGGACATATACCAGTATCCCTTCTCGCATGTGTTGTCTTAGCTTTACCAGCCAAAATTCGGGCGGCGGTGTGGCGATCATTATTTGCTACTTATGCGATGTTGTGTTCCATACACGCTTCGTCGAGCAGATTTATCCCCTTACCACCGCGTGCCAACGTTTTTGAAGTTTTATTCCACGTCCACAGTAGTTACATCCAGGAAAGTGTTATTCGACTGGTTGTTTGTCGAGAATACCGCATCCTCCTCTAATGCGTCTCCTATCACGCATGTTATGCTATTTTGGGTGTTGTGGTCTGCGCACGCTATTATATAGCAAATCGCCAGCGTCGATCCAGCTGCTTTGTGATGCGGGAAAGCCAAGCCATTTAACTAACGCTCTATTCCCTCGTTGCTGCATGACCCTCTCTGAGATACACAACTCGTTCCGAGCTCTTGTGTAGCTCTTCTGTGTAGAAGCATCCTGCAATTTCAGTACCACTGCTGTCCTTTAAGAGGATTCGTTCTCTGCACTTTGGAAACTGTGAATATCTTGGCTGACCAATTTGGCATGTATGACTTCTCTAATGCTGTCTTGTGTTTTGAAAATTCGGAAATTTTATGGTAAGGACTAATGGACCAAACTGCTGAGGTCATCGGTCCCTAGGCTTACGCACCACTTAATCTAACTTAAACTAACTTACGCTAAGAACAATACAAACACCCATGCCTGAGGGAGACTCGAACCTGCGACTGGGGCAGCCGAGCTAACCGTGACAAGACACCCTAGACCGCACGGCTACCCCGCGCGGCTTGTGTTTTGAAATATGTACTGAATCAGCTACGTTAAATTTGCTATTTGCCTGGATTTAGCATTTTAACACGATTGTATACTGTATCTAGAAGTCTATTATCACGAACATCGATTAGTCTCATTTTTATTGCACGACGTTTGGTTCGATTATACCGTGCAATTATTTGCGGGAGGCTATCGGTCCAATTGTGTGAGCCACGAAGATTGAATCACATCCACATTGGGCTTTCACCGTTCTGTTCAGGCGTTCCACTATACTCGCCTTCCACTGGGTGAATGTCGAGTAGTGATGTATTCCATATCGCTCCATCACGGTCTTGAAATATCTATTTTAAAATCTCGCCGCCATAATCTGTTCGAAGGTTGTCTGAGATTCGATTCAGCATCATCCGCAGCAGTCGCTCAAACACATTCACGACATCCTTCCCTGTTTTCGCTTTCACGGGTAATGCCCAGGTAAATTTAGAAGAATCAGTGATCATTAAAATATATTTGAATCCGTTATTCACACGTGAATGTTCCCTCATGTCGACAAAATCCGCCTGCCACAGGTCGTCCAAACCTTTAAGCATAACATATCTTCGAGGGTATATTTTGCGTGCTGGTTTGTGCAATTCTCGAACTACGGTCTCCATACTTATTTGATGGTACCTGTCTCTTCTACGCTCAGAAATTATTGAAACAACTTCATTCGAATGAGCTATATCACCAGCACTAGCTGATGCCGTGTGCAGTCATAGCTGGTCTATTACCACATTGGGGTCTTCGTAATAGGTATACTGTGGGAGTCAATTGTACACTCTTTTATGCTGAATGTCAATACCATCACCACTGCTGTTTTTTTTCCATCATCTAATGTAGGTTTTATAATGGATTTATATTTCACATTGCTTAAGCTTTTTGGATTCTTATGCAAATCTGTCAAAAGCAATATTTCACGAAACATATCCAGATCTTTAGGCGAATAATTTACAAATGGGTCTTAGGAAAATGAGGTTCAGTAGACCGCTGTCTATCGCCAGACTGTGTCGTTTTGTCATTTGAAGTTATAGGCTTTTTGCCCAGCATGTGTGGTTTTTTACCACTGACACCAAATGTTTTGTCTATCCTAGCGTCGCAGTGACGGTTAATGAAATCGGCAACAGCATCACCGACGTCGTTGTGGAATTTCGCTGAGAGTTCACAGGTTTCTCACAGTGTCTGCTCTCGCTTCAAATGCCCTAACCTCAGCAACCGTAACTTATCACGAATGGCCTTCCTTGTCTCGATGAGTTTATGCTTAGTTGACATCCCGTTGTATACTAATCGGACTCCTGTGCAGTGTGAGGTTTTATATATCCGCTTTTCTTCGTATGCTGCTCCCCATTCTTGGTAACAGCTATTTTCCTTTCGGTTAAGTGGCCTACTTTCTTTTCATTTCCGGTATCCCATTCATGCAATGTTCCGTTCTCAATAACAACTATTTCCCCCTCAGTTAAGTCGTTTACTTTCTTCTCGATTACATGAACCCGTAATTCATAGTATTGTTCAGTTCTCAGAAGGCTATGACAATACATCTCTAGTTCCTTGTGTACGCCACAAACTTTACGTTTGATAGTTTGAATTTTCGCTTCAATGTACAAGCGAATGTTTGTCTATGCAACCTATCCTATCAGACTGAGCTCCCGGCATGCATGTGAATTTATCCGTAGTGATGCGTGCACTGATTTACTCACTTCTTTCCATGGCTATACATATAAGAACTCCTGGAAGTTCCGTCCACACCTTTCGGTTGCTTTATCCAATAATGAGAAACCCATGGTGTTAGTGATTCCAGGAATCTGCACATACATTTAACAAATCATTGAATGACATATCGGTTCCTACATGAGCCTGGTAAATGTGTTTTAGATTCAGATTGTCCTGTTTGAATGCTATAATTAGGTTTGCACTATCCCTCAGCCGTTTTAGGATTCCGAAATACCTACGCCCGGGTTCCCGGGTTCGATTCCCGGCGGGGTCAGGGATTTTCTCTGCCTCGTGATGGCTGGGTGTTGTGTGCTGTCCTTAGGTTAGTTAGGTTTAATTAGTTCTAAGTTCTAGGCGACTGATGACCTCAGCAGTTGAGTCGCATAGTGCTCAGAGCCAGCCATTCCGAAATACATCAACAACCACATGGCGACCAAAACAAAAATGTCGTCGAATTTGATCTTGGTTTTCCACAGCAACATCGTAAAAAAAGGACACTGAGTTTAGCTCTACTTTTTCCGGTGGAGGGAGGTCATGGCTCTCACTGAATGTCGTATATGTGAATGTCGTGTATGTCACACCATCTACACCCAGCAATATCTCCTGTAATAGATGGTGTTTGGACAAGCGGACTCCATCCGAATGTTTTAGCACAGACATGAGAACATTTGTCTTGCCGCAGTTGGATGGACCTACAATTATTGCACATATGTTGTTGGGAAGGACTATGTCATTCTTCTTCTGGTCTTCTTGCACACCGTCACAGCTCCTGTCGCTTACAACGAAGTCTTCATGCTTACCCACCCTGCCATGATACCTGTTACGTAAAGTACTGGCGAGCAATGAGTTTTTATAGAAAATAATGACCACTATGCCCTGTCATGATACCGAATGTCAGGTACTGGCGTACGATTGGCTTTTACAGAGAATTTAGTTAAATAATTTTCTGCTGTTGCATATTTGCAGTGAAAATACTGGTAGCAAAAGCTTTAGTACTTGAAATATAATGAGGAGTAACAAAAACACATACATGGTTATATACACTTTTTGTTAAGTAATCATATATGGGATGCATTATCTCAACAGGTCCTTTCTTTATCTTAACACCTGTACATAATATAAAAAATAAAGCCTTCTTGTAAGCACAGTACTGGCAGTGCATTAGTTTTCGTTGACAGCATACTGACCCAATGTTCGAAGTCGTGTACATGCACACTGTTCATACTTAGATACTCTGCAATGTCTGTATACCCAGCTTTAAAACACAGCAACCATCTTTCAGTGTTTCCAACACAATGGCTAGCACCATCTGTAGACCGAACAGGTTTGTAACTGTGGAGTGCTGTAGATAAATGGATGTGTCACCTGATTTCACACGGTGTGCAGAGTCACTGTATATTGTTGTAATGAATAGAGCTAGAGCAGCGCAGTAAATATCCGGAGGAGGACGGCTCGGATGATACTCGGAGGGTAGTCACCTGACCAGAAGTCTTGTTCTTCCTGCCACCGAACTTCACTAATTCCCACTATATCTAACTTTAACCTATCCATTTCCCTTTTTAAATTTTCTAACCTACCTGCTCGATTAAGGGATCTGACATTCCAAGCTCCGATCCGTAGAACGCCAGTTTTCTTTCTCCTGATAACGACGTCCTCTTGATTAGTCCCCGCCCGGAGATATTTTACCCAAGAGGACGCCATCATCATTTAATCATACAGTAAAGCTGCATCCCCTCGGAAAAAATTACGGCCGTAGTTTCCCCTTGCTTTCAGCCGTTCGCAGTACCAGCACAGCAAGGCCGTTTTGGTTAGTGTTACAAGGCCAGATCAGTCAATCATCCAGACTGTTGCCCTTGCAACTACTGAAAAGGCTGCTGCCCCTCTTCAGGAACCACACGTTTATCTGGCCTCTCAACAGATACCCCTCCGTTGTGGTTGCACCTACGGTACGGCTATCTGTATCGCTGACGCACGCAAGCCTCCCCACCAACGGCAAGGTCCATGGTTCATGGTGGGGGGGGGGGGGGGGTGGTAGTGGATCACACTAAGCAGATTCAGAAGGATGTAGGTTGCAGTAGGTACTGGGAGATGAAGAAGCTTGCACAGGATAGAGTAGCATGGAGAGCTGCATCAAACAGTCTCAGGACTGAAGACCACAACAACAACAACTTATCCACTACATCCTCACTCTGTCTATACAGTATCACTGGAATATTCTGCGATGGTGCGTATGGTGAAGCCCAGTACCGATTTACGTCATGCTGATTAGGACTCCCGGTGCACTTCAGCGAGTCAGGGGCTGGTTAAGTGTTTTCAGGTGACAGTAACACCTGATTGTTCTGCTCCATCAAGCTGACCAGGTGCGCAACAGGATCCCAGTGTGCTGCCGCTGCTGCGGATCCAGAAGGGCTGGGACACGTCGCTGTTGCAGACCCCTGCAGGCTCGAGAGTGTCGCATCCACTGATGAGCAAAGAAGAAAGCGACGATAGAGGCACGAATGTAAGCATCAAGTCTGATCACCTGCACCCATTCATGTCCATTGTGCATTCCGAAGGACTTGGGCAATTCCAGCAAGACAATGCGATAACCCACACGTCAGAATTTCTACAGAGTGGTTCCAGGAACACTCTTCTGAGTTTAAACACTTCCTCTGGCCACCAAACACCCCAAACATGAACGTTATTGAGCATATCCAGCATGCCTTGCAACGTTCTGTTCAGAAGAGGTCTCCACCCCTTCGTACTCTTACTCATTTGTGGACAGCCCTGCAGGATTCTATCCTCTACTGTGATAGTATACGTACTACCCAAATTTGTGGGTAAAACAGTCTCGGCTGGCGCCACAATATGTATTTCACATGTGATAAATTTTTTAAAATGTATTGAAATGGCTAGAAGAAGAAGGGTTCTTGCAGTGAGGAGTTAAATATGGGAAAGAAAGACGCCCGTGTCAGGTAACCCACCTCCCAAATTCAGGATTTTACTGACAGGACCAGTATGCGTTTTAGAATAAATTCTTCTACTGTAGTCAGTGTGGACTAAGACCGTCGGAGGTCTAGGGCGGCGAAACTAAGTGAGGCCCCTAACTGCGTAGAAATTGATGTATTTGTGGTGTGAATTTTGTAAAAAATGAATGATATGGATGTAATAGCTGATCATAAAAGATGATGCGACACACATGTTCAAGAAGTACTGGATTATAAGTGATGTACACGATAATGATTCCCTGAAGTCCCGTTTAATTATAAATTGAAGGATTTCTGGGGCTGTCCATCTAGCAGCAATATCCAAACAGGTATCGACTTCACATAGACGCTTACAATACCTTTTTATTTCTTGCAGTACCTGCTCCTTATCACACTTGGCGTAAACTTCTATCAGATTCACCAGTGTTACAGCGAGAGCATCACTGGAAACTTCAAGTATAAACTTTGTTTCAGGAATCTGGAAAATTTTGCTGATTTCCTTCATGGCCATGTATTGTTGTCACAGTTCTTGTATAAATCGGTTTATGCATTCAAACATTGATTAACAAATTTCTTCGTGGATCAATAATCCAGTGTCACGGGCTCCTCCTTCCTCATTGGTCACTGTTAATGTACATATTACTGCATTTTGTAGTGCCAAAAGTAACAGCATTGTCTATAATTGTAGTTCGTCCCATCAGTAAAAACTCATTCAGGGTCTTTAATATGGCGAGTCCTTTATCCAAAGTAATTTTTGGAGATTGTAGATATTGTTAGACTAAATTGACTTTCTCCGATATTGTATGCCAAAAATTGATGTAGATCAAAGGGGTAAAATCACATATAGCTAGAAGAAGCAAGCTTGCAGATCTAGTATCAGGATGGATCTTGCAAATCTTCCAAAGTGCTCACAATTATTTCCACGTTTTCGTTTATGACTTTAAGTGAATTTTACTGTGCGCAGCAGCGAATAACAGATAATTGTTTAAAACTTTTCCACATGTTCTTTACAAGTAACTCCCATCCGTATGTAGAAGATGAGAAAAATGAGGATGGGAATAGACGAGAATTATGAACTCCACAAAGATTTAAGGAATATTTAGCATAAAGACTGAACAGAGCTTTAGGACTGACTTGTCGAATTTTTCGTTGTAGTCTTGCATGCACTCCTTACATTGACATGGCATTATCATAACCCTGAGCCTTGTGCAACGTAATATCTAGCCCATATCTTTTGACTTATTGTCTGCAGCTTTTCCCAACATAAAAAAGACCTAAGAAAGATTCTAAAACTTCCACACTGCTGTCTTCTCTATGGACGTATGTAATTATTTGACTCATTTGGGCAGTTCTCCTTTCTTCGGGACTGCTGTCAAAAATTACCCCGTAATAATTAGTTCTTTTTAATTTTGCAGTACTTTTTCCCTTGTCATGTTCACCCAAAATAAAAATAAACTCATTTTGTGTCCCTGTTGACTAATAAGAAGGTGCTGTGACCAGCGGACTCTTCACGTTTTAAACAATGCTCTCCCGACACTGGGTCTTCGCCACCGGCTGCGCCAGTTCTAAGGAATTTCTTCCGTTTTCTGGCGAAACGTCTTCATGATCATCGATCACGCAATAAAATTTATAAATCCATAACTGCAGCCTGAGGATTCAAAAAATCCCTCTTTGTTTTGATATACTTCACTACCCTTTTCAATCATAACAATCCTGATATGCTCTAGAGCAGGTACAGCCAACATGCAGTATCACTGGATGAAGAGGCGTCAGAGTTAGATGCAGCAGAAATACGTTCATTCTCATTAATTTTTTCGTAATTAGTATCCTTATCATCTTTTTTTCTGTGTCACTTACGTCAAAGTATTCATTAAAATCACATACAGTCGGCTTTTCACCTGTGTTTGTAGTCTCAACACGAATAATTATCTGCAAGCCAGAGCCTGATTCAACAATTTGATTAGTCTTTCCTTCGCCACGTTTATTTTCTCTATGAGGTGAAAGGTATTTGGACAAAGATCCAGCGAGTGATTTAGCCTCACCAGTCTTTGCTTTTCTCAGCTTTCTTTTCTGAGAGCCAGATGGGTGAATTCTTTTTATTAAAAAGAAAAAAATAGCAACATTATTTTGGTGACGGATCGTAGGCTGGTAGAAGAGGGTAGACCATGATCATAAATGTATGGTCATTTTCAAATAAATATTTATGTGCCGTTTATTATATTGTGGCTGACAATAAAGCCTTTTTTCAGTGGATAAAAGCTTTATTTTTATTTTACTGTCGGGGAAACGATTATTTGTTTTTTAGACATCACGATTCTACAATTTATAACACCTTTCAGTACTACAATAATGTCTTCTTTGGTGTAAAATAGTGTAAAGAAAGAATATAATGTTTGCAAAGTATTGAGGAACTTGTGGGCGTCTGTGTATTTCTCATCTTGACAGTACGTACTAGAAAATTTCGAGATAATAATAACGTGATTACAGATGTTGGCACTTACTTTTTGGTTCCCCTTAGATACAGTACACAACAGTACAAACACTTTTTAAACACACGTAACATGCCACCAAAAAAAAAAAAAAAAAAAAAATCAAAGACAAAATTACATTAATCGTGTAGCATTTCTGATCGAGCTTCATAAAGAATGAAATTAAATGAAGTTAACACGAAACTCAAGGTGTATCTAGAGCATGCGGATTGTTTGGAATTTCACCGTTCTGATGGATATTCCCCGAGAGTTTCAACGGGAAGCCGAAGAGAAGTCCCACGACGGGTACTTTCATCATTTGTCTTTTAAAAAGTTACAAATTATAACATAATTTTATGACAGTAAGGTTGACATTGATTGCTCTTGTTGCTATTCTTAATAGGTACGTTGTCCTTTTATAAAAGAAATCATCACATGATTTCTCCTTTGTTTGGATCTATTATAAGGCTGTGCTAAAAAGTAATGCCTCTGAATTTTTTATGCGAAAACTCTTAAAGCGTTTTAAATAAAACAAACATTATTAACATTCGCCATGTTTTTTCTTCATGTCTGCATATTGATTTCTCAAGATAGACACCTTGACGATGAACACATTTCTCCCAGTGAGAGACCACTTTGTTGATACCGTCTCTAGAATGTTTGACTTGTTGATGTACCCACAACCTCACCCCCGCTCGCACCGCTTCACCACTATGAAAATGCAGTCCTCGAAGTTGTTCTTCAACTTTTGGAAAAAGATGAAAATCGGATGGGGCCAAGTCGGTACTGTATGGAGGAGGATTATCGATGACAGTGAACCCAAGACGTCGCATTGTTGCAGATGTCACAGTGCTCTGCTTGGTCTGGCATATAGTCATGCTGAAGGAACTCTTTGAATTTATAACTCGATTACAACTCGCTGTTTCTCACACACCGACACAGTTATGTTACACACTGCCACGTTACACCCTATAATTCGGAGCGCTCTAGCGGCAGGGGGGCTGTAAATATGTAGACATAGAGAATAAACAAGTAGAATGTTAATAACGTTTGTTTCATTTAAAATGTAAGAGTTTTCACATAAAAATTCGGAGGCATTATTTTTCAGCGCGCTGTCGTATTTTTGTTTTGCGTCGAAAGCCGCCACAGAGCAACCGGGGTGCAATATATTTAAAGGCCAATTTTCATTAGCCGTCACGGCACTGTATTGAAAGTGAGGCTATGACTTAGTATCCGTGATACAAGAAGTGGGTGCATAGTATCGGAATTGAGGAACCAACATCGATGAAGTTTATTAATGGCAAAACAACTTTATAATGTATGTTCTTGATCAGTTTTGTGTAGTAAAGGCCTGAGAAGTGAAACAACATTTAAAAACATTGACACTTTTTAGCTAGCGAAAATATACAGTAAATACAAACATACCAAACAGTATTTATAAGGGAATAAATAGAAGCTGTATACCTTATCCATTACGGTTTTTATGTAACTAATAACATCATAAACAACTTACATTCACTAGAACTGACTTTTTCACTTAAAATGTTGCCGTATGCATTGAAAATTGGTTCATCAATTTAAATCATTATAAGTGGATGTCAGCTCTATTATGTTTTTGTAAAACCTAAATAATTTTTCGCTTTCAGATATCTGACATCCGACCTCAGCGGAAGTGCGCTCAGCGGAAAAAAATATCCAAGCCGTCACATAAACAAAGTATAAAAAGATTAAGAAGACATAGAAGCCCGACATGCACTACTACAACATGAGAGCGGCTAAAATAGGTTAACCTAGGATGTTAGCAAACGACGCCACCGTCAGAACTTTCTTCCCGAGAAACCGTAATGTGACGTCAAAGTCCATTGACGGACTGTGTAGATGCATTGTGGAATGTTTTGACATGACGGGAGGGGGGGGGGGGGGGGAGGCGGGAAGTATCTCGGGTAGGATGTCCCTCATTTCAGGGCCCGATGGTTCGTAATCAAAACCCTACCGAAGAATGTGGTTCAGTTGTTCCAGTCCGGGGTGGTCCTGAGTGACGAAGGGGACACTCCTTTGTAGCTGGTTTTTGCGCCACCCCTCCTATAATGGTGTTCCGTCACCTACCCAACTTCCACTACATCCTAGTCCATCCCTAGCCCGCTCCCGATCCCAACCCATTGCCACAAGGATCATATCCCTGTGGAAGAAGACCCAGGTCCAAAACCTGCCCAATCCACCCACGCAGCACTTCCTATTCCAGTCATGTCACAGGTTTCTCCTACCCCACTCAGTGATCGGGCCACATGTGAAAGCAGCCATGTCATTTACCAGCTCTGCTGCAATCACTGCATAGCTTTTTATATTGGTATAACTGACAACCAGCTGTCCACCAGAATGAACGGCAGCTGCCAGACTGTGGCCAAGAGCAAAGTAGACATTTAAAATGCTGCGGCACAGCATGCAGCTGAACATAACACACTTGATTTCAATGGCTGCTTCACTATCCAAGACATCTGGATCATTCCCTCCACCACCAGCTTTTCTGATCTGCACAGGTGGGAGTTGTCCTTACAACACATTCTCCACTCCCATAATTATCTCAGCCTCAACTTATGGTAACATACTGCCCCCACACACTCCACCCAACAATTTCTATCCCCTCTGTTTTTCCATTTCTTCCCCATTCTTGCCTCCCATCCTGCTCCTTTTTTCCTCACCTCCCTCTCCCACAATCTCCTGATGCTGTGCCTGCTGGCAGTTTAGTCCCTGCACACTCAACCAGGCAACATTTGTCTCTCTTCCCACCCATCTACTACTATCCCTTCCCTTTCTCCTTCGCCCAACCCCTCCAGATTGCTGCTTGCATCCCACGTGATGTTGCATTTCGGCCCAAGATGCTGGAGTTGGCAGTTGTGTGTGTGTGTGTGTGTGTGTGTGTGTGTGTGTGTGTGTGTGTGTGTGTGTGTGTGTGTGTTCACTGATGAAGGCTGTGGCCAAAAGCCATATGTGAGTTTCTTTTAATTGTGCCTGCCTGCAACTTGATGTGTCTCCTTTACGACAAGTAGCAATCTGTTGTTTCCTACACTGTTGATAGATACTCCTACCTGAAGTTTCCAATGTTTACTTTTTGAAGTCCCCTTGTATATTTAAAAATACACAATGTAGTGCTTCGCATAGTGAGAAACAAAGCACATTGACAGAATGCAACATTATGGTTCATATTTGATAAATGAACTGTGTGGCAACATACCCACCCAGATAGTCATGCATGTTAAATAACCACTAAAGGACAGGGAGGTGCGCTGATCCTGGAATGAACCTGTCCAGTGAATTAACAACAAGGACCAGTGTGCCAGTCAGCCTGGGTGTGATTTTTAGGCTACTTCCCACAACCTACTAGGTGAATACTGGGCTGGTATTCAAATCCTATGTCAGTTACACCATTCACAAACATTTAGAAAATTGTCACTCACTTTAACATAAATAACACTACATGCAGACAGTTGGGGTACACACATTCTGTCCTGGAGTGTAATCAGATGGTGACAGGAAGGCCATTCAGCCACACATTAAACAGACCACGCAAAAACCATTAATAATCATGCCAGCCCTGTGCCAATGTAGGAGAAAGGTACACGAGAAAGAAGAAGAACTGTTATACGTTCGAACTAAGCTGACACTTGGCATGGTGGCTGGTGGGAGTGACCAAAAAGCCATTTCCCATTTACAGTCACTTCAATCAGGCACCATGCTGAGTGTCAACTTAGTTTGCACATGTAGTATATGGCAGCTTGTATCATTGTTTCATTTGACTTCCTAATGTCATGGAAATGTGCCACAGAAAATGCTGCTAACTATTTCAATAATTATAACAGAACATTATAATTTCTGAAATGTATCATCAATATGGCAGGCTATTTTTTGTTAAAGAGTTGTTATAATGTACATCAATTTTCTTGTTCTGCAAAATGTAAATTATGATGTATGTCCATATAAGTATAAAAACATGCTAGAAAAAGACCTTGAACATAAATAAAATGGTTTCTTCAGGTGCAAAATGAAATGAGTTAAAATTTAATGTGGCTGACACTGAAACATGTTCAGCTGTAAATTTGCAGCAGTGCTTCAAAGCCAAAATCATCAAAGCCATGGCTTACCAAGTAGATTAAAATGCTTAACAAAACTTTAATATCGTTGGATGTGGATGCATATCAGAGACATAACAGTGCAGACAGCATTTATCTTATCCCTGCACACCTCTACATAATATTGGTCTACAGAAGGCGGATTTTTGCTTACTTAAAAACAAGAAATAGATTTTAGTTTAAAAAACAAATTCCCCTCCACTGACTTCTGTGTATATTTAAATGACAAGTTAGTTGCACATCCCTTGTATGAGATACTGATTGTAATAAAATATTACAAAAAATTATTATTATTATTATTCAGATAAACACACTAAACCACCATAAGAATATTTGCAAGATAGAGATATTCATGATATTAATCATAATTTGTTCACCAATTGGCTATTTAAGGTATAGGTGGTTGGTGGTGGTCTATAACAGATTATCAGCGTTCTGTTACTTTTTATTTTTGAACAGTGAGTACAAGTTAAAGTACATGTATTTATACTTGTAAGATAGGACATTTTATTTTATTTTATTTTATTTTAGCTTCAGTTAAAACAGACACTAATGTCTTCTGCCCTCAGTATTTTATAAAACATTTCTGCAGCACTACAGTTTTAGAAATTTCACCTATCTTTACTTTTTTATATGAAGGCATCACTTGTTACTTCATTCACGTGTATTGTTTCAGAATCAACACAAGGGGAAATACCTTCTGGAGTATGTTTGTCGACAACTGAACTTAGCAGAGAAGGATTATTTTGGACTTCGTTATGTAGATGCCACACGACAAAGGGTAAGTAATGTTTTCTTTTTTTAAATGTATTCTTAACTGTCTTACATTCCCCGTTAGTAATCTAACCAGACTGCTCATTTTGAACAAGCATATGATGTAATGCAGTACATCAATTCAAAAATTAATTAATGTTGTATTGTTTTCAGCACTGGTTAGACCCGGCAAAATCTGTGATAAAACAAGTCAAAGGTAATCACGAAAATAGTTTTATTATTTATTTAAATTATATTTTTGTGTTCCATTGTCCTTAAAAATTAATCCATTCTTGTAACTTCACTCTTTGCTCTCTACAAGTTTTCACCTAGAACTGTATTTTGTGAGTTTCCATTCTATACAATGTACTATACCCATGTTTGTATTCAGCTACTAATCATATGTTGTATACTGGCTATCAGAGTTCATAATATTCTACAAAACAGTGTAACATTATTATATTGATGTATGTATGTCTGATCATATGATCAATTAATTCACGTGTAATGTGGCTGCTGATGTCTTTTCTCTTGAGATTTAATATATCTTGGAATTAATCAGATCTTGGCTGATGATTCACTCTTGTTATTTCAGATATGGATCCTATATTGTTCAGCTTCCGTGTAAAGTTTTATCCACCAGACCCCTTCAGACTGAAGGAGGAAATAACTCGATACCAGATCTACCTGCAGCTCAAGAGAGATCTCCTCCATGGACGCCTGTACTGTACGCCGTCAGAAGCAGCCCTGCTGGCTGCTTATATAATTCAGTGTATGTGGGCTATACTCTCAACACACAATATTTGCATCTACAGTAAGGAACAGAGTGAGAGAGGGAGAGAGAGAGAAGAGAGAGAGAGAGAGAGAGAGAGAGAGAGAGAGAGAGAGAGAGAGCTTGGTGTTTTCACAAGTAGCTGAAACACAGGTTGTTACACAGTCAATCCTCATCCATCCTGTGCTGTTATTTTTATGTTGACAGGACATTTTGTGTTTTCTGGTTGATTTCTGTTAATACATCGAGAAAAATTAATTTTTTAGTCATATTACTTCAGTGTGCAGCTTGGTAAAAGTTCATATTCATACAAGGCTGTGTGGCTCTTCTCGTATTTCTTTCTATGTTGTGATGATGATGTACTGAACTGGATCAATACTTTAAATTGTGACCAAGACATTACCACAGTTCATTAAGTGCCAGTTTTTCCCTTCACATGGAACTATGAGTTGCCCTCTCTATTTCACTCTCGCAGAAGAAATCCTTCATAACCAAAATCCCCACTGTTTATGGTTTCATCATTGCATTAGGTTTCCACAGTTATGAGTTTGGTGAATAATAGTATACATTTATATGTATCAAGAACACAAATAGCTCAGGGTTTGGAATATGAACACTTCATGTCTGCAATGAATAAGATAAATAAATCTTTACTGGACAGACTATGCATTTTACTATGGCTCCTAAGCAGAGGATATGGAGAGTGAAAGCTTGTGATTGGTTCACACCACTTTGACAGCTGAAACTAGGTCCATCTAATCCTCCTAGAGATTGATGCATCACACAAATGCATGAAAGTTGATGGAGAGTTGCTAGAAGGACCAGATACAGCCTTTTTGTTTATTTTTGTAAATAAGTTTAACAACCACTACACAAAACATGGGAAACAAATCAATGTTATATTCACAATGGCTACTTGGTGCTATGGCCTACAATAATTTTATATATGCTAACCTGTCAACAAGCTTAAACATTCTGCAGTGGAAAAAAGTCAGCTAACTATCACAGGTCAGAGAACAGTCAAGTTAAAGTATGTTATCAGCACTGTGCTTTCCAGAATATGAAAACAGTGTCTGTTTGGAAGCTGAGTAGGTGCTAATAAACATATATTCCATCAAAAATTTCTTCTGCTGTCAAGATTACATACCTGAGTAAACCCCACCTGATTTGACTATTGGTTTTTTTTCTGTTGAGCGTAATTTTAAAATGGCAAACATAGGAATTAACATAAAACATTGAAAAGTTGATGTACTAAGTTTGCTACAGAATACATAATAAACATATCTACTAAACTTGAATTTTAAATACACACCCCATAAACAGCTTACAAACATCATAAAATTGCCAGAGGTAATCAGTCAGCTTTATTCAACTTCCTTCAATCCTTCGGATTTGATAAATAGATTGCCATAGACTCCTACTCCACTTTCCTTGGAAAAACTTGTTGGTGGTCTCCTTGTTTGCTTTAGTAAAGGACTCTCTACAGAGAAAGTCTTGTATGACTTCACAATTGGGTATGCTAGAACAAAAAGTGAACATTTATTTTAATAGTATTTTCTGGGTTTTCCAAAGACTAGTCCATAATATCTTACATGGAGAACTAAAATATAATGATATCCATCTTGCATGGATAGAATCCCTTCTTCTTAATAAAAGACAGAGTATCACATTAACAAATTGTACTGTAGAAGAAAATCTAAACTCAAAATAGGTGAGAAATAATGTGATGCCCCTGTTCCAAGGAGTCATGCTAGTTCAGCCCTTATTCTTGGCCTACATAAATGAATTAAGAATGACTGTTATTTTAAAACTATAATGCTCACTCATGACATCCTCAATCTTCAGAGGATATCCATCTTTGACAAAACTACAGGCATATAACTATTACAGAGCTGCCATTTTAGGTCTTAGTGTCCCAAAAAATCATTATATGGCATTTCAAACAGCTAAAAATAAACATGAGTATCAAAAAGTAGATGGTGCTGTACATACACAAGCTGAAACACTGTGTGTAAACTTTATTTGTATCCCTGATGGGTAAGAAGTTAAAACAGGGGTGAAAGATTGATAACTCTATCAAGAAATTCAGTTCAGCATTTTTGCACTCAAAAATATATGTCACTGTGGTCACTTTGAAACAAGTAACTAGCTCGTTTAAAACACTTTCACTCGATAGTGTCTTCTGGAATTATCTGCAGGACTAATACTGTCAAAATTGACAATGTATTTATTGTACAAAATTGAGCAAAATGAATATTGTTTAAAGTAAATTATTCAGCAGCACACCTTATAGAAGTTTCTTTGAATACTGTGGTACTAAAAACCCAGATGATGTTCACCCAAACATACAAATCTTCATCATCATCAAATGTACTTTTCAATACATTTATCCCTTGTTGTCATTTACATACAACAATAAGAATTAATTTCAGAAACTAAATTTCATGTAGATTTTATCTTCTTGCACAGGGTCCAAATTGTGGATCTATATTCTATTGTGAAGGCTTTTAAGAAGCTGCCTCTAGGCATAATGTGAGGCGTTGATAGTCTTTTCCAATTTAAAATAAAGCCTTAAACATACCACATCAATTAGTCCAGCAAATTATGAAAATTTTCACAGGAAGCTTCTGCTTGCAGTAGGATGAGTTAAATTCCCACTGTAAATAAGAATTTCTATTCTGCATATAGTCCTCGTTTGTTTTCTGTTATTAAAATGTTCAATAGAATCCACTCAGCAGCTTCTCTAGGTACATACCTATATGATATAAGGGGAAGTGCTTGGAATTACGTGAGGCAATGTTGAAAACATCTGAAGATGATAATGATGTCCTTCACATTTCAATTTTGGTGATGAAGCTGACTTTCAGCTGCATGCATACATCATTTATCACAGTGTGAGGATTTGAGGAAGAAAACATACACATTAAATTAAAGATGAATGTATTCTGTATTATGTACGACAAGATATTTATGGTCCATTTTCTTTTAGGGCAACTTCATTACAGGACAGTCCTATGCCTGAATATTGACAATCTGACAATGGAATCTGCAGGTTGGAATATCAGCAATATAAGGAAAAGATAGATTGCTACTTACCATAAAGATAACACACTGAATTCCAGTCAGGTGCAACGTAAAGACAGTTACACATTTAACATTATGTCAAAGCCTTCTTCAGGAAAGCATTCTGGTTCGAGCTGCTGGAGATGGCAGTCATGTGGGGACAGGTAGCAGTCATGTGTGCATGAGGTTTGCTTTTTTGTTTAAATGAATATATGTATGTTTCCATTTCTGAAGAATGCTTTGACTGAAAGTTAAATGTGTAACTGTATTTTCATTTTGCTTGGCTGTAACTTAACAAGTCATCTTTATGGTGAGTAGCAGTCTGTCTTTTCATTATATCATTAACGATCTGACTTGTTTTCTTTGCAGTGGATGCATACGTGCGACATAGATTTTCCAGTGAAATGAATCACTGCCTCACTGGCATAGGAGGATTTGATGATTTCTTAACAGTAGCTAGCACACCTTTTATTTGATTGGTCAGAAGGGTGCTCAGATTCTTTCCTTTTAAATGTCACATGTAAGATGGCCAGATACCTTTCCTTCTAACTACATGCTCTAAGTGACAAAAAAAGCCAGTGAATATGTTCGAGCACTTCCAGAAAACCATAGAAATTAAATAACAACAGCAATCACCTCATTGAAGAGTTTCACATTATAACATGGTATCTTGATGCTTCTTGTAACTGCAGTGTTGTTGAATGATTACCATCATGTAATATGTCTGTGATTTATTTAATAATGTTATGTTAATTGAACAAATATCTACTGAAAATGTTACTTTTATTCTTATTACATGCATTAGGGCATTCACAGCATTTGACTTTTTCTACAGCGGAGTTGGGTGATTATGATCCAGAAGAGCATGAAGATAATTATGTCTCAGACTTCAAACTGTTATTAAAGCAAACACCAGAAATTGAGGGAAAGATAATGGAGCTGCACCAAACACAACTCAGAGGGCAGACACCAGCACAAACAGAAACCAATTTTCTGAGGAAAGCCTGCCAGCTGGATACATATGGTGTTGATCCTCATCCTGTAAAGGTAACCGACAAGAAAAAGAACTTAAGTGAAGCAAAACACATTTGTTGTCACTACACAAATAAAGTAGTAAAAATGAAATCAGTTAGTGAAAAGATTCAATTTTAAAACTCCAAGAGTAGCGCATCATTGGTATTTGAGTGCAACGGAGTTGTATACAAATGGGATCACAACAAAGCCAAGATGGCCGCCGAGTAAGTGACGCCAGAAACCATTTCCAGAAAGTTAAGTGATTTAGACAGGAATATAATTTAGTTTAACGCCGACAACAAATTAAATACGTGCATTAGTGTATCGTTTAGTCTTTCCGTTAAAGGTTTGACTTTTCTTTGCGAATTTTTTCAGAAAACACGAAAAGATCGTAACTTCGCGAAGTCGCGCTTAGGCTTAAATTTTGTAAACGTGTTTGTTTCTTGTTTCACGGTAATTTAACTAGTTTCTCGGTAACAAATAAGTAAACTACCGTAAATAGCGTATAACTTCATTGTTTTAATACAGATTTCAGAAAAACAGCGTAACTTTATATCAGAAACTTGCCTATATACATTTGTTTATAGGCCTAATTCTCGTAACGTTTTTGGAGAATCAAAGTTAAAGTATCTCGTTTAATTGTCCTTTTTTTCATTCCATCGAGTGAAATATATAATAAATAGCGTATACCTTCGTTGTTTAAATACAGATCTCAGAAAAACAGCGGAATTTTAAATCAGAAACTTGCTTATATACAATTGTGAATAGGCTTAATTCTTGTAACGTCTTTTTTGATTTTCGGTAATTTAATTGATTTATTCTAGCTAAAGTATTATTTTTGCCATGAGTGAGAAGTGCCTGACTTGCCGTAGAATTGCTAGTTCCGGGGTTTGGTGTGATGGATGCAGTAGTTTTTTTCACTGGGGGGACTGCAGTGGCGTGGGTGTTGGGAAAGTGAATCAGGCTCATCAGTGGTTATGTAGGATTTGCAGCAGAGATAGGAAGATAGTGGAACAGGAGGGGAAAATTGCTGCCCTTCAGGCTGAGCTAGATCAGGCTAGGGAAGATCTGGACAGGTTAAGGAGGGAGAAGGGCAAAGAGAGGTGGGAAGTGGCAACAGGTAGCAGAAGGAATAGGCCTAGAACTAAGTCTGACAGTTTTGTGGTGAATGTCAAAAATAAGTTTGACCTGTTGCTTCAGTTAGAAACTGATGAGCCTCAAGCAGAGGTACGTGTAGACAGGACACAACAAACTTTCAATAGGAAATTGAAAAAGAATGTAGGAAAGTCATCGAAAAGGAAGAAAGTTTTGTTGTTAGGCAGTTCTCATGCCAGAGGTGTAGGCCAACTTCTGCAGGAGGAATTAGGACCAGAATACCAGGTCACAAATTTTTTCAAACCAAGTGCTAGTCTGGATCAGGTGACAGAGGATTTAGGTTCACTCTGTAAAGGATTTACCAGGGAAGACACCGTGGTTATTGTGGGAGGGCCAGGGAACAGCATCGACAGAGATCCTGGGTACAGTATAGAGTGTGACCTGGTAAAGATTGCGTCAGCATCGAGACACACCAATGTTGAATTTGTATCTGTCCTGAGACGCCATGACCGGTCTCATTTGAACTCTTCTGTTGGGAGAGTTAATTTGGAGTTGGAACGGCTGCTTGGATCGGGTGCGGGGGCTCATATTGGTGTGGTTCCTGTTGATTATCTCAGTAGGTGGGACTATACCAGGCACGGCCTACATCTCAACAGGAAAGGGAAGGGGAAACTGGCTGGGGTAATAGCAGGAAATTTAAGGGGGGGAGGCACTGCCATGAATGGTAAAATACCAGTGGTTACAGGTGTTGGAGCAGCACCTTTTTTTAGGATAGGTAAGACAGAAAGATGTCAAGTTCTACGAGAGGTCAGGATTGAAACAAATCTTCAGTTTAGGAAAGAAATTAAACAGCACAATTCTAGCACATTGGATCACCAATCACAGCTATCAATTATAAATTTTCACCAATCACCAGAAATTTTATCTCCACCAAGTTGTATCTCAGTCCTAGGTAATTCCATTGATGAATTAAAGTCACCCAACCCAGTTGACATAATCTGCCTCTCTGAACACCATGTGACCACTGGTATAGGAACTAGGCCGAAGCACAATGAGAAACTCAGACAGGAGAGTACTGCAAATGTTAGAATAAGGAAAGGTTCTCATAAAAGTATAATTAAAAATAATGTAAGTATATTTCATCAAAATATTGGGAGTTTAAAGAATAAAGTAGATGAGCTTCTGGTTTGTTTAGAAGATTTAGAAGCTGAGAATGAAATAGATATACTATGCCTGTCTGAGCATCACATTGTTACTGATATGGATAAGGTAAATGTAAGTGCTTATAAGCTCTCTGCACATGTAATGAGAGAAAATATGGAGAAAGGAGGAGTTGCCATATATGTCAAAAGTTATCATTGTGCAAAAAGTATAGAGACAAAAAAGTTTTGTGTAGAGAAACATATAGAAGCATGTGCCTGTGAGCTTAAATTAAATAAAGGCACATTTATAATTGTAACTGTATATAGGTCCCCATCAGGAAATTTTCATCTATTTCTGAAAAATTTGGACTCTTTGTTGTGCTATCTGTCAGACAGGGGGAAGCAAATTATTATTTGTGGGGACTTCAATGTAGATTCTCTGAAAGAGGGTAATAGGAAAAATGACCTTGAAGCATTACTCGGTTCTTTCAATTTGACACCCGTTATTGATTTTCCTACTCGGGTGGTAAAGGATAGCAGCTCACTGATAGATAACTTCTTTATAGACCAAGATAAGTTTAACCAGATAAATGCTCAGCCTGTTGAGAATGGTCTTTCTGATCATGGTGCACAGCTAGTTACAATATATGACATAGCTCCATTCAGCAATACTAAACAGTCCTCCAAAGTAGTACGTTCAGTCAACGATTTAACAATTGCAAATTTCAGGGAAAGCCTACTACAGTTAGACTGGGATGAGGTGTACTGTGAACCTGATGCCAATTTAAAATATAATTTATTTCATGACATTTTTGTAAATGCATTTGAAAACTGCTTCCCCAAGAAAATAGTTAAATATACTCGTAAGAAACCTTGTAACAAACCATGGCTTACTAAGGGTATAAAAATATCTTGTAACCGGAAAAGGGAAATGTATCTGACAGCAAGAAAGAGTAGTGACCCAGAAACTATCAAAAATTATAAAAACTACTGTGTTATATTAAGAAAAGTTATTAAAAAATCCAGGAGTATGTGTATCATGTCTGAAATCAGCAACTCTGATAATAAAATTAAAACAATTTGGAATATTATTAAAAGAGAAACAGGTCAACCAAGAGCAGAGGAAGACAGTATTACCATCAAATTGAATGAAAACTTTACGAACAAAAAGTCAGAAGTTGAAAATATTTTTAATAATCATTTTCTAAATGTTGTGGATATAGTAGGATCCAGGTGTTCATTAGAAGATGCTAGGCTGTTAATGGAAGAGGCCATACCTATGCAATTTGATACAATTGAAATCTCACCCACTTCTCCCTCTGAAATTAGGAAAATAATAAACTTGCTTAAAAGCAAAAACTCACATGGAATTGATGGCATTTCCAGCAAAATACTAAAAACTTGTTCTCAACAGATAAGTAAGATTCTCAGCCACCTGTGTAATAGCTCTCTGGAACAGGGCATTTTCCCTGATAGACTGAAATATGCTATTGTTATACCTTTGCATAAAAAGGGGGATAGATCTGATGTCAACAACTACCGTCCAATCTCCCTTCTAACAGCTTTATCCAAAATTTTTGAGAAAGTAATGTATTCAAGAGTAGCTTCACATATCTGTAAAAATGAAGTACTAACAAAATGTCAGTTTGGTTTCCAGAAAGGTTTTTCAACAGAAAATGCCATATATGCTTTCACCAGTCAAATTTTGAATGATCTGAATAACCGAACACCTCCCATTGGGATTTTTTGTGATCTCTCAAAGGCTTTTGATTGTGTAAATCATGAAATTCTGCTACACAAGCTCAAGTATTGTGGCATGAGTGGGACAGTGCACAAATGGTTTAATTCGTACCTAACTGGAAGAGTGCAGAAAGTTGAAATAAGTAGTTCTCGTAACATGCAAAGATCAGCACATTCCTCAAACTGGGGAACTATCAAGAATGGGGTTCCACAAGGGTCAGTCTTGGGTCCTTTGTTGTTCTTATTATGTATTAATGACTTGCCATTCTATATTCATGAAGAGGCAAAGTTAGTTCTCTTCGCTGATGATACAAGTATAGTAATCACACCTGAGAAACAAGAATTAACTGATGAAATTGTCAATACTGTCTTTCAGAGAATTACTAAGTGGTTCCTTGTAAACGGACTCTCACTGAATTTTGATAAGACACAGTACATACAGTTCCGTACAGTGAATGGTATGACACCATTAATAAATATAGACCTTAATCAGATGCATATAGCTAAGGTAGAATATTCCAAATTTTTAGGTATGTCCATTGATGAGAGATTAAATTGGAAGAAACACATTGATGATCTGCTGAAACGTTTGAGTTCAGCTACTTATGCAATAAGGGTCATTGCAAATTTTGGTGATAAACATCTTAGTAAATTAGCTTACCACGCCTGTTTTCACTCATTGCTTTCATATGGCATCATATTTTGGGGTAATTCATCACTGAGGAATAAAGTATTTATTGCACAGAAGCGTGTAATCAGAATAATAGCTGGAGTCCACCCAAGATCATCCTGCAGACATTTATTTAAGGATCTAGGGATATTCACAGTAGCTTCTCAGTATATATACTCTCTTATGAAATTTGTTATTAGCAACCAAACTCAATTCAAAAGTAATAGCAGTGTGCATAACTACAATACTAGGAGAAAGGACGATCTTCACTTTTCAAGATTAAATCTAACTTTGGCACAGAAAGGGGTGAATTATACTGGCACTAAAGTCTTTGGTCACTTACCAAACAGTATCAAAAGTCTGACAGATAACCAACAAGTATTTAAGAAGAAATTAAAAGAATTTCTGAATGACAACTCCTTCTACTCCAAAGAGGAATTTTTAGATATAAATTAAGAAAAAAAAATATTAAAAAAAAATAAATAAAAATAAAAAAAACACAAAAAAAATAAAGTTGTTATATTAACTTAAGTATGTTGTTAAATTAACCTAATTATGTCATGTATTGGAAAATTCGACTTGTTCCACATCATTACGAAATATCGTATTCATGATCCATGGAACTAGTATTAATCTAATCTAATCTAATCTAATCTAAGCAGAGCACAGGAGGTTATTCAGGACCAAGGCCATTACAACATTAAAAATGCAGTTTTTTGAGTCACACTAGATAACTGAAAGAGTAAAATTGTAGAGCTAAAAAGGCATACATTATGAAAGTATAAAAATAAGATTATAATTGAGAAGCATAAAATAGTGAAAATATCCAAAAATATTGTAGCCAGGGTTAATGTAATGTGTTAAAGAAACTGATAATGCCTGATAAGAATATCATATGTGATTTTCTAATATAGGAAACTAATTTTGTGGGGAGAAGGTGCCATATGGTAAAGCATTGATAGGAAGCAAAAAGAAGAATATATGGAAAAACCAATTTGTATGCAGGTTAACACTGTTAAGAAATATGTGAGAACAGAAATGTAAATAATGTGATGCACAGATCAGAAATATTGTATATATTAAGTACTGTAGTGTGTCTGTTGTGTTGAATGTGATTTGTTCAATGAAGATTTGATATTTTTCTTCTTTGCCTGTCATTTCCTCAAACCATTCCCTTGAATGCAGTGATGAAAGACATCCTCTCTTCCTTTTTTGATTATTGCTGTAAGGAAATGTAACGCTGCTTTTCTTGAATAATGTGCAAACACCTTTTATATATAGTCACACACACTTCGTATATTGTCCAGCAACATACACATCATCAACTACATAACACCAAGCATCTGACTAATCGAAATGCCCAACATGAAACCTTTACATACAAGTCTATCCAAAGAAAAAATTAATCAGATTAACATTTCTTTTGTTTAAGTAAACATCATGACTATTGTCAAAAATATATGTATTCTCTGAGGACTTCATGCTTCTCCAAAGTAGGATGGCAATGCTAGGAGTTCCTACATTCATTTCCACACAGATATTTCCCCTCATGAAATTACTGCAATCCGCACCCAAACTAGAAGACGTGTGTCTCCACAACACAGTTCACCACATGTAAATAAAGTAACAATTTGCACAATATTTGTGCCCTCCTCTCCTCCTGATTAGATTAGATTAGATTAATACTAGTTCCATGGATCATGAATACGATATTTCGTAATGATGTGGAACGAGTCGAATTTTCCAATGCATGACATAATTAGGTTAATTTAACAACATACTTAAGTTAATATAACAACTTTATTTTTTTGTGTTTTTTTGTTTTTCTTTATTTTTTATTTTTATTTTTTTTAATATTTTTGTTTTTTTTTCTTTTTTTTCTTAATTTATATCTAAAAATTCCTCTGTGGAGTAGAAGGAGTTGTCATTCAGAAATTCTTTTAATTTCTTATTAAATACTTGTTGGTTATCTGTCAGATTTTTGATACTATTTGGTAAGTGACCAAAGACTTTAGTGCCAGTATAATTCACCCCTTTCTGTACCAAAGTTAGATTTAATCTTGAATAGTGAAGATCGTCCTTTCTCCTAGTATTCTAGTTATGCACACTGCTATTACTTTTGAATTGGGTTTGGTTGTTAATAACAAATTTCATAAGAGAGTATATATACTGAGAAGCTACTGTGAATATCCCTAGATCCTTAAATAAATGTCTGCAGGATGATCTTGGGTGGACTCCAGCTATTATTCTGATTACACGCTTTTGTGCAATAAATACTTTATTCCTCAGTGATGAATTACCCCAAAATATGATGCCATATGAAAGCAATGAGTGAAAATAGGCGTAGTAAGCTAATTTACTAAGATGTTTATCACCAAAATTTGCAATGACCCTTATTGCATAAGTATCTGAACTCAAACGTTTCAGCAGATCATCAATGTGTTTCTTCCAATTTAATCTCTCATCAATCGACATACCTAAAAATTTGGAATATTCTACCTTAGCTATATGCTTCTGATTAAGGTCTATATTTATTAATGGCGTCATACCATTCACTGTACGGAACTGTATGTACTGTGTCTTATCAAAATTCAGTGAGAGTCCGTTTACAAGGAACCACTTAGTAATTCTCTGAAAGACAGTATTGACAATTTCATCAGTTAATTCTTGTTTCTCAGGTGTGATTACTATACTTGTATCATCAGCGAAGAGAACTAACTTTGCCTCTTCATGAATATAGAATGGCAAGTCATTAATATATAATAAGAACAACAAAGGACCCAAGACTGACCCTTGTGGAACCCCATTCTTGATAGTTCCCCAGTTTGAGGAATGTGCTGATCTTTGCATGTTACGAGAACTACTTATTTCAACTTTCTGCACTCTTCCAGTTAGGTACGAATTAAACCATTTGTGCACTGTCCCACTCATGCCACAATACTTGAGCTTGTGTAGCAGAATTTCATGATTTACACAATCAAAAGCCTTTGAGAGATCACAAAAAATCTCAGTGGGTGGTGTTCGGTTATTCAGATCATTCAAAATTTGACTGGTGAAAGCATATATGGCATTTTCTGTTGAAAAACCTTTCTGGAAACCAAACTGACATTTTGTTAGTACTACATTTTTACAGATATGTGAAGCTACTCTTGAATACATATAATTTGCAAGTATCATTTGTCAGTAACAATATGTAGGATTCACTCTTTTATTACCATACCATATTTAAAATATAATAACTGATTTGAGATTTTCTTACATTGTGTTCTATTAATTGCTTTGTTTTATTTTAGCTACTATTACCATACTTTTACAGGGTCTTGTTCTTGCTGTTGTATATCAAAGTATTTTATTTTACTGATGGACACAAAAAAGATGTGTTTATTAACAAATAAAACATTACTGTGAAAGTATGTTGGTAGTATTTCATAAAACTTACTAACGTCTTCAAAGAAAATAATTGTCTGTGATGAAATTTCAATTACCTAGAAAACAGCTAATTTCAATGCTTCTAAAAGCAGCAGACTGATGGACATATACAAAAACTGACAGGTAAACCTAATTTTGCGTTGCTACGCTTTGAAAAATACAAGGATTAGGAGGAAACTTGATTTTCCAAAACATACTATGAAGTCATCACTAATAAAGAATGGATAAGGCTCAACAGTAAAAATGTTCTGCAATATAGATACCTGCACATGCTGTAGAGGACTCTTCAAAGATCTTAGAGTTCCCACATTCACTTTCCAAAACATTTAACCTGCAATAGTATTTGTTACTAAATCTGTTTTTGGTGAACCATGATTTACACAACCAAATACAAGACATAAAATTAAGTTTCATGTAGAGTTTACCATCTTGTCTGGGGTTTGGAGTAGGAGTCTGTATTCTGATATGAAGTTTCTCAGCAAGCTGCCATGAGACCAAAACAAGAAATTGCTCATAAATTCAAAGAAAAGTAAAAACACACCTTATTAGCCACTCTTTCAACAAATTATTTGATTACCTAGCTTTAGAGATTAAAGATTCCTCTTGTTGCTGTATTATAAGTTGCAATGTACTGTTCTTGTGGCATGTGGATTGTAGTAGCTAGTTTCAAATCAGCTGCAGTTATGATAATTTTACTGGATTAAATGTAGCTAGATAACAGCACAATTAATTTATAGTAGTTTAATGGCAGTTAATTATTAATATATATTTTTAATGGGTGGATTCACAAAGTGAATGCATACCTAGAATTGTTCCACATCCCTGAAGGGTCTTCTTCATGACTGGATCCCAGGAATTGATGAATGCATTTACAATAAGAAACAGTATTGTCCAGTGGATATTAAGCTCACAGTAGGAGTTGTACAGAAGCTATTTAATTGGCAGAGCAGTATATTTATTCAAGATAGCTATTTTATTGTTTAATTTTACTAACAAGGAATTGTGCCTACTCACCATCATTGATTTCATCCAAATTAATGGTATTTGCAGGACTTGACCAGAAATGAAAGTGACAGAAGTGGGCACCCCAGACGGCTGAGTGTTTAGAAAAAAAAAATGTATTTTTGGTGTGGATCAGGCAAGGGATGAGCTGTTAACATTAGAAGAGCTTCCAGGCAGTCATTGGTGTAGTGGAAAGAGTACAGAGTGGTAATCAAAAGGTCAGGAGTCGAATCCCTAAGCAGATTTTTCTTTATTTTCAGATTTTTCATTTCTTTACACTGCAAGTAAACTGGAGTTCTTAATATAATGTATTTCTTAATATTTTCATAAAAGGCACACAAACGAAATCCAAAAGAGAATTTGTGTTAGCAAATAAATTTCCAGGAAGAGGGTGTACTTACAATGCCCAAGAGGACTCTGCAAGGAACATTCCAAGAAGGGATTTTAATTAAAGCGTACAGGACATTGTATTCCATTAGTTTCATTTTGACCGTCATGCCACTGCATGCATGTGTTGTGTGCTCAAACCGTGCGATGAAAGAGAACCCATGATTAGTGTAAACCAAGTCTGTTTTTGTGTAGCAATCCTTTTCTTGAAATTTATTTACAGAATCCTTGTGGGTCCAGTAACTACCATCCTCCCTTGGCAATTTATTTGCTATCTCAAATTTGCCTTTCCATATCTTTTATGAAAATATTAGTGAATATAATATATTGCTGTTGAGCTTATTTTGGTTTATTTGCAGTGTGCGTAACTTAAAAATAGGCAGTAAAAAAAAAAGAAAACGTTCTGTGTAGGGACTCAATCCAAGGACCAAGTGTTAACCATTATGTACTTTTTCCACTGAGCCAGCCACTACCTGGTAACCACAGTAACATTAATGGCTCATACCAGGCCCAACTTATGCAGAAATGTTATTTTTTTCTATATTAGCCATCTGGAGCTCCTACAGCTATCACTTTCATTTTCAGCCAAACCCTACAAATGGCATGAATTTGGGCAAAATCAATGATGCTGAGTAGGTGTGATCCCCTTGCAAGACAAATTTAGCCTGACTTTATAGCAGTGTAACAACTGTTAACTACTGATGCAGTAGCTAACAACATTTTCTCTCTGTTAATGCAAAACTCGGGTTGTCCATATCCATTAGGGCTCATTACAGTGGAATATACAGAATGTGATAGTTGAATGAGTGGATGGATGAATGAACAAATGAATGAATGCACAGCAGGACAGTGGGGAGAATAAGACCGAAGTAAAGAAAAAATATATTAAAGAAAAACAGAGAAGAAAGGCAAATAAATAAAAATATCTTATTAAATGTGGAGAGATACAGAAATAATGGAGAAAGAAAGAAGTGTTGCCTGTAGGAAAACAGCAGAAATTATGATGGGATTGCAGAAGTAGATAATTGACAAATCATTGTCAATATTAATTGCATGGGAAAGATTTGGAGCAAATGGTGAACTGCCATGTAGTTTGTGTCCGGGATTTGAACTGTTCTTCAGTCATTTGCAGATTTGGTTTCAGGTGGTATCATTCTACTGCTGATAATTTGGTCCTGTTTGGTTGCTTGATTGATTTTTATTTGGTTCCATTTGACTATATTTTGTACAGTGCGAGAACACAACAAACTTTTCTATGCATGCATCAAATAATAGATGTTTCTTCCAACCTAAGGAAACCTAAATCACTACGTGGAGATACAACATTGTTGGATAGCCCTATGAACTGGGCAGTATTTTCTGCTCTTCATGCAGTGGTCTCACTCTACAAATGCTATTTTACATGTAGACAACAATATAAGGAAAAGATAGATCACTACTCACTGTAATATGACATGGTGAGTTGCAGACAAGCACAACAAAACGACAGTTACACATTTAGCTTTAGGCTAAAGCCTTCTTCAAAAACGGAAACACACACACGGAGGCTGTGGGGCAGGGAGGGGGAAAAGGGGGGGGGGGGGGGATGGGGAGTGAAAAAGGAGAGAAGTGGGAAAGGGGAAAGACAGGTGGGTGTGATGGCAGAGGGTGGCACACAAAGAGGAAAAGGAAATTTGTGGTAAGGATTATGGGACCAAACTGCTGAGGTCATCGGTCCTTAGGCTTACACACTAATTAAACTAACTTTAACTAACTTACACTAAGGACAACACACACACCCTTGGCTGAGGGAGGACTCGGAACCTCTGGCGGGGGTAGCCGCATGAACTGTGACAAGACGCCTCAGACCGAGTGGCTCACACAAACAGGGTGAGAGGATGCGAGTAGGGAGGAGGTGATAGGACAGAGGGAATGAAAACTGTTGGGTGGAGGGTATGGGGCAGTGGGTTACTGTGGGTTCAGGTCACAATAACTTTTGTGAGTCTTTAACAGTATGGCCTTTCTTCATATTTACTTCCATCTGTGTTTCACTTTATGGCATTTTATTATGAAATTGCATACAAATCTAAGTTTTAAATGTTGGTACTTATAGTTATGATAAATACCAATCTCCTGTGGTGAAAAGTAGCACAGTAGTAAAAATAATAAAGCTGTTTTTCCTAACTATAGATCACTGTTTTCACATATCTGTGAAATAAAATATGTTTGGCAGTAGTTTTATTAGATAGTGAACCATTTTTTCAACAAATTTTCATTTCTATCCTACTATCCCAACATATATTTTCATTTCACATATCATCAAATGAGGTAATACTTTCCCATATATGTTAACTACAAATTTTGTATGTGTGTCGTACTATTTTTAGGTTCAGATACACCACGAAATGTTTGTTTCAGGATCACAGAGGAAACCAGTTATATCTTGGGATAAACCATTGTGGTATCTTAACATTCCAAGGCAGTCGCAAGACACATCACTTTCGTTGGAGTGAGGTTCAGAAAATAAATTATGAAGGGAAAATGTTTATTGTTCACCTTACATATAATGAGGTAAGATGAATATCATCACTTGATGTTTCACATAGCTAAATAATTATTTCACAGGCAGTGCAACTGCACTAAATCACAGTATATTTCACTTGTCAGACAATTAAAATTGATTTTTAATAGTGGAAATGCACAGAGATTTTTTCTACTATAAAAGAGTGCATGCACAAATTAATCAGAGTCTTTATCTCTGCCTGCCTTTAATGCAAAACAAGTTTGCTGGATAGTGATAGTCTGTTTTAGATTCTGACTGCCAAACGGAAGTTACTGTTTTGGTATTATTTGTATGTTTTGTATGTCATTTTGGTAAACATTTTTTAGAGTATGTGAAAAAGTTTATATAAAACATGTGACCTGTGTAAAATCAATGGAATTTTACTGAAATATGTTCCAAAGTGAGAGGAGAGAGAATTTCACAGATTTGCCGCAAAGTCCCAGAGCACACATCTCTCTGAAAAAGCAGTACTTTCACATAACACAAGGAATTGAGTTGGTTGAACTGAAGCTGAGAAAAGGAATTTGCATGTCAGAAAGACAGATTAGACTTCCCAGGAGGAGGAGCATTTACAATGAAAAGCGAAAACATTAAGTCAAACCAGGTATAAAACGAATGTGGCTGTGAACTAATATGGACTTTTATTTTCTTATTGCAGCATTTAAAAAAGCATTTCAGTACACATTTACGAGTCCAAACCAGCCAGAGGTGACCTTAAGCTGGCATAATATTGAGTACAGAAACTACATATGTTTTATCAGTGGTAAGAACAAATAGTCTTTCAATGTAATGCCAAATAAATTGTCTGCCAACTGCCTCGAACAACTAGTACAAAACCCATGCACAAAATAAATATTTTAGGGGCACCAGTTAGACAGGAAATAGCAGTCATGATCCCGTTACAGAAAAAATGGTCACCACAGGACAAAAGGGGTGTCAAGACAGCTATGAGAGTACTTATATTTTGGTCAAAATGGTAAACAATTACAAACAGTCTACTTAAAATAAGAACTGAGAACATTTGCTTCAGAACCAGCAAAAATTAAGAACAATTACAGGTAAAACTAAATGACATTTTAAAAAACAGTCTAGTTAAGAAGGTGCCAATTAACATAATAAACTATGGTGAAAATACACCTTCATTTAATGGATAATATTGCAAAAATAGTCTGTTATATTGTCACTTCAAAAGAGACTGCAGGAGAACTGCTACAGAAAACGTTGTGCATCCATAAGATGGGCCATGCCCGAAGCCGGCTAGAATTTTTAGTCAGATCTTGGTGAACGATCTGAAGACAGAAATAATAAAAATGTAATTTCTGATTTAAGTACACTATGTGATCAAAAATATCCAGACACCCCCAAAAACATACGTTTTTCATATTAGGTCCGTTGTGCTGCCACCTACTGCCAGGTGCTCCATATCAGCAACCTCAGTAGTCATTAGACATCATGAGAGAGTAGAGTGGGGCACTCTGCGGAACTCACGGATTTTGAATGTGGTCAGGTGATTGGGAGTCACTTGTCTCATACGCCTGTATGTGAGATTTCCACACTCCTAAACATCCCTACGTCCACAGTTTCCAATGTGATGGTGAAGTAGAAACATGAGGGGACATGTACAGCACAAAAGCATACAGGCCGACCTTGTCTGTTGACTGACAGAGACCGCCGACAGTTGAAGAGGGTCGTAATGTGTAATAGGCAGACATCTCTCCAGATCATGACACAGGAATTCCAAACTGCATGAGGATCCACTGTAAGTACTATGACAGTTAGGCAGGAGATGAGAAAACTTGGATTTCATGGTCGAGTGGCTGCTTATAAACCACACATCATGCTGTTAAATGCCAAACAACGCCTTGCTTGGTGTAAGGAGCATAAACATTGAATGATTTAACAGTGGAAAAACATTGTGTGCAGGCAGGGTGCGGGTATGGCAAATGCCTGGTGAATGTCATCTGCCAGCGTATGTAGTGCCAACAGTAAAATTCAGAGGAGGTGGTGTTATGGTGCTGTTGTGTTTTTCATGGAGGAGGCTTGCACCCTTGTTGTTTTGTGTGGCACTATCACAGCACAGGCCTACGTTGATCTTTTAAGCACCTTCTTGCTCCCCCTGTTGAAGAGCAATTTGAGGATGGCAACTGCACCTTTCAACATGATTGAGCACCTGTTCATAATGCACGGCCTGTGATGGAGTGGTTACATGGCAATAACATCATTGTAATGGACTGGCCTGCACAGAGTCCTATCCTGGATCCTATAGAACACCTTTGGGAAGTTTTGGAAAGCTGACTTCATGCCAGGCCTCATCGACTGACAGTGATATCTCTCCTCAATGCAGCACTCCTTGAAGAATGAGCTGCCATTCCCAAAGAAACTTTCCAGCTCCTGATTGAATGTATGCCTGTGAAAGTGGAAGCTGTCATCAAGGCTAAGGGTGGGCCAACACCATATTGAATTCCAGCATCACTGATGGAGGCTGCCAGGAACTTCTAAGTCATTTTCAGCCAGGTGTCTGGATACTTTTGATCACACAGTGTATGTATTTGCACATGACAATACTAACTATGTAGCAGTGTTTGAACAATAAATAGCCTCACAAATGAGAGATGTGGTGTAAGCACCACCAGTGCTGAAAACTGACTAAGAGTACTTAAAGCAAAGAATGTATCAAGCCCTGACAGAATTCCAGTTAGATTTTACATAGAATACCCTGGAGGACTGGCTACATTATTATCTCATATATACTGAAAATATTGTGTGTTGGGAGTAGTCTCTTGTGACTGGAAAAGTATGTAGCTCACTCCTGTTCACAAGAAGGGTAAAAAATCAGAAGCACAGACTAAAATCACCGACATTCATCTGTTGTAGGATCTTAGAGCAGACTCTAAGCTCAGACATTAGGATATCACTCAGGGAAAAGCAGCTTTTCTCAAAGGATCAACACAGATTCAGGAAAAATCACTTGTATGAACTACAGCTTCCTTTGCTGTTGTGCAAATGTCTCTGTCGTACCATATAGTATGAAGCAATGTTCCTTTGGATACGCAGGCGTATCTAAAGGAACAGACTCTGTGTTGACAATCAACAGCCACATTTCAATGAAGGAATGATTCACAAGTCATGCTATATTGTACAACACAGTCGCTATAATACATAACAGTTTTTCACACCATAGTAGAGCTTTGTGACAGTCAAAAAACAATGTGTCAACCTGTGTGGGAATCATGGTAGTACAAGGGGCATTTGAAAAGTCCGGCCAAAAATAAAAACTACAGACTTGTTTGGGATAAACCTATTTTATTTTTTGACATAGTCTCCTTTTAGACTTATACACTTTGTCCAACACTTTTCTAATTTGTTGATCCCTTCCGAATAACAGGAATTGTCCAAGTCTGCAAAATAGCTATTAGCTGCTGCAATCACCTCCTTGTTTGAATAAAATCTTTGTACTGCCAGCCATGTCTTCAAATTGGGGAACAAATAGTAGTCCGAGGGAGCCTAGTCTGGAGAATAGGGAGGATGTGAAACGAGTTGGAATCCTATTTCCAATAATTTTGCGACCACAACTGCTGAGATGTGTGCATTTTTCTTGCAGCTTGGTTTTCAAATGGTCCAATAATGATGAATAATATGGACCTATAATAGTCTTACCCTTTTCCAGAAATTCGATGAGGACTATCCCTTGCGAATCCCAAAAGACAGTTGCCATAACCATTCCGGCCAAAGGAATGGTCTTCGCCATTTTTGGTGCAGTTTCTCCCTTGGTAACCCATTGTTTAGATTGTTGTTTGGTCTTAGGAGTATAGTAATGTATCCATGTTTCATTCACAGTGACAAAATGACAGTTAAAGTCCAGCGGATTCTTCCTGAACAGCTGCAAACCATCCTTGCAAACTTCACACAATTCCATTTTTGGTCAAGTGTGAGAAATCGTGGAACCCATCTTGCGGATAGCTTTCTCATGTTGAAATGTTTATGCAAAATATTATGTACCTGTTCATTTGAGATGCCCACAGCACTAGCAATCTCACGCACCTTAACTCTTCTGTCATCCATCACCATATCATGAATTTTATCAATGATTTCTGGAGTCGTAACCTCCACAGGGCGTCCAGAACGTCCAGCATCACTTGTGCCCATATGGCCACTTCGAAAATTTTGAAACCACTTATAAACTGTTCTAATCAAAAGTGCAGAGTCACCAGAATGTTTATCAAGCGTCTGTTTAGTCTCCTGAGGCATTTTGCCTTTCATAAAGTAATGTTTAATCACCACACAAAATTCTTTTTTGTCCATTTTTTGACTATCACGCAACTTCCTTGATTCACACGAACGCCAAACACAAAGATATAGATCAATATGGCTGAAACTTGGTGTGCGTTCTTTCCAAAGATGTTACTAACTAAACACGACCTCGATACATGCTGGTGGTGCCATCTCTCAGACTTTGCACGGACTTTTCAAACGCCCCTCGTATAGTGTGAGCACTTGGGAATTTAGACACCAGTACAAATGGAGATTTGGGCCACTCCTGGAAGCATGTTTGGATAGCTGAAGCATTTAAGGTGACTGCTCATTACAAACAGGAAATCTGGGTTTGAGTCCCAGTCCAGCGCAAATTTTCATTTGTTCTGAAATATTCCACAGCCAATGTGTATGGAACCATAATTACAATTTGCAAATGATTTCTTTACAGATTGCTTTATTGATACATGATATGCTAAAAGCAGATGCAGAGGAAAAGGTAGATTCCATCTTCCTAGATTTCCATAAGGCATGCAATACTCTACACAACATTGACTACTTACCAAGATACAATCATGCAGTGTATCTTTTTTAATACGTGACTAGCTCAACAGATATTTTACTAAAAGAATACAATAAAAGTTCAATAAGCTTGGAAGTAATAATGAACGTGTCTCAAGGAAGCATAATAGTTCCTCTCAATATACATAAATGACTTATTAGACAAGAACAGCCACACTATAAGACTGTTAGTAAATAATCAGTTGTGTCCAGGAAAGTACCATCAGGGGACAATCATAACGAAACATAGAAAGACTCATAGTGCAAGTAATGACAGATCTGTTTCAGTATGAATAAATCCAAGAAAAATGCCTATAACAAAGAGAAAGAACCTGATAGTATCCTACTATAAGAGTGATGATAAGTACTGGCACATCATGTAAGCTTTTAGAGATAATACTAAGGAACAATGTGAAATCAGATGAACAAAGGAAAGCAGCATTAAGCAAGACAAATGGAAGGCTTAATCTTGTTGGGAGGTTTCTGGGAAGGTGTGAAGTATCTGTAAAAGAAATTGCATACAAGACACAAGTGCAACCAATTCTAAAGCATTGGTTCAATGATCAGAGTACTTACAAAGTAGTAATGACAATAAACAGTAATAAATTAGGTAAAGTCCTGCTAGTATCATACAGGATGGTGTAGTGCTTATTAAGTTAAACAGAAATGCTCAGGGAAATTAAATGGGTATCCCAGGAAGATAGCTAATGTAGCTCTTATGAAAACCTACTGGATAAATTTAGAGAACCTATATTCAAGGAAGACTGTGTGATCACTGTGCATGTGTAGGCATAATAAGAATAAAAAAAAGGTTAGGGCACATACAGAGGTGTATAGACAATAGCTTTTCTCTTCACTCAATATATAAATGGAACAAGACAAGAAACCACTAACATTGGTATTACAGACCCTGCTCAATGCATTCTACAGTGGCTTGCAGAGTATTACTTATACATTGCAGATGTAGATCCCACCACCATCTTCCATCACCCCCTTCCTGGCCTTTTTTCTATTGACAGAATTTCATTATTTACTCTACTACCTTTGAACATTTCTGTCTTAACCTTTCCTTCTCTCTGTTGCTGTCTCTATTCACTTTTCCCTCTTCTTTTTCTCCAAGTTCTTAATTTCCTATTCATTTCACTCCACATTTTGGTGCTTCTTAATACATATTTATTTTACTGTCCTCCTCTGATCTCAGGGCTAAAGCTAATGCAATGCTTCTAGGTGTATCTCTTTGACATCCTACTCTCTCTAACACTTCCCCCTTTATCTTTGCCTCTATGTATCCTCACTACTGATAGGACCCCTCGACTGTGATTTGAGTGACCTGCACCTCCTTTCCAATCTCTCTCAACCTAACCCACTTTCGTCCCTGAAGAAAGAATTAACAACAGTATGGAAAGTTCTGGTTGAGAATTATGAATTATTAAGGAATGAAGGAGATAACTCACTGAAAGGCAGAAGCACTGCATCATTGATAGGTACACAAATGAAAGGTACAGAGCTTTTCTAGATTTCGCAACAAACTTCCTTTTTCAAGCTTGTAGGAAACACACACACACACACACACACACACACACACACACACACACACACACACACACACACATGCACACACTGTCTCCCTACAGTGAGCTCAGTCAACTGCCAGCTCTTTCCTGGGCCACAGTGGGTGTGCTGGGGTGGGGTGAGGGATGAAGGAGGCAGGGAGTGGAGAGGGTTGGGGGAAGTATCTAGTGGCTCATGGGAGAGTGGGGAGCCATGTGTGAGTTTCCTAGGGTTGCAGTTAGAGGGAGCAGGTGGCAGACGGCTGGACACTCGATTTCACAGACTAGGGCATGAGATAGCAGCACATAACTAGCTGACATGAATTGGGCAGGAGTACTGGGACAGGAGACGGATTACTCTCTCTCTCTCTCTCTCTCTCTCTCTCTCTCTCTCTCTCTCTCTCTCTATTGGGTGGGGGTTTGGAGGACTGCGAGTTAGACCAGAGAGCTTATGGGAGCAAAGGATATGCTCTAAGGATAGCTCTCATCTGCGCACCTCAGAAAAGCTGGTAGTACTGGGGGGGATCCAGATGGCACGGGTTGTGAAGCTGCCATTGAAATCTCGGATGTTGTGCTGTGCTACATGTTGTGCCACGTGGTGGTTCACCTTGTTTTTGCGCTACGGTCGCAGGTTCGAATCCTGCCTCGGGCATGGATGTTTGTGATGTCCTTAGGTTAGTTAGGTTTAACTAGTTCTTAGTTCTAGGGGACTAATGACCTCAGCAGTTGAGTCCCATAGTGCTCAGAGCCATTTGAACCAACCTTGTTTTTGGCAACAGTCTGCCAGTGGCCATTCATTCTAGTTGACAGCTAGTTGGTTGTCATGCCAATATAAAACACTGTGCAGTGATTGCAGCAGAGCTGGTACATAACATGGCTACTTTCACAGGTGGCGTGGCCTGTGATGGACTGGAGTAGGTGGTGCTGGGTGGCTGGATTGGGCAGGTCTCGCATCGGGGTCTTCAGCAAGGGTGTGATCCCTGTGGGAGGGGATCGTGGGAATGAGTGGCATAGGGATGGACTAGGATGTTGTGGAGCTTGGGTGGATGGTGGAACACCACTTTGGGAGTGGTTGGAAGTATCTTGGACAGGATGTCCCTCATTTCAGGGTATGATGATAGATAATCAAAAAATCCCTGATAAGGGAAGCGGTTACGTCGTTCCAGTCCCTTGTGGTATTGGGTGACAAGGGGGGGGGGGGGGGGGGCACTTCTTTGTGGTTGGTTCTTGAGATGGCTGTGAGGATCAGGGGTATGTGGGGATATGGCATGGGAGATCCCTTTGCATATTAAGTCAGGAGGGTGCTGGCTGGGTTTACAAAGGCCTTTTTGAGGCCTTGAGCATACTGAGGGAGGGAGTTCTCATCACTGCATATGTGTCTACCATGGGTGGCCAGGGTGTATATGAGAGGGATTTTTTTGTGTGGAAGGGGTGGCAGCTGTCAAAATGCAGGTACTGTTGGTGTTTTGTGGATTTGATGTGGACCGAGGTGCGAATGGAGCCATCAGAGAGGAGGAGATCGACATCTAGGAAGGTGGCACAATGGGTGGAAGAGTACCAAATGAACTGAATGGAAGAGGTGGCATTGAGATTGTGAAGGAATGAGGATAAGTGTCCTGACTTTGGGTCTATAAACCTGAATCAGACCAGGGGTTTGGGGTTTTGGGGAGATATGAATATTTTATCTAGGTGGCCCGTGAAGAGGTTCGCATAGGAGGGTGCCACATGGGTGCCCATGGCTGAGCCATGAATTTGTTTTCCTAGCCTTCAAAGTTGAGGTGGTTATGGATTATGATGTAGTTGGTTAGGTGTTTGAGGAATGAAGTGGTGGGTTTGGAAACTGCAAGGTGTTGGGAAAGGTAGTATTCAATCATGGCAAGGCCATGGGTATGAGGGATATTGATGTATAAAAAAAGGGGGGGTTGTATCACCAGTGATGAGGAGGGACCCGGGAGGTAAGGGTGTGGGGATGGTGGAGAGCCAGTGCAGGAAGTCATTCATATCTTTAATGTTGGAGGCTAGGTTTTGGACAATTGTTTGCAGATGCTGGTCAACAAGGGATGAGACTCTTTTGGTGGGGGCACCATAATCAACCACAATGGGGCACTTAGGGTTATTAGATTTGTGGATTTTGGGGAGCGTGTGGAAGGTGGATATGGGGGCTGTTGTGGTGAGTAAGGAGATCGATTCAGGGAAGAGTTTGTGAGAATGGCCTAAGGATTTCAGCAGAGATTATAGATTGGACTTCGTGGATGGGGTCACTTTGGCAGGGCTTGTAGGTGGGGGTGTCAGACAACTGGCGGAGGCCCTCTACTGGGTAGTCACTCTGGTCCATCAGAACAGTAGTGGAACCTTTGTCTGTTGAGAGGACGATTAGGTCTTCCTTCTCATGAACCCCTCATAACACCCAGTTTTATCCTAGCTAACCCTTTCAACCCTCCTCATCCTCAAAATCTCCTGCCAACACTCCACGAAATCCAGAACCAAAACTGTTGTTAAACTCTCCACCAAAATCCTCAACCCCACAGAAGTTTCAGTCCCACCCAAAGTCCTCACATTCAGTCCTGCTCCCAGGTTTAACCATGTTGGACTTGTGAAAGACCTACTCTCCTTCCCCCACTCCCTGCAGTGAAAACACTTCTTTGCCATCAACCCCTCCAACGAAAGCCCATCCAATCCTCACATTAAATCCTGCCAATCCCAATTCCTACCATCATCCAACCATGACCCTCCCACCTAACCATCCCCTGGTCACCTTCCAGGAATTCCTAACTTTCAACCTGGTCTTACCATCCTTTCCCAGGTCTCTCCATTAGAACATCACCCTTTAGCAGAAGAAAAGACTGCCCTACACAACCTAAAAATGGATCCTGACATGATCATCTTTTCGGCAAACAAAAGTTCCACCACTGTTTTGATGAACTGTAGTGACTACCTGGCGGTGGGCCTCCTCCTGGTATCCGACACCTCCACCTACAAGCTCTGCCAAAGTGACCCCATCCCAGAAGTCCAACACAAACTCCAATCCATCCTGAAATCCTTAGGTCCTTCCCACAACCTCTCCCCTGAATCCATCTCCCTACTCACCCCAACAACAGTCCGCACACCCACCTTCTACATGCTTCCCAAAATCCACAAACCTAACAATCCTCAGTGCCCCATTGTGGCTGATTACTGTACTCCCCCCTCCCCAAAGAGTCTCAGCTCTTGTTGACCAACTTCTGCAACCAATTGTCCAAACTCTAGCCTCCCACATTAAAGATAACAACCACTTCCCTCACCGGCTCTCCACCATCCCCACACTATTACTTCTCAGGTCCCTGCTCGTCACTGTCAATGCAACCTCCTTATAATCATCATTCCTCATGCCCATGGCCTTGCTGTGATTGAACACTACCTTTCCCAACACCCTGCAAATTCCAAACCAACCATTTCATTCCCCGTACATCTATCCAATTACATCCTAACCCATATATAGTGCACTTTGAAGGGAAGGTAAACAAACAAATTTGTGCCACAGCCTTGGGCACCCGAATAGCACACTCCAATGGCAAACTCTTCATGGGCCACCTAGAAAAAACATTCATAGCTTCCTGAAACCCCAAACCCCTGGTCTGGTTCAGGTTTATGAAGGACATCTTTATAATCTGCACCAAAGACCAGGACACCTTATCCTCATTCTTCCACAATCTCAATGCCACCTCTCCCATCCACTTCATCTGGTCCTCCTCCAGCCATCGTGCCACTTTCATTTATGTTGATCTTTTACTCTCAGACAGCTCCATCCATACCTTGGTCCACATCAAACCCACAAATCACCAACAGTATGTGAACTTTGACAGCTGCCACCTCTTCCACACAAAAAAGTTCCTCCCATACAGCTTGGCCAACCATGGTAGACACATCTGCAGTGATGAAAACTCCATTGCCCAGTATGCTCAAGGCCTCAAAAAGGCCTTCACATATAGGCAATATCCTCCAGACCTAATACACAGAGAGATCTCCCATGGCATATCCCCACATACACCTGATCCTCACATCCATCCCAAGAACCAGCCACAAAGAAGTGCCCCCCTTGTCACCAAATACCACCTGGGACTGAAATGACTGAACCACGCCCTTCATCAGGGCTTTTTTGATGATCTACCATCATGCCCTGAAGTGAGGGACAGCCTACCCAAGTTACTTCCATCCCCTCCCAAAGTGTTCCATCACCCAGCCAACCTCCACAACATCCTAGTCCATCCCTATGGCACTCCAACCCCCAATCCCCTGCCACAGGAATCGTACCCTAGCAGAAGACCCAGATACAAGACCTACCAAATCCACCAGCCAGCACCACCTACTCCAGTCCTGTCACAGGCCTATGCTACCCCATCAGAGGCTAGGCCACATATGAAACCAGCCGTGTTACATACCAGCTCTGCTGCAAGCGCTGCACAGGATTTTACATTGGTATGGCAACCAAATTGCTGTCAACTAGAATGAATGGCCACTGCCTAACTATTGCCAAAAACAAGGTGGACCACCCAATTGCACAACATGCAGTAGAGCACAATATGAGATTTCAGTGGCTGGATCCTCCCCACCACCACCAGCTTTTCTGAGCTGCGCAGATGTGAGCTATCCTTACAGCACATCCTTTGCTCCCATAACCTCCCTGGCCTAAACCATCCCCCACCAATAGAGTGTGTGTGTGTGTGTGTTTTTTTTTCCTACAAGGAAAGTTTATTCCAAAAGATAGCAAAGCTCTGTACCTTTTGCTGGTGTACCTATAGAGGACGCAATGCTTCTGCCTTTTGGTGATCATCTCATTAAGAGTTCAAAAAGCTATGTACAGTTTTATCTACTTTTAATTGTGTCTGTTGGCAGAACTTGCAACTTCACATTTTGAAGTGTTTTGTGATACTGACAATTTGTCATGCTGTTCATGCCTGTAATATTTACACTCACTCACAGATATGCAGTACATACTCCTCTGAGAAGCTAGTGACAAATAATTTTGTTTCTGGTGAAACAGTGTCCAAAATCATAATACATTAAACAGACAAAAATTTAACTAAGTGTTTTTTTCTGAAGGCCAAAGACAAGAAACAGATTTATACACTCTATGAAAAGTTTCTAATGAGCTGCAATTAAGTATAAGCTATGGAGATGAAAGCGTTAATTGCAGGCTATTAGTTCTGTAAACTGATTGGAGTTTTAGAGTCCTAAAGGAGTTTTTTTTAAATAAATTACCATGAATACAAATAATTTTCTTCTACTCTAATGGGAAAATAAAATTTTTACCTGTGTAATATAATAAGCATAAGTTGTTTCAAGTTATGCGTCTCTGTATCTGTTATAGTTCCTTGTACATTTAAGTTATTTACCTAATATTTAGTGGTATTGTGGAAAAGTTTCTGTTTGTTTTTCGTGAAGAGAAGTATGGAAAAATATTGTGTGTGTGTGTGTGTTAGCTCTTTGATGAATTAATAATTAGAGTATTTTTCATTTAATGCTTACTTGATTCAGGATCCAAGGACGAAGGTATGTTAAGATTTTCTTTTATTTTATGATTTCTATATGTTATGCATTTAGTAAACATTCACATAATTTAGATCACTTTCCAGTGACTTAAAATCTTGTAAAAGAGATCACAATTGGCTCAGAAACAATTCAGGAAATTCTGCCACTTGAATCAGGACATTCAAAAAACATTTAATTTAGAACATAATATCTAGCGGAAGGAAGGTTTGCTCGTTTTGCTGCCTGTAAAGACAATGGAGGATCAGTGTACATAGGAGATAGTAAATGAACGTAATTAAGACCTGGGACCTATAGAGACTGTTGTTTCCCCTAAGCCTTCTCATTGGTTTGGTAACCAGCTGCTTTGTTGTTGTTGATAGTCTGATGCCAATAGTGCACACCCTTCCTCCTCCTCATCCTCCTCCCAAGGAAAGAACTGATATTTGCAAAAGGTACCATAGCTTCTTGTAATTTGATAACTGTTGGTAGCATTATCAAGAATTTTATATATATATATATATATATATATATATATATATATATATATGGTTAAGGACATCAAGAAATGAAAAAGATGTGCTAGTCATCGCAAAGAAGTGAGGTAGAAAAATGACACTGAAATGCATCTATAAGATTCCTTCAGCTTGTGAAAGAAGAAGTCTCATTGCTGTCATCCACTTACCCTAGATGGCGTGCTGTGTATATGATTCTGTTGTCTGACGTAATTACTCCAAAGACGACAAAGACAATATTTCATAGATAGACCTGATTCAGATTCCTTCATTTCTGTGTCCATGAAATTGTTTTTTTGTTATCCTTCCAGACAAGACTGCTTTATCTCTGTTCCAATTTTGATCCATGTTGCTGTTAATTGTACTCAGAAATCATCTGATTTCAGCACTGAATCCAGTGTTATGTCATTTACCTTTTTTACCTAGTTGCCTATTAGTTTTATCAAAATCACTGAATTTAAAAAAAGTTAAATCGTAGAATAGTAGCTAATTCAACAGAAAACCACTGTCTGTTGTTACTGTAATTGAACCTAGCCAAGTCTGTTCCTTCAGCCACAGCCTTCTCCCACTGTCACCTTCACAACCTAACATAGTACTGTTATTAAAAAGTATGCAGCATATCACTATGACAGAAGCTGAAGAACTTCTCTCCATGCTCTGCAAATTGACCATCTTCAATATCCTAAGATTCACAGTTAAGTCATCAATAGCTCTTGTCCAAAAAATACCCAAAAAAATGTTTTATTATTTAGCCTTTCAACCAATCAGCTCTTTGTTTACAGAGAGACAACTTTTGCTTCTCTAATGACTATCCCTCTTTTTGTTGTCCCCTCTTCTGCTAATTGCCCTTCTCAGATTAATATCTTGTGGTAGACTTTCATTGCTATTAATTTTATCCTACAGCCCTGGCATCAAAGAAAACCTTCCAATGTTCAGGTCACCCCAGAAACTACTGCACGAGTATTCTTCTAACAACAAGCTTTTCCAGTATGACAACTATGGTCAGCTTATGGAATCAGAGCCCTGCTACAGGTTGTTATGAAGCAAATATGTATCACATAGATAGGCAACCAAGCTGTCAGGTGAGGTCTCAGTAGTTAGAAGTTGCATTTATGCTGCAGTCATATTATTTGTCACATTTAACTTACATAAATTGCATCAGAAGGAAAATTCAGTTGAGATAACTGTAAAATTTCAGACAAAATCAAACAATGGAAACTCCAGGTAGAAATATCAACAATGTAGGAAAAGAAAGATTGCCACTCACCATAAAGAAGACATGTTAAGTTGCATACGGGTACAATTAAGAGAGGTGAAGGCTGTGGCTAAATACTTTATGAAAGTGTCTTTTAATTGTGCCTGTCTACACCTTAATGTGTCATCTTTATGTTAAGTCCAGTACTGCTGATAGACATGTTTAATACTGAAAAAAACTAATCCTAGCTTACAGAATTATTAGTTGAGCTTGATTAAGGAAGGTTAGAAGGGAGGAGTAGGTCATTCAGCCTCATGATGAGAGGTACAAATCTTTTCTGAGGACAAGGGGAAACAAAGATGAAGGAGGATGATTCAAAGTAGTGATCTCTGTACTACATGAATGTCAATCTCTGATCTCAGAGCATGGATCTTTGGAATGCCTTCAGATTCTTGTCATCTGCATAGTCTGCCATGTTGTGACTTGGCAAAAAAATTTCCACAAGTCTGTATGTGAAAAAGAATTATTTTCTTATTTCTGACTTTAAAATTCATGTCAGTATGCAATTTGGGATCAGAATTTAAAAAAAATATTTTCATTTTGGATTCCTGTGACATTTTGTGACAGCCATGTTTTAATTTGGCAAGAAACAAAATATGAACAGCTTTGGCCAGTGTGTCCACACAGGTTTCATTTGACATCTAGATAGTATAGATATCACTGATTAAGAGAGAGTAGGATGTCAACAGTAGTATACTGGTAACCACTGTGCCAGCTTCAGTCCAGAGATGATATGAAGACAGTGAGAAATAATGATGGATAGAGAGGGGGCAGGGGGAGGAGAGAGAGTGTGTGTGTGTGTGAGAGAGAGAGAGAGAGAGAGAAATGAGAGTAGTTCAAGTAAAAACTGAAAAGGAGATTGGGAAGAAAACAAAGACGGAATGAGGGAATTAGGATTAGGAAAAGAGAAATGGGGAGGGTATAATGGGGGGGATACAGATAAACAAGGAATAAAGAAAGTAATGGAGTAAATAAATAAATAAAATATATAAAACAGTAATATAAAATGTCTGGAGGGTTGAATGTTAAAGGAGGCAACATCCAGGAGGTTTGTGGGATGCAAGGATATGTTGGAGAGAAAATTTTCAACTGCAGATCTCACAGCACTCTCAGAAACTGGATATGCTTTGTCTCTAAGATCTGCCGGCCGGTGGTCATTCCTATAGAAAATGCCATGCAGTTAACATGCATTGTTTCATGTGTTGCTCTGCCTTTTATGTTGTCAGAGCATGCTCACCAACTGGGTAGCCAAAGTGCCCAACACAGACATTACTTCTGTGTTGATTCATGTGCTCAGGTATTTTGGTCAGTCGTTCTTGTGTAAAGTCCCGTGTAGTGACCACATGAAAGATTAGATTAGATTAGATTAATACTAGTTCCATGGATCATGAATACGATATTTCGTAATGATGTGGAACTAGTCAAATTTTCCAATACATGACATAATTAAGTTAATTTAACAACAGACTTAAGTTAATATAACAACTTTTTTATTTATTTGTGTTTTTATTTATTTATTTTTATTATTTTATTTTTTTAATTTTTTTTTTTTTTGCTTTTTTCTTTTTTTTTCTTAATTTATATCTAAAAATTCCTCTTTGGAGTAGAAGGAGTTGTCATTCAGAAATTCTTTTAATTTCTTCTTAAATACTTGTTGGTTATCTGTCAGACTTTTGATACTGTTTGGTAAGTGACCAAAGACTTTAGTGCCAGTATAATTCACCCCTTTCTGTGCCAAAGTTAGATTTAATCTTGAATAGTGAAGATCATCCTTTCTCCTAGTATTGTAGTTATGCACACTGCTATTACTTTTGAATTGGGTTTGATTGTTAATAACAAATTTTATAAGAGAGTATATATTCTGAGAAGCCACTGTGAATATCCCTAGATCCTTAAATAAATGTCTGCAGGATGATCTTGGGTGGACTCCAGCTATTATTCTGATTACACGCTTCTGTGCAATAAATACTTTATTCCTCAGTGATGAATTACCCCAAAATATGATGCCATATGAAAGCAATGAGTGAAAATAGGCGTAGTAAGCTAATTTACTAAGATGTTTATCACCAAAATTTGCAATGACTCTTATTGCATAAGTAGCTGAACCTCAAACGTTTCAGCAGATCATCAATGTGTTTCTTCCAATTTCTTCCAAAAGCAGTAAACAACGTACAAGGTTTCACTCATTGCTCTACATTAATGGAAAATACCTGAGTCAACATTTTTCTAATAACATCACCTGGTTGCCTCTAGTACAGATAAAGTTCAACAACATATGGAAGAAATTAATAATGAAAATTAAAGAAAAACCATGAAAATGAGTTATAGTATTACTTAATGTCTAACAAAGACATGAAAAGACAAATGTGAAGATTAATAATAAAATCATAAAACCAGTTGATAAGTTTTTACACTGACTGAGGAAAAAAGTGAAGCACCCAGAAGGAGAAGAGGAAATGAAATGAAACTTCATGGGTAGAGGGGGCATGTGATGGTATTTAAGTGATCACAAAACCAAGTCAAATTTATAAAGAACATGGAAATATGAGGTCAATTACCACCGAGTTGCACCTCCTCTACCATGAAACAGTTGTATGCTCTCCTGCGGAAAGCTGGCCCACAATTGTTGTGACTGGTCCTTGATACGCTGGATACTGACACAGTGACAGAGCTAATTTCCAAGCTGATCTGGGATTCTTGCTGGCCATGGGAGTAGCTCACATCATGCAGACAGTACATTGAGACATGTGTCATGTGTAGATGAGCATTGTCCTGTTGAAAAAGGACACCATGATAATATCACATGAAATATAACACGCGAGGCTGGAATGTGTTTGTGACCTACTGTTGTGCTGTCGGAGCTCCCTCAGTCCCCACCAATGGTGACCTCACGTCATGCAGTTCTCCACACTCTGTTGCAAGGAGTAACATCACTGTACCTCTCCAAAATGTTGGAAGAATGGGACCTCTTTCTAGGTTGCTAGCATACACTTGCTGATGATGGTCATCTGAGGTAGTACAGAACCACACTTCATCATTGAACACAATGTGACATCATTCATCAGCGTTCCATGCTTCACAGTCATGGCACCACTCCAAATACAGCTGTTTGTGTTGTGGTGTTGATGGCATCCTACACATGTGTTGATAATTCCTTGGTCTGGCTGACACTAATCTCGGACTAATGGTACGGGATGATACAGAATGTTGCAGGGTGTCCATTACTTATTCTCTGTTTGCGAGTAAAGATGTAAAGGGGCTGTGATGGGCCTGGCATCCAATATGGCAAGCCTCCTTTCTGGTGGTCACATATGGTTGACCAGAATCTTTATGATGAGTATGCCTGTCCTCAATTCCCATGCAGTCCAACATTGGGATGCTGTCACATCCAAATGCATCACAAATATAGATACTGCATTATTTGACCAGTTGACCAGTTGGCCAAGCAGAGACCCATGATGGAGCCCCTTTTGAGATCTGCCATGTACTGATAATATTGTATCACATGATTATGTGTCACTCCATGTCCTTCACTGTGATCACTCACCATGTGATGCCATTAATGCCTCTTACATACCCTCCCAGGCCTTGTAATGACGCTAAACATGAACAACACTAATGCACTGTGTTGGCCACTCTCTTCTCTTTCACAGAGAATTGCAGCTGTAATAGTTTACATACCTATGATAGTGTGTACATCTATGAAACTACGTTGACAACTGACAAGGTCTTCTAGGTGATTCACTTTTTTCTCATACAGTGTATTTCCCAGCGGTCACACTAGCTATTTGAATCCACCCATCCAATACTAGTTTTCTTGAACACAGAAAATGGAAACATGCTCTCCAACATATGCTTGCATTCTACCAAACTCTTAGACTTAACCTTAGTTAACATACAACCCCACCCTTTTATATTATTATTATTATTATTATTATTATTATATTGTCTAATTATTGTATTTATTGTTATTTCCTTTATTCCTGCTTTATCCCTGTCCCCGTTTCTTCATCTCACTCTTATTCTCTCCTTGTTTGTTCCCTGTCTCCTTTTCAGTTACTAATTACACTGCTCAAACCACTTCTCATTTCTCTTCATCTATCCATCTCCATCTCATCTCTGGACTGAAACTGTCATAGTGCTTACCAATAAATTATCTTTGATCTCCTTACTTTCTCTGAGGGCTCCCTTTTCACCTTTCTTTTCCCTCATCTTCAAAATAGGTTGGTCTTCTTCCTTGAGAAAAGAACTACCAGTTTCAAAAGCTAGGATTAGATATTATTTTATTTTGTTTTATTATTATTTTTTTGCGCTTTAAAATACAATATAAATGTATGTTGGTAGTACTGCAACCTGGAAAATATATATAAGCAATGTGGAAACAAAATTTCTACACATCATCTTGGTGGTAATGTAAGACACCAATGGTATCCGAAAGCAAACTGCAAAGAGCTTATAGGACCTAAGACTACATTCTTCACTCTGTTGAAAATGACAGAAGACGGTAGTGCTGCGCAGCAGAATAATTCATTCAGTTCTTGGGATCATAGTCAACATAGTTAATTCAAACTGTTATTATCAGTACTATGTAAAAATGAGATAATCAGTAAATAACAAAAATATAGAAAGGCATAATTATCTAGTGGTAGCAGATTAACAGATCAGAGTTTTTATTTGCTTTTATCCAGAGTGATTTGTGTAAGTCATAATACCCCTTTTATTTTGTGAACGGTTACAGATAACAAAATGAGGTTTATGGAAAATGATGGTATGCTAAGAAACATGTATTTTGGTATGAGGTAAAGTGTCTTTACTCTCATACTTATTGAGATATTGCAGAAAGTATTTTTTTTTTAATAAAATGATGTACTTTTTTCAACTGCATCTGAAACTGCTTGAAAAGATGAGTACAGTGATATAATGCTAGCTAATATTGAGGTTGAATGTCTTCACAAAAGGAACCAAGAAATGCACTAAAATTGGAAAGCAATGTGGCCAGAATCAGCTGCTGTGATGTACACAATGCCAAGCAGAGCTCTCATGGGAGCCTCCATCATTATATACAGTGAGACAGGCCTAGGATAAAACTGCTTTTCCTGTAAGACATGGATACACGACATAGATACATGGCCAGCTACGATTTTTGTATATGGATAAACCCTTCCCATTCCTGCTTAGTTGTCAACTCCAAAACAGAAGTGTTGGTCATTCATACTACATAATGATAAACAGCCCTAGTCAAGGGGAAAAGAGAATTACTGCACTAACTTTCTTAAAGTTGGAAAAAAAAGAAAATGATCTGTCTTTGCCTGGAGATGCCTGAATGCTTTTTAAAGGAAACAATCTGCTGTCAGACAAATATGACTATAAATATTATTCGAAATTGTAATTATATCAAGTACACTCTAAATAACCCAAACAGCTTATTCAGAATGACTGATGACATATCATTCACAAAACAATGTATTTTTACACTTCACTTAAGTATGCATTCAAATTGTTTATCATCGACTGCAAGCACATTTGCAACTGCCATTTGAGAGATAGATGAACAGATGAAACTACATTGGATATTATGCTGTTAGATGCTGTGGCAATTAGACAATGCTTATTTTCTGGTGTGGTTGGGGTTTCATGATATACTGCATCTTTCAGTTCTTCCCACAGAAAGAAATCAAGGAGTCCAATCAGGAGATCTGGCCATTTGTTTTATTGCAGCATTCCATCCTGTCCAACAGCCAGTAAACTTTTCATTCAGTATTTGCATTGCAACATGGAGGAGTGAGCTGCCCACCTATCTTGTTGCAGCCACATACACTCTCGCTTATCCAGTGGTACCTCTTTTAGAATAGCAGAATGTTCATAAGAAAGTTTGCAAGCATATCTCCATTTAACATCCCTGGAATGAACTAAGGTCCAGTGTGTAATTTCCTATTATGCTGCCCCATAGGTTTACACTTCATGATTGTTGTTATTGTATCTGACAAAACCAGCATGATTTTTGAGCTTCCCAGTAGTGCATGTTATGTAAATTTACATTACTATCTTTTGTAAACATTACTTCATTGGTAAAGAGCACATTTTGGAAAAATGTAGTGTTATCTCTCAAGTGATGCAGAGCAAACTGACAAAATTCTACATGACTTTCAAAATCACAACCTCCGAGTGCCTGATGTTGTGACAGATCATAAAAATGGAATTTACGTCAAAGCAACATGCAAATGACACTCCTCTGGCTGATCCCACATTCCTTTGCAGTATGTCTCATGTCACCATTTGCCATGTAAACGTAGCACATCTAAATTTACCTCAGTTGTGTACATGTCTGCATGCAAGGTATGTCGAAGCAGAAATGATCTGCCCATAGGTAACATAGTTCTTGATAGTTCTGAAATGCAGACAAGTAAACAATAGAAAGGTTTGATACAATATAGCTTGTCACGATCGTGTTTACAACACAACAGATGATTCTGGCTGACTTTTCTTTGAATTTTAGAATATTTCTTCACTTCTTTTGTGATGTGTTTCAATCTCAATGTTGACAAGCATTTTATAATTTTACTCACCTTTCAAGAACTTTCGGATACCATTAAAACTGTTGTGTTGGCTACTGTGAGGGTCAGCACATACCCAAACTAGGAAAGAGAGAAGTTGTGATGGCTGGTGGCAGGAATCCAAAATGATCTGTACATTAAACTTTGTAATTAATAGGACACTTTATCTCTAAAAAGAAAAGAAACATAACTTAACTTCTTGTTATGAGGTGGCTTTCTGTGCTTCCTACATGCAAATACTTTACATACTATTACTACTTGCAGAACAACGGGCTAACTATCATCTTCCTATTAATCAGTACTGGTGCTCTCAAAGTCTGTGAGCCAGCTCTAGGGCCAACCAGCAATGGGCGGCTGGTTAAGTCAACATTGACAGGGAGTGCTACACGCTGTCTTCCTGGAGGTGTGGCACTGCCCACTTTTTCATTAGCACATGGGTCAGCACTTTCTTAATGCCATTTCATGGTACTGCACTGTTCGATGTGCAGTCGATGCTTTAGGACTGCACAAAAACAAGTGTCTCATTCTACTTAAAAAAGTCAAACTTGTGTCAATATCTCAACTGATACAAGAGTTAAGACTCTTTATCACATACCAAAGTACATGCCCATTAGTTTACTATTATTTGCCAAAAACCTCATTTCAGTGCCTAGAACCATTCAAAAAATAAAAGGGGGGTGTTAAATCTTATGTGACACATACCCTACGTTTCTGTGAATTTGCATCTGTTTGTTAAGTAGATGTTATTTTCATCTCGGTTTGATTACAATTTTATTGTGTACTATGCTTTTCTTTGTAAATGCTTTGGTAACTACGAAATATGTGATTTTTTTTTACAGAAAAAACATACAGTTGGTTTCAAATGTCCTACTGGAGCAGCTTGTCGCCATGTCTGGAGATGTGCCATAGAACAGATGCTTTTTTTTACGTAAGTACTAAATTATGATTCTTACACAGTAAAATTTTATCCTTTTTAAAGGCAAAACTTTAGAGACTGAGCAGCACATCCAGACATCTAATAGGAAAAGTACTTGGCATTTAAATATGAACAAAATTGGTGGTCACTTATGAATTGGATGCAGTAAGTTTATGCATAGTAACATCATATCTATTTATCTGCTATTTGACACACAGAGCTAGATAAAAGCCTTCTGCAGGTATCTCCATATGTCATACCTTTCCTCCATGTATTTTATAATGTCATCTACTCACCTCCCATTGGATGGTTACCCAGAACAATTTTTATGTCCTCGAGTTAACAGAACAATTTTTATGTCCTCGAGTTTTAAACAAAGGTGTCTTGATCCATCTACTATCCACTCACCTCCGCTTGATTTTCATTAAAGCCTTCCATTCAAGCCTGCTTCCTGATTCTCTTGTGTCTCTCTGTCTTTGCTAGTAATTCTCAATTTACATTTCTCTCTCCCTCACTGAGCAGCCTTTAGTTTTTGAGTGATTTTCATATCTGAAGTCCATGTCTCACTGATTATAAACTTGCCATTTCAGATATCCAAAATTTAAGTTGCAAACATTTTTTAGTTTACCATAAGGACTACAGGTCATTTTTACTCTTGTTTTCGAGTCCATCTAGTTGTGTTCCTCTGCCCTAAATATACACTGCCTGACAAAAAAAATGAAGCACATAGAAGACATGGTCAGATGTCAGTGTAACTTCATATTTGCACACACCAACAGCAGGTATATAAATGATTAGAGTGGCAATTCTCTGTGACAGGTAGAAAGGCACCAGAGTGCATTAGTGTTTTTACCAAACCTGATAAGATATACAAGGGGCCTGAACAGCATAAGGTGTTGAACGATGACTATGAAGGACATGGAGATGCCGCATATTTGTGCAATATAATATTATCAGAACTTGACAGAGTCTGGAAGGGGCTTTATTGTTTATATCTATTTGCCCAGTTGGTTGAATCATGCAGTATTCAGATTTGTGGGGCATTCAGATGTGACAGTGAACTAATGTTGGATGGCATCAGAACATGAGGGCAGGCATACTCGTTGTCAGCATTCTGGTTGACCCTGTCAGACCACCTTCACCAAATTGTGCAATAAACACAGTGTAACTACTTCACATTTGTACCTGCCATCCAAAAACAAGTAACATACTCCCAGGAGCAGTCAGAGCAGGGAATTACTGTTCCCTGCATAGATTACTATTAACACCACAATCCAAGAGGATGTGTTTAGAGTGGTGCCATAACTAGGAAGCATGGACTGTTGATGAATGGAGTCACGTTGTGTTCAGTGATGAATCACGGTTCTGTACTACCACGGATGACCATCATCAGCATGTATGGCAGCAGTCTGGGGAGAGGTCCCATTTTCCAGTGTTTTGGAGAAGGCAGTGGAGTTACTCCCAGTGTCATGATGTAGGAGGCCATTGGGTTTGACTTGAGGTCACAGCTGGTAGTGATTGAGGGAACTCTGCTGGCATAGCAGTATGTCCAGACTTCTTGTAGCCTCACGTGTTATCTCTCATGCGACAGCATTGTGGCGACATTTTTCACAATGCTCCTCAACAAATGGCATATGTCTCTGTGGACTGTCTATGTGGTTTTGGAGCACTCTAATGGCTAGTGGCATCCCTTGATATGTCCCAAAGAGAACATATGTGGAACCAGCGCAGACAGCAGCTCTGTCCCAGTGCCATTATCCAGGACATCAAGGAACGGTTACATCAGTTGTAGGCCATCTAGCCTCGATAGAGGATACTATGGCTTTATGACATTCTTCCCAACCAAATCAGTGCATGCATGCAGGCCAGAATAGGTGCGGTGTCATACTGATAAGTAGCTCATACTGCCAAGTTATTTATAAATTTGACTTGATTTTGCAATCATTAAAATAGCTTCATATCCTCTTTCAGACCCCGAAGTTGCATTTTCTTTCTTCCTTCCCTTTGAGGTGCTTCACTTTTTTCATCAAACAGTGTAAAAACTCATTAACAGATTTGTTGAGTTTATTATTGCAGTGGATGGACAAAAAAAATAGGAAACACCACAACATTACCATACCTAATATGGTGTTGGAAAACCAATGGCTTTCAAAACAGCTTCCAGTCATCTCATAATGGATAAATACAAGTCATGTATGGTTATCAAGGGAATCTTATACCATTCATCCTGCAATATAGTGGCAAGTTTGGGAAATGGTGATGGAGGTGGATAGCGATCACACATCCTACTCTACAAAGTAGATCACAGTGACTAATTAATATTGAGATCTGGTGACTGTGGTGGTCAGAGGAGATGTGACAACTCATCCTTGTGCTCACAAAATCAGTTCTGGATGCTGCAAGCTGTGTGAACAGGAGCCCTGTTATCTTGGCACACAGCACCACAACTGGGGAAACAAACATTGTACCATTGGATGGACCCAATCAGCCAAAAATGGTAACATAATCATTGACAGTAATGTGATCTTGCAGAGTAACCATGGGACCCATAGTATCTACATCTACAAGTATATGACTACTCTGCAATTTACACTTAAGTGCCTGGCAAAGGGTTCTTCAAACCACCTTCACACTATTGCTCCATCTTTTCACTTTCCAACAGTGCATGGGAAAAATGAATACTCAAATCTTCCTTTACGAGCTCTGATTCCTCATATTTTATTATGATGATCATTTGTCCCTATGGAGGATAGCGACAATAAAACAATTTCACATGCAGAGGAGAAAGTTTGTGACTGAAATTTTGTGAAGAGATCTCACCACAATGAAAAATGTTTTAATGATTGCCATCCCAACTCATTTATCACATCTGTGACACTCTCTCCCCTATCAGTGACAATACAAAATGAGCTGCCCTTCTCTGAGCTTTTTCAGTGTCTTCCATCAATGTTATCTGATAAAAAATCATAGAGCACAACAATACCCTAGCAGAGATGAAAAAGCATAGTGTAGGCAGTCTCTTTAGTAGATCCATTGCATCTTCTAAGTGTTCTGACAGTAAAATGTAGTCTTTGGTTTCCCTTCCCCATAACTTTATCTATGTGATCATTCCAACTTAAGTTAGTTGTAATTGTAATTCCTAGGTATTTAGTGGAAATGACAGCCTTTAATTTTGTGTGATTTATCATGTAATCAAAATGAAATGGATCCTTTTTTTACTTATTTGGATGAACTTACACATTTCCTTACTGAAAGACAACTGCCATTTTTTGCACCATTCAGAATCATGGGAAAGTCATTTTACAATTGTTTTTAATCTTCCGATGAAAATATGGATACCCAAATCATCGCTGAATTGCTGAAATGTTTCACGCTTCAGATGTAAACTCAGCCAGAAGTTGAAAACACTGTGAAACAAGACTCATCCAGCCAAACGACTTTTATTCCATTCCTCCATTGTCCAGGTTTTATGGTTGTGGCTCCTTTCTTTCCCACTGCATCACTTATGTGTGTTTTTGGTATTCCCCGCTTTTATCAGTGTTGTGTCTGAGCAAATTATGATTTTTCCACTTTCCCTGTACACAGTGTAAATCATCGATACAGTGCCTCTTGAAACACGAAACACTTTGGCTCCCTTGGTTATGGAAGCACCCACCACATGAGCGCCAATTTGCCCACATTTAAATTCACTTAGCTCTGACGTAATGCACTCACAAATGGAACATCAGCGACCTTGGTGGGTTAATGTATGGTGCGGCTTTATGGGAGGAAGGATAATTGGCCCCCATTTTATCGATGGCAATCTAAATGGTGCAATGTATGCTGATTTCCTACATAATGTTCTACCGATGTTACTACAAGATGTTTCACTGCATGACAGAATGGTGATGTGCTTCCAGCATGATGGATGTCCGGCACATAAATCGAGTGCAGTTGAAGCGGTACCAAATAGCATATTTCATGACAGGTGGATTGGTCGTCGAAGCACCATATCGTGGCCCAGCATGGTCACCGGATCTGATGTCCCCGGATTTCTTTCTGTGGGAAAGTTGAAGGATATTTGCTATCATGATCCACCAACAACGCCTGACAACATGCGGCAGCGCATTGTCAATGCGTGTGTGAACATTACGGAAGGCGAACTACTCACTGTTGAGAGGAATGTCGTTACACATATTGCCAAATACATTGTGGTTGACAGACATCATTTTGAGCATTTATTGCATTAATGTGGTATTTACAGGTAATCATGCTGCAACAGCATGGGTTCTCAGAAAAGATAAGTTCACAAAGGTACATGTATCACATTGCAACAACCGAAATAAAATGTTCAAAAGTACCTACGTTCTGTATTTTAATTTAAAAAACCTACCTGTTACCAACTGTTCGTCTAAAATTGTAAGCCATTATGTTTGTGACTATTACAGCGCCATCTATCACAAAGCGAAAAAAAGTGTTCTAACTAAAACATTCACATTTCTTTAAGTACTACATGAATATGTAATAGAATGGGGGTTCCTATTAAAAAAAAACGCAGTTGATATCCATTTGACCTATGGCAGTGCCATCTAGCAGGCCAACCATAGCGCCATCAGGTTTCCCCCTTCAAGCTAGACAAGTTTTGTTCTTTGTAGTTTTTTCGTTTGACACTTATTTCGTGAGATATTTGGCCCGGTAATGATCAATGGACCACCCTGTATATTAGAAACCTAGGGCTTGTCCTGATCCCTGATTTCACAACAAAAGTACACTTTGTACACCTTCCTAATATATTGTGTTATTGCCCTCCTTTGTGATTTGAATGTAGCCTGCTTGCAAATGTAGTAAAAATTGACAGCACTGTTTATGCATTTGTGAGGTGTTTTGAATCACAGGAATTACAGTAACCACACACATTCTTCCAGCACATGAACAGAATACAGTTTGTAAAGGACTGAAACTATGCTTAAATAAAACATGCCTTCCTCCTCCTACCTCTTGCCCTTTCCCTTGTTGCTACAAGCCCGGCTAAAAATAGCTATGGCTGCCTGAAACTTCATAATTCTGTTACTATCAGTGGGATTTCGAAGCCTGTATGAGAAGGGATTGGCCATGATAACAAAATATAATCAAGTGCATCCCCCTTTAACTTAGAAACAAGAGCTAATTCAAGTTGCTCATTTTCATTTTCATAGTCAGTATGGTAGATATAGTTAACATTTATTTCATCCCAGTTACGTTTTCATTGTTGGCTCATGTAATTTGACTCATAATTTCAAACAATGGAAAACCCAGGATGGAATGTAACAATATTTTGAAAAGGAAAGTTGTTACTCAGCATACAGCGGAGATGCTGAGTCACAGATAAGCACAACAAAAAAAACCTGTTACAAATAATAGCTTTTGACGAGTAAGGCCTTCATCAAAATTAGATGGCAAATACACACATACCCACTCACGCAGCAAACAAAACTCACAAACACATGACTGCAGTCTCAGGTAACTGAGGCCACTGAATGTGTGTGTTTGCCATCTAATTCTGACGAAGGCCTTACTGGCTGAAAGCTATTATTTGTGACAGTGTTTTTGTTGTGCCCATCTGTGACTCAGCATCTCTGCTATATGGTGAGTAGCAACTTTCCTTTTCACAATACTGTTGACTCATAATTTAACATTTTTGGTTATTTCAGCAAGAATTTGTTTTTAGTTCCATGTTATATTATTGTTAATTATTTTCAGACTTCCCTCGAGTTCTGAAGCACCTTCAGTGGTGACAGGTGGCAGTTTCTTTTCCTGGGGAACAAAGTTTCGATACACTGGTCGAGTTGAGAAAGAAATTCTTGAAGATTCTGGTCCATTGAGAAAGGAAGAGCCATCAATAAACAGGAATTTTCGCTCATCTAGTTTGCGGCGGAAGGCTTCCAGTGTTCCAGCCACTCCTTCAACACCTATTGGCTCGGAACTGGGTGAGATTAGTAAGGAATCCTCCAGTTTTTCTTAAGCTCCTATTTATATCTTTGGTTGCACATACATAAGTTCTGTTTAAAAAAATACTGAGATACTAGAGAAGATGAACATCAGAATATATACGATGCTGAGCATACTGCTTCCATTTTTTCAAATTTAATCAGAGTTAAATTAAAATTGATTAAACCATTAACAGGAATGTCTTTGTTGTTTATTGCTCAGTGATAGGCAAAAATTAAAGTACTTAATTTATAATCTTATGAATACACTTGCAGTAAAGTATCAAGTCAAGTAAAATACTATTGAAAGACATTTGTGTGTATCTCCATATCTACATATTTTATCTGAGAATGAGTGAAAAAATAATACTGCAAACAGATGAGCAAGATTTAGTGAAACTATATCTTACCCACATGCAACAGTATTTGATTTGACAGTATTGGATCACATAAAGGCAACAGGAACAGACCAAATCTAATTCTACATATACTAAGTTTCATATATTAAGTCACACATTACGACATATTAATTAACGAGTTGTGACAGAAGCGGTCAACATATGTTAGCCATCTTCAAAGCAGAGTTGATGTATATATTTTACATCAGTGCCCACTGATGGAAAAACAATTTTTTTGGTGCTATGTTAACAAATCATCATATGTGCTTCTTGGCACAGTCTTGTATAAAACTTACATAGGTAGAATTCCTATTTAAAGGAATGACTAATACTGCCGGAATAGTATTGCTGAGATGAAGCAAAAGAAATATGAGTGAAATATAAACAGTGAAATTAGAGCACAAGAAAACAGTATATAAAGTTACGTTTATCATATTATTAAGGGACATATTAACAACATGATGCAGAGAACAAACATTGTCTGAAAAGTATGTCAGAAGCTGATCTTTCCTGTATGTTTATATTTTATTTGTACTTGAGTTCAAGGAGACTTGTAAGGCTTTAAGGCATACTGGCCGAATGGGTAAAGTTCCTAATTGTATAATCAAAGAAGCCCTCTGAAGGGACGCCACCTTGTTGGAGGCACCTACAGTGCCCAGTGCCGAGCGGGTGCTTGCGTGTTACATCGAAGTCAAGAGCTGTACCAGCAGCAGCGTAACTACTGGTAGGGTCACCCAAGATGGCGTGGTCTTGATAGAGGAGCCAGACAAATTACGTCCCACAACACAGGGCAGGGAGGGCTCTAGAGGTGTAGTGAAGCAAACTTCCCTAAAGCAGTAAACCCAATATAAATAATGGTCCACCAAGTTGTGGGTCAGGCAAGCGGCTAACAACCCCTTCCTGTAAAAAAAAAAACCCTGATCAGAAACCTCAAAGTACAGAAACCAGACTGATAAATGGACAACAACACAGCACTGTTAAAGGGAAAAGCAAAGGCAAATGAAAAAGGAAAAAAAAAAAAAAATGGATTTATTGGAACCTGGAATGTAAGATCATTATACAGGGCTGGGGCCCTGAGGTCACTACTAGAACAGCTTGGTAAAATGAAGGCAGGCATAATTGGACTACAGCAAATGAGATGGAATGGACATGGAGTGTTTGATAAGGGAAGCTGGATAATTTTCTACCGTTATCCAGAGAACAACCACGAATTTGGTGCAGGGTTTGCAGTAAGACAAAACTTTAAACATATAGTGGGTGGATTTACTGGAATAACATCTAGAATCTCACAAATGAGGTTGAAGACCCAATTCACAAACCATTCATTGACAAATGTATATGCACCAACAGAAGTAGTGGACGACCAGGATACAGATGCCTTCTAAGAGAAGGAGGGAGCCTATGATGGATGCCCTGGGCATGATGTTAAAATAATTATTGAAGACCTCAATGCAGAGACTGGGAAAGAAGATCATTACTGTCCAGCAACAAGAAACCATAGCATCCATGAATACACAAATGATAATCGACACAGAGATGTTCAGTTTGCACTATCACATAACAAGGCTGTATGTAGCATTCTGTTCCCACACAAAAGGATGCATAATGCAACTTGGTGTAGCCCTGATCAGCATACCTTCAACCAAAATTATCATGTAATAATTGACGGCAGGTATTTCTCAAACTTACTAGATGTACGTTCATACAGAGGAGTTAATGTGGATTCAGACCACTACCTTGCAATTGCTAAATAAGAGCTCGAATAGCTAATGCAAGGAAAATGAAAGGAACATCTCGAAGAAAGTATTTGATATCGAAGTTAAAAAAATGAAGAGATTGCTTAAACACACTCTGAAAAGGTTACTGAGAATCTTGCGCTATACACTCCTAGTGTAAGTGATACTCTGGATCAGGCATGGAGTGCTTGCAATGCTGCAGTCATTAAAGCAGCAGAAGTAGTGCTAGGGAAAGATGGAAAACAACCAAGGAATCTGGTTTGATGACGACTGTAAGAGAATAAGTCACAAGGAAAACTTGGTTTATAGGAAAATGCTTCAGAAACTGTTTACACATTTAGCAGTAATAATTTATCGAGATAAAAGGAAATAAGAAAAGAAACTGCTTTGGAAGAAGAAAAGGGAATGGGAAAGAACACATGTTGAAGAATTGGAGACAGTTGGAAAAACAAATGAAACAGAGGGACCCTTTTGAATGTTGCAAAATCCTATAATTTAAAGGCTGAAGTACAAGCTGCTACCCGAGTAACAGAAACTTGCCGAACAGCTCTAGATCAATTTCTAATCAACAAGAGTTTACACAACACTTCACTAAAAATTTTCAATACAGGTTTCAGTGACCATCTTGCTCAAATATTAAGCATGAAAGTAAGAGGCAGTATTATTAACAACATGCCTTTAAGAACCTCATGTAGTAGTTATAACCAGGATAATGTAAACTACTTCAGCAGCTTATTACAAAAAGAAAAATGATCAGAAGTGTACAAAATGAACAATATAGATGAAAAATTCAACACCTTCATAGATACATTAACCCATTTTTTCTAATTCCATTCCCACTGAAAGCTGTAACCACACAAGGGAAATCTAGAACAAACAAATGGATCACAAGGGGATTAAGGGTTTCATGCCACAAGGAAAGACTGCTTCATAAAATATGTAGCTCAAAAAATTCCTCACCTGAAGTACGTGCATACTGTTAAAAATACTCCAAAATATTAATGAAAGTAATAAAAGCAGCAAAAATAATGCCTAATGATGAATACATTTATAATTCAGCTAATAAATCAAAGGTTATGAGGAGTGTTACAAAAAAAAAAAAAGAATCTGAATAATACAGACAATATTGCAAAAATATGAAATTATTATAAAAAAAGTAACAAACCCCTTAGAAATAGTCAACATATTTAACAATTTTTTCACAGGTGTTGCTGATAATATGTTACAATCCAACTTAGATAAAAGCATCCAGGCATACAAATATAAAATAAGTGCATGTAGAGGATCAATGTACATCAGTTCTGTTTCGCAAGATGAAGTAGCTAGAGCAATGAAAGGACTCAAAAATTCCATCTCTGCAGGCACTGATGGTATATGTGCAACAATATAAAAGAAGAGTGCATCAAACCTGACTGAAATACTCACACACTTATGTGACTCCTCATTTCAGGCAGGCACTTTCCCTGGTGTATTGAAAACATCAGAAGTTATTCCAATATATAAAAAGGTGAGAAAGATAAGGCAAATAACTACAGACCCATCACAATTTCCTCACGTATATCTAAAGTATTAGGAAAAGTTATGTGTGACAAAGTTATGAAATTTATAAATAAAAACAACATCCTGTGTAATGAACAACATGGATTCAGAAATAAGAAGTCAACGACAACAGATATTTATAAGTGCATCAATTCCATCCTAAACCTGGTGGACAAAAAACTGGAATCAGTAGGAGTATTTATTGACTTGTCAAAAGCTTTTGACATGTTTTGTAACCACAACAAAGCGGTATCTGTTGAGAGGCCAGACAAACATGTGGTTCCTGAAGAGGGGCAGCAGCCTTTTCAGTAGTTGCAGGGGCAACAGTCTGACTGATTGACTGATCTGGCTTTGTAACACTAACCAAAATGGCCTTGCTGTTCTGGTACTGCGAATGGCTGAAAGCAAGGGGAAACTACAGCCGTAATTTTTTCCGAGGGCATGCAGCTTTACTGTATGATTAAATGATGATGGCGTCCTCTTGGGTAAAATATTCCAGAGGTAAAATAGTCCCCCATTCGGATCTCCGGGTGGGGACTACTCAAGAGGACATCGTTATCAGGAGAAAGAAAACTGGCGTTCTACAGATCAGAGCGCGGAATGTCAGATCCCTTAATTGGGCAGGTAGGTTAGAAAATTTAAAAACGGAAATGGATAGGTTAAACTTTGATATAGTGGGAATTAGTAAGGTTCGGTGGCAGGAGGATAAAGACATTTGGTCAGGTGAATACAGGGTTATAAATACAAAATCAAATAGGGGTAATGCAGGAGTAGGTTTAATAATGAATAAAAAAAATAGGAGTGTGGGTAAGCTACTACAAACAGCATAGTGAAAGCATTATTGTGGCCAAGATAGACACAAAGCCCACACCTACTACAGTAGTACAAGTTTATATGCCAACTAGCTCTGCAGATGACGAAGAAATTGATGAAATGTATGATGAGATAAAAGAAATTATTCAGGTAGTGAAGGGAGACGAAAATTTAATAGTCATGGGTGACTGGAATTCGATAGTAGGAAAAGGGAGAGAAGGAAACATAGTAGGTGAATATGGATTGGGGCTAAGAAATGAAAGAGGAAGCTGCCTGGTATAATTTTGCACAGAACATAAGGTAATCATAGCTAACACTTGGTTCAAGAATCATGAAAGAAGGTTGTATACATGGAAGAAGCCTGGAGATACTAGAAGGTTTCAGATAGATTATATAATGGTAAGACAGAGATTTAGGAACCAGGTTTTAAATTATAAGACATTTTCAGGGGCAGATGTGGACTCTGACCACAATGTATTGGTTATGTACTGTAGATTAAAACTGAAGAACTTGCAAAAAGGTGGGAATTTAAGGAGATGGGACCTGGATAAACTGAAAGAACCAGAGGTTGTACAGAGTTTCAGGGAGAGCATAAGGGAACCATTGACAGGAATGGGGGAAAGAAATACAGTAGAAGAAGAATGGGTAGCTTTGAGGGATGAAATAGTGAAGGCAGCAGAGGATCAAGTGGGTAAAAAGACAAGGGCTAGTAGAAATCCTTGGGTAACAGAAGAGATAATGAATTTAATTGATGAAAGGAGAAAATACAAAAATGCAGTAAATGAAGCAGGCAAGAAGGAATACAAAAGTCTCAAAAATGAGATCGACAGGAAGTGCAAAATGGCTAAGCAGGGATGGCTAGAGGACAAATGTAACGATGTAGAGGCTTATCTCACTAGGGGTAAGATAGATACTGCCTACAGGAAAATTAAAGAAACCTTTGGAGAAAAGAGAACCACTTGTATGAATATCAAGAGCTCAGATGGAAACCCAGTTCAAAGCAAAGAAGAGAAAGCAGAAAGGTGGAAGGAGTATATAGAGGGTCTATACAAGGGCGATGTAATTGAGGGCAATGTTGTGGAAATGGAAGATGATGTACATGAAGATGAAATGGGAGATATGGTACTGCGTGAAGAGTTTGACAGAGCACTGAAAGACTTGAGTCGAAACAAGTCCCCGGGAGTAGACAATATTCCATTAGAACTACTGACAGCCTTGGGAGAGCCAGTCCTGACAAAACTCTACCATCTGGTGAGCAAGATGTATGAGACAGGCAAAATTCCCTCAGACTTCAAGAAGAATATAATAATTCCAATCTCAAAGAAAGCAGGTGTTGACAGATGTGAAAATTACCAAACTATCAATTTAATAGTCACAGCTGCAAAATACTAACCCGAATTCTTTACAGATGAATGGAAAAACTGGTAGAAGCCCACCTCGGGGAAGATTAGTTTGTATTCCGTAGAAATGTTGGAACACGTGAGGCAAATCTGACCTTACGACTTATCTTAGAAGAAAGATTAAGGAAAGGCAAAACCTATGTTTCCAGCATTTGCAGACTTAGAGAAAGCTTTTGACAATGTTGACTGGAATACTCTCTTTCAAATTCTGAAGGTGGCAGGGGTAAAAGGCAGGGAGCGAAAGGCTATTTACAATTTGTACAGAAAGCAGATGGCAGTTATAAGAGTCGAGGGACATGAAAGGGAAGCAGTGGTTGGGCAGGGAATGAGACAGGGTTGTAGCCTCTCCCCGATGATATTCAATCTGTATATTGAGCAAGCAGTAAAGGAAACAAAAGAAAAGTGCGGAGTAGGTATTAAAATCCATGGAGAAGAAATAAAAACTTTGAGGTTCGCCGATGACATCATAATTTTGTCAGAGACAGCAAAGGACTTGGAAGAGCAGTTGAACGGAATGGACAGTGTCTTGAAAGGAAGGTATAAGATGAACATCAACAAAAGCAAAACGAGGATAATGGAATGTAGTCGAATTAAGTCGGGTGATGCTGAGGGAATTAGATTAGGAAATGAGACACTTAAAGTAGTAAAGGAGTTTTGCTATTTGGGGAGCAAAACAACTGATGATGGTTGAAGTAGAGAAGATATAAAATGTAGACTGACAATGGCAAGGAAAGGGTTTCTGAAGAAGAGAAATTTGTTAACATCGAGTATTGATTTAAGTGTTAGGAAGTCGTTTCTGAAAGTATTTGTATGGAGTGTAGCCATGTATGGAAGGGAAACATGGACGATAAATAGTTTGGACAAGAAGAGAATAGAAGCTTTTGAAATGTGGTGATACAGAAGAATGCTGAAGATCAGATGGGTAGATCATATAACTAATGAGGAGGTATTGAATAGAATTGGGAAGAAGAGGAGTTTGTGGCACAACTTGACTAGAAGACGGGATCGGTTGGTAGGACATTTTCTGAGGCATCAAGGGATCACCAATTTAGTATTGGAGGGCAGCGTGGAGGGTAAAAATCGTAGAGGGAGACCAAGAGATGAATACACTGAGTAGATTCAGAAGCATGTAAGCTGCAAAGGTATTGGGAGATGAAGAAGCTTGCACAGGATAGAGTAGCATAGAGAGCTGCATCAAACCAGTCTCAAGACTGAAGACCACAACAACAACAACATCAAAGCTTGAAAGATACAGTATTCGAGGTCTGTCCAACAGCTGGATGAGTTCCTTCCTGACTAATCATAAGCAGACAGTGTGCATGAAGCACACAAATATTGAACTAAAAATTGTATCTGAATACTTATCTCACTAACAAACCAAATGTGGTGTACCCCAAGGATCAGTAATGGGACCCCTTCTGTACATAAATGATCTAAACTTAAATTTTGATGCAGTTAAAACAATCATATTTGTAGATGACACCAAAATTCTACTAAAAGGAGACATCAATGGACAGTTACAGCAGTCACTAAACATGACCAAGACAGTTTAGCAGTTGGGCCCTGAATGATCACCCTAAAATTCCACAATGTTCCTAACAAGGACATGTTTATCCCATCGGTTTTTGTCAATGACAAACTAGTTGGCAACAGTACTGAAACCAAATTTTTAGGACTTTGGCTGCATAGCAACGTCAAATGGAATTAAGCATATTGAATATCTCAATGCAGAACTGAGCAAAACATGTTACCTTCTTTACTCACTAAAATCACGCTGTAGTGAGAAAACAGTAATGAATGCATATCATGCTTGCTTTCATTCTCATCTTACATATATGGGGTCACTTTCTGGGGAAACTCTAAAACAGCTAATAGCACTTTTAAACTACAGAAAAGGTCAATTAGAATCTTATTTGGGCACAAGCCTCAAGAATCTTGGAAACCTTTGTTTAAGAAATCTGGTATTCCTCCATTACCATGTGTATACATTATGGAAACCCTTTTATTGTTCAAATAAATGTAATAGGTAAGGACTGCAGATTGCAAAAAAACTGTGATATACATGATCACTTTACCAGAAAAAAACAGAAACTTGAATATAACCTGAATCAGCACAGTTCTGTGGCAAAAAGGTACTTTTCACATGGAAGTTAAGCTTTATAATAAACTTCCTGAAAACATAAAAGCATTTACTAAGATCAATATCTTTGGAAAATCTCTAAGTCATATTTACAGCATCACTGCTTTTACTCCATTGAAGAATATTAAATTTATGAAGTGTGTTACATAAATACTTATGTATAAAGTGTATTATTGAAACTTTCAATAAGTATGCCTGGAAATGACTTTCAGCTGCATACTCATAACTTGACTTGTACAATGTCTTATGCATAAGGTGCTTTGTAGACAACAGGACCAATAAATACAATACAAAAATTATGACAGAAAATTCTATCAAAAACTTAAAGTGAAAGAAGAGCATTTAAGTCACATATTAATATATATGTAAGAGTAAAAATGGGGAATTACTAACTGATGACCAAGAGATAGTGGAATGTTGGGTAGAATATTTTAGCAAACTGTTGGATGCTCCAGAGCCCCCTATTGAGGAGATCCTCATCCACCTACAAGGAGATGATGAGGCCACAGCCCCTCACATCTCTCAAGGAGAAGCAGACAAAGTAATAGCCTGACTGAAGAACAATAAAGTACCAGGAACTGATAATACAACATCAGAACTATTGAAAGGCAGAGGAGCTGAGTTAAATTGTAGGGTATACAAGATTTTGTGCCATATCTGGGAAAAGGAAGAGTTGCCAGAAGGATGGAATGTAGGGATAGTGTGTCTGATACACAAGAAAGGAGATACATTTAAATATGACAGCTACAGAGGCATAACACTCCTATGTTGCATATAAGGTATTGTCAAATGACTTGTTTAGTAGTCTCTCACCCACAGTAAAAACATTATTGGAAGCTATCAGGGTGGATTCAGACCAGGAAAGTCAACTTCGGACCAGATATTTACTCTCTGGCAAATAGTAGAAAAGACCAACGAATTTAATGTTGGTGTGCACCACCTTTTCATTGATTTCAAATCTGGATATGACACAATAAATCAGGCTAAACTTTATGAGGCAATGTAGGAATTCTGGGTGCCTAAGAAATTGGCGTGTTTGACAGAGGTTACCCTAAGCCACCACCAGTATACTGTGCGAGTGCAGTCTAGGCTATCACCACTGTTTCCCACACAAACTGGGCTAAGACGAGGGATTGGGCTTTCCTGCCTACTCTTCAATTTGGCATTTGAAAAAGTGCATGAATTGGGTATCCAGACAAGAGGTACTTAAGTCTGTACAACTGTTGGGATATGCAGATGATTTGGACCTAATGAGCAGACCACTTAGAGATCTATAAAGTGCCTTCTCAGCTCTAAAACTGAGGGCAGAGAAGATAGGCATGAAAATTAATGATGGGAAGACCAAGTATATGTATAATGGTACAAATCAACCTTTACAGCCCACAGTAAACCTTAATGGGATGTCTTTTGAGCGAGTGGAATGTTTCACTTATCTGGGCACAAAGATAGAAACAAATGGCAGCACTTCGACTGAAATTATGGCCTGCATAAGTGCTTCTAATCGATGTTATTTTGGAATGCTGTGACATTTTAAATACAAGCTCCTGTCATGAGAGACTAAGTGCTGACTCTATAAAATGCTGATCCACCCAATACTTACATACGGTTCAGAAACATGGTTGATTACAAAGCACAGTGAAAGTAGACTGAGATCACACAAAAGAAGTATATTGAGGAGAATTTTTGGACCTGTGTATGAAAATTGGAGTTGAAGAAAGCAAATGAATGATGAGCTTTATGACTGCTATAAGGAGGATGATGTGGTCAAGTTCATAAGTAGATTGAGATGGGCTGGACATGTAATATGACTTGATGAGACAGATCCTGCAATGAAAGCCAGCTGCAGAGAACCTGGAGGAAGATGAGCAAGAGGACAATGAAGGTTGAGATGGAATGAAGTTGGAGAAGATGCTGCCTGAGTTGGTTGCCATAACTGGAGGTCTTCAGCAAAGTCCAGAAAGGAATTGCAGAAAATTATTGAGGAGGCCAAGTCCCATCCTGGGATGTAGTGCCAGTGGAAGAAGAAGATAGTCAAAGAAAACTGACAAAAGTGTAATATATGGTCAGAATATAGCTTAGAAACAAACAGCATGAAATATCATACACATCACACAGAAAGAACCTTTTACTCTGAGGTATAGTGTACATGGTACAGTAAAAATTTGCCTGCGTATCTTACTGGACAAACCATCCTGTGAGAAAGAATATGATGGAGAATAGCTTAACTACTATACAGACTTTACCTCATCCATTCACTGAGTCGCCCATGAGAGGTAGTTCCTCTGGATATGCAGAACTGAGAAGACAGACTGAAACTTTGAATCCTGCTTGCTTGGGTGACACGGTAGAGCTGCTGCTCACAAAATACAAAATTTCACTTTCAAATCCTAGTCTGGTTTCAGTTTTAACCTGCCAATACTTAAACTTTCAAATGTATAGTCAAACCGACATTTGGTACCGTGCATGTTAAAGTGCCACCCCTGGGATGGCAGGTGTGCTCGTCCCAGATCAAAATCCACTCTGTTGATTAACGATCGGGAATGGTGTGCTGGCAAGCCTGGATGTGGTTTTTAGGTGTTTTCTACATCCCATTACGTGAATACTGGGCTGTTACCCAAGTACCGCCTCAGTCACACGATCTGCAAACATTCTGAAAAATTTTACTCACTTTCATATGGATTACTCTACACACAGACAGTTGGGGTACACATATTCCATCCCGGAAGGTAAGGGAGGCAATGGGATGGTGACAGGAGGAATATCTGGCCACCACTTAAATTAACAATCACAAATCCATTAATAGCCATGTTTTTATGTGTATATGATCAGTAATCATGTCAAAAGTACTGGAAACAATGCCTAACACTATGAATAAATACATTATTAATCTTAGGTATAAGTCTTAAAGTATTATTCTGGTGCAATATTTCGGCAATAATAAAATTATTTCTGAGAACAGCATACCATATGACTGCCTAGTCATTAGGTCAGAACAAAATGTGTCCCATTTTTGGGACTGTTCATGCAGTATGCCAAAATAACTGATGTAATATTCCTCTCAACTGTGTATCTTGATAGTACATTGCTGGAACACAGATTACACATTTGAATTGTACCAGATGAGCTGTTAAGCTAAGTCCCCATTTGACAGATGGGTAACCATCACTAGTGACACTTGTTCTTACTGTGAGGAAGTGCAAAGAGGACACTGATACACAAGCTGGTAAGGGATCGATTGCTAAATGCACATTATCTGAGAAAAGATGGGAATAGTGAAGGCTTCAGGAACAAAACAAATATGGCAGAGTCCATGCATCTTGCAGAAAAGGGTACACCAGAGCTGACTCAATTAGAAGATTTACAAGAGAAACTCTTTCAGAGGAACACCTTTCAATGTCACATAGTATAACACATTTACATTCAACTAAAGTGAAATTTGATTTCAAAACTGCCTGTTTTGTGTGAAAGATGATGATTTCTAATTTCTTGATAAACAGAAGACAAAACTCCTATAATTGTGGTGAATCAGTCACTCAGTTAGAACAATATAATTACAGTTCATGGACAGGAGAGGAAGGATGAATGGGAAGACCCCATCTCAAGACATATCTGTTCTATTGAGGATCTACACACTGCAGATGCAAAGTATCATGACGACTGTCTTTAAAAGTTCATTATAGGCTCAGTACCTACAATGAGAAAAGAGGCCATTCAGAAATTGTAAAAATCTGCATCATTGGAGAAGATATTGTGTTACAGAGACTGAAATGACTACTGTCAGTTCACAGCATTTGTACCAAGTTTCAGGTACCATATTTCATATAAAAACAGTCAAGGGCAGAATGAGAGAAGAATATGGAGACTGCATTGTTTCCAACAAAAAAAAAACTCTTATGTGCTTCCCATTTCAAGTGAAAAATATGAATTATGTGTGGGATTCTTCTAAGTGCAAAAACCAACAAGCAGAACAGGAGAGGATCATAAAAACAGCAACCATTATAAATAAATGCCATATGAAAATTCTGTTTTTCCACCATTTGTCCTGGTGCTGAGAAGATGGTACCTCGTATACTGCATGCTTTGTGGACTGCATTTTAGTGGGGAAAAAGAAGGCAAAAAAGAAAACTGAAAAGTTACTTAGATCTATATCCCATACCCCTACTGCTGCAAAAAGAAATTTGACCAATTTACTTACTGGTTTGGGATTCAGTGTAACTTTGCATGAAACTCAAGATCTGGAGCTACCGATTGCCTGCTACATTGAAGGCCTAGCCAGATGTAACATTCTGTCAGTATACACTATACGATCAAAAGTAACCGGACACCTGGCTGAAAATGGCTTACAAGTTTGTGGCGCCCTCCATCGGTAATGCTGGAATTCAATACGGTGTTGGCCCACCCTTAGTCTTGATGACAGCTTCCACTCTCGCAGGCATACGTTCAGTCAGGTGCTGGAAGGTTTCCTGGGGAATGGCAGCCCACCCTTCATGGGGTGCTGCACTGAGCAGAGGTATCGATGTCCTTCAGTGAGGCCTGGCACGAAGTCAGCGTTCCAAAACATCCCAAAGGTGTTCTATAGGATTCAGCTCAGGACTCTGTGTAGGCCAGTCTATTACAGGGATGTTGCTGTACTGTAACCACTCTGCCACAGGCCATGCATTATGAACAGGTGCTCGATGTGTTGACATTCACTGGGCATTTTCCATACCCACACCCTGCCATCTGACTGCCAAATTGTGTACTGTGATTTGTCACTCCACACAATGTTTTCCCACTGTTCAATCATCCAGTGTTTACGCTCCTTGCACCAAGTGAGGCATCGTTTGGCATTTACTGGCGTGATGCGTGGCTTATGAGCAGCTGCTCAACCATGAAATCCAAGTTTTCTCACCACCCGCCTAACTGTCATAGTACTTGCAGTGGATCCTGATGCAGTTTGGAATTCCTGTGTAATGGTCTGGATAGATGTCTGCCTATTACACATTACGACCCTCTTCAACTGTTGGTGGTCTCTGTTAGTCAATAGCCGAGGTCGACCTGTATGTTTTTGTGCTGTATGAAACCCTTCACATTTCCACTTCACTATCACATTGGAAACAATAGACCTAGGGATGTTTAGGAGTGTGGAAATCTCGCGTACGGACGTATAACAAAAAACTTACTTAATAACTGTAAATAAGTACCCAACTCAGTAAAGTGCAAATAACTCCACTGTAAAAACACCAACACAATAAAGTTATTTTGTCTGCTTACATAATAAAGGGGATTGGACAGAAAATGGTGGGGAGTGTACTGAAGAGTGATCACTGCTTGTGGTGGTAGAAGTGGTTTTCCCAGAAAAACGGTACAACTGACGAAGAAGCAGTTTTCTGTCTAGCAGTGCAGAGATGTGGTCGGAGATTTACTTAGATTCTGCCACATGAGTTTCTAGCTTTGGTGTATTTAGCAACTAATATTTGTATTCTGTGTAGTACTAATGCATTTTGCAGAAAAAAAAACCACTGCTTGTTTAAGTCTGCACATTACATCACCACTGAGTTAGAAGGCAACACACTGTGGAAGATTGGTTTAACTGTGAACAGCCTTTAGTTGTTTCTCATGATGTAATGTGATAGGGGTAGCGAAGGCTTGCCTGCTTGCCCTTCAGTATGCAGGTGTACAAAGGAGGGAATGCTTGGTCACATTCTGGCAGCCTGCCCTCCCCTATGGTAGTGAGACAAACATCTAATGTGTAAATCATTAAAAAACTGAGGGTTGCTCAGTGAGCAATGGAGAGACAGATAATGTAAATTACTAGGAGAAATGAAATGGAGGAGGGTGGGACCCGCAACCAGGTCAGTAGATGGAAGATAGGCCAAGGAAGTTATCTGCTGAAATCCACGAGATAAACAAGGACTGAAAGGATGTCCTAATGGAAGGTTGGTACAGAACACTGGAAACATTAAACAGCAACAGGAACACTTATCACTGGTGATCATAAAACATGGAGAAAGCTAGAAACTTGTATCCTACCTGACGTCAGCTGATTGTTATTGTTTTTGTTGTTGTTGTTGCTGCTGCTTCTAATGGTGAAGCTAGCAATAGTGATCAGGCAACAACATATATCTGCCATAGTATTTTTTGTGTTTCTCCCTTGAAGTTTTTTTCTTTCTGTCAGTACTTGTTATATAAACATACCGTCTTCATTACCTTAAGTTTGTTAAAAGGGGGTGAGTAAATGTAATTTGCTTAGTTTTAAGGAACTATTTTGTAAATATTATCACATTTTACGGATTGTAAGACACTACCAACTATAAGACGCACCTCAATTTTTAAGTAACTTTTTTAAAAAAATAATATTTTTACCATTTTTATTATTATATTGTAAAGCCAGAGTAGTAAAGATTCATAGTTTATAAAAACAAACTGACATTTAAAATCCCTGAAGTTCATCATCTGAACTTTCTTCTTCTTCTTCTTCTTCTTCTTCTTCGTTGTCCACTTCATATATAAGAAGGTCTTCACTGCCATCGAGAGCTTTCTTTATGCTGCCCTTCTTCAAAGATTCAGCAATAATGTCTTCTCTCACTCTAGACCACAATTATTTTATGTACTGAGATATTTTTTTGATTGTAGGTCATTTTCAAGCTCCCTTCAGTGTGAATTCATGTTGGGTTTCATTCATCTCCATTTGTTCCATTCCTCTCCATATACATTTTAAATGGTTTATTTATCGAGACATCAAGAGGTTGCAATTGTGAAGTAAATCCTCACAAAATAACAGCAAGCTCTGTATCTCCTTGTCTTAATTTCTCTTTCAAAGAATTTTTCAAATGACTGCTAAACTTATCTAGCCTAAGGAGAGAACTCTTGTTCAATAAAGTACCCTTCCTTCTCTCCCACACATGTTAATCCACAATTTCATACCAGCTTCATGCATCCAACCCTTGTCATGTACACTTGGCAGTGTTTCATAAGGTTTTGGCATTCTTCTGCACTTGAAAATTATCATTGGATTAAGTTTAGTACTGTCAGTACGACATGAAAGGACAATAGTATAGTGCATTTTTTCATGTCCACTTGTTTTCATAGTTCCAGTTTTAGCACCTTTCATGACAGCAGTTCTGTTACTCAGCACATCAAATGTCAGAGGAATTTCATCCATATTTGCTACTTGGCTTAGTTCCACACTGATTTTTCTTTCAATGTTGAATACTAAAGCAATCTAAAGATAATATTTTCTCTTCATACTACTGTAGTGGCATTTTGTGACCCCTCTCTCTTTTTTTGTTGTTGTTTGCATGCTAAGTCGATGATGCCTCATAAACTTGTAGCACCAATCATCTCCATGCTTAAAGTCTTAAGTTCCACTGTAGCACTGACTTATGAGCAGTTGATGGTGTCCTTGAATCGATTATTTTGATACACCATCTTCTGGTTTCAGCCATTTTGCATTCAGTCCTCTATTTCCACATTTAGTCTTCCTCATTTTTTTATTCAGTTCTTCTACTTCCATGTTCTTCTGCATATGCTATTATTTTCAATTTGTAGGCTGCATCATATGAATACCATTTGTTTTCCATTACAAAACTAACTACTAATAAAAATATTGTACTTTTACGAACAATGCAATTCAAGTTCAGTGGCAATGTAGACTGCAGTGACACATCATATGCTAAACATTTTGTGATGGCGGGGTGGCAGGGAGACAGTGTTAGCAAGCTTATGAATATCTTCAACTCACGTTCATCACATCAGTGTGCTATTGCTGCTGATTGAATTAAATATTGCCAGCTAGAGAGAGGTTTCTAGCATCGAACATATGGACATTTTTAAAACTAGTGGGAATTTTAAATCCAATGCTGGACATTTTTATATTAATCTCAAGTATAAGACACACCTGAATTTCAGAGGCAATTTTTCAAAGAGAAAAATGCGTCTTATATGCCGCAAAATACAGTACATTGGAAATTGTTGTTTTATTCCATCAAATTTCATCAAAAATATTTTCATGTGGGAAGTAAAAATCCTGTTAAATGTCCAAACTCAAATGGTCATCTTTGAAATTGACCCCACTTCACCAAAACAGAGGTCTTTGTAAAAAAAAGCCCATTTTTTCATCATAATGCTGTTAACTTCACGGTCACAATGCCCACATAGTACTAGGGACAGAAAGTTGGCTGAAACCAGACGTAAACAGTAATGAAATCCTAAACTCAGATTGGAATGTATACCGCAGAGACAGGCTGGGCAATGAAGGGGGAGGCGTGTTTATAGCGATAAAAAGTGCAATAGTATCGAAGGAAGTTGACAGAGATCCAAAATGTGAAATAATTTGGGTGAAGGTCACGGTTAAAGCAGGCTCAGACATGGTAATTGGATGTCTCTATAGGCCTCCTGGCTCAGCAGCTGTTGTGGCTGAGCACCTGAAGAATAATTTGGAAAATATTTCGAGTAGATTTCCCCACCATGTTATAGTTCTGGGTGGAGATTTTAATTTGCCGGATATAGACTGGGAGACTCAAACGTTCATAACGGGTGGCAGGGACAAAGAATCCAGTGAAATTTTTTTAAGTGCTTTATCTGAAAACTACCTTGAGCAGTTAAACAGAGAACCGACTCGTGGCGATAACATATTAGGCCTTCTGGTGACAAACAGACCCGAACTATTTGAAACAGTTAACGCAGAACAGGGATTCAGCGATCATAAAGCGGTTACTGCATCGATGATTTCAGCCGTAAATAGAAATATTAAAAAAGGTAGGAATATTTTTCTGTTTAGCAAAAGTGACAAAAAGCAGATTTCAGAGTACCTGACGGCTCAACACAAACGTTTTGTCTCAAGTACAGATAGTGTTGAGGATCAGTGGACAAAGTTCAAAACCATCGTACAATATGCATTAGATGGGTATGTGCCAAGCAAGATCGTAAGAGATGGAAAAGAGCCACCATTGTACAATGACTGAGTTAGAAAACTGCTGCTGAAGCAAAGGGAAGTTCACAGAAAACATAAACATAGCCAAAGCCTTGCAGACAAACAAAAATTACGTGAAGCAAAATGTAGTGTGAGGAGGGCTATGCGAGAGGCGTTCAATGAATTCAAAAGTAAAGTGCTATGTACTGACTAGGCAGAAAATCCTAAGAAATTTTGGTCTTATGTCAAAGCGGTAGGTGGATCAAAACAAAATGTCCAGACACTTTGTGACCAAAATGGTACTGAAACAGAGGATGACAGACTAAAGGCCGAAATACTAAATGTCTTTTTCCAAAGCTGTTTCACAGAGGAAGACTGCACTGTAGTTCCTTCTCTAGATTGTCACACAGATGACAAAATGGTAGATATCGAAACAGATGACAGAGGGATAGAGAAACAATTAAAATTGCTCAAAAGAGTAAAGGCCGCAGGACCTGATGGGATACCAGTTCGATTTTACACAGAGTACGCGAAGGAACTTGCCCCCCTTCTTGCAGCGGTGTACCGTAGGTCTCTAGAAGAGCGAAGCATTCCAAAGGATTGGAAAAGGGCACAGGTCATCCCCGTTTTCAAGAAGGGACGTCGAACAGATGTGCAGAACTATAGACCTATATCTCTAACGTCGATCAGTTGTAGAATTTTGGAACACGTATTATGTTAGAGTATAATGACTTTTCTGGAGACTATAAATCTACTCTGTAGGAATCAACATGGGTTTTGAAAAAGACGGTCTTGTGAAACCCAGCTCGCGCTATTTGTCCACAAGACTCAGAGGCCCATAGACACGGGTTCACAGGTAGATGCCATGTTTCTTGACTTCCGCAAGGTGTTCAATACAGTTCCCCACAGTCGTTTAATGAACAAAGTAAGAGCATATGGACTATCAGACCAATTGTATGATTGGATTGAAGAGTTCCTAGATAACAGAATGCAGCATGTCATTCTCAATGGAGGGAAGTCTTCTGAAGTAAGAGTGATTTCAGGTGTGCCGCAGGGGAGTGTCGTAGGACCGTTGCTATTCACAATATGCATAAATGACCTTGTGGATGACATCAGAAGTTCACTGAGGCTTTTTGTGGACGATGCTGTGGTATATTGAGAGGTTGTAACAATGGAAAATTGTACTGAAATGCTGGAGGATCTGCAGCGAAGTGACGCATGGTGCAGGGAATGGCAACTGAATCTCAATGTAGACAAGTGTAATGTGCTGCGAATACATAGAAAGAAAGATCCCTTATCATTTAGCTACAATATAGCAGGTCAGCACTGGAAGCAGTTAATGCCATAAATTATCTGGGAGTACGCATTAGGAGTGATTTAAAATGGAATGATCATATAAAGTTGATCGTCGGTAAAGCAGATGCGAGACGGATATTCATTGGAAGAATCCTAAGGAAATGCAATCCGAAAACAAAGGAAGTAGGTTACAGTACACTTGTTCGCCTGCTGCTTGAATACTACTCAGCAGTGTTGGATCCGTACCAGATAGGGTTGATAGAAGAGATAGAGAAGATCCAACGGAGAGCAGCGCACTTTGTTACAGGATCATTTAGTAATCACGAAAGCATTACAGAGTTGACAGATAAACTCCAGTGGAAGACTCTGCAGGAGAGACGCTCAGTAGCTCGGTACGGGCTTTTGTTGAAGTTTCGAGAACGTACCTTCACCGAAGAGTCAAGCAGTATATTGCTCCCTCCTACGTATATCTCGCGAAGACACCATGAGGATAAAATCAGAGAGATTAGAGCCCACACAGAGGCATACCAACAATCGTTCTTTCCACGAACAATACGAGACTGGAATAGAAGGGAGAACCGATAGAGGTACTCAAGGTACCTTCCGCCACACTCCGTCGGGTGGCTTGCGGAGTATGGATGTAGATGTAGATATATATCCTATAAGGTACTGTAAAGTGCGTGATAGAGGTACTTTGTACTTAACAATACTTTGTCTTATTCCATTATGTAGGGAGTGAGGGAAAAATGGGTATCTAGATGCCTCAAAGTCTCTCTTATTCTTAAGTGAGATGTACAATGTGGGCTACATTTTCGTATTGGCTTTACTGATCTGTTACGATTCAGCAAATATATATATCCATTCAATGTGGACTGTCATGTCTATTTCATGAATTGCATATGTGAAAATTGCCAAGTTGGGCAGTGGTTCAGAGTTCACATTGAACTGTAGTTCCCCCTATAACTGGACAGTCCAACAAATGTTGGACAAAAGTGAGGGTATGCCACTTCCAATAGGATCTTGCCTAATAAAGTGCTGGATTGTTCGAACCAAACCAATCTTGAGATCTGTGGAAACCTTTGCTTGACTGTAGCATCTAGCATTTGTTTTCCATTACAGATTATAAACCATTTCCCAATGCAGTCGATGGGTGGAACATAAGTAAACTGCCAATTGGTTTAAAGTGTACCATGGGGAAGCATGGTGCTGATATCAGTAAGCTGGTTTTCAATCTTAGGGGAAGTTAGTTTCTTTAGAATTTATTACAAAAAATAGGCAGGAAAAAAATGAGAATGTGGCAAATGAAATGAAACAGTATATACCAAATTCTGACTAAGAGGAATAACTGCAAACAATGGTGGAGGAAATACAAACAGTGATGATAATCTTTGATTTTAGCTTGTTCAAGGGAAATTAGGAATTAAGATTTATATATAATACTTTGAAAAGGTTATATGAGAACATCAAATAATTATGGTAATTTTATAAGGGCAGATACATTTGCTTTTAATTACATGCTATAGTCTTTATTTCAGTGATAAGCAAGTGAAAAGAGAAGACTACAGAAGTAAATGTATGCTGATAATGACAACTTGTGTTTTTATAGGGTATGGAAGTCTCCCAAGAGCCAATCATTCTGCACCAACCTCAGATGCACGACTGGATGCCAGCGGAAATATTTTGTGTGGATCTGATGTTCCACTTTCATCACCTTACTGCACAGACTCTGCACTGCCACTTCTCGAGACTGTTGCTGAAGATCAAGAAATAACAGGGAAGCATCGGTTACAAGGTGTTTAGATTTAATTTTCATTAAAGATTATGGTGTCTTTTTTATATTGTACCACGTAAGTGAAATTTACGGAAGCATCACTCTTATAAATTTGTGTTATGTTTTACAATTTCTTTTCTTTTCCAGAACTGTCTCGATACATACTTAGCCTCTATTAATTGAAAACTGATTCAGTATTACTTCATAGGCAGATATCATGCTGTTTAGACCTTATGAACACTTGTAATTGTCATTGATATTCCCAGAACCCACAGCTCGTTTGCATCAGTCATTTATGTCACTGATATAGTCCCACTAATTCATATACAAAATGAGTATTAACAGTTTTAAGACAGATGTAACTTCTGTTTACTGGTTGCTGGAAAAAAAAAAAAAAAGACAGCAAGACTGATTAACAAGCAAGTAACAAAATTAAAGAGTGTGATTCTTCAGTTTCTCATAGCGTATTTGTTGATCAAACAGTCCACAAGTGTACTGCCAGTTCATAGTGAGCACAATATTCCAGCAATCAGACACGTTGCCAATATTAGGTGCGCTCATAAACTGAGCTCCTGAGCGTGGCCAACTAGTACCCCTGCCCCTGTGAACCACTCCATCCGCAGTCCATGCCTGCGGTCACACATCAGCTTTGGCTGCAGTCCACGCCTGCAGCCAAGCATCAGTGTTGGCTGTTGTGGCAGAGGTGCTAGTGTCAGTGACTGTTATGGCATTAATCTCAGTTCTCTGTCCACCTTGGTCACAATATTGTTTTGTTTGATGAGAGTTGTCTTAATTAAACTCAGTGGTGCTTCTCAAGCATTTCTAAGATTATATCCACAATCTCAGTTGATGAGGTCATCCCTGGTATGAATTTCTATGGCCTGTCTAATGATACTGTCCCAGTATTTGGAAGTCTGTGCCAAGATACTGGTACATTCGTACTCCGTTGTGCGAGTCTTGGACAAACAGTCCTCTGCGACCGCTGACTTGTTGGGATACATTAGATGAGTGTGCCTCTAATGTTCTCTGCAATGGTCTTCGATGGTGAGACCTGTGTGTCCCCAGTATATGTTCACCCACATTGACATTGAATCTGGTATTCACTGGCCATCCGCAAACTGAGATCGTCTTTGACATTTCCAAATAATGCTCGTATTGAGTGAGCAAAAGACAGTTTTTACTCGGTGCTTCTCCTATATGCATCAGATTTTTACCAATAGTACACCACTGTACAGTAAAAGGCAGTGGCTGCCTCCTCCTCCGTGGCTTCTTCCATCACCACAGGTTACACTGTTGTAGTGGGGTGGAGAGCGTGCCTAATCTGTCATTCTGGGTACCCATTTTTTCAGAATATGTTCTGAGGAGATCCAGCTTCTGGGGCAGAGTCTTTGTGCACTGTTATTTTTAGTACCCCATTCCTCTGTGAAGGGTGCATGCAAATGGAGGCCAGTCTGCATTTTCTTCCAATACTCACTATGGCTCAAGGTGCCATAAGCTCTTCTCTTGACCACGATGTTCAGGAGTGGTAATCTTCATTCTACTTCGGTCTCCATAGTGAATTTGATGTTGGGATGTGTGGAGTTCATATGTGTAAGGAAGTCAAGGAGTTTATCCCTTCCATGGGGCCAAATGATGAACATCTCATCCACATAATGAAAAAAACACATGGGTTTTCATTTGGATGATGCCAGGGCTTCATTCTCGAAGTACTCCACATACAAATTCACAACCACAGGAGAGAATGGGCTGCTCGTTGTGACTCCTTCTGTTTGTCCAGAGTATTCTTCATTAAACAGAAAGTACTCTCATCAAATTATGACCAATAAGCTCTAGTGACTCTCTTATAGGTACCCTAGTAAATAATGAATGACATCACAACTAATCAGGATATCTGAGACTTTCATCCTGAATTTCTTGAGGCATTTTACAAAATCCATAGAATTGTGGATATAATGAGTGCAATACTAAGCCTTTATGTGGGTAAATGCACTTATCAAATCCACAATTCCGTGGATTTCGTAAAACACCTCGACAACGTCAGGGTGAAAGTCTCAGATATCCTGGTGAGTTTTGACATCATTTCATTATTCACCATGGTACCTCTAAGAGAGTTACTAGAGCGTATTGGTCAGAAATTTGATGAGAACACCACCGACCTTTTTACACACTTCCTGACTTCTATGTATTTCCTGTTTAATGGAGAATACTATGAACAAATGAAAGAAGTTGCAATGGGCAGTCTACTCTCACCAGTGGTCATGAATTTGTATACGGAGTGGTTCAAGGATGAAGCCCTGGCGTCATCCAAATGAAAACCCATGTATTTTTTCCTTTACGTAGATGACAAGATCATCATCTGGCCCCATGGAAGGGACAAACTCCTTGACTTCCTCACACATTTGAACTCCATAAATCCAACATTGAATTCACTATGGAGACTGAAGCAGAAGGAAGATTAGCATTCCTGGATGTCAAGGTCAAGAGAAGAGCTGATGGCACCCTGCGGCCACAGTGTGTATTGGAAGAAAATGCTCATTGACCTTCATTTGCTTGCAGAGACTTGCCACCACCCTTCGCAGAAGAATAGGGTACTTAAAACACTAGTGCAGCATTTCAGATGCAAAGAGTCTGCCCAAGGAGCTGGAACACCTAAGAACTGTATTCCAAAAAAATGGGTACCCAGAATGGCAGATTAGGCACACTCTAGAGCCCCACCACAACAGTAGAACCTTTGGAGATGCAAGAAGCTATGGCGGAAGATGGAGCCACTGCCTTTATAAAATACACTGGTGTACTATCGGGAAAAATCTGACATATGTTGGAGAAGTACTAAATAAAAAATGTTTTTTGCCTTGCCAATAAAACACAAGCATTATTGGGAAATGTCAAAGATGATCTCGGTTTGCAGAATGCCAGCATATACCAGATTCCATGTCAAAGTGGGAAGATATATTTTGGGAACAGACAGTGTGCACTGTTGAAGATTGTCACTGAGAACACCAGAGACACACTTGGCTGATGTATCCCAACAAGGCAGCAGTCACAGAGCACTGTTTGTCTGAGAACCACACGATGAAGTATGAACATACCACGATCTTGGCATACACTTACAAATACTGGGAAGCACCATTAGAGAAGCCATAGAAATCCATACCAGGGATGATCTCATCAACCAAGATTGTGGCTATAATCTTAGCAAGGCTTGGGAAAAAGAAATGAGTTTAATTAAGAAGATTCTCAGCAAACAAAATGATCTAGTGACCACGGCAGACAGAGAACTTACATTAATACCATCACAGATGCTGACACAAGCATCTCCGTGACTGCTGCTGCCGATGCACGGCCACAGAAAGAGAAGTTCATGGTGGCAGGAGATACTAGTTGGCCACGAGCCCTCAAGAACTCAGTTCATCAGTGCACCTGATGATGGCGGCATGTCTGATCCCCAAAATGTTGTGCTCATTGGAAACTATGAACTGGCTGTCCAATTAATTAAAGAATAGTTTTAAATTCCACTTGTCAAAACTTTGAACACATATCTTCCCTCCTTGTCTTAAGCTGTCAGTCCACTGACTGAGAATCTAAACTGGCTTGTCTGCTTGACTATGCCCTTTTATTTCTTTTCTCAAATTAAGGACTCTGTGTCTGTTAGTCATTTGATGTTTTGTAAAGTTTTTTTCCATTTTTTTCTATTAATATGATCCTGGTGTATGTTCTCCAAGTGTGCAAATCTTGCTGATCATTTTGAATGGTTTAGAATTAGCTAGAAGTCTGCTTTTGATTATGCTGACCTTTTGATTTGCTGAAAGTATTTGTAGTGCCAATTCCTCCAGATGGTTCTAATTAGGCACTGCAGTTATAACCTAAATGGCAAACAAGCAAATAATTAAGCTAAGCAAGCTCTCTGTTTATCTGGGGAAAGGTTTAGTTGCTGTCATATTTATTTCATTTTAGCTTTGAATAAAGGAGATAAGTTTTGAAATTAACTAGGGCAGGTGACTATGCTTAAGAATATTGTTAAAGGTTAAGTTGAACACTTATATTCCAAAAACGACACAAAACATTAAGTCACAGAGCAAGTAGACAAAGTAAGACATGTGTACATGGTAACATTCAAATCAGTACTGAGTCCAAGTTTAGCGGCCGCTGGCTGGCTGGCCACTTAGGTGGCGCGGCTGCTGCATGGCTGGCAGACAGCACTGCATGTAAAGGACGCACGTAACTGTGTGGCGGCACTTTAAAAGATCGGCGAGTCACAACACTTTTCCCCTTTTGCACTGGTCTTGATGGAGGTGGCCTGTAGATTGCTAACGTCCATAGGTGTTGTTCGACTGGCCATAAAGTCTCGAGGAGGCGGCTTCCCATATGGACGGAAGTGTCCCCGATGATAACGGGTCGAGATGACAGGAGACATAGGGGTCGAATCTGCTGGGACCCCGTGCACCAATCTGCCCGTTGTGGCAAGTCCAGTTGTTATAACAGGAGACATGGGCGATGTGTCAGCATCCATAAGAGAAGGAGGGGAGTAGAGTTGCTCCGACAGATGATGTTCATCCGGTTCCTGCATGGGCACATCTCCTGGTGGCGTCTGTTCTTGTACTGGCACCGAGATGATGGTGAGAGGGCTGCGTTGTGAGTAATGAGAGATGCCAAGGTCCCGAGCATCAGGCAGAGTCGAAGGTGGCGTAGCAGCATTTGGAACAGGCACTGCCGGCACACGAGGCCGAAGCTTGTCCGAATGACGCACAGCCACACCCGTATCCGTCTGGATTTTATACAGGCGTCGGCCACGGTGTCGTAAGATGCGGCCAGGACTCCATTTTGGCCACCTGCCATATCCCTGTACCCATACAAGGTCGCTGGCGGTGAACCGGCCAAGCGAAGGCACCCGCGGCCATGAGGTGGAAGGCCGCAGAAGATTAAGTAGTGTGCGGGGCTGTTGGCCATGTAAGAGCTCAGCTGGGCTGTGGTCACCCATGGGGGTGAAACGGTAAGAAGCCAGAAATTGGAGAAGTGCCTCATCAGCAGCCGAAGAAGTCAGGAGTTTCCTCATCTGAGGCTTAAATGTGCGGACCAGTCATTCAGCCTCACCGTTTGACTGTGGATGGAACGGAGGGGCCGTGACATGCATGACACCGTGATGGGCACAAAAATCCGCACATTCGGATGAGGCAAATTGCGGTCCATTAACAGTAACAAAAGTAGAGGGAAGGCCTTCCAAAGAGAAAATGCGAGCTAGAGCATTGGTGGTTGCCGCGGTGGTAGGCGACGTGCAATGGACAATGAAAGGAAAGTTAGAGTAGGCGTCAATTACGAGTAGCCAATAAGTACCTAAAAAAGGTCCCGTGAAGTCAGCATGAATACACTCGCAGGGCTTCTCAGGTGAAGGCCACGGTGACAAAGATGACTTCTGGGCGGCGGCCTGTGATGCACAAGGGCTGCAGGCAGCGACCATGTGTGCGATATCAGTCGATGTCGGGTCAGTACACATGACGGCGCGCTAGAGATTTTGTGTGAGACACACCCCAGTGCCCTTGGTGAAGGAAGCACAAGACCGAAGCACGCAAAGACGCAGGTACAGCAACATGCAGCGAAGCATTGTCGGTGGAAAGGAGGATAACACCATCCCTAGCCGTGAGGCGGTAGCGTAAAGCGTAGTAGTTCTGCAACGGATCAGAAGTCTTAGCCGATGGACGAACTCGCCAACCCATCTGAATACAGCATAAAACCTGGGAGAGGGTATGATCAGAACTCGTAGCAGCCGCCAGCCGGTCCCAGGTGATGGGGAACCCGTCCACAACCCGCTGCTCGGCAACATCCAGGTGGAAACACAAAAGTTCGTCCCAATCGAATGCCAGATCAGGACCCATGGGAAGGCGAGACAGTGCATCAGCATTCGCATGTTGAGCTGTCAGCCGGAAATGAATCTCATAATTGAAACAAGACAAGTAAAGAGCCCAACGCTGGAGGCGGTGTGCAGCCTTGTCGGGAAGCGACGTTGATGGATAAAACAAGGAAACAAGTGGTTTGTGGTCCGTAACAAGATGAAATTTGGATCCATAAAGAAAAACACCAAACTTATGAAGAGCGTAAATAATGGTCAAAGCTTCTTTTTCAATTTGAGAATATTTTCGTTGGGCATCCGTGAGCGTTTTGGAGGCATAAGCAATGGGTTTTCAGAACCGTCAGAAAAACGGTGTGCAAGGACTGCACCAACCCCGTATTGAGAGGCATCCATGGCAAGAACGAGATGTTGGCCAGGTCAATAAGTAGCCAGGCACGGGGCCTGTTTCAGCATAGTCTTCAATTTCTGGAAAGCCGCATCGCATAACGCGGACCAGTGAAAGGGCACGTTGCCTAACTTCTTTGTCAGGCGCCGACCGGATAATAGCATCCCATACCATGGAATCGACATAGGATTCCCTGTGAACTTCAGAAACAAATTGACACTTTCTACTGAGGCCGTGAAGTTCAGCAGCCCAAGCGCGATAACATTGATTCAGTTGTTTTTGACAGCGATAAAAGGCAACACGAGAGGCTACCACATGCGTATGCTTTTGAAAATATACAGACAGAAGTGAGCACATGTCAGCAAAGGACAAAGACACAGGATCTTTCAAAGGAGCCAATTGCGACAACAACCAATACATTTGTGGTGAAATCCATGAAAGGAACAGAGACTTACATGTTTGTTCGTCTGTGACATGAAATGCCAAGAAGTGCTGTCGAAGACGTTTTTCATAATCAGACCAGTCTTCCGCCGTCTCGTCATAAGGACGAAAAGGAGGTATAGACAAAGACGAGAAATGCCCCACATTGGATGCCATGACGAAATCGTGAATCGCCGATCTGAGAAGCGTTTGCTGTTCAAGGAGACCTTGCAATAGTTGCTCTAAAGTAGCCATGGAAACCTGTGGCTCAACGATGAAAAGGAAAAATCCACTACCTCGTCACCAATTGTTATAACGTCAAGTTGAACACATATATTTAAAAAACGACACAACACATGTCAGTCACAGAGCAAGTAAACAAAGTAAGATATGTGTACACGGTAACATTCAAATCAGTACTGAGTCCAAGTCTAGCAGCCGCTGGCTGGCTGGCCGCTTAGGTGGCGCGGCTGCTGCATGGCTGGCAGACAGCGCCGCATGTAGAGGACGCGCGTAACTGTGCGGTGGCACTTTAAAAGATCGGCTAGTCACAACAGATATGTATGACATTTCAGATGTTTTGCATTTTCAGAAGTAAGGATGGAGAAAGCAATACTCATGATCCAGTTGAAAAGAAGCATTTCGTTGTGTAAACCTAGTTTAACACATTGACTGCCACATGCATAGTGATGAATGTTTCACTGCCAAAACAGGCCAGGGCTTCAGGTGTGAGACTCTGCTGTGGCTGCTGCTAGGTACATGACATCAGGCATAAGGCTCTGCTGTTGCCAGTGGCGATCTCATAACAGTCAATATGTTAAGATTGTTTTGTGGATAATATTAGTAAATATGAAGCAGAAGTGAACCTTTGTGAAAGTCAGTTAGCAGGAAGAAAAGAATTATTAGGGTTTAACATCCTGTCACAGTTGAGATCATTAGAGACAGAGCACAAACTTGGAATGTTGCAAGGATGGCGAAGGAAACTGGCCATGCCCTTTCAAAGGAACTGCCCCAGCATTTGGCTGCAGCGATTTAGGAAAATCGTGGAAAACCTAAATCTGGATACGGATTTGAACCATCATTCTTCTGAATGCAAGTTCTGTGTGCTACTTAGCAGAAAGAGCACAAACAAAGAGTGCCACAATTTGGTCCACATTCTGATTATCTTCACTGATTTAAAAAAAAAAAAAAAAAAATTATAAAAATCCAAAATTAGGTTACTGTGATTGATGTGAAATCACAAACTAACAGAACAATGAGATATATCATGAACTTTGCTTATACATAATGTATCCTTGCTTAAGACAGTCATTTGGGGTGAAGTTCCGATACAGAGGTGGATAGTAGAAAAATGCAGTTTGAATAACTGCACCAAAAATGGAAGGGAAATAGGGGTTAATGTAGGTAGCATTTGAAGGAAAATAAAATGGAAACCTTGACTGACATTGCACTCCTTAGTAATTTTTATAATTCTTGAATTATCTGTTTTGCTTAAAATTAGACAATGTCAAATAGATTTTGCTATGCAGCTGATGCAAAAGTGACAAATACTGGAGCTGTGCAGCCTGCCTTATTGGTTTGCAAGTAAGCTACACAATATTCGTATAAGAAATTTCCTCATGGCCAAAAAGAAATCTTGGAAAATATTGACTATCTCTCTTCTTTAGTACATCCTTTCTTTATAGGTTGCTGTGTGCTTTGTGCTTTTTGTTATTTACTTTTATTCCAGCATGAAAAACGGTCCTCCAGTTACTATAGCTTACGTATAATCAGTTTTCTGATACAGTTTATTATTATTACTATTCTTTAAGTTTATTTATACAGTGTAAAACTTTAATTTACTGTCGTTTTTCATTTGGTTTGGATTTTCATTTTATTTTTTTATCAGCTGAGGATATTGATGCATTTATTAAGCATGAAAAAAACCAGAATTCACCATCACGCACTTCTACCACTCAATGCATGGTCCCTTGCACTTCCACACCCAAGGGAGACATTGTTTATGAATCAAATCTGGATAAAGGGTTTGAAAAACATCAGAAAGCAACAGAAGAAAAGAATGTAACTGACGGCATTAAGGAACCTTCCCAACACAAATTAGGTACGTGCAGTTCAACAAAGTCACGGAAGTCTCAGTGTAAATCATTGTTCATTTTGTTTATTTACATAAATATATAATTTTTCAGTGACCCTGAATGTAAAATGAATATTGTTTTAACAACCATTTCATCTTCTTTGGCATCCTGTTCACATCACGATTATTAGAGATGTGTTAGATTTGTTTCCAAATGTGACTTTAATGTCTTAATCAATAAGCAGCCCTGTGCAGTTTCCCTTTAGGGTACCATATGTCCTTTACAATCTTGAACATGGCCGTTAGGAGCAACTGTAAGTAAGTTTCCAATTTATAAAGTATAGCCCCCAATCAGGTACAAATTTTTCTTTAATTCTAGACACAACTCAGGTTTTAGTACCACTAAGGGTATATTCTTCAGAAGAACAGGGAGTTACTTGGATTACATTATGTTAAAACATGTTACATCCATCACAAGCTGAAGTGCTCAACCACTTACATATAATATGATTAAAATCCATTAAAATCAAAAGATTAAAAACAGGAATGGCTATTGAGCAGATAAACATAAAACTAACTATGTCCTTTACTTACACATTTAATATAATAAAAAAAAAGAGAAGTCATATGGATTTGTTGGCTGGGAGTCCTTTGTTGGCTGGAGACCATAAATGACAGGTTCAGCTGCCGAATTAGACAGGTTTTGCATCCTTCCATCATAATGACATCCTTCCTTCGTGAAGTGTGAGAGTTCTCTGTCTACTCCTCTCAAGGAGGCTGCCGAGCTTAACAATGCCATCCAACGGACGGATCACCTTCAACAGTGTCACATGCCTTTTTCATGAGACAATGCAAAGAGGTTTGGAATTTACTCCAGGACCAAAAACTTTATGCCACTATCCCACACACTCTTGGGTGTATAAGCAAAGGGAAAGCAATAATAGTAAGTGGAACACTTGACTTCACTTAATTTTGGTCATTTCACAAGAACAGGTGAATTAAAAAAGGCAAGGCTGTTGGTCATTTAATATGATAAGGAAATATATAGAAGATAAAGTATGATATGAGGGCAGACCAGTACCCAGAGAAATCTGTTGTGTGGATATAAAAATTTAATACAGGTGACGTGAAGCGAGAACATCTAATCTAGAAGATACTGTATTCAAGAGTTTAAACTTACTGCCAACAGTATTTCAAAATCCTCATGTCTAAAAAAATTATAACATCCAGCAAAATAGCAAAAATTATCTGGATCATTATCAAATAAGATACAAATAAGAATAATGACTGAATAGCATTGAAATTGCATTGTTGCAAATATTATGACAATTTGAAATCAGTAGTTTCAGTAATATCTTCCCCATAATGACAGCAAATGTTTCCAACACTCACAGACAAAAAATAATTTTCAGTGTAACACGAACATCTCTCTGTCACTGAAAACATTAATTCTTTTGGCTATAACAGTATATCTACTGGAGATTTAAAATCTCGTGCTAATTTGATGGGATCAGTTAATGACTGGACGTATTTCTTAACTGACTACATACACTGCCTTCCAAAAAGCATCCAGAGTTGGCCGCCAGACTGCATTAGTATAGTTATCACATCTAGTAGGGTATAAAAGGGGCATGAACAGTGTCAGACATTGAGTGATCATTTTGAAGGTCATGTAGATGCTGCATATCCATGTGAGATAGTTATCGTCACATGATTGATTTTGAAAGAGACCTGATTGTGAGTCTCTATTTGGCTGGCTGGTTAATCAAACTGTATCCTGATTTATGGGGCATTCAGATGTGGCAGTGGCCTGATGTTGGACTGTATGAGAATATGAGGGCACATATACTTGTCGCTCAGGTACTGGTTGTCCATGTCTGACAACCAGAATGGAGGATAGACATACTCTGCACCAAGCACACCTTAACTCCTCCACCCATCTGCACCTGCCATCCAAGAACACGTAATGGACTCCTTGTAACATAGTCTAATTCTGCATCACTGGTCAAAAACAAGCAGCATCTGGACTAGGGAATTACTGTCCCATTAATAGGGTGCTGTGAACACCTCACACAAAAGGTCTTACACTCACAACTGAAAACATTTACTCTTTAATGGTATTTACTGCCAGCAATAAACATCAATTTCAGATTAATTGCAGTTAACACAACCAAAATGTAAAACATAAAAATAATATCCATGTAGACTTTATCTTTTGTCTAGCATTCAGACTGGAGTTCTGTATTTCGCTCTAAAGGTCTACAACAACCTCCCACCAGACACAATGTAAGGAGTCAGGAATCTTAACCAATCCAGTAGAAAAATAAAAGTGTAACTTAGTAGGAACAATTTCTATGAACTTCTTGATTATATAGTTTCGAGGATTAAAGATTCCAAATAGGAATAAGTAGCAATATTCATTATGAATAGGGCTGTTATTCTTCTAGAATGAAGATAACTATTATTCTTGATAAGTATAGCCAAGAAATATAAACAACAGACAAAGAGTAGTAGATAAACTACAGTTATCAAGGATACTTGAGGAAGCAAAACTAGTTTACTGCAGTTCATTATAACATCTGCTCTCATTGTGAATGTATACTTTGACTACTCCAATTTCCCTGTGTGTTTTCTGTCACAATACAGTCTACAGAACCCAATGAATGAATATTTTTTTTTTTTTTTTTTTTTTTTTTTTTTTTTTTTTTTTGGGGGGGGGGGGGGAGATAAGGAACCAGGTTCATTTTTTTCATGTAAATGCACTGAGAAACTTATCACATGTTGTGTCTTTGTGGTTAGCAGATTAAGCAGCATTAGCCCCCCATGAACCATGGACCTTGCCGTTGGTGGGGAGGCTTGCGTGCCTCAGCGATACAGATAGCCGTACCGTAGGTACAACCACAACGGAGGGGTATCTGTTGAGAGGCCAGACAAACGTGTGGTTCCTGAAGAGGGGCAGCAGCCTTTTCAGCAGTTGCAAGGGCAACAGTCTGGATGATTGACTGATCTGGCCTTGTAACAATAACCAAAACGGCCTTGCTGTGCTGGTACTGCGAACGGCTGAAAGCAAGGGGAAACTACGGCCGTAATTTTTCCCGAGGGCATGCAGCTTTACTGTATGATTAAATGATGATGGCGTCCTCTTGGGTAAAATATTCCGGAGGTAAAATAGTCCCCCATTCGGATCTCCGGGCGGGGACTACTCAAGAGGATGTCGTTATCAGGAGAAAGAAAACTGGCGTTCTACGGATCGGAGTGTGGAATGTCAGATCCCTTAATCGGGCAGGTAGGTTAGAAAATTTAAAAAGGGAAATGGATAGGTTAAAGTTAGATATAGTGCGAATTAGTGAAGTTCGGTGGCAGGAGGAACAAGACTTCTGGTCAGGTGACTACAGGGTTATAAACACAAAGTCAAATAGGGGTAATGCAGGAGTAGGTTTAATAATGAATAGGAAAATAGGAATGCGGGTAAGCTACTACAAACAGCATAGTGAACGCATTATTGTGGCCAAGTTAAGATACGAAGCCCACACCTACTACAGTAGTACAAGTTTATATGCCAACTAGCTCTGCAGATGACGAAGAAATTGAAGAAATGTATGATGAAATAAAAGAAATTATTCAGATAGTGAAGGGAGACGAAAATTTAATAGTCATGGGTGACTGGAATTCGAGTGTAGGAAAAGGGAGAGAAGGTAACGTAGTAGGTGAATATGGATTGGGGCTAAGAAATGAAAGAGGAAGCCGCCTGATAGAATTTTGCACAGAGCACAACTTAATCATAGCTAACACTTGGTTTAAGAATCATGATAGAAGGTTGTATACATGGAAGAACCCTGGAGATACTAAAAGGTATCAGATAGATTATATAATGGTAAGACAGAGATTTAGGAACCAGGTTTTAAATTGTAAGACATTTCCAGGGGCAGATGTGGACTCTGACCACAATCTATTGGTTATGTACTGTAGATTAAAACTGAAGAAACTGCAAAAAGGTGGGAATTTAAGGAGATGGGACCTGGATAAACTGAAAGAACCAGAGGTTGTACAGAGTTTCAGGGAGAGCATAAGGGAACAATTGAAAGAAATGGGGGAAAGAAATACAGTAGAAGAAGAATGGGTAGCTCTGAGGGATGAAGTAGTGAAGGCAGCAGACGATCAAGTAGGTAAAAAGAAGAGGGTTAGTAGAAATCCTTGGGTAACAGAAGAAATATTGAATTTAATTGATGAAAGGAGAAAATATAAAAATGCAGTAAATGAAGCAGGCAAAAAGGAATACAAACGTCTCAAAAATGAGATCGACAGGAAGTGCAAAATGGCTAAGCAGGGATGGCTAGAGGACAAATGTAAGGATGTAGAGGCTTATCTCACTAGGGGTAAGATAGATACTGCCTACAGGAAAATTAAAGAGACCTTTGGAGATATGAGAACCACATGCATGAACATCAAGAGCTCAGATGGAAACCCAGTTCTAAGCAAAGAAGGGAAAGCAGAAAGGTGGAAGGAGTATATAGAGGGTCTATACAAGGGCGATGCACTTGAGGACTATATTATGGAAATGGAAGAGGATGTAGATGAAGATGAAATGGGAGATACGATACTGCATGAAGAGTTTGACAGAGCACTGAAGGACCTGAGTCGAAACAAGGCCCCCGGAGTAGACAACATTCCTTGGGAGAGCCAGTCCTGACAAAACTCTACCATCTGGTGAGCAAGATGTATGAAACGGGCGAAATACCCTCAGACTTCAAGAAGAATATAATAATTCCAATCCCAAAGAAAGCAGGTGTTGACAGATGTGAAAATTACCGAACAATCAGTTTAATAAGCCACAGCTGCAAAGTACTAACACGAATTCTTTACAGACGAATGGAAAAACTAGTAGAAGCCGACCTCGGGGAAGATCAGTTTGGATTCCGTAAAATACTGGAACACGTGAGGCAATACTGACCTTACGACTTATCTTAGAAGAAAGATTAAGGAAAGGCAAACCTACGTTTCTAGCATATGTAGACTTAGAGAAAGCTTTTGACAATGTTGACTGGAATACTCTCTTTCAAATTCTAAAGGTGGCAGGGGTAAAATACAGGGAGCGAAAGGCTATTTACAACTTGTACAGAAACCAGATGGCAGTTATAAGAGTTGAGGGACATGAAAGGGAAGCAGTGGTTGGGAAGGGAGTAAGACAGGGTTGTAGCCTCTCCCCGATGTTATTCAATCTCTATATTGAGCAAGCAGTAAAGGAAACAAAAGAAAAATTTGGAGTAGGTATTAAAATCCATGGAGAAGAAATAAAAACTTTGAGGTTTGCCGATGACATTGTAATTCTGTCAGAGACAGCAAAGGAGTTGGAAGACCAGTTGAACGGAATGGATGGTGTCTTGAAGGGAGGATATAAGATGAACATCAACAAAAGCAAAACGAGGATAATGGAATGTAGTCGAGTTAAGTCGGGTGATGCTGAGGGTATTAGATTAGGAAATGAGACACTTAAAGTAGTAAAGGAGTTTTGCTATTTGGGGAGCAAAATAACTGATGATGGACGAAGTAGAGAGGATATAAAATGTAGACTGGCAATGGCAAGGAAAGCGTTTCTGAAGAAGAGAAATATGTTAACATCGAGTATAGATTTAAGTGTCAGGAAGTTATTTCTGAAAGTATTCGTATGGAAGTGAAACATGGACGGTAAATAGTTTGGACAAGAAGAGAATAGAAGCTTTTGAAATGTGGTGCTACAGAAGAATGCTGAAGATTAGATGGGTAGATCACATAACTAATGAGGAAGTATTGAATAGGATTGGGGAGAAGAGAAGTTTGTGGCACAACTTGACCAGAAGAAGGGATCGGTTGGTAGAACATGTTCTGAGGCATCAAGGGATCACCAATTTAGTATTGGAGGGCAGCGTGGAGGGTAAAAATCATAGGGGGAGACCAAGAGGTGAATACACTAAGCAGATTCAGAAGGATGTAGGTTGCAGTAGGTACTGGGAGATGAAGAAGCTTGCACAGGATAGAGTAGCATGGAGAGCTGCATCAAACCAGTCTCAGGACTGAAGACCACAACAACAACAGCTTCTCTGATGAAATAATCTACCGTAAACAAATGAACTTGATTTAGGGGTTATTATCTAAAACCTTACCTTCTACCTATAAGATCACCTACCCTCCTGTGAAATTCCTTCTATGGCCTTCTTAATGGCAGCAGTCCAGCTTTACAGTTTTGAAGTGTGCTGTTGTGTTGTGTTGTGTTGATTGTGATCTTGTTTTATAAACACACTGTGGGCAAGGTAGTCTTCAACACAGATGTGCCATTCATTGAAGTCTCACTTATTTGTTTAACAGACTTGAGATTTTGCGTGCTTAGGCATACAAAATAACGATAAAATTACAGTCTGTTCCTTGAATCACAGATTATTATTAGTGTTTTGGTGCGCACAACAGCGAGTTGAATCACTGATGTAAAGGTATTTGTGACATCTAGGTTCATTTTTGTTTAGCACTGTCAGATGCATCCACTTCACAAGATAGTCAAAATACTAGAAATCAGTGACACTTATCTTTGATGGCACCAGAGCTCCAAATTCTTACCACTGAAACATCTCATACATCATGTAAGTGCTGCTACCAAGCTAGAGTAAATACAGCAATGTCGGTGGATCTTTAGTTTCATGTAGTTGTGACAAAATATACTCTGGAAAATTTGTAGAGTAGATAAGAAACTGTTGGTCACCAGACAAACAAAATATTTTCTACTAATCAAAAACTCAAATAATTTCCTCGTTTCACCAAGCTATGTCATTCTGCTGATGACCCTGTATACTGGAAGTACTCTTGACAAAAATTTAGGAACTCCCAGGAGACATTACACAAATAATGTGTCATACCAGCACTAGCCTTGGTAATGGCCTCAATTTGGCAAGATATCACAAGTTTCTTCAGGTATGCCACATCCAGCAGAAGATGATAATGATTAGATCTCATACAGCTACCTCACTGAAAGGGTGTCAACTGATATGTTTTGGCTGCTATTCAAATAGCCCAGATGTTCTGCAGGATTAAGACTGTGCAATTTTCAGAGGAGCAGTGTCAAAGTATGATAGAGTGCCTAAGTGTTTGACAAAGTAGGAACATACACATTCAGCATTGTGGATGTGGCTGTCATCATTTTAAAAGACAGGCGTGTTCACAGCATACTTGTCATGAAGATGTGGAAGAAAGGGCAACACTTCATCACTGAGAATGTCAAATAATCATCTTGATTCATGTTCATGGTAATATGAATGAGTAGACTCCAAAACACCACAGACCCACCTCTTGCCTGAACTACACCTGTCAAACACTGCGAGTTAAGTCCCCCCTTGGGTTATTGGCTCTTGGTGCACTTGATGCCTTGCATCATTGGAGAGAGGCAAAATTTCAATTTGTTGGACAATATTACACACCTGTAGTCAGTGACTATCCAATTTCTGTGCTATCTGGCCCACTGATGATGTGCAGCTTTATGTGTGGGTGTGAGCAATGGCCTCTTCGCAAGTTACCCAACTCTAAATGTCCATTGCATGCACTTCCCTTTGCAATGTTTGCTCAGAAACTGGTTGAGGTCGATCTGCATTCACTGACAGCAGCAATTCCAGCCAGGTTTGTAACCTATTGTCTCTGACCTGGCATGACACTTATCTCTGGTCCAAGTTCTTACACCAAGTTACATGGCTGTGCGTGGTACTGCATTGCTTGTAGACATATTGGCAGTCCTTATTAAAACATCAACAAATCAGATAAATTCATTTACTATCTGCCCAAGGGCATGTTCATACAACCCACTCCTTTGTGCCATTCTTACATCTGCATATAACCAACTGCCAGATTCACACCATTCCACTGCTATGGAGGGTGACATGACTGCCTGGTAACAGCTCTGTACCATCTAAAGCACTCCAAAACAACCAGTGTGCCCTTTTAAGAAGGTGATTAATATCTTTTTCCAGTGAGTTTACATGTGCCACAATGGGCACCTTCTGCAATGGGTTATACTTGTGAACAAGGAATGTAATAGCCAGATCAAGAAATATGATATGATACTGGAATGCTACTCATACTAATGTGCAAAAACTGCCACTTTTGAGCAGTATGACAACTCAAAATGAAGTGTTATTGTGATGACAAAAACTTGGAACTTGGGCAAATTCCTCACAAGAGACAAGTTTTTAACTGATGTGTCACTCCTCATTAGGTCACGCCATGCATGTCACAGTTTGCAGTTGAATCCAAAGATGAGCAATTTGTTGCTATACTGATTACTGGAAACCCTTCTGTTTATGAAGTATTATTGTTGTGTCATTAGTGTAATACTTGGCAAGATGAACCGGTCACCAGGCTTGGTTGGCAGCACCATCATGTTTACACTTCATAAGCAGGAACTGGAGGTAGTAATAGCAGTGTTTTTACAAGTGGAATGTTGTCACATGCTACATATCTGTATGGCCACTGAATGAAGTGTCCTGTCAAAACAAGACATACAATGCATCTCCCCTTACCTGCTCAAAATGCTTCATTTGCAGTATCTGTAAAACTACCTCCCCAGGTGATGTTGCTATATTGCACAGCTGTCTTTGCTGATTCATCATTGTTGTTTCAGTCGCAGATGGCAACACTGCCTCTTTGTTCAAAACCATGCAGACGTATTTTATAGTACTTTCAGCTTCCTCATCCATCAAAGTATGTCTCCTTCAGTAGTCATTACACATTTTTTGGTGAGATGCACAGCTCTTCTAGTCTTCTAATGTTACAACAGTGAAAGTTAAAGTCACATCAGCATAAGCAAACTGACCATCTGGCCTGATGGTTACTGTTTTTGGCTGGTAACACCAAGGTTACAATATTGCTTCTTTGGACCACCTCACATTTTTCTCTCTTAAAAATGTCTAAGGCATTCAGTCAGCCTTGTTAGGCTAACTGAAAAGCTGCTTCAACATAAAAGCATTGAAAGTGAATGCAAGTCGCTGAATTAGTGTTATGTTGAAAGACTTGCACCAGGCTTGGTGACACACAATGTTAATTTATTAGCAGCAAAAGCATAAGCTGTTATTTTTTCAGGTTACAGAGTGAGACACTTTATGTATTACACTTATGGATCTTATTCTTTACAAGAATTCAAACCAACTGTATAAAATTTATATCTAATGGTATGATGGCAGTATGAAGGGAACCATTTCCATGTAAAACTGTATCAAAGGAAAAATTAATGCCAGAAGTTTAGATTAGCTTGTCTCTACGTATTTTTCATTTTTTGCCCATTTCTATGACAGTCTGAAGTTTTCCTGTTACAGTCATAGAGAATTGAACATGAAATAAAATTCTAGTCACAGAGCAGTGAACATGAAATGAAACTCTGTATTCATGACAACGAAACATTGTCTGGCACTGTTGTTTGATAGTACCCTTTGCACACTGTCACTTACTCACAGTGTAATCTACAGGGTCATTGTAATTAAACTTTTAGAACACTGTAGAAACAACACCACTGGTCAGAATGATGTCAAATTGCAACGGAATATTATCGGAGGAGGAAAACTTACGGCAGAAGAAAAAAAATAGTGTGAAAATTGATCAATAGATGGCACTGCATGTGTCAGAATACGTAAATGAAAACACCTGTCATGCATACGACCCATTGAAGTTGGTATAAACACGCCGGGTACACGACTTTTCCTCCTTTCGCATCTGAGACGTTAGCCATGACTGTCTCAATGCAGGATCGCACTCTGCTTGTCAAGCTGTATTTCAAGAATGATGACTGTGCACAGATTATTTTGCAGACGTTCTGGACACTGAAGGGTTTGGAAAAAGTGGTTGGTCTGATGACTGCCGTGGGTCTGGAGAAAATGATTCGGAAATTTGAAATGATAGGTTCTTTTGGTATGCAACCTGGTAGAGGGAGGAAACGAATTGACTCAACGTCAGTGGAAGCAGCGGTTACAGCAATGCAGGAGGAGACAAGTGGTGGTGTGCAAATGTGTAGCGCACAGAGAATTGCACCAACATTGGACATACCCGTGAGCACGGTGCGTAAAATCCTATGAAATATCCTTCTTTGCATTCCCCTCAAAATTACCCAGGTGCACGAGTTGCTTCCTGTTGCCCTGCCAGCAACAATGACCTTTGCTTTAGAATTTCTTGCTCGCATGGAAGTGGACGACTTGCCGTGGAAGATTTTGTGGGCGGGCGAAGCCCACTACCATCTGACAGGATGTGTCGACACACAAAATTGTCAAATATGGGCAACAGAAAATTCACATGCAAATCAACCAATACCACTTCATCCTGAAAAGGTCACTGCATGGTCAGGTTTATGGCATAATTTATCATACGGCCATATTTTTTCAAAGAGACAGGTGCTCCCAGTCCTGTTACCTGTACTGTCAACGATAAGCTATGAGTGTCTTCTGCGCAACCACGTCATTCCAGCTCTCCAACAGCATGGATGGGATCATTTTTATGCAAGATGGCACACCTCCGCACATTGCAAATCCAGTTAAGCAGCTACTGAAGTGCCATTTGGGAAATACTAGAATTATCAGCCTCCATTTCCCTAAAGCCTGGCCGTCCCAATCACCTGATCTTAATCTGTGTGACTTCTGGCTGTGGGGCTACCTGAAAGATGCTGTGTTCAGTGTTCCAACTGCAAACTTAGCTGCATTGAAGGCACATATTGCACAACACTTTGATCAGTTGAGGAATATGCAATTTCTCGATTTCAACTTGTTGCAGAAAATGGTAGGCAGCATATTGAACATCTTTTGCACCAGTCACTTGGAAATTAATAATCTGATTTGATTTTGGCCTCAGGACAATTAAAAACCAATTTTTCCCATTCGATGTGATATGGCCTTGCCGTTGTGGATGGGCTTATGTAACTAACAGTATCACACCTGTGCACCCATGCACAATGAGTAGTACAGTTTGTTTAATGTCAAATGTACACCTTAGGCATTGTCGTATGATTCGTCTGTCATTTGTAGTCGACCACTATTAAATTATGATGCTTACAGCACCAACTATTGCTACATTTTGTAACTATTTTTCTTCTGCCATACGTTTTCCCCTTCGCTGATAATATTCCGTTGCAATTTGACATCATTCTGACCAGTGGTGTTATTTCTACAGTGGTTTGAAAGTTTAAGTTTAATTATAATCACCCTGTATATGAAGCCACAGTTCATCTAAATAAGCCTTTGACCATTTTACTCCTGGTGCCATATGTGTGTAAGAACCACACATACAAATGGCGACACTGAAATATCAATCATGGTGAAAATTCAGAGCAAAGGAATATACCAGATCAGAACAAAACTGCTATTATATTTTACATTAAATTGCTGCTTTTATTTCTCAAGAATCTCTTGCACAGCAAACAGCTGGAGAATAAAACAAGTCACTATGATTTACATTTATGAAATGTAAATGAATAGATCCCCACAATTATCAATATCCTGATGATATACCACAAAGAAAAGTAGTTATATCAAAGAACATGCACTGGTTTTGGAAATTTGAGTTGAGATACTTGCTTTTTCTTTGGACACACACAGATTTCATATTTGGAGAGTTTTAGGATGGCATTCAGTGTTGGACAGCACTTTCAACTGAAGGTATGATAAGATGGAGAATCTTCTCAAAATGTGATTATCTAAAAGTATTTTTGAGCATAAGAGGCATGTACGACATATCATGGGACAAGTCAGCACTAGTGATATCTGTTTCTGTAATTTGAAACTATTTTCACTTCTTTATGAGTGGTGAAGTTAATGACTGCAAATGAAATGCACAACAACAAGACAGAATTTCTATTTTACATACCGAATGACCTCCCCCCATGAACCATGGTCCTTGCCATGGGTGGGGACGCTTGCGTGCCTCAGTGATACAGATAACCGTACAGTAGGTGCAACCACAATGGAGGTGTATCTGTTGAGAGGCCAGACAAACATGTGGTTCCTGAAGAGGGGCAGCAGCCTTTTCAGTAGTTGCAGGGGCAACAGTCTGGATGATTAACTAATCTGGTCTTGTTAACATTAACCAAAACAGCCTTGCTGTGCTGGTACTGTGAATGGCTGAAAGCAAGGGGAAACTACAGCCATCATTATTCCTGAGGGCATGCAGCTTTACTGTATGATGATGGCGTCCTCTTGGGTAAAATATTCTGGATGTAAAATAGTCCCCCATTTGGATCTCCGGGTGGGGACTACTCAGGAGGACGTCGTTAAAAGGAGAAACAAAACTGGCGTTTTGCAGATTGGAGCATGGAATGTTAGATCCCTTAATCGGACAGATAGGATGGAAAATTTAAGAAGGGAAATGGATAGGTTAAAGTTAGATATAGTGGGAATTAGTGAAGTTCGGTGGCAGATGTGGACTCTGACCACAATCTATTGGTTATGACCTGTAGATTAAAGCTGAAGAGACTGCAAAAAGGGGGGAATTTAAGGAGATGGGACCTGGATAAACTGAAAGAACCAGAGGTTGTAGAGAGCATTAGGGAACAATTGACAAGAAGGGGGCAAAGAAATCAGTGGAAGAAGAATGGGTAGCTTTGAGAGACGAAATAGTGAAGGCAGCAGAGGATCAAGTAGGTAAAAAGACGAGAGCTAGTAGAAATCCTGGGGTAACAGAAGAATCTTGAATTTAATTGATGAAAGGAGAAAATATAAAAGTGCAGTAAATGAAACAGGCAAAAAGGAATACAAACGTCTCAAAAATGAGATCGACAGGAAGTGCAAAATGGCTAAGCAGGGATGGCTAGAGGACAAATGTAAGGATGTAGAGGCTTATCTCACTAGGGGTAAGATAGATACTGCCTACAGGAAAATTAAAGAGACCTTTGGAGAAAAGAGAGCCACTTGTATGAATATCAAGAGCTCAGATGGAAACCCAGTTCGAAGCAAAGAAGGGAAAGCAGAAAGGTGGAAGGAGTATATAGAGGGTCTATACAAAGGTGATGCACTTGAGGACAATATTATGGAAAAGGAAGAGGATGTAGAAGAAGATGAAATGGGAGATACGATACTGCGTGAAGAGTTTGACAGAGCACTGAAAGACCTGAGTCGAAACAAGGCCCCCGGAGTAGACATCACTCCATTAGAACTACTGATAGCCTCGGGAGAGCCAGCCATGACAAAACTCTTCCATCTGGTGAGCAAGATGTAGGACACAGACGAAATACCGTCAGACTTCAAGAAGAATATAATAATTCTAATCCCAAAGAAAGCGGGTGTTGACAGGTTTTAAAAATTACCGAACTATCAGTTTAATAAGTTGCGGCTGCAAAATACTAACACGCATTCTTTACAGACGAAAGGAAATACTGGTAGACGACAACCATGGGGATGATCAGTTTTGATTCCATAGAAATGTTGAAACACGTAAGGCAATACTGACCGTAAGATTTCTCTTAAAAGATTGATTAAGGAAAGGCAAACCTACGTTTCTAGCATCTGGAGACTTAAGAGAAAGCTTTTGACAATGTTGACTGGAATACACACTTTCAAATTCTGAAGTTGGCAGGGGTCAACTACAAGGAGCAAAAGGCTATTTAGAATTTGTACAGAAAGCAGATGGCAGTTATAAGTGTTAAGGAGCAAGAAAGGGGAGCAGTGGTTGAGAAGGATGAGACAGGATTGTAGTCTAACCCTGATGTTATTCAATCTGTATATTGAGCAAGCAGTAAAGGAAACAAAAGAAAAATTTGGAGTAGGAATTAAAATCCATGGAGCAGAAATAAAAACTTTGAGGTTTGCCGATTACATTGTAATTCTGTCAGAGGCAGCAAAGAACCTGGAAGAGCAGCTGAATGGAATGAGCAGTTGAATGGAATGGAGAGAGTCTTGAAAGGACGATATAACATGAACACCATCAAAAGCAAAACGAGGTTAATGGAATGTAGTCAAATTAAATCAGTTGATGCTGAGGGAATTAGGTTAGGAAATGAAAGACTTTAAGTAGTAGATGAGTTTTGTTATTTGGGAAGCAAAATAATCGATGATGGTCAAAGTAGAGAGGATATAAAATGAAGAAAAGAAGTTCGTTAACATCGAGTATAGATTTAAGTGTTAGGAAGTCTTTTGCGAAAGTATTTGTATGGAGTGTAGCCGTGTATGGAAGTGAAACAAGGACGATAAATAGTTCAGACAAGAAGAGAATGGAAGCTTTCAAATGGGGTGCTACAGACGAATGCTGAGTATTAGATGGGTAGATCACATAATTAATGAGGAGGTACTGAATAGAGTTTGGGGAGAAGAGGAATTTGTGGCATAACTTGACTGAAAGAAGGGACCGGTTGGTAGGACATGTTCTGAGGCGTAAGAGATCACTAATTTAGTACTGGAGGGCAGCATGGAGGGTAGAAATTGTAGAGGGAGACCAAGTGATGAATACACTAAGCAGATTCAGAAGGATGTCAGTTGCAGTAGGTACTTGGAGATGATGAAGCTTGCACAGGATAGAGTAGGACGGTGAGCTGCATCAAACCAGTCTCTGGACTGAAGACCACAACAACATAATGAATGTGATTCTTTTTGTATGTGGATAAATGCTTGGCTACACCTATAAACAGGAAAAATCCATTAGTATCTGATGACAACATTAGTGAAGTTTTGGGGTATTTAGCATCATTTAAATACCTAAGGACAGTATTACAAGGCTATGTCAATTGGCAAGAACATACAATATCATCTGAACAGAAGAGAGATTCACTGGCTCCTGAAGCTTGCACATTACCTTAACTTTCACGTATGTTTTCTCCTGCCACTACGTGTCAAGTAGATTTTTTTAATCCATCCAATTATACCATAGGGAGATGTAATAGATATGCTCAGGGAACATGTGTCTCAATGCCAACAATTCTTTTTAAAGTCGTGAAAGGCCAGGGTTTAGGTCCATCACCAACAACTAGTTTGACTTTCTTTGTTCTCGGGTTGCAAAACATTGTGCCATGATGTGGGATCTGTTTCAGTTTTGCTAGATCTGGTGTTTATGAAATTAGTAACACTTTATCGACGAGTCAATTTGGAGCTACTGCATGTTCATAGTTCACTGCTTTAGTTTGAGATCTGTGTTTCATTGATGCATGCATGCCAAGATATAATAATGTGGACCCTCTTGCATGTCAAGATATGATAATTTGGACTAACTTTTTGACAATATTTTGTCTGAGTTGTTATTTCTACATCTCCTATGTGACACCTTTCTTATTTGATAACAACCAGGATAATCTATAGTTATCATACAAGTGTTCACATATATAATACTTTTACATTTGTGTGGCTGTAAAAATATTGTCAGCATTTCCTTTTTCTTTTATCCAACTTATGCTGCTATTGGTGTGTGTAATAAATTTTCTGAATGTGATATATTATTTTAGATAAACACAAGTGTTCCATTATTATTTGTTTTCAATGAGGTCACTGACATTCTTTAATATATGCTGTGCAGGTCTGAAGGATGGAGAAAATGTGCAGCATGGTTTTGATGACTATTACTTCCGTGACTCGTTTGAGCACTCGTCATCGGAGTCGCAACTAATGGAGCTCGGTCTCAAGCAGACACACCTGGGTACAACACCCACCAGGACACAACCTCCACCTATACAAGCACCTCCTACCTCTTCACAGGTGGGACTTGTATCGGCGCAACATTCGGGTGGCACTAATCGTCGATTCAACATTTTTCGTGTGTTTGTGCCATCATTTCTAGTTGTTGTGGCATCACTAGTTATTGGTACTGTGTTTATACTCGAGCTGGACTGTGAAACATTTAGCACTCTGCGGCGATGGCCAGAAATGGTAGTACTGCGGCATGATTATTATGAACCTATGAAGGAATACTTACGGAGGCACTTTGTAGGCTGGTTATCGTAGAATAACAGTGAAACTTTTATTGTTACCTGTGCCTAGGGACTTTGACCCACACCTACAGTAGTGGTGCAATAATGACTGTACCAGACAGCTGTAACATGCATGTATGTTTTCTTTGGAAATGCTTTTTCTGTGAGACTAACAGCGAAGGGAAATCTGCAGGGATACATACTGTCCACTCTGTAAGTAAACGTAACTGGTTTCTAGTGCAAGACTTTCTGAAACATTTGGGAACTTTTTTACATATTAATAAATGTCCTCCTTCACAGCTTTTATGGGACTTCAAAATAACTAATGAACAGTTTTTTAAAAATGCTGATTTAAATTCTCCCTGAGCGCCTTCCGTTACTCCTCAAAGTGCCTGCAACCACTGTTGGCAGTGGTTATTCCATTTCTTCTTGCCCCAAATTTTTGTGGTATCTTTCATCAGAGTAATACCTATTTACATATTTTGTTACCATACAGCATTAATAGGAACAAGTACTGATGGGGCCAATAAAAATGTGGCCTAAGTAATGCTGCTGTTGCTCTGTATGAAATTTATGGATATAAAAGATTGTGCTTTCACATATATCACATTGTCAATTATAAATGAAATCTTTGTTATTTTTAATAGTTTTTAAAAATGGTTGGTATAACTGTGTAACAGAGATACAAGATTTTGTTTTTAAATAACAAACACAGCCAGAAGGCTTGTTTCAGATTGAATGACACAACTGTTTCATTGTTTTACTGAATAATCAACAAAAATCTATGTTATCATCATGATATTTGATGAGGTGCACATTCCACATTATCACTGTTATAAATAATGGACTTTTAATGTATCTAACTGTGATCCAGAATTGAAAGTACAAAATGTACTGCGTGAAAAGGATGTTTTAAGTTTTAAAAGTCTAATGTAATGAAATTTTATTTATTTATTTAATCTGTGTTCAAACAAGGTACTCACTGAAGATGATTTCATGGCACATTCTGTGTTCTTTAAGAAAGAAATGTAAGGAAATGTTTTAATGTATACATTCCATAAGCATTTTATTGTATTATTATAAATGTAGAGTTACATTCCTTTATTTTTAATAAGTAGACAATGACAGTATAGCCTCCACCTCTTCCACTCTTCTTTCATTCAGGTGCTTTCTGCTGTTTATGGAACTGAGTGCAGCAATAAATAATACAAATTTGGAATGAAGGTCAATCAGTTTACATTTCATTTCCTGTCTAACTAATGTGTTTTAATAAAGTACTTCTAGTTTGTGTTCTCTTGTTAATGCTGTATCATATTCTTAACTCTTCTAAAGAAGAACATACAAAATGAACATACATGATCACTTTTAGAATATAGTATAGCTTGTAATGACTGTCCTGAGTGCCATATGCCCTCATCAGATAGATCACTATGAGGTCGATACCAATGGCATATTGACAGATCCCATACTTCTCACAGATAAGTATTTAGCTTTGAAAGAAGACATTCGTGTACAAAAAATGTTCTAGAATCCCACAAAGAAGTGGCATAACAATACAGACTATTAAGAGGAAAAATTCCCAAAACAATTTGAGTACTTGCCAGACAACTGGAAAAATTCAAGTGATCTACATTAAGGTGTCTGCATGTTTCATATTGTCATAATGTGTAATGTATCTATTATTCCCGAGTGTTCTCCAGAGATTTCAGTGTTTCCTGTTGCGGCAATTACACATATATGTTTATGGAACAGGGCGAAAACTTTGGCACGATTTTAACTGATAAAAGGATTCAGAGAAAAAATTTAAATTTCTGCCTCTGCTTCATGAAAACACATGTGAACACTAGTTTTAACACTAAGCAATGAATAATCAAATAATCAGTAACGTATTTCACATTGTGCAGCACCTTTTGGCATCATCTGACAGCTCTCAGATGAAATAATGAATCCAACTTCTGAAAACAACCATAATGGCCAAATTTTATTCAACTCTGGGTTATTAATCATGTTATGACTTCTTTTCAACCTGTGGCACAACTAAACCTTAAACACATACCCGTTATACAATAAAACAATGCACCTGTTTGCAATACAGGAATGTGAGCCAACCAGTACACGCATGCTGAACAATCTCATTATTTTTACTCAGTGATTTTCCTGAGCATTTATTTAGATGGATGCTAAGTTAGTTCACCAGTTTCATCTCAGAACCACAACAGAATTTACAAACATACAAATGACACACACAACATTCTTCCTCTAACACTAATACGAGTCCAAATGTCAGGAAGAGAGGAAAAAAAAATATCCACTAGGACACACACACACACACACACACACACACACACACACACACACACAAAATCATATTGAGTGAAAATTATGACCAAATACTGACTAATACGAACAGTATTTCTGAAATAAGCAAGTTTTTAATAAGAAGAAAAATACTGTAAATATCATTAAAATATGTTTTTGCCATCCACATTCTACATACTTTAATCTACTTTAAATATTTTCCATTATCGTTCAAACATATGTCATACTGCTCAATGCATTTCGAATTTTGATGTCAAAGAAATCTGCCGCCTGTGAAGAAACCCATTCCAGGGCTGCAGCTTTTGCTACTACTTTAACCACTGACCACCAGGGGACTCCATTAATTACTGCAGCAGGTAAAAATCACTTGTGGAAGGACTGGACAGTGAAGTAGATGATCCAATTGTTCCTGCCCAAAAAAAGACATGACCAGATCTCATGTTTGTACAGAAACATGGGCCTTCCATTGTCATGGAGCAACATCAAACCAGAGCACAGCAGACCACTCTGCTTGTTTCATATGGCACACCAGAATTAAGAATCGAACTACAGACTGTATCTCACAGTTGGCAGGTAACTCAATATTCTTAAACATTATAAACTTTGACAGCTCAGCAACAGTGGGCTGCAAATGGCATCCAAACACACGCAAGGTATGCTGGAAGTAGACGTGCATATGTACTGTGGCAATTATATGTTTTTTCTCTCACTCACAAATTGAGCCTATTTACAAAACACCCCTCATATTTAGGTATCAAAGAATCTGTGATAAAATCTACAGTTCAACTGATCACAAACCACTACAGCAAATTCCAAAAGAAAACTGTTTAGATCTGAAAGCTCTTGCAATTATAAACAGAAATGAACCATTTATTTGGCGATGTTGCTCTCAAGCAACGGGTCTTTCTTATTGTCTTGTGGACAGCCTTTAGAAATATGGGCCACTTCTTGTCAGTGCTGATGTCTCTTAACATGATTCAACACATTGTTGTTCCAATTAATGGTTGAGAGGTGCACAGAAATCATTTGAGTGCGTGTAACAGTTGGCAGTGACTAAGCTGTGTAGTGTTCTAAAGTCTTATATGGTTTACTTGGTACAACTTGGAAAGGGTATTATTTGTAGAAAAATGTCTGCCATTGTAACATGGGGTGTTCTTTATGGTTTATAAGCAAATCTGAAGGACAACATGAGACAAAACATACTTGTTGAAAAATAACATCACAGCTTACAGATACGAGGGCGAGTCAAATTAAAACCTTAAATATTATTTATTGAGCAAGAGTGGTACAAAGCTGTATCACTTTTCAACATAATCTCCCCCACACTCAATGCAAGTCCTCCAGTTCTTACAAAGTGCATAAATTCCTTCAGAAAAAAATTCTTTTGGTAGTCTATGCAACCACTTACCCGCCGCGTGGCATACCTCTTCACCAGGACGGAACTACTTTCCCCCCATTGCGTCTCTGAGTGGTCCAAACATACGGAAATCACTTGGGGCAAGGTCTGGTGGATGAGGAAGACACTCAAAATGCAGGTCTGTGATTGTTGCAACTGTTGTACGGGCAGCGTGGTGCCTTGCATAGTCATGTTGCAAAAGGACACCTGCTGACAGCAATCCACGTCGCTTTGCTTTGATTGCAGGCCGCAGATGATTTTTTAGGAGATCTGTGTATGATGCACTGTTGATAGTGGTTCCTATAGGCATATAATGCTCCAAAATGATGCCTTTTTCATCCTAAAAGAATCAGCACAACCTTCCATGCTGATGGTTCTGTTCGAAACTTCTTTGGTTTTGGTGATGAGGAATGGCACCATTCCTTGCTCACTCTCTTCGTTTCCGGTAGGTGGAAGTAACCCAGGTTTCGTCCTCCATAAAGATTCTTGCAAGGATGCCATCACCTTCTCATTCAAGTCGCCGAAAAAGTTCTTCACAAGCATCAACACGTCGTTCTCTCATTTCATTTCAGGAGTCAGCTGCCTTGGCATCCATCTTGCAGACACTTTATGAAACTGGAGCACATCATGCATGATATGGTGTGCTGACCCATAACTAACTTGTAAACATGCTGCAATGTCATTCAGTGTCACTTGGCCGTTTTCTTTCACTATGGCTTCAACTGCTGCAATGTTCTGTGGAATCAAAACTCGTTGTGCATGACCTGGACGAGGAGCATCTTCCACTGAAGTCTCACCATTTGTGAACTTCCTACTCCATTCATAGACTTGCTGCTGTGACAAACATGCATCACCTAACTGAAAGTTCATTCATTGATAAATTTCAATAGGTTTCACACCTTCACTACACAAAAACCGAATCACAGAATGCTGTTCTTCCCTGGTGCAAGTCGCAAGTGGGGCAGCCATCTTTATACTGATACTGCGACAGTATGTGTGCACCTGCACTATGCTGCCACCTACAGGCCATTCTGCATGCTGTTTGTACCACACTTACCAACTTACAGGATAACGGCGCGAAATTTTGATTAGTTATTACAAATTTAAGGTTTTCATTTGACTCACCCTCGTATATTTGTCTGCAGCTAAAACAAAGATTAATCCAGTCAGTTTTTTTTATGGAAAAAGGAAGTGTAAAGCCACTAGCCTTCCTTCTCTGGATCCTCTGCTTTCTAACAGTGACCATTCAAGTTTGGAAATACACTCCTGGAAATTGAAATAAGAACACCGTGAATTCATTGTCCCAGGAAGGGGAAACTTTATTGACACATTCCTGGGGTCAGATACATCATATGATCACACTGGCAGAACCACAGGCACATAGACACAGGCAACAGAGCATGCACAATGTCGGCACTAGTACAGTGTATATCCACCTTTCGCAGCAATGCCGGCTGCTATTCTCCCATGGAGACGATCGTAGAGATGCTGAATGTAGTCCTGTGGAACGGCTTGCCATGCCATTTCCACCTGGCGCCTCAGTTGGACTAGCGTTCGTGCTGGACGTGCAGACCGCGTGAGACGACGCTTCATCCAGTCCCAAACATGCTCAATGGGGGACAGATCCGGAGATCTTGCTGGCCAGGGTAGTTGACTTACACCTTGTAGAGCACGTTGGGTGGCACGGGATACATGCGGACGTGCATTGTCCTGTTGGAACAGCAAGTTACCTTGCCGGTCTAGGAATGGTAGAACGATGGGTTCGATGACGGTTTGGATGTACCGTGCACTATTCAGTGTCCCCTCGACGATCACCAGTGGTGTACGGCCAGTGTAGGAGATCGCTCCCCACACCATGATGCCGGGTGTTGGCCCTGTGTGCCTCGGTCGTATGCAGTCCTGATTGTGGCGCTCACCTGCACGGCGCCAAACACGCATACGACCATCATTGGCACCAAAGCAGAAGCGACTCTCATCGCTGAAGACGACACGTCTCCATTCGTCCCTCCATTCACGCCTGTCGCGACACCACTGGAGGCGGGCTGCACGATGTTGGGGCGTGAGCGGAAGACGGCCTAACGGTGTGCGGGACCGTAGCCCAGCTTCATGGAGACGGTTGCGAATGGTCCTCGCCGATACCCCAGGAGCAACAGTGTCCCTAATTTGCTGGGAAGTGGCGGTGCGGTCCCCTACGGCACTGCGTAGGATCCTACGGTCTTGGCGTGCAACCGTGCGTCGCTGCGGTCCGGTCCCAGGTCGACGGGCACGTGCACCTTCCGCCGACCACTGGCGACAACATCGATGTACTGTGGAGACCTCACGCCCCACGTGTTGAGCAATTCGGCGGTACGTCCACCCGGCCTCCCGCATGCCCACTATACGCCCTCGCTCAAAGTCCGTCAACTGCACATACGGTTCACGTCCACGCTGTCGCGGCATGCTACCAGTGTTAAAGACTGCGATGGAGCTCCGTATGCCACGGCAAACTGGCTGACACTGACGGCGGCGGTGCACAAATGCTGCGCAGCTAGCGCCATTCGACGGCCAACACCGCGGTTCCTGGTGTGTCCGCTGTGCCGTGCGTGTGATCATTGCTTGTACAGCCCTCTCGCAGTGTCCGGAGCAAGTATGGTGGGTCTGACACACCGGTGTCAATGTGTTCTTTTTTCCATTTCCAGGAGTGTAGATATTCTAGTGGCCAATACTGGTGAGGATCCACATTACTAACCCCAGATTTCATGAAATAATCAGTTGATAATCGGAGCAGAAACTGATTCTGAAGATGACGAAGTAACAACAGACAAATTAGTTCCACATCAGCAATGTGACGTAGTGACACACCAGGACCCTCCACCGAGAACTGAGCTCCCCAGTGAGTCAATTCAAATGGGTGAAGCAAGACCTTATGCATGTAACTCGTTTACAATATGTCAGAAATTTTACTCTGAAATAATAAAACAGCTTGTTGATCAGACAAACATAGTCATCCTTGAAAACAAATGTAAATGAAATGGAACAATTCAGTGCCATGTTAATTTACTTGGGTATAATAAATTTGCCTCCATATACTAATTACTGGGCTCAATCTACTAGTACAGAAAAAATCTCCAGTGTTATGAGTTTGATAAGATTTCAGAAACTCTTAAGATATCTTCACTTCTCAAATAATGAGAATTCTTCCATGTCTAGGGACAGGTTGGTGAAAATTAGATGTGTTCTGGTTGCTGTAGTAAGCAAGTGTTGAAACCTCAATGTGAAAATGAATATTCAATTCATGAAATTATGGTTCATTTTAAAGGTACCGGGGCTGGCAATCTACGTCAGTATATTCAGAATAAACGTCACAAATGGGGCTTCAAGATTTTTGAGGAGCAGGAGTGTCTGGAATTCCATATGATTAGATTCAATATACCAGTAGAGGTACGATTATGGACTTATCGGAGATGAAAAGAAATTTGGAATTGGTAGCCAAGTTATAATTCTGCCATGTAAGGCAATAGCTCAGCCACTCAACTCAAGAGTACTTTGACAACTTCTTTTCAACACTGGAACTGCTCATTCTCCTGAAGAATAAAATGACCTGTATAAAAGAATCATGAACTACTGTCCAGTTGAACCAGAGAAGTCACTTTTGACACAAGGTCAAGGTAGTTATGATTATAAGTAGGGTGATAATTCAGGAGTTATCGTAGTTAGGTGGGGAGATAACAAGGTAGTGTTTTTAGTAAGTTCATTTTGTGCAATAGAACCAGTGAAATGTTGGAACACTGTTCAAAAACAAAAGACAGATGTGCCATGTCCAAACATTATTACAATAAGCACCTGAGTAGTGTAAACCTGGTGAGAATGCTTTGACTGTGTATTACTATGAGGGTAAGCCCAAAAGTAAGGTCTCTTATTTTTTTTATAAGTACATAGACCTGTTTATTTCTACAATGGTTTACATCAGTTTACAGCTTGAACAATTAGCTAAAAAGTTATGAACCTCTTCTTTCACCTCATCGTCGGAGCTGAATCACTGGGACCACAATTAACACTGACAGGTACTGTGAGAATCAGAAAAAACTCAAAACGGGCAATTCAGGACCGGAGAAGAGGAATGTTGAGCAAGGGCGTACACATTCTCCATGACAATGCTCACCCACACATCGCTCGGCAAACCGTTGCTCTCCAGCAACAGTTTCAGTGGAACACAATCACCCCCCCCCCCCCCCCCCCACCATGACCACCCTCTAGTCCTGGCTTTGTGCCCTACGTTAAAAGAACCTTTGGCCAGAAAGCGATTCAGCTCCGATGACGAGGTGAAAGAAGAGGTTCATAACTTTCTGAACAGCATGGTGGCGAGCTGGTATGACATGGGCATACAAAAACTGCCACAGCGTCTGCAAAAATGCATCGACAGAAATGGTGATTATGTCGAAAAATAGCTAAATGTTCAAGCTGTAAACTGAAGTAAACCATTGCAGAAATAAACAGGTCTATGTACTTATAAAAAAATAGGAGACCTTACTTTTGGGATTACCCTCATATTTATCTTCTGCACCATCTAGATTTCGGCTTCTATACTGTTATCAAGTAGAACGCTAAAAATTTTTAGACCATTATTATGTCATATCTGTTAAAGCAGCCTCAGTCACCAGCTTTTTGCTGCCGTAACAGGTATAACTTTTGTGCCTTGTACTCGACAGTGGCATTAAAGTTTAAATCTAGATAGGTGCAGAAGGTTAATATAGTAATACACAGTCAAATGGCAGTTTATTCTTTTAAAAAATATTGCACGATTATGATTGATCATCATCGAAAACTTCTTTACCTTTGTTGTAGTTCCAGGTGTTGTGCAGCTCCACTTTAATTGTATACTTCCTGAGGCCTTTACTTTTCTGGAGATTCATTCCTTGTTTGGAACCAGAAGCTACAATCAACTACGTCCCATTTTGCAATCACTTGACAGATTTTAAAGTGCCAGCAATGCCCTTTAAACCCTTTTGAACGCACAGAGAAAACTTTCTCAAAATTGCCCTCTTCCTTTTTAACTATTTAAACATGTTTTGTCTAAAGCAGCATAAACATAAATATCTTACTTAATTCCTGTATCACGAGGACTGGTGACACAGGCCCCCTCGTTAGGCTGGGTGTGGATACCCACCAGCAGTACACCTATCTCACTGGGAGTTGATATGGATAAATTCGAGAGTTCCATCTCAGTCCCATGAGCAGCTAGTGTAATAAGGAAGGAAGGAAGGAAGGTAGATCAGAGCTTAACCTCCCATCAACAATGCACTCATTAGAGATGGACTACAACCTCAGATTTTGAAAGGATGAGGAAGGAAATCAGTCATGCCCTTTTCACAGGAACCATCCCAGCATTTGCCTGGAGATATGCAGGGAAACAATAGGAAATATAAATCTGGTTGACTGGATGGGGATCTGAACCTTTTTCCTCCGAATGTAAGGCCAGTGTGCTAACGACTGCACCATTTCACTCAGTAGTGTTATTTGCACAGAACATTTCCTGATTTAGGTGTCATTTTCTTCAGGAAATAGTTGTTACTGACAGTCAGCATTTGAAAACACATAAGTGTAAACCATTTAGTAGTGTAGTGCAGTACTGGTTAGATTCGTAGACTTCACATACTACATAAAGAACTTCATTCAAGTTTTGAAGTGCATTTGCTTGCGCATACGTGGAGAAGCGGCAGACAGTCAAGTGGGGCTGCGTCATCCGCGAAGCATCTGATGCGCATCACCAACTGCATCAGCAGTTGTGATACCACGCTGCATCAGGATCCGCCAGCCGCCAGCTGCCTTCCTTGCCAGCCAGAGCCACGCCCATTGCTGGGGCCATCAGTCGACGCCGTCTTGCTCACAAAATTTTAGAGGCAGGCAGCCCTTCAGTGGTAATAACTGCACCCATAAGACAATGCCACATCACATCAAGTAACTGCTAGCACCTTGACAGTCATGCCAGCAAACAAAGTAACAATGGATGTTCATTTACGACTGAATATGGCTAAGGCATCACATGAGGAATTCTATGACGACTTTCAAAATTGCCTTCAAGAAACAAAAAAAGTTCCTGTTGCTGTAACAAACAAACTGATGCACAAAGTGTTCAAATGGACCATGTTTCAGTCCACGTTGCTTGGTCAGATACGAGAACTGCAAGAGGAGTATGAAACATTATGTCATGAAATTTCTAAATCGGATTCGAGTGCACTAAAAGCCAATCTTAAACTTCTAGAGCAGAAGAACTCCAAGCTGATAGAAAAAGCGACTATGTCTATTCCTTCACATGCCGCTGTTGCAGCTTCACAAAAACCAAAGCTAAGTAAAAAAGCTGAAATACAGAAATCAGCTAACAAAAAAAATAACACACACTTTCTTAGATAGAATGAGAAGAAAGACATCAATGATGTAAAGAAGGAACTTACTGATGCAATAAATCTGAGGATAGGCAAGATTAGCCCTCACAGAGGACACCACCTTATCAAAGGCACCTTTAGAGCCAGTTGGGAGCGTTTGCGTGCTTTGACAAAGTCAAGAGCTGTGCCGGTGATAGCCTAGCTACTGGCAGGGTCACCCAAGCTGGAGTGGCCTCGAATGGTGATCCAGATGAAGTGTGTCCCATAATATAGGGCAAGGTGGGCTCTAGAGGCATGATGAAGCCAGCTTTCTTACGGGAGACAACCCTGACAGAAAATCAGGCAGGTCTCGATAATTAAGAGGTGGCAGTCCTATCACATGACTTAAACCTGTGCAGCACTCATAACATATTCAAGGGATTATAAAATTATTGGCAAACTCACAGCCAGCCTCAGATACAGGACTAGATCATCTGGAGACAACCGGAAAATCTTAAAGGACAAACAATTTGGCATTACGGATTATATGTCTGTGGCAACATGGAATGTTTGAGGATTGACCAATAAAGGAAGAGGGTTAAAAAAGTACTCAAAGAGAGGAAAGTAAACATTGAAATAATAACAGAAACTAAGAAAAAACTAAAATAAACAAAAGATTTGACAGACTACTGAATGGCTTACACAGTGGTGTCCCACAAGGAAAGCAAGCTAGTGCTGGAGTAGCAGTTTTGATCAATGATGCATAGAGCGGAAAGATTCGTGAATACAGCTTCTTAAATGAAAGAATAATGACAATCGCATTTCAAATTCCAAGAGGTTATCTAATAGTTATAGGTCTTTATGGTACAGAGGGAATCAAGGATGATTCTTATACTTTTTGTAACGATCATCAGCAAGAAGTGAACAAAATCAACAAGACAGACGATGTCATCACTGGAGATTTTAATGCAAGAGTTAGAAATCTACCAATGCCAAGAGTAGTAGGACAATTTGGAGAAAACACTCTTAATAATAATGGCCAGGAATTAGGCTCATTTGCCTGCTTCAATAATTTTAATATTACTACCACATTTTACAGGAAGAAAGAAATTCATAAGTTTAAATGGACTGCACGAGGATTAAAGGCTGTGGCTGGTTATGTACCAATTAATAAGAAACTGAAGAATCTTATGGAAGATAATGTATTTACAGAGGAAGCAACACAAGTAGCAAACACTTCCTTTTAGGCAGTAAGATAGGGCAAGTATCAAAATGAAAGAAAATAACTTCCAAGAGAACCCACAACATGAGTTGTTCAAGATACATCTTCTGTTGAAATGTAGTAAAATAGGAAACTTTATCAGTACAGATTCCAAGAAAAGGTTGCTTCACTACCAGTCAAAGACATCAATATAGAATAGGATAATAAAATCTAGCAGCTTCAGAAGCACTTTGTAAAAGGAAGAAAAACAGATAGCAAAAAATGACTCAGAATTTGGAACACAGAAAAACAAATAGCTTATTTGAAGTTTCTACAGTCACAAACATCAGAGAGCTGGGAAACATAAAAAATGAAAAGGAATGTTGTGAAACAAATAGCGCACAGAGTCATGGAACTCCTTCATAAGTGTTTTAGAACATGACATTCACAGTAGACAGCAATGTGCATACAAGGTCATGAAAGCCATCAACAAGGAAGAAAAAGATACAGCCTCACCGAACATTATACCCAGTGAACATGGATAAATCACTATAGATACTTGTGGTGTACATAGAAGGCTGAAGATGACACTGGAGAAAGCAAGTACAATGAAACAGCAGATCCAGTTACAACAGAGGAAGTACAAGAGGCTTTGAAAGACACGAAGAACAGAAAAGCTACTGGAATACATGGAATAAATGCAGAACTAATTAGATGTGGAGGGTTACCACTAGATAACAGACTTTTACAATTAGACAATATAATACAGAAATCCATATGGCCTTTATAGACCTTGAGAAGACATCTGACAATGTGAGCTGTGGTAGCCTATGGAAGATACGTCTGAAATCCTCATCACCAAACAGAGGTAGTGAAAAGTCTTCACAAAACTACACGCATTGTAACTAATACAGGTAGGAATCAATTAGAAGAAATAATTATTAACCAACATGCTACACAAGGGTGTGGACTATAACCTACCCTTTTCAATATTTACATTGATTTCATTCTTCACAGATGTTAATGTAAAGTAAACAAAGTAATTAAGATAGCAATGAGGAACACTTGAATGAACTTTTGTTTGCTGATGACATCATTATTACTCAAAAGAATGAAGATGACCTCCAAAGACCAGTACACCAGATAAACAAAATTGGCAAGCGTACCACTTTAAAATTTCTAGCAATGAAACAAAAATAGTAGCACTCTCAGGAAAATATCCAGTCAGATCAAAAATTGTCTGGGATAATTCAGTTTTAGAACAAGCGTTTCAAATCTCTTACTTAGGGTGTGCTATAAGTTTTGATTTTGACTCTGATATTGAAAATAAAATACACAAATTCCCAAGATGCCTGTGGTACCATTAGCAGAATATTAGGCCATGAAGTACAAAAAGAGACCGTCACGAAATTCTATAAAGTAGTGGTGGTTCCTGTGTTATCCTACGGAAGTGAAAGCTGGGTTACAAAGATCATACAGAAGAGATGAGGTTTCTAAGAAAGACGAAGGGTACATGAGAAGAGACATGATTAGAACCTAAGGTATTAGAACAGAATTAAATATTTTCAAAAATGTTACGAAGACTGGAGACAACACATCTTGAGAATGCCAGGTCACAGAATTCCCCAGTAGATTCTGAACTACAAGCCAAATAGGAGAAGAGATACTGGAAGACCTCAAAAAAAAAGATGGGAGTGATTTTGTTTGTGAGGTTGGAACAGAAGATGATGACAACGATGATAGACAAGATTAGGATCAAACCAAACCGGACAGCCAACAGAATCATCATAGATGAAACACAGATAATGATGACTGCGGAAGGCTTCAAAAGAAAGCTCACCAGACACACAGCATTAAATGTGAGCAACCAAACAAAAAGAGACCTCTGCTAATAGTGTACAATGTGCCCAAGGATGCAGAAGACAATGAACTTCTCTAAGATGTCTGTGAGCTTAATTTGTTTGAGCATATGTAAAAGAGGGACAACATATTCCGAAAAGGACTAGAAGTCACTCCTCATGTTCATAACCTCTTGCTGCAAAAAGAAAAGGTACATGTTGGTTTCCATGCTCTAGCAATGAATGATCATGTGGATGTGTCAAAATGTTATGAATGTTGTCACTTAGATCGCACTAGGAGTGAGTGTGCTCCCTCTGTGGAGCAGAGGGCCACAAGAAAAGTGCATGTTCAAAAATCAAGGAGAATCCTGTCTTATCCCTTGTAGCAATAGGAACAGAAAATGTGACACACCTAGGAAAGACTATGTAACTTCTGCAATGCTGTTACAATGTAAACTAGTAGAATAGACTATGGATCCATCTAAATTACAAGTAAACATAGCGTGGTCAACTCCATTATCAAGTCATGTACAGCAAGTAACAGAAGAGACACTGCACAGGAAATAGAAGCATAAGTCCCCATTGACAGTAGCCAGAAATTGGCGTCATGCCATACATAGCCTGGCATCATACTCTTGGGATTATACTGCCAGGGAGAGGAGTGTCACATTATGATGAAATTCCTGTACCAATCACTACAGAGTTTATTAAGAAGCAAAATCCTGACTTCATGAATCTCATAGATGACATGATACTACAGAAGAGTTAAGAGGCAGCAGTTGCAAAAGAACTTAGAACACCGTCTCTAAAATCGGTAAACATGCAGACAAAGTTGTGTTGCACAATAAACAAGGCTGAACTGCAGCAGTTTTGTGCAGATGAAGGTGAACACTCAGAAAGCTTAAACACAGACATTGTAACTCATAATGACCTGTCCACAAGACAAGGAAGATCATCATCATGTACAAAATTACACCAGATGAAGTTCGAAAACTTTGTTCAAGGAGACACTTGTGAGGTAATGCGAATTGTGGCACCCTGAAAATATTCTAAGTTGGCATGGCAGACATTTCACGGTTTGTACAGAAATTAATAGTAGCTAGATGAAATATGATACCTCAAAAAGAAACATGTACATTACTATTATTTGCACGACAATTCTGCTGGTTTAATCAGATTTTCAATATCTTCATTAGTTTAAAGTTTAATATCTGACTCTAAATTAGACAAGTAACACCCAGCAACGAATTTCCAAAATGTAAACACTTCATCCGATTTCGTCGATCGATATGTCTAAGGAAAGCTATTAGTGTAAACCTAAATTGGTATAAATTACAGGCATGTAACTTGAATAGTACATTAGTTATTGGAGGTCAAAGTGGCCGATTACTATTGATCGTGTCAGGCCATAAGTACTCCACAGTTACACAAAAAAATGGTAGCAGCATGCTTAGAAATATATTTATTCATCTATGTCTTTGTTTATATGCGATATATGCTATTCATGAAGAAATTGGTTAAATATTTACTGTGTTTTAGAAAGCACAGAGACATTAGGCTACTGGCCTACCTTTTGAAGCTATTCCTGTTATATATTTTTATTTAATTTATTTATGTATCTAATAATGTGTGTTAGAGCGTGTTTATGTTCCAGCTGTAGGAATATTTATTTAAATTCAAGTTAGTTAAGTGTAAATCCAGTACTTCAAATGTGTTTCATTATGTTTGTGTGGGTGTGTTGGTTTGAAGACATGACACGAGTGCTCTAGCCAATTTACAGCGGTTGTGAATGGGGACACTGGATAGGACACGAGGTGGTTATGAGCAGTGCAGGAGTTCTGGGAAGGACAGCACGGCACGGGAATTGCCGGACGCGATGGCGTGACGGACGTGGAGTCGGCGTAAGGACTTGGAGAGTGGAGCGGTTTGCGCGTGGTTGCGAGAGATAGAAATACTTTGGAGTGCGAACTTGTGAGATTTCCGAGGATTCTGCAGTGAAGATGTAGTATGCTTTTAAAAGTGAATATCTTGCGAGCTATGTTGTCGTTCACAACTAATGATGCACAGTAGGAATCTATTGTTTCCCTGTTATTCAACTTATATTCTATTTAATTGCTGGACCATCGACATTAATAAGTGTTTTGCAGAAATATACCACATTCTCAAAAGTACTTCTACTATCGTCCTCATCATTTAAAGTTGTTAAGATAGTACCTGCAGATTTTATTTAATTGCAATTTTTCATTTATGAATTTATATGTTACATTCATAATTCGCAATTGCCGAGTGATAGAAACCTTCAACCATTCGATTCATGTGTGTATTCTCATCGTATACTGTAGACTCAGCAGTATTTGGCCTGTAATGTGGCAATTATGTATCCCAGCTCCTAGACAACAAAACCAGCCAAAACTTTTAATATTGCAACTCTGAGTCTGAGGGGGCGTAATTGTATTCGAAAGCCCACACACTACATGGGGGGACACCCGCATCAATCCAAGCTGTGGGGGTTGCTGATAAAAGAGATGTTCCTGGTGCAGCAACACCTGCAATAGAAGGCTCCCAACTTGTCAGCTGCCCAACTCTGTACTGCATTTACATGGAGCTCCTGCTAAAGGCCATTATAAAAATGGTGATGATCATGATGACGTAGGTACAGCACCTGCAGTAGCAGCAGACACCCCTGCATGTTTGACATCATCTGCACATCCTCCCTTATTTCCATGTGAAAGAGAGAGTGGTGACCATGGTAATAGTAACGAGTACTGCATTTACGTTGCTAAGCAATGAAGTGCAGTGAAAAATCAGGCCTTTCTATTAAATACAAAAAATATTTCTCACATTTCAAGCCCTATTAAAACGATATACAATTATACACAGACGAAATTTATAATAATTTAGAAGTTACTATCACATTAAGTCATCTGGAGGATCTCCGTGTACTGTAGGTTGCTCTTAGGTATAATATCAGTGTTTGGCACCCCAAAGTGAGTCTATTAAGTATCCTGTACTAGGGGCATTATACAGAATTCTTTTGAGAGTAAATAATCTTCTAACAGAGTTTAAGCCATTATATGACCTCCTTCAGCAGGTGTTCATGAGAAGAAATGATCAATTCGACATGGAGCATTTATATGTAGATTTTGTAAAAGCATTTGGAATGGACGTGTTTCATTTGATCCAGCCCTTCCCTCTCTGAAGCGCTTTGTTTACACTCGGAAAAGATAAAAGAATAAGATACTAGAGATAAATGCCGCTTGAAGTAAACTGGCTGAAATACTAAAACTAATTGATGAGCTGAGTGCTGACACAGTCTGTTAGCACGAACCGTACTGGAGAAACAGTAAGCTGCAAAATTTTCCTGCAGATATGGTAACACTTACTGCCAATGATGAGGCAATGTCTGCCACTGTCATTACCAGTACAAAATTCACCGTGACATAGATGCACAGCTGTGTGATAGGCACATGGTCACAGTACATGGAAGGATGTACACACAAAGTGGATTGCAGTGAGCATATACATGCAGTATTATCATCCCATTGTACCTTATGTAGATAAACTCTGGACGGTTGCTCTATATGGTCGAGGTACATGTCTCCTTGTGGCAACAGATACAAATGCAAAATACTCTCTGTGGCACAGTAGGCAAACTCATGAACAAAGTGAGATATTAGAGGACACAATAAAGGAACTGGATCTCATTGTTTTAAATCTAGAAGGCCAGCTGAGTACATCTGAGGGATGAGCAGGTATAGCCACTAACAAAGACGTGAATTTAGCAAATTGCATGGCAGTAGCTAAGATAGCTTGGCAAGTGCTTCAATACCTCACATCCAGTGACCATAATGCAATTTTCAATGAAGGGAAAGTGTCAATAATAGAAGGATCCAAGTGGAGAAAAGCATGAATGGATTAGACACCAGGAAAATGGATTAGGACGACTTAATTGCTTACATCACAGCATTTTCAATGGAATCGCTTCCAGTACATGTAGACTTCGGTGCGCATCTACTAAGAGAACTTTTGCAAAGAGCACAGAACATTTATATCCCTAAGAAAATTTACTAATGATGCTACAATCCCTTGGAGACCAGAAATTTCCACACTGAGGTGAAGGGCAAGAGCAATCAGAGCACACTCCTAGGCTCCATAAAGACACGATGATTAAGATATGCTACAAAACACTGCTTCAGTAAGCTAAAAGAATACACTGGGAGAAGTTTCTAAGATGGAAACTAAACAATTTGACATATAGGGAAGACCGAGTAACCTATTGACTGAAAAGATTAAAGAACCTACTGCCATGTCCACAATTCACAAAGAGGATGGATGGAGTCAACAGAATATCTGTTAACTGCCCTGCTTCCTGATGATAAAACTACCACACATACTGAAATACACACAGTATTTAGAAGTGAACTAGATAACAAATATGACAATCGGATTAATCTTTGGTGGCCTGCGATGACTGCAAGTGTCTGAGATCTCAGTGTTCCCAAAAGACCATATAAAAGCTTCAAAGATTATTGTAGCAGACATACCATCCAGTATATTGCAGAGCAGAGCAAGGTAATCAAAAAAGTTACCAAGGGCTGTCCTCAAGGCTCCATAAGTGCATGTGGTGTGGTCTATCACGAAGCTATCTTCAACACCATTGTTCATTTTTTTTTATGCCAGTATCTGGGCATATTGCCTTTGACTAGGCAGCTACAAAACAATATCATGGTGAATTTAGTGTAGAGGAGTTCTGAGGCTCACCAGTGCCTTTAGCACTACACCTGTTGAGGGATTACTGGTGATTCTTGGGATATCATGGTACATTACAGGACAGCTCTTTACTGGTTAGAGCATGATAATATGATTGTGTGTATGAGATTAAAGGAACTTATACTACTAATAAAAGACATTTATGAGCCTGGAAAGTAGACGAATTGCAGTGTGACTGGGAACTAGAAGCACTGCAAGGCATGTTTACAATACATTCCAAAGCATCAGGAATAGGCTCAAACTGTGCAACATTGCCCCTACTTGAGGTATGGTGGACCTATTAACAGGTCACAGACCATATCCCAAACATTTGCACTGAGTGGGCTGTAGTAACACACCAATCTGTGAATGGGGAGAGGAAGGTTCCTCTGATCACGTCATTCACAGATGCTCCATTTTTCAGTTAGAGAGAGACTGCAGACAGTTTGACTGAGATCTGCAAACAAAGGTAAGTGACGAAAATTTGTGGAATACAGTTAATATGATTGCGCACAGATGTAAAAGGCAGCTGCTTAACTTTCAGTCTATAGGACAAAGTGGACACTATGAATGTCAAAACAATATCAACATATCACAAACATTTCCTCCATTACAGATAATGGTAGACATATATAAATTAAGAGAAACTATATGTATGTAAGACGGAATATTTTTTTAAAAAAGGGAAGATAAGAAAGGAAAGAAAGAATGCTATGACCACCCACACAGGTATGCGTAGACTAGAGAATTGCAAGAATTGCCGAAGCACACACATACCAGTGTGAGCAAAATAGAACAGTGTAGCAATAATAGGTTTAGACATAGGCATAGTTGTATTTAGTTGACAAACTTCCAGTTATTCCAAGGCTGCCAGTAACATATCTAGTAATATACATTGGAAGTTATTCACTAGGAACTTGAGTCAATTCCTTTTATTTTATGTTTTTTCTTTTTCACTTGATTCTTATTTCCAATTTTCTGTTTAGTTTTACATTCTTATTACAAATGTTTGCTCTTAATTTATTACTATATACACATATAAATCACTGAATGTCACCATGATTACTGAATATGTACGACTTGTTTAGTTTTTCCAGATAACTGGTCAGAAATTCATGGCAATAAATTAAATTGAATTGAAAACAAATTGGTTCAACCAGACAAGAGCCTCGCACACCCTGGTAAGCCTCAAACAAATGAAGTGCGACCCCCAGAGGTTGTCAGCTAACAACTGTTCTGCCTTAACAGCCAAGATTCCCTTCAAGAATGTCATCAGTCTGAGCAACACCCAGCTGAATGGCAAAGCGATTTCAGTTCTGAAGTGGGAATGTAACTTTGCTCCTACTCCTGCATTCCAACCAGATGCAGACAACATCAGCACAGCTGAAGAAGTACGTTTGGACATTTGTTTTGCTCTGACAAGACTCAAACTTACGAAGCCAGACATCACCAGCAGGACAACCATTACATCAGGATCAATGTTGACCTAAAAAAGAAGGTAGAGAACAACATCAGGGCATTTCTCAAGGGCCCAGATTTATCTAAAGAGGTTGCCATGAAACTATTACCTCAAAGACATGTACTGCCAGTAACATCAGAACTCCTACATATATGTTAGCAAAGTATCTGAAAGACATATTCAGCCTTGTGTGGATAAATGCCCACAAGATATCTGCAATTCTGACTTAAGGATTCAGACACCCTGGTGACCTTCGATGTTTTTCTGCTCACTAGGATGCACCTAGCAGAGTCACTAGATTTCATTGGTCAGAAATTTGACCCCAAAGTCTACCAACCAGGTATGTCCAAACTTCCACACATTTTCTTGTTGATGGAGAACACTATGACCAGGTCGTAGGAGTCACAAAGGGCAGCCCACTCCCATCCATGGTCACAATTCTATAAACGGAGCAGTTCAAGTTCAAAGCCCAACAGCCATCCAAAAGGAAACATACTTGCTTTTCCTGTTTAAATTATTCTGTGTTTGATGGTGTACTTTTTACACCATATTGAAACTCATAATATCGTATGGTTGATGTTCAAGTGAAGTTTGTCCAATAGCTGTGCCCGATTTTGTACTTTTCTGAAATGCTTTGCATCTAATGTTCTTTAAATTTAAAAACAGCATGGTTCATATGTATACTACTGCATTGTGTATTCTTCCTATGTTTCCATGCACAGTTTGTCATTCCTACCTTTGCTGGTATGTTATAATGCAGGACTAAATCATGTCTGCCAACAATGGTGTTATATCTTCCGATTCATATGCGTTCTTACTGTCCTAATAACTTGACTAACAAGCAATGTTGTATTTACAAATTCTGATATGAAATACCTTACAGGGTTTAATATATGATAGGTGGCACTGACCAGCCTCCAGGAATGGTTACGTGTTTGTCATACTCGTATCCATCCATTCCTTACAATGTGCGACAAATTTTGTCATGCTCCTATGTTGAGGTATGTCCAACAAGGGTGACCCCAACAGAAGCTAGTACAGTCCTCAACGTAGGTGCCTACAATAAGATGGTGTTGTCTTAGATGATTACTCTCAACCCATGCAGCTTGTCATTTTAGTAAATGGTCACTAAAATCTTACTGCTATCAATTTCTAGTTTTAGCCATGTCTTGGTGCATAAACATTATGTGAGCTCAGCTGCTTTTCAGGAGTACGTCAAACTATTTCAGCAGTTAATTATTGAGTACTTATTATCATAGTCTTCATCTATTGGGAACATTTCACAGGGTCTAATACTAGTATTTTGGTGCCTTGTTTGGTTCTGTTTATTTTCTATTTCATGGAAGTACCAGTGGTAGTAATTAATAAAAACTAATGAAGATTAAGTGATCAATCAGAATATTATGTTAACTAAACTTAAGCTACTTTCCATTACCATTCCAATGCACCTGTTCTTTAATGGATATCTTATCTAAGGCTCAGATTGAAATGCTGTATTTAGATTTATAAGTTCAATTTCTTTTCCGGAGATATAAGGTGAAAAACTGGAGACCTTCAGAAACTCAAAACTAATTCTAGATACACTTTATTTTCCACTTGCCCTATAAATTATTGCCCAAATTTCTGAGATTATAAATCTGTGGTAGTACTGTAATACACAAACTATTTAAATAAACCTCCATTCTTCTTGTATACATACAATTATTATAAACAAGATAAATGTTAAGAATATGCTGACAACTGAACAATGTAACTGTAAATGCAGTTTCATGTTCAGTAGTTTCTTTGCTCAATATTAAGTAAGACAGGCTAGCTGCAGCTATTTTAAGTATAATGGCAATAATTGTAATGTTATGGGCAGATTATCAATAATTACTGTATGAAATAAGTGTTGCATACTGCAACAGTTCGCAACAGCTATTTCTTTGCACTAATGTATTTCTTGAACCTTTAAAGGTTCTTCTACATTATGAAGTATACATAATACATTGTGAAAGTCAAAAATAGCTGTCAGTCAATAACCAAGAGGCTGCACAGCTAATAGGCCTAGTAGTTAGGCAAGAACGGGAAAATAAATTGGTTACGACATTTGAAAGAGCCAGAATTCATAAAGCAATTTCAGACGAACCAAAATGTAAACCTAAATTACAATAACCACAAATGCAAAAAGCATACCTGTTTTACGTGGAAGAATGCCTGACAAACAACGATGAAGAAACATACGTAGCTCCAGTCTGAGATATCTTGGCATTTTCTAATTTGTTTCATCCCCTGTGCATTTATTAGGTTTCTAAATCAATCTGTCTCTTGTTAGAAACCTACACACACACACACACACACACACACACACACACACACCCCATTCTACGTAACTTTGTACCTACAAATGTGTTCCTCTGGATCCTGAAAGCGACTTTCTGCAACACTTCTTAACCATATGTTTCTCTCACTCAAATAGCTACTTTTTTAAATGCTTGGTTTTTGATTTAGTTTTCAAATCAATTTCTTCATAATACACCTCTCATTTACATTTGTGCCAGTGCAATTTCTTGTGGTGTTTTCTTATTTAACTTTTCTTGGGTAAATACAATCCTCAAAACGATAGTTCCTGTCCAACAATCCTTTCTTTTCATTAACAGGAAATGACTGCAAATATTTTGTCATTAAAGAATGATAGGCGTCCCTATTATCATACCTTGTTTCCTTAAAATTACTACATTTTTTCTGCTCTATCTATGGAGAAGAAGCAACCCATTTGTGGAAGAGTCAGTCTGATTATTTATTGTGGAATTAAAACAGTGTACACTGTACCACTCAAAATATTGATAACATCGAATGCAGAGAAATGGAGAGCAGGGGAATCTCTCTGGCAAGAACATTTCTCCCCAGTATTCCAGTTACCTTTTGGCCTGTGTTTTTACCATGACCAAACGTGTATATGAGGGCAAGTAGGAAACGGCAAAAGGACACGTGTTAACTGAAAAACAGCTGCCTGCAATGATACTGTAACCAACAGGTTCCCAAATTCAACACTTGCCTCATCACTGCCTACTTATATTGGTCTCATCAACAATGGCATGTTTCCTAGTCAATACCCACAATCTTATTTCAACAGATGATGCATCATATGAAGAGAGGAAAAATATTATTTGATATTGTTATATACAATACGTACAGGATACAACTAATTCACTATTTCACATCCTTGATGAAATACTGGTGATTCTGCTGTTTTTTGTAAGCCCAAACCTCACTCAGGACCACCTCTCTGTAAAAGAGCAGAATTAAATTAGAACTTACTAATTTGAATAACTATGATTCATTTTATATATTTAAGATATACGTTGACAATTTGCTTTACAAGACAACTGCAGCAAGTTTCTCTAATACCACATTACAAGGAGACTGTAGTTCAGTGGTAGTCTGTAGGCATACAAGAAATCTGAATTTATCTATAGCCATACATGGAATCTTAATGTTAAAACTATGCATACTCTAATTAAGATTCTTTTGTTCAGACTTTAACACTCAAATATTTAAAATCAAACAAATTCAAAATTATATACAGCACTACACAATGGAAAAGGGAACATGCACCCTAAAGGCCTGAGTGGTAGCAGGATAATGGCAAGCAATGCAGCCTAAAAGACAAAAGAAACATAATATTAAAAAGTAGATTAAGCATTTTACACCTTCAGTTTAACCCATGCTGGATCTTGTGAACTGTGTGACTGTTATTCAATTAAAGATCACTGAGAGAGACCATAACTAGTCACAAATACTGTAAAATACTTTCTGCAAGGTCTTAAAATGCTTGAGAAAAGATATGTTTAAACTGTCAAAATTTGCTATATGAAAAATTTTCATTATTTTTGATTACTTTCAATTTTAAATCATTATCGGGTTAACAAATATTATCAATAAAACATGACAGGAGAGTCTGGTGACAGGCACAAAACAGGAGCTCAATGTATCATTGCATCATCATTTTAATATGTACATCAGTTTGTTGACATCAAATAGTCACTCTTAAGTTGTTCATACAGTGTCAACAAACTGAATAATGTAGTCAAACCATGACATCACTATACTTCTGACACAAAGAAACAGTCCTCCCATTTTATTTTATAATATTTGTTCACCTGGCGATATTTAAGATAAGAACTTGCCAAAAATAATTTAAAAAAATTAATATATCTGCTTTTGTCAGTTCAGCTGGCTTTCTTCAAACACTTGGAAAAGGTGCGTGACCAGTTTTGGGCCATCAAGCCCATCGTCAGGGTTCATTCTCTTGCAGGACAAGAGCAGACAACATACTGCTGAATGTATTGACAGAGTAATGAAAGAAGTGCAGCCACCTGAAGATGGGCATAATGGTCCAGACTGGTAAAGACAATGATATAAACTTATTTAAAAACGTTTGTGGCAGGTTGCAACCTCATTCAAAATCTTCAGAGTTCTGCAATAGCTCTCTTGGAAGGAAGAAAATACTTTGTGGTTTTAGGGCGCAAAACTTCTATGGTCATTAGCACCCAGCCCGTGACGTAGGAAACAGGAAAAAAACGAAATTTAAAATCAGCAGCAATGGGAACAAAGTCAAAATTTGAGAAACTAAAGGCAGAAGGAATGCTTAAAAGTCCACTATAGAAAGGGGTTGGTTGTCCCCCAAAAAAAAAAATCAAATGACTGACGTCATTTCACTGTCACTAATAAACTGTAGAACGCGGTCAGCTGAGCGCGTGTCATCTGCTAAAATCGACGATAGATCAGGCGATAGCTGTAGACGGGAGCGTAACGGATTAAAATAGGGGCATTCAATTAAAAGGTGTCTGACCGTCCACAGCTGAGAGCAGTGGGGACAGAGTGGGGGAGGATCGCCGCTTAAAAGATGTCGATGGCTAAAAAGACAGTGCCCTATCCGGAGTCTAGCTAAAATTACCTCCTCCCGACGACGCGTTCGGGAGGAAGAGGTCCAAGCGCAAGGAAGGGCTTTCACTTCCCGCAATTTATTATGGGGAAGTGTTGACCAATGCGCATGCCATAAATGAGCAACTTGGCGACATAAACCGCTCCGTAGATCGGTAAACGGAAGAGACTGAATAGCTGGCCGAGGAAGAGAGACTGCAGCCTTGGCCGCTATATCGGCCGCCTCATTCCCACAGATACCAGCGTGTCCCGCGAGCCAGAGGAACGCCACTGAGACGCCCCCCAGGTGGAGCAAGCGCAGACAGTCCTGAATCCGGTGGACCAGAGGGTGCACAGGGTAAAGAGCTTGGAGACTTAGGAGAGAGCTGAGAGAATCTGAGCAGATTACGTACTGTATCCGCTGATGGCGGCGGATGTAGTGGACAGCCTGGAGAACAGCGTAAAGCTCCGCAGTATAAACCGAACACTGGTCGGGAAGCCGAAAGTGATTTGGGGTGTCGCTAACAATATAGGCACTCCCTACACCTAACGATGTTTTCGAGCCGTCGGTGTAAATAAATGTGGCTTCCGTCATTTGTGCACATAGAGCAGCAAATGCCCGACGGTAGACAAATGTAGGGGTACCATCCTTGGGAAATTTACATAGGTCTCTGAGCAAGTCGATCCGGGGACGGAGCCAAGGCGGTGCTGTACCCCAAGTTGTCAAGAAGGTTTTAGGAAAGCGGAAGGGGAGAGAATGGAGCAGTTGACGGAAGCGGACTCCCGGGGGTAGTAGGGAGGAGGAGCGGCCTGCATACCCGACATCAAAGGAGGCGTCGAAAAAAAGGTCATGGGCTGGATTAGCAGGCATGGAAGACAGATGGCTAGCATAACGACTCAGAAGGACTGCCCGCCTATTGGACAGCGGAGGTTCAGCAGTCTCAGCATAAAGGCTTTCCACACGGCTGGCGTAAAAAGCTCCAGACACTAAACGTAATCCACGATGGTGGATAGAGTCGAGACGCCGAAGAATAGACGGCCGAGCAGAGGAGTAGACTATGCTTCCATAATCCAATTTCGAGCGCACTAAGGCGCGATAGAGGCGGAGAAGGACCACTCGGTCCGCTCCCCAGGAGGTACCATTCAGGACATGGAGGGTGTTAAGGGAACACAGACAGCGAGCTGAAAGATAGGAAACGTGGGAGGACCAGCACAGTTTTCTGTCAAACATAAGACCCAAGAATTTAGCGACGTCGGGAAACGGAAGGTTGGCAGGACCTAGATGTAAGGAGGGCGGAAGAAACTCCTTACGTCGCCAAAAATTAACACAAACGGTCTTACTGGGTGAGAAACGGAAGCCGGTTTCGATGCTCCACGAGTGGAGGCGACCGAGACATCCTTGAAGACGTCTTTCAAGCAGGCTGGTCCGTTGAGAGCTGTAGTAGATTGCAAAATCGTCCACAAAGAGGGAGCCCGAGACATCAGGAAGGAGACAATCCATAATTGGATTAATGGCGATGGCAAACAGTACAACACTCAGCACGGAGCCCTGGGGTACCCCGTTTTCTTGGGAGAAAGTACGCGAGAGAGTAGTGTTCACCCGCACCCTAAATGTGCGCTCAGCCATAAATTCGCGAAGAAAAAGGGGCAGCCGGCCTCGAAAGCCCCAAGAGAACAGTGTGCGGAGGATGCCTGTCCTCCAACAGGTATCGTATGCTCTCTCCAGATCAAAAAATATTGCTACCGTTTGGCGTTTCCGGAGAAAATTGTTCATGATATAAGTGGAGAGAGCAACAAGATGGTCAACGGCAGAACGATGCTTTCGGAATCTGCATTGGGCTGGTGTTAAGAGACTGCGGGATTCCAGCCACCAAGCTAAACGGTAATTCACCATACGCTCCAAAACCTTACAGACACTACTCGTGAGAGAAATGGGGCTATAGCTAGAGGGGAGATGTTTGTCCTTTCCAGGTTTCGGAACGGGAACGACAATAGCTTCCCGCCATCGCCTGGGAAAGGTTCTGTCGGTCCAAATTCGATTATAAAGGCGAAGGAGGTAACGCAGGCTATGGGTTGATAAATGCAGCAACATTTAGACATGGATACCATCCGGTCCTGGGGCGGAGGAGCGAGAAGAAGAGAGGGAATTTTGGAGTTCCCGCATGGAGAAAACAGTATTGTAGCTTTCGTGATTTTGAGAGGAGAAAGCAAGACGTCGCACTTCCGCTGCACGTTTCTTCGGGAGAACCGCTGGCGGGTAATTTGAAGAGCTCGAAATCTCAGCAAAGTGCTGACCCAATGAGTTAGAAATTGCGGCGGGGTCCACTAAGGTATCATGCGCGACAGTGAGCCCAGAGACCGGGGAGAAACTAGGCGCGCCTGAGAACCGTCGAAGCCGACTCCAAACTTCCGAGGAGGGAGTGAAGGTGTTAAATGAGCTAATAAAGAATTTCCAGCTTGCCTTCTTGCTATCGCGGATGACGCGACGGCATCGCGCACGGAGCTGCTTATATCGGATACAGTTGGCCAAAGTTGGATGGTGACGGAAAATGCGAAGAGCACGTCGCCGCTCACGTATTGCGTCACGGCATGCCTTGTTCCACCAAGGAACTGGGGGGCGCCGGGACAATTTGGAGGTGCGTGGTATTGAACGTTCCGCAGCTGTGAGAATAACGTCGGTAACATGTGTGACCTCATCATCGACGCTGGGAAAGCGACGGTCATCGAATGTCGCTAGAGACGAAAAAAGTGTCCAATCGGCTTGGGCAAACTTCCAGCGTCGCGAGCGCATATATGGCAGTTGTGGCTGCAGTCTAAGAACACATGGAAAGTGGTCACTCGAGTGTGTATCATCAAGGGCGAACCATTCGAAGCGCCGAGCTAGCGGAACAGTACCGACCGCAAGGTCCAAATGAGATAAATTTGTCGTGGAGGCAGACAAAAATGTGGGGACCCCAGTGTTGAGGCAGACTAGATCCGCTCGGTGGAAGACGTCTAGCAATAGTGAGCCACGTGGACAAGGATGTGGAGATCCCCAAAGCGGGTGGTGGGCATTGAAGTCCCCAACCAGCAAATAGGGGGGGTGGAAGCTGATCAAGAAGATGAAGGAGATCAGCTCGTGCCATTGGTGTGGACGATGGAATGTATACAGTACAAAGAGAGAACGTGTATCCAGAAAGGGAAAGACGGACGGCGACAGCTTGGAAGGAACTGTTTAAGGGGATTTGGTGATAATGGAGAGTATCGTGGAGAAGAATCATGAGTCCTCCATGGGCTGGAGTGCCTTCAACAGAGGGGAGATAATATCGGACAGACTGAAAATGAGGGAGAACAAAGCGGTCATGGGGACACAGCTTTGTTTCCTGAAGACAAAAGATGACCGGCGAGTAGGATCGTAAGAGGATCGACAATTCATCCCGATTGGCTCGAATGCCGCGGATATTCCAGTGGATAATGGACATAGGGTGAACAGAAAATGGAGGAACGTGACCAAGGGTGCTGTCAACTCAACGACTGCTCAGAGCTTGCGACCAACAGCATGGAATGGCATTCAGTCGAAGGCAGAAGATCCTGATCCATAGGTTGGTCAGGAGCAGCTCCTGCCACCAACGATCGGCCAGTTGACTGGCCACCAGCAGTGCGCCTCGGCGACACAGAAGACGGCCGAGGGCGATTTCCGCCAGGTGGTGCTGTAGATGGGACACGCCTTGGCGGAGAAGGAGAGGAACTGTGTTTCTTCGTAGCCTTCTTGGAAGTATGATGTTTAGATGAAGGAGGAACCGATGGTTGTGAAGTTGCGGTACGTAAAAACTCTTCACGAGAATGCTCTTTTTTCGAAGACTTGGCGTCTGACTTTTGGGCTCGAGATTTAGCAGAACCCGACGAAGGGTGAGCCATAGAGTGGGCAGGCGAAAGTGGTGAGGTTGAACGGGCGATCTTTGCGCTGGCCGATCTGACGACCGTGGTACTAAAGGTGAGGTCGCAAGTCTGCGTGGCCGCCTCCTTTGTTGGCCGAGGAGAAGCAAGGACAGTGCTGTATTTTCCTTTCTGAGGCACAGTGGGCTGTTGACTGGCGAGTAACTTTCGAGCAGCAAAGGTCGACACCTTTTCCTTCACTCTTATTTCCTGGATGAGTTTTTCTTCCTTAAAAACGGGGCAATCTCGAGAGGAAGCAGCGTGGTCACCCATACAGTTGATGCAGCGAGGGGATGGAGGTGGACAAGCACCCTCATGGGCATCCTTGCCACACGTAACACATTTGGCCGGATTGGAACAGGACTGGCTGGTGTGATTGAACCGCTGACATCGATAGCAACGCGTAGGGTTTGGGACATAAGGGCGAACGGAAATTATCTCATAGCCTGCTTTGATTTTTGATGGGAGTTGAACTTTGTCAAATGTCAAGAAGACAGTGCGGGTTGGAATGATGTTCGAGTCAACCCTTTTCATAACCCGATGAACAGCCGTGACGCCCTGGTCAGACAGGTAGTGCTGAATTTCTTCGTCAGACAATCCATCGAGGGAGCGTGTATAAACGACTCCACGCGAGGAATTTAAGGTACGGTGCGGTTCCACCCGGACAGGGAAGGTGTGGAGCAGAGAAGTACGCAGCAATTTTTGAGCCTGGAGGGCACTGTGTGTTTCTAACAACAGGGTGCCATTCCGTAATCTGGAACAAGACTTTACAGGACCCGCAATTGCGTCGACACCTTTCTGAATAATGAAAGGGTTGACCGTGGAAAAGTCGTGACCTTCGTCAGACCGAGAAACAACAAGGAACTGTGGCAACGATGGAAGAACCGTCTGTGGCTGAGACTCAGTGAACTTACGTTTGTGAGCAGACATAGTGGAAGGTGAGGAAACCATTGCGGAAGAATCCCCCATGATTACCGGCGTCTCCGATGGCGCGCTCCTCCCTTGTGGGGGCCCTCACCGAGGGCACACCCGCCTTAGGTGATTGTTCACACCTCAGGTCACACCTCCCGACAAACGGACGGAGGGACCAATCGGCACTTTCGGAAGGTATCAGCTCGGGTAATCACCCCTCCCTGGGCCTGGCCGTTACCAGGGGGTACGTACGTGTCCTACCTGTCTACCCGGGGCGGGGAATTACGCGTTACCCCGTCACCGGCTACGCATGGAAGTGCGTGGGTCGGCCTTCAGACACGCACAGGGAGGAAGAAAGAGACAGGGAAAGGAAAGAAGAGAGGTCTCAAACGCCGCAGCGGAGAAAAGGGTAAAGAGAAGAGGTAAAGAGAAGAGGTAAGGAAAAGAGAAGGAAAGATGAAGACATACAAGCAAGGAAGGCGAAGAATGCGGTACATTTACAAGCGTCCGTCTCCGGACGTAGGCACAAACCATACTCCCAGAGGGGGAGAAAGGGAAGGAAAGAGCCAGAGGTGAGGGGGGAGGCGAAGATGGGGGATGGGGAAGGATACGGAAAGGGAAGGTATGCAGCCCGGAAAGGAAGGAAGGCCACATTAGCTCGGGGTCCTGTGCTCACTACACACGTATCCACAAAAGAGTTGTGAATCCCCTGGGGGGGCCCCCTTCTTCTTCTTCTTCTTCTTCTTCGTATCTATTGGTTCCTTCATGTGAAGGATTCGTTTTCTAAGTTTCAAGACCTATTTGTCCGTTAGCTCCAACTTACAGTCCATATTTTAACAGTTAGCAGTCTAATAAAAATAACTTGTTAGTTAGCATCTGTCATGCTCACTACAGTGCTGCCATGATGGGTGTTGGTTTCCTTCAACAAAGGCTCAAACAAGCAATGATCTGTCTGCCAATGCAAATAGGATGTGTGGCAGCTTGTAATAATTACATCAAATTACAGATGTACACTGGGACGCTAACTTAATTTGTGTCAAATTGACAGTGGTGGACAGTTCAAAAGTTACATAGATAATTATGACTGGAAAAACTCAGTTTCATGGCATGATGTGTCAAATCACAAGTAATTTTAATTATATTTTAGGGATTTCTCTTCCATTTGATTTGGTCAAGAGACAAATTCTGAGAGTGAATGGGTTTGAGAGCAAAGTCACACACCCAAGAAAGACATGTATCCAACTTGATCCATTATGGCAAACTTCAGCAATATCTGATTATTGAAAAAGGTTGAAGCACCTCCACTGACATGTTCTGCATAGTATCCAGTTGCTGTCTGCCATGGACTTGAATTATAGGAGTATTTCTGTGTGATGATCCTTTTTATAATTTTAAAACTCTTAAGTATGAATCATTGTCTTGAGCAATGAATATGACAATTGCAGTCTCCTCCATCTGTGATCTTTCATTTGTTAAATAAATACAAACATTAAAAAAAGATAAAGAAGGTCCGTTCCAGCGCTTGACGAGGTATTTTGTGTCCACGAAATGATTAAAGCTTATGTCCACCACATCCACCAATAAACAGTTGAGAGTAGATTGGCAGTCACCTCCACAATACTGCACCAGTCCTTATGTTGGTTTATGCATATCACATCAGTAAAGAGAGTGGATTCATAAGCCTGGAAACCAACAAAGTAAAATTTCTTTTTACATGTACTACCAATCACACTTACAAGAAAAGAACCCAACCCAAATGGCTAATACTGAACTGTTTTAAAATAATGGCATGTGTGTGTTCTATCACTCATCAAGAACATTTATCCGTAAAACTGCGCTTGTGTGGAAGCGATGTCTGAAGTTAATGAACCTGAAGACTGCAGAGGTATGAATTGTCACAACCAGCAGATTCACAAGTCACAATTAGTCCATTACTTGGCAAAAATCTTAACAGTTCGCAAATGAGATTTACATTCTGCAGCAGAGAGAATGCTGATATGGAACTTCCTGGTAGATTCAAACTGTGTACAGTACTTGTCCATTAAAGGGAAATGTTCCATTCATGTCTCTGTCCAGCACACAGTGTTAATCTGCCAGGAAGTTTCATCTAAACAGTTGCTTAATATGATACATGTTAACACATGCAGTATTTACAGCTGTATTTTTCCAAATAGAAGTAGTTGTGTACATTTTTACCCTATTCATCACTGAAGTGCAAATATCAAATATGAACAGAGTGAAAGCAGTTGATTAAATGGCAGTCACGTAATGTGATCTGCAGTTTGTCATTTTGCCACCCTACAAAATTAAAAAACTTACACTGGGTTTGTACAATCTAAAATAACATAATTGTCTATTAGATGGTATTGTTCCTTCAATGGGTTGCACTTTTGCAGTATACAGGTTTGTTAACCTTCAATAATCAATTGTAGGCCTCAACAAACTCAAGAGTTCAGTGGGTAGTGGCTTGGATGAATGATACACATACCTCCATACATTAAAATAATTTTTAATTGTTTTTAGATGTTCCAGTTGGAGTGTTTCACTGGTTCGCATCTTTAACTCATTTAGATTACAGTTTGTTCATTCATTCAGAAAAGGAACTCTGTATTGTTTCCAATTACAAGAGAGGAAACATCCCTCCCTCCCGTCATGGTTGATAGGGAAGTATTACCCTCGCCGTTTTTCCAGAATAGTAAATGATGTGCGGCCCAACTTTGGCTGAATTTACTCCACCCATTTCACACGTACACCTCAAATCTCAAACCTTTCCAACTCCCCCACACTCACTTGCTGGAGTCAACTGTAATCACAACTGTTACCATCCAGCTAGCAATCCTCAGTTCTATGAATAAGGCTCTAATATTCATCATTTTCCAATCACTATAACTTATTTTAACCCCCCCCCCCCCCCCACACGCACACACACACACACACACACACACACACACACACACACACACACACACACACACACCACTCTCTCCATCAAAACGCTAAGGGTTAAGTATTATCAGAACTGTCACCAATTCACCCAACAATATCAAAACCATACACCCATCAACAATAATTTCCACCACTTATGATAACTTCAAAATAACAGCTTCTTCTCACTAACAGCTTCTTCTCACTAACAGCTTCTTCTCACTAACAGCTTCTTCTCACTAACAGCTTCTTCTCACTAACAGCTTCTTCTCACTAACAGCTTCTTCTCACTAACAGCTTCTTCTCACTAACAGCTTCTTCTCACTAACAGCTTCTTCTCACTAACAGCTTCTTCTCACTAACAGCTTCTTCTCACTAACAGCTTCTTCTCACTAACAGCTTCTTCTCACTAACAGCTTCTTCTCACTAACAGCTTCTTCTCACTAACAGCTTCTTCTCACTAACAGCTTCTTCTCACTAACAGCTTCTTCTCACTAACAGCTTCTTCTCACTAACAGCTTCTTCTCACTAACAGCTTCTTCTCACTAACAGCTTCTTCTCACTAACAGCTTCTTCTCACTAACAGCTTCTTCTCACTGTCACCCCCACTTCTTGTGGTGCTAGACATGAATTATCATCCCTCCTCAAGCATATTTTCGAGACAGCAAATCAAATTCGTACTAAGCTTAGTTGGAACCACTCAAGAATTCCAGTTTTAAGTGTACTTTTCATCACTTTTTCCACAGCCACTTAAACAAAAAGGGGTGTAAAGGCATCTTACCCAGGTATTATATTTTTATTCCTTAGAATGCTACAAGTGTACAAAGTTAGGTTAAAATTTCTCCACGCACTCCACAGTTTCGCTAGTATTCCTCCCCTATCCACACCTCCATCTCTGTAACGGTTACAGTGTCTACTCCCACAGTAATTTTTTCAAGGAAGAGCCATATTTGGACTAAGTTTGATGTACATTACTCCTGACATTCAAGAGCTATCCTAGAAAACACACACACACACACACACACACACACACACACACACACATTTTATATACTGTCACATCCTCTGCATCATCCACTAAGGTGTAGTGGCTATAGCACTGACTGGCAAGGTGCAGGTCACTAATTTGAGCCCCATTTTCTGCAATTATCGGGTATTTAACACTTGTGATTTCTGGAAGATTCTTGGACTTATTTATGTAATATTGTAATCCACTAGAACATTCTACATGCGTTTACATTTGAGCACTGTCTGCTCACATGGGCAGTCGAGCTCTGTATGTACTTTTGTGCATGTTCAATAAACATTCTTTAAGTGGGAAGAGTTAGTTCTTGTTGATGATCCTACTCTCGCAACTGGTACTTGATTTTGGATTCTTTGAGACAACATTTAAATATAAATATTTTTTAAAACAATGTGCAGCATGAAGAATTTACTTTTCTTGTAAACTACTGCAATTTATATGGTTACATTTCTTTGGGAAATTTGTTTAAGCACCAAATTATATGAGTAACTGCAAAATACAGGTGGCAACAAAGCTGGCTACATAATTACAGATAATAATATGTCAGAAAGCACAATTTTGCCTGGATCCCAAAGTTTTGAGTGAGGGAGTGCTTTACATGGATGGGAGCAAACAGTTAAATATTATTGTGCTTTTTTTGGTTTCATATGGAAAAAACAGCAAAGACAGCCACTGATGTGAAGTAAAGTCTGTAATCAGAAAGAAAGCAAATGCAAAGTAATACAAACAAATTACCTCAATTTGCCTTAAAATAAGAGTAACAAAAATTTCTAGCAGTGTTCATAAGACTTTTGAAGTATATCAAAAAAGATCTCTTCAATGTCTGACTGTAGATAGTGTCATACATGGCACAGGTTTCAGCCTACCCAGCCCGGGGTCATGTAACTTGGATCTTGCAGTATGCACATCAGCCCAGTTGGCTCACTGGACTGTGTAACCTAGCATAACCCACTCACCCAGTCCAGCCTGGCTGACACACCTCAGCAACCCAGCACTTGCCAAGTTGCACACTGCGGTCACTCCTCAGGCCAGTCTGTCGCATCTGGTGGGCTAAATTCTGCAACCACTTGCCAGGCCATTACTTTGTCCTCCCTTTACCAATACTTTCATCGTCAATATGAGGGCAGGCTTGCAGCTGTTTCACTTAATGTTTGAGCTTGTATGCTACACTGTAGTGCCAAATTATATATTCTATAGCTACTTGCAGTACCCACTCATTTTTTTCAGGTCAGTGGACTTTTACAAGACAATAACAATTTCAAAATACCTTTACTCTGAAAAGATTTTTTCAAATTACACTCCTTAGATTTCAAACAATGCAAATGAAGCATACATCAAGCTAATTAGTAACACTGCACTTAACAAATCATGTTTTTTTTTCCCCCCCCCGCATGTTTTATGAAGTTGTATACAGACATACGCCATGCCACAACATGGGCCACTGACTGGAGCAGTAAGTACCGTAAGCAGCGTGCACAGCACAGTGAGCTGGTGATTCAATGTGCCAAGCTGCTAGACCACCATCTGTGGAGCAGTGGGCTGCACTCAACTCACCAGCCCGAGTGTGCTAGCCCACAGTCCATACTGTCCAGTGCAGGAGACATGGGCTGTGAAGGCTGAAACCTGCAGCATGTATGAGTGATTGCAAAACCCTACCATAAACACTAGGTTTGTGCCATATTTACTAACATATACTTCTTTATGAATTCTGAGGAAGGATAACAGAAGTAATCACCTGCCAGATCGTTGTAGTTGGACAGATGACTCAGATCAGGTAGGCCACACTGAGCCCGCTACTGGTAGGCATATATGAACTATGTGATCAAAAGTATCTCGAATCCCCAAAAACACACATTTTTCATATTAGGTGCATTGTGCTGCCACCTACTGCCGGGTACTTCATATCAGTGACCTCAGTAGTCATTAGACATCGTGAGAGAAAGGGGCGCTCCACGGAACTCACAGACTTCGAACGTGGTCAGGTGATTGGGTGTCACCTGTGTCATACGTCTGTACGTGAGATTTCCACACTCAGGAACATCCCTATGCCCACTGTTTCTGATGTGACAGTGAAGTGGAAACGTGAAGAGATACAAACAGCACAAAAGCGTACAGGCCAGCCTTGTCTGTTGACTGACAGAGACTGCAGACAGTTGAAGAGGGTCGTAATGTGTAATAGGCAAATATCTATCCAGACCACCATACACGAATTCCAAACTGCATCAGGATACACTGAAAATACTGTGACAGTTAGGTGGGGGGTGAGAAACTTTGATTTCATGGTCGAGCAGCTGCTCACAAGCCACACATCATGCCAGTAAATGCCAAACGACACCTCACTTGGTGTAAGGAGTGTAAACATTGGGCGACTGAACAGTGGAAAAACATTTTGTGGAGTGACAAATCACGGCACACAATGTGGCGATCTGATGGCAGGGTGTGGGTATGGCGAGTGCCCGGTGAACAACATTTGCCAGCGTGTGTGGTGCCAAAATTAAATTCGGAGGTGTTGGTGTTATGGTGTGGTAGTGTTTTTCATGGAGGGGGCTTGCACCCCTTGTTGTTTTGAGTGGCACTGTAACAGCACAGGCCTACATTGATGTTTTAAGCAGCTTCTTGCTTCCCACTGTTGAAGAGCAATTCAGGGATGACGACTGCATCTTTCAACACGATCGAGCACCTGTTCATAATGCACGGGCCATGGCGGAGTGGTTAAACGACAATAACATCACTGTAAATGGACTGACCCGCAAAGAGTCCTGACCTGAATCCTATAGAACACCTCTGGGATATTTCGGAATGCTGACTTCATGCCAGGCCTCACCGATCGACATCAATATCTCACCTCAGTGCAGCATTCCTCGAAGAATGGGCTGCCATTCCCCAAGAAACCTTTCAGCATCTGATTGAACATATACCTGCAAGAGTGGAAGCTGTCATGGCTAAGGATGGGCCAACAACATACTGAATTCCCGCATTACCGATGGAGAGCACCATGAATTTGTAAGTCATTTTCAGCCAAGTGCCCAGATACTTTTGCTCACATAGTGTAGCTTGGTGTGAAGACCTGTTAGTGGCCAGCAGCATCCACAATGCTGCCCAACTCTGGCTGCACACAGCAAATGCATCACAGGAATCATTTCAAAAATTCCTTGCGAAATTTTGCACTCAGAGTTTGCAAAGCAGTAACAAATTCCTTGTGGTAAATGTTATCTTACTTCTTTAAGTCTTCCTGTGCAGCTTTTGTAAAAGCCATTGTGATAAAAGACCACCACAACATGCTAAATTTTTTTATTACTCTGACCTATTTCACCATTAAAGTCATCATCTGGAAGCCATTAAAGTGTTGTGGTGGTTGTGGTGGTGGTGGTGGTGGTCTCTGATTAAAATTAATGTTATCTTTGTTGTATGTAGGGGTGATCAATGTGGTTTTAGCCTTGGACTTATAAGGAAAAATCTTTTTGTGTCAAAGTAAAGTCAACATTTCTCGATCAATTTCCACTCAGGTTATGGATGAAGTGGATAAATCAGGTATCATCCCTCATGATACTAAAACAGAGGGAGACCAATCATGGTCACATACATTGCTAAAATTTACACATGTTGTCCTCTATGTTCTTTTCTCTCCTCCATCTGTCTGTTTTCACAACACACGTTACAAACACATTTTCTGCTTACACAATCATTATTGATGATAGTTTTCTTATGTCGCATTTCTCTGCTATCAATTTTACTATCAGTCATTAACCTCATGTCAGAATTTATAGGTAACCTGAACCAGCCATAAAAATGTTATCTACTCACTGACTGGGTTGGATTGGATTGAGGGGATTAAAGACACCAAACTACAATGTCATCAGTCCCTCCATCCTATATGCATCAAGCCGGGAATAGTTCTGAGAGAGGAGGGACACAGAAGACAAATCCTGATGAACCTGACTGCAACTGAGAATCACTAAACACCAAGAGAGAGAAGCAAGTAAAAGCGAGAGAGGGGTGAAACACAGTAAGGCGAGAGAGTTTCTCCACCCAGAAAGCAGCTGAGTCGACTAGGAGTTCATACAGGCGGTGAATTTCTGCCCAAATCTGCAGCAAAGGAGGGGTATGTCGTCCAATGGTAGAAAACAAACTGTTCCCAGCATTCTTGTTTTTGCCATTTTATGAGATAGTGGACCCGGGCACAGAGCTGTTTAAAGGCAGTGAGTTTCTCCATCGACGGATGCTGCTTATGATGTTGCAGAGCTTGTCAGCGACCTCTAATGGCCATGGCGATTTCTGAAGTTCACCAAGATACAATCTACTGAAGTGAAATGGGGATCGCGAGGAATAAGGAATTGCTGAGTCTGCTGCCAAGAGAATAGCTGGGGTTGTGCCCTAGACAGCCGCATTGATACCTCCCCATGATGGAGTGCTAAGGATGACAGCACAGACAAAGGCCTCCCAGTTAGCATTGTTGAGAGCCCACCTGGGTGGATGTCCTGACAAGTGATGTTGAAGGAGGGGCAAGACAATCAGAAAATGATCGCTGCACACAGGTCATCATGGACTGAGACCAAGGCTGCAAATGGAAAGATCAATGGGCGAATAAGATCCATACATCACATTAAAGTGTTTGGGGCACCGGTATTCACAAGACAAAGACTGAGCTCTGTGAGCAAAGATTCAACAGCTCTACCATGGCCAGTGGCCACAGTTCCATCCCAGAAAGGGTTGTGGGCATTGAAGTCACCTAAAATGAGGAAAGGTGTGGAGAGCTGAGAAATGAGTCCAGACAATGTGGTCTGAGATACTTCACTATTGGGAGGGAGATACACATTACGGATGGCAAAATGCAGAGACATCCACACACAAACAGTCATAGCCTCCGAAGTCATATTGAGTGGCATATGCTCACTGTAGACAGAGTCTGGAAAGTAAGTGCAAATTCCACCCAACGCTCTGTCAGTCGGACCTACTCTCTAAATAGCCCTGATAGCCAACAGATGGTAGGGGTTCACAATGCTGGGAACCAAGTTTCCTGGATGGCAATGTGGAAAGTGAGGGAAATGCATAAGAGACAACATAGCTCAGCCAGGTGGTGGAAAATATCAGAACAGTTCCACTGGAGGATCATGCTATCAGTGTTCTGTACAGAGGGGGGGGGGGGGGGGGCAGTAGGAAGCTGTAGGAACCAAGTAAGCAGGTGGTCATGCCCTAGGTTCACCTGCTGCCACCAGAGGGAACGATACAGCAACAACACACTTTCATTCTCAATCAGGTCATGCAGGGTCCAGTGGCCAGGTGACTGTCAGAACCTCCTTTGTCTCCCCTTTATCTCTCTTCTCCTTGGAAGATTTTGATACCCATGAGGACTTTACTTGCCCTAGCTTCAGGGATGGAGAAGAAATGCGAAGCTCTATGACAAGCAAATTGTGGTTCCCTCAGCCACTGGCTGGTATCTCGTTGCAGATCAGCAGAATTCTAAAAAAGGAGTGTTTTGAGTGACCCTTTCCTGGTGAGGGATGCTAGTGGAGGGTGTTGCTTCTCCAGCTGGGACTGGGGATCAGGGATCAACGCCCCCAGTGGGTGGGGAGTCGATGCTCCCAAAGTCAATTGGGGGGGGGGGGGGGGCAGGAAGGGGGGGAATACTGGAATAATAGGAGGAGTGCCCCCAATGACCAGGGGAGCAGGCATAGATGAGCAATCCTGATGGCCCGACGAAGAAGGCACAAAGGGTGTGGGTACTGTCGCTAGAGAAAATGACGATGTCGGATCCTTAGCATACGCCATAGTCATTCACGCAGGATGCAAAGATCATATTTCTTCTTGGCTGGGTGGTACATCAGTCAGTCAGTCAGTCAGTCAAGAGTCTTGTATTCTTGGAGTTTCTTCCCCCATTGGGAGACTGTGCTGCCTGGCCACTGGGGGAATGATGTCCTCTGCAGATGACACAGATGGGGGAAGTGCACAAGAATGTTTGTGTGCAGCTGGCATCCACAACTATTTTACAACACAAAGATATGTGCCCAAATCACACACATCTGAAGAACCGCATGGGAGATAGTATATACGGTTTCATGTCACATCGATACACCATCACCTTGACCTTTTTAGGCAACGAGGTGCCTTCAAAGCCCAAAATGAAGGCCCCTGTAACGCCCCTATTGTTCTTTGATCCCTAATGGACACAATGGACAAAATATCCTCCCCGTCACTCCAAACTGGGACAACTCGGCACTGGTCTGTAAAAGAAGGTCACTGTGGAAGATGATACCCTGTATCATAGTGAAACTGCTATGGGGGGGGGGGGGGGGGGGGGGGGGGGTTTACAGCTATAGGAATTTCATTTGGCTTGTCACAAGTGAGCTGCTCTCATCAGATATGAACCACTCTTCATTTTGAGATTACTGCTACTTCCCTAAACCTGTCCTCAAGGTGTTCAACAAGGAATAATGGCTTTGTGGCCAAAAAGGAATGAAGTATTGTGGGGAGTATTTCTCCTCTTGTACCTTAGCCCTATGTCCTGGCCACGGGAGGAACATTTTAGGGTCACATCACTCTGCATCGTACGAATCTTTCCTTTCAGAAAAGACTGCTGGAGCCATGCAGTCACCAGCAGAAGGACACTTAATACAGTTCATATGTGAGTCATCTGCCATGGTGCCACTCACTCCAAACGAGTGGTCTCCCCACAGTTGCCTCCAGCCTTAGCAATGGTTACATGACCAGTTTTCATTGCCCCGCGACAACGATCACATTCTCCTTGGAATATGTGGGTAGTTACAAGCTCAGGCACCAATAGTGTGATCCCTGCATGATCAGAGGGCTACCACAGTGCAGGTACTTGACTACACCAGATGGTAAGGGTGCTAAGACAGAAATGTACACATGTGGAATATACGTCACACTGCGTTGCCTTGCCTGCATGAACCATACTTCCATAAAATTTGGAAGAGGAGGAACAGTAGGTCAAACCAAACAATGGGGACCATGTAGTTTAGGATGAAAAGATGTCTAAAGTGCTGGAAGAAGAACAAGAAAAAATAACAAGACAAACATCAAAAAATCATAAACCAAGACATCCAACCAAAAAGCAGGGAGAAAAAAATAGCCGAAGAATGGGCTTGCAGCACAGAAAGTGAAGTAGCACTTCAAGGGCTCAGGTTCCGTGCTGGCCAACAGAGTTGTGAGCTCCCTAGGGGAGTAGGCGGGTTGTCATCTCCTCATGGTTTTCTTTTCATATACATTGACATGCTAATAACTAACTCATCAGAGTGTTTTACTGTTGAAGTTTTTTAAATAAAACAAATGCTATTAACATTCTACATCTTTATTCTTTATAGCTACATATTTGCAGTCTTCTGCCACTAGAGGGCTTTGAATTGGAGCATGCAATGTGATGTTTAACATAAATGATGGTGCATGAGAAACAGCATGCTGTAATTGAGTTTAGAATTTGAAGTTTTCATCCACACATGGAGCACCCTCTCCTTCAGCATGACAATGCCAAATCACAGACAAGTGCTGTGACATCCACTGAGATAGTGAACCAGATGATGATCCTTTGAGACAAACCTTAAAGTCTCATTCAAGAAAGATATTAAATTCAGAAGAAAGTATTTTGCATACTTAAGGAAATTTCTTACAGTGTGTAATTAATGTCTCACATATGGCTGGCAGGGACACTTTGAATAATACTTAGGTCAGATTCTACAACAGGATGAAGAACAAGACAATCAGCAGAAATAAATTGCAATTTTAAAAAAGCAAAGACAATACCCAATTATATATGTGCATGAAGCTAATGGCAAGCAAATTTTCCAAATGATTTTCATCATCAAATTATTCTGTATATTTGGACTTTTGTATGGAATTCCTCCTTTGGCAGTTATTCTGGACTCAACAGATAATTTAAACAAATGGAAATGGCTGAAACTCCATCTGAATAATTGCTTGAAGTGACAGCAATCTGATTCCAATGATTTACTTTTCTTTAGCAGAGCTTTTCTTTCATGTAATCAAGCCAGAATTGTAAACAATATTATTTTTTATACACTGATCATTATCTCAGACGTAAATATTAATTTCCATCTAAACACAACAAAATGATAATCAGCAATATTAAGTAGAGACTTCAGAAAGTAAGTTACACAGACAAGATTGGTATGTTTTGAGAGGAGTGTACTTACTCTGGGTTTTCTCAATACACAGTTACAGTTCTGCTGTGGTACAGGTAAGACGTGTGTGAGTGAAATGGCATGACAACTGGAAACATACTCCAAAGTTGAAGTACATGGACAGTACAATTTTTGTTGGCAGAACAGCTAAATTGTACACAAATTCACCTTGAAATTCTGGCAACATAGGAACCAAGTACAATGTCACATCCATCTGTTCTGAAATGGTGCCAACAATTTGATCAAGACTGCACAGATATGGGTGATGTTGATCAGGAAGTCCGGATCATACACTCGTCCAATTTCCATCTCTTCAGCAAGCTGAAAGAACATTTGGAGGGAAAGAGATTTTCCTATAATGAGGATGTTCATACAGCAGTTCATGAACAGCTCCATGACCAAAGACCAGATTTCTATAACCAAGAAACTTAACAACTGGTAGAACCTTCCAAGAATAGTGTTATGTACTGAATCACTTTGAACCATAGAGCTGCACTCAATAAAACCTACATGGCCTGCTATAATAATGTGTGATTTACTTTTTGAAGTCCCCTCCTATGAACACAGTTGTAGCTCAATAGCACATATTCGTCTCTCATACATTTACTGTAAAATGGATTCAAATCAATGACACAAGTTTTGCAAGGTTATAACACTAAAAACCTACATAAAATATGAGCAACTGCAAAAGACAACAAAGCTGGTAACTGTGTACTTCATTTATATGGGATCCTGGATTTTCCATTATTTGTATGGTAGATATGTCTGTTTCACTGATTGTTTTGAACAACCAGTATTACAGTTATTACGCTGAGGTGACAGAAGTCGTTGGATAGTGATAAGCACATATACGGATAGGGGTAGCACAATGTACACAAGGTATAAAGGGGCAGCACATTGGCAGAGCTGTCATCTGTACCCAGGTGATTCATGTAAAAAGGTTTCAGGCATGATTATGCCCGCCTAACTGTAAGTCACAGAACTTTGGAAGCATAGGACATTCCCTTTTGGAAATCATTAGGGAATTCCATATACTGACACCCACAGTATCAAGAGTGTGCTAAAAATACCAAATTTCAAGCATTATCTCTCACCACAGACAACATAGTGGTCAATGGCCTGCACTTAATGACCGAGAGCAGCTGTGTTTACGTAGAGTTTTCAGTGTTAACAGCCAAAGAACAACGTGTGAAATAACTGCTGAAATCAATGTGGGACATACAATGAATGTATTTGTTAGGACAGTGCAGCGAAATCTGATATATTTGGGCTACAGCAGCAAAGTACCAACTCAAGTTCGTTTGCCAACAGCATGACATCTCATGCAGCACCTCTCCTCGACTCGTTGCCGTATCAGTTGGACTCTAGACAACGGGAAAACCATGGCCTTGCCGGGTAAGTCCCTATTTCAGTTGTTAAGATCTGATGGTAAGTGTGGCACAGAGCTCGTGAAGCTATGGACCCAAGTTGTCAACACACTGTGCAAGCTGTGGTGGCTCCATAATCGTGTCAGCTGTGTTTGCAGGAATGAACTGGATCCTCTGGGGCAACTGAACTGATGACTGACTGGAACTGGTTATGTTCAACTACTAGGAGACCACTCGCAGCCATTCATGGACTTCATGTTTCCAAACAATGATGTCAGCAGGTCACAATTCTTCACGACTGGTTTGAAGAACACTCTAGCAATTCGAGCAAATGATATGGGCACCCAGGTTGTCCAACATGAATCCCATCGAACATTTATAGGACATAATCTAGAAGTCAGTTCAAGCACAAAATCCTGCAACATCAACACCTTCGCAGTTATAGACAGCTATAGAGGCAGCACAGCTCAGTATTTCTGTAGGGGACTTCCAACACCAAGTTGAGTCCACGTCACGTTAAGGTGCTGCACTAAGCTGGGTAGGAGGAGGCTTGACATGGCATTAGGAGATTCCCTCTGACTTTTGTCATTTCAGTATATTTTAGCCCAAACAATGAGACCAGTACTACTTTTAACAGTTTACAAACCTGCCACCAACACTGAACAAGAGAAGACTGCAGGAATGACTGTGCAATTAGAATACTGCTATCCAGTTAACACACTGGTGGAGAAGTGCAGATGTTTAAACAAATTGGAAACTGCTTGAAAAATAACGACGGTATCAAATGTTTACACCTTTTTCCCCCTAGCTAATTCCATACAAGTCAGCTACTTACTGCAAACTTATGTCTACTGAGCATGATTTAACGCAACTCACATTGATATATTCAATTTCTTTCTCATCAATTGGCCTCCTCCGGTACTTTGCAGGCAGCTGATAATCTTCAATAACAGGTCTTGCTTGTACCTTTCCTTTAGATGCAGCGGGGGTTGGCCCTTGGGCTGGTGAAAGCATTGTGCTGGTCTCTGTGACAGAAATACAATATGAAAATATGATCCCAAAATACCTCTTGTACTTACCATAATTTTTTATGGCTTAGGCCCTTCACTAATTAATACCTGTTTTATATAGGAATCTTCAAAATCACCGCAATTTAACTGTCAAATGAAGACAATAAAAAACCTAAAATGCTGTGATGCATTCTGGTTACCTCCGCTAACAGAGTAATTTACAGGCAATAACTGATTGAAAAAACACGTTTACCACCCAGACTTTAATGTGGTAAAACTGTAACACAAACCCTTGAACAATATACTACATGGGATAAAAACTCTGAGCATCCATATTACAGCATAGCAGCACCAACAATAATTTAATAAGTGAGGTACAGAGTCTAAATTCTGACACCTCCACTAGAGTTATGCCCACAAAAAATAAAAATTTGCAGTTCAAATCTTGTAGCAAAACATGATGGTGAGGCTTTGCCAGAGATGATATCATGCCTGCCTGCATTTGCTCTGAAGGTATGTACTCCACACTGACTTTGGGTGACTACCTTTGAAGTCGCAGCCTCTTGACATGCCGAGCTCAGGGCCATGTATTCTGCCTTAGTTGAGGAGAGGGCCACTGCTGGTTGTTTCTTACTATGAAAGGATATAAATGCTTCTTGCGATCTAGACAGACATCTAGTTGTCAACTTTCTGCCTTCCAATCTCTGGGCCAATCTGAATCACAGTAATCTATTATTTGACAATCCTCAGCATTAGAAAACAATAGCTTCATACTCTTGGTACCTTTTTGATCCTTTGGACTGCCTGCCAGTGGATTAAGTCTTCGTAAGTGGATCTACTTCTGGAACTTTCACCTAGATCTCTTCACATACAATAGTTAGTAAGAAGTCCATGACAACACACGTATCCGGTTAATATTAATAGCATTTTTAGCACCCATAGCAAATAAATACCTTGATCAGCTATGCATTACAACCGGAGGGAAAGTTTCATCAAAGTCCAGGCCTTGCTTCTGAACACAACTATTTATTACTAGTTATTCTTAATAACATACAATGCGAAGTTTCGTATCTTTCTTTAATTTTAAAAACCTATTTTGCATTTACAGGCTTTTTGTCTAAATGTAAAGCAGCAGACTCCTGTGTGTGGTTCTCTCTGAGCTTCAGTAACTCTTCTTTAATTACTTTCAGCCAGTTTTCAGCACTGTCTGGCATCACTGCTCCTTCCAGTGACTCTTTAGGCCAGCGGTCATCAAACTACAGCCCATGGCCAACATGTGGCCCGAATTAAGAATTCATGTGGCCTACTGTTCTCAGCTGAGTTTTATACTAATATGCATCTAGCAACTAACAGACAAACACAGAAAAGTCAGCTACCATTAAGAGCTTCTTAACAGTATAGTTCTGCTGCTCAGTAACAAACAAAAACAGTTCCAGATGCAGTACTACTTCAAAATGTGGTCAATTTCAATTGACTTTAATTGAATTTAATTAATGAATCTGACCATCAGCTAAATGAAGTAGGCCTGTTGCAGCACAGCAGACTTAGAGGATGTGAGAGGAGGAATGCTTTACTGTTTGACGAGTCACTAAAATGTTTGTGGCACAACTACCAGTCAGCTGAAACCAGCCAATCTGGTCATTGTCAGCCTAATCTGTGGCTTAGCCTGAGATCTAGGTCAGATTGAAAAGTGACAGGAAAGTTAGGAGATGAAATACTGGCAGTAGACCAAAACCAAGCTGAGAATGCCAAGATGGCTGTGGACAGCAAATGGCTGAAAGTTATGATATATATATTCCTAAGATCCTGATCTCTCACAACCTTGAAAATTTTGTCTATATCTTTATCAGTTTCCAAGATATAGAGTTTCAAAGTTACCATACTTTCACATTAATACCAGTATGAAGCAAAATCTAAATAACAAATAAATGCAGCAATTGCTCAAATTTTAATGATATATTCTTTAGGTATCTATAAGAGTTATCTCCCCATTTATCTGTTGTTGAGAAACAATGAAAAAATGTATATTTGTTTTTTACCAAAACTCTGTCGCAGATTCTCAGATAGCTATGCACAGCAAAAAGCTGTAATGTTTATGACGTATTCCTAAGATCTCTATCTTGAACCTTGAAAATTTTCTTCATATCTTTATCCATTTCTGAGATACAGTGATTCCAAGTTATCTCACTTGTATACATGAAATATGCATGTAAAATCTGATGTGAAGCAAAAACCTGGTTTATAAAGTGGTGTAACACTGAAAAATATGCTGTAAAGTGTCTCCAATATCATCTGGGAATCCCATGCTGTAAAACTGAAGCATACATATGGAAAATGATTTTGTACATAAGATATGGTGTGAGGTGCTAAATTAGTTTTGCATTATTTCAATTTCACATAAGTAAACTATCTACATTTCACTGACCATTACATTTCTTTTCATATGCACTACACATCCTGCTGCAGCAGGGAAAAGAAGCGAACCAGTGGAAAAATGCTCCCATCTGAGCACAAAAAATGTGAATATGTTCCTGTTTATTTAGGAGACTGACTGAAAGATAGGGTACCAGGTGTCTCATTTCACCTTCCTCAGCACATTCAAAAATTTTCCCAAAAATTTTGGCATGTGAATATATTTGCGCTTTTTATGTTGAAAGAGGAAAAGACAGTGGCAGTGGCAAAGAGACAGAAAAGTTATAAATATTGCAAGATAGTAGACAGTTGTGTTATAGAAAGAGTGAAGGAGATAATGACAGGGTGAGAGAAAGAGGGGGGGACAGTGGCAGTGGAACACAGCTAACAGTGCTGGAAAGGAGTTAAGGAGACAATGCCAGGGGGTAGGAATAAAGAGAAAGAGAAAATGAGTGAATGAGAGCCAGTGACAATGAGAGAGAGTATATTTTGACAACAATGAGGAAGAGAGAGATAGTGACAGTGAAAAGAGACAGCACCAATAGAAAGGAAGAAATGAGATATTAGCAGTAAGAGAGAACAAGGGGGAGACAGTGACAGCGAGAGGAGACTGTAGTAGTAGGACAGAACAAAGGGGACTGTGGCTGTGACACAGAAGACAATGACAGAGAGACGCAAAGAAATAATGACAATGATATGGGGTGAAAGAGTGAGTGAGTAAGGGCAAACTGGGAGTGGATGAGTGTGAGCAACTTACAGCAATGAGTGAGTGAGTTACAATTAGGGGAGCTTGTGGGAGTTTCACTTGAGTCACATGTTAAAAAAGAGTGAATATTTTCGCAGGCCAAAAGTTTTGGGAAAATTTTTCACGTTGCTGAGGAAGGTAGAATGAGGAAGCTGGTACCCCATTTTAAGACAGATTCCTTTAAATAAACAGGAACACATTCACATTTTTTGTGCTCCGATAGAAGCATTTTTCCGCTGGTGTTCGTATACTAGATTGAGTGGGTAAATAATTTTGTTTGATTTCTTATTCCAATAAACCAAATAGTTGTAATGGCCATTAGTTTACATTTGTAGTTCATTGGCTCACACTATTATTATGTCCATGGGAGGTGTGGTACCCATAGTTTCATGTTTAATTGGGCTGCCCCCTAGTAAATTCCACTTAATAAGACCTTATACGTTGCATGCCCTAGTTTCTTTTAAATTTTGCATTATCTCACGGGGAGCTTTATTTCACTGTAGGTCAGTGGGGACTGGACCTGTATCACCTTAGAAGTATGCTAAACAATTCAATCGTCACCTCACAGTTTCATTAAAAGTAACATCCCACATTTTCATGATCCTCTGGTGATTAGGTTCAAAAAGTATGTATACTTTTGATTCTGCACAGTATTCTACCAAGATACACTCAGTATCATTTTTGTCGGTTGGCACTCTGAATGTGGACACAGGCCTTGTCTCCAAATATCCTGAGATGTCGAAGATGTGGTGTGGTGACCCAAGTGCTGTACCTGTATGTCTATGGTGAGGAGTGTGTGTGTGTGTGTGTGTGTGTGTGTGTGTGTGTGTGTGTGAGTGTGAGAGAGAGAGAGAGAGAGAGAGAGAGAGAGAGAGAGAGAGAGAGGTGTCCCCACCCCCCAAATCACTCTGCAAAGGTCAAGCCAGCAGCATCTATCTAAAGTTAAATTAAATGTTCAAATAATGTTAAAAGACTTGGCCAGATTACGTAAAACTATGTCAATGTTAGATGGTTTGAGCCCCAGCATGATTCATTAGTTTGTTTCCACATATTCCACCTTTTACAAAATTTCGAAAACAAGTAATATCTGAGGTAGAAACTTATACTTTGTGATTTAGGTTAGTTTTACATAAAATGATTCTGTAGAGTTTTTCATGAAGCTACTTCTTGTACTTTTTGAAGTACTAGGTAAAATCTGATGTTTGCACCAAAAAGTGTAATAAAAGCTAGGTTAACTAACCTTTATAGTTAAGGTACAATCCTAATATGGCAGCAATGTATTTAGTAGTAGTAGTAGTAGTAGTAGTAGTACTAGCTGCAGCAGCAGCAGTAGTAGCAGCTTTATTCATCCGTAGATCTCTTTTTAGAAGGATATAGGACATGCCAAAGTATTTACAAATTTATGAATATAATAGAAAGAAACATTCCACGTGGGAAAAAATATATAAAAAAACAAAGATGCTGTGACTTACCAAACGAGAAAGTGCTGGTAGAGACACACAATAAAAACACACACAAATTTCAAGCTTTCGCAACCCAAGGTTGCTTCATCAGGAAAGAGGGAAAGACTAAAGGATGTGGGTTTTAAGGGAGAGGGTAAGGAGTCATTCCAATCCCGGGAGCGGAAAGACTTACCTTAGGGGGAAAAGAGGACAGGTATACACTTGCGCGCCCACACACACACACACACACACATCCATCCGCACATATACAGACACAGGCAGACATGTGTAGAGGCAAAGAGATTGCGCAGAGATGTCAATCAAGGCAGAAGTACAGAGGCAAAGATGTTGTTGAATGACAAGTGATGTACAAGGGGCGGCAACTTGAAATTAGCGGAGGTTGAGGCCTGGTGGGTAATGGGAAGAGAGAATATATTGAAGGGCAAGTTCCCATCTCCGGAGTTCTGATACGTTGGTGTCAGTGGGAAGCATCCAGATAACAAGGACAGTGCAACACTGTGACAAGATGTGCTGGCCGTGCACCAAGGCATGTTTAGCCACATGGTGATCCTCATTACCAACAAACACTGTCTGCCTGTGTCCGTTCATGCGAATGGACAGTTTGTTGCTGGTCATTCCCACATAGAAGGCTTCACAGTGTAGGCAGGTCAGTTGGTAAATCACGTGGGTGCTTTCACACATGGCTCTGCCTTTGATCATGTACACCTTCCGGGTTACAGGACTGGAGTAGGTGGTGGTGGGAGGGCGCATGGGACACGTTTTACACCGGGGGCAGTTACAAGGGTAGGAGCCAGAGGGTAGGGAAGGTTGTTTGGGGATTTCATAGGGACGAACTAAGAGGTTACGAAGGTTAGGTGGATGGCGGAAAGACACTCTTGGTGGAGTGGGGAGGATTTCATGAAGGATGGATCTCATTTCAGGGCAGGATTCGATGAAGTCGTATCCCTGCTGGAGAGCCACATTCAGAGTCTGATCCAGTCCCGGAAAGTATCCTGTCACAAGTGGAGCACTTTTGGGGTTCTTCTGTGGGAGTTTCTGGGTTTGAGGGGATGAGGAAGTGGCTCTGGTTATTTGCTTCTGTACCAGGTCTGGAGGGTAGTTGCGGGATGCGAAAGCTGTTTTCGGGTTATTGGTGTAATGGTTCAGGGATTCAGGACTGGAGCAGATTCATTTGCCGGGAAGACCTAAGCTGTAGGGAAAGGACCGTTTGATATGGAATGGGTGGCAGCTGTTACAATGAAGGTACTGTTGCTTGTTGGTGGTTTTGATGTGGACGGATGTGTGAAGCTGGCCATTGGACAGATGGAGGTCAACGTCGAGGAAAGTGGCATGGGATTTGGAGTAGGACCAGGTGAATTCCATCAGATTCCTGTCCTTTTTCCCCCCCTAAGGTAAGTCTCCCCCCCAATGAACCATGGACCTTGCCGTTGGTGGGGAGGCTTGCGTGCCTCAGCGATACAGATGGCCGTACCGTAGGTACAACCACAACGGAGGGGTATATGTTGAGAGGCCAGACAAACGTATGGTTCATGAAGAGGGGCAGCAGCCTTTTCAGTAGTTGCAAGGGCAACAGTCTGGATGATTGACTGATCTGGCCTTGTAACAATAACCAAAACGGCCTTGCTGTGCTGGTACTGCGAACGGCTGAAAGCAAAAGGAAACTACGGCCGTAATTTTTCCCGAGGGCATGGAGCTTTACTGTATGATTAAATGATGATGGCGTCCTCTTGGGTAAAATATTCCGGAGGTAAAATAGTCCCCCATTCGGATCTCCGGGCGGGGACTACTCAAGAGGATGTTGTTATCAGGAGAAAGAAAACTGGCGTTCTACGGATCGGAGCGTGGAATGTCAGGTCCCTTAATCGGGCAGGTAGGTTAGAAAATTTGAAAAGGGAAATGGATAGGTTAAAGTTAGATATAGTGGGAATTAGTGAAGTTCGATGGCAGGAGGAACAAGACTTCTGGTCAGGTGACTACACAGTTATAAACACAAAGTCAAATAGGGGTAATGCTGGAGTAGGTTTAATAATGAATAGGAAAATAGGAATGCGGGTAAGCTACTACAAACAGTTTAGTGAACGCATTATTGTGGCCAAGATAGATACGAAGCCCACACGTACTACAGTAGTACAAGTTTATATGCCAACTAGCTCTGCAGATGACGAAGAAATTGAAGAAATGTATGATGAAATAAAAGAAATTATTCAGATAGTGAAGGGAGACGAAAATTTAATAGTCATTGGTGACTGGAATTCGAGTGTAGGAAAAGGGAGAGAAGGAAACGTAGTAGGTGAACATGGATTGGGGCTAAGAAATGAAAGAGGCAGCCGCCTGGTAGAATTTTGCGCAGAGCACAACTTAATCATAGCTAACACTTGGTTTAAGAATCATGATAGAAGGTTGTATACATGGAAGAACCCTGGAGATACTAAAAGGTATCAGATAGATTATATAATGGTAAGTCAGTGATTTAGGAACCAGGTTTTAAATTTTAAGACATTTCCAGGGGCAGATGTGGACTCTGACCAAAATCTATTGGTTATGAACTGTAGATTAAAACTGAAGAAACCACAAAAAGGTGGGAATTTAAGGAGATGGGACCTGGATAAACTGAAAGAACCAGAGGTTGTACAGAGTTTCAGGGAGAGCATAAGGGAAAAATTGACAGGAATGGGGGAAAGAAATACAGTAGAAGAAGAATGGGTCGCTTTGAGGGATGAAGTAGTGAAGGCAGCAGAGGATCAAGTAGGTAAAAAGATGAGGGCTAGTAGAAATCCTTGGGTAACAGAAGAAATATTGAATTTAATTGATGAAAGGAGAAAATATAAAAATGCAGTAAATGAAGCAGGCAAAAAGGAGTACAAACGTCTCAAAAATGATATCGACAGGAAGTGCAAAATGGCTAAGCAGGGATGGCTAGAGGACAAATGTAAGGATGTAGAGGCTTATCTCACTAGGGGTAAGATAAATACTGCCTACAGGAAAATTAAAGAGACCTTTGGAGATAAGAGAACCACTTGTATGAACATCAAGAGCTCAGATGGAAACCCAGTTCTAAGCAAAGAAGGGAAAGCAGAAAGGTGGAAGGAGTATATAGAGGGTCTATACAAGGGCAATGTACTTGAGGACAATATTATGGAAATGGAAGAGGATGTAGATGAAGATGAAGTGGGAGATACAATACTGCGTGAAGAGTTTGACAGAGCACTGAAAGACCTGAGTCGAAACAAGGCCCCCGGAGTAGACAATATTCCATTGGAACTACTGACGGCCGTGGGAAAGCCCACATCCTTTCGTCTTTCCCTCTCCTTCCCTCTTTCCTGATGAAGCAACCTTGGGTTGCAAAAGCTTGAAATTTGTGTGTGTGTTTATGTGTTTTTTATTGTGTCTATCTACCAGCACTTTCTCGTTTGGTAAGTTACAGCATATTTGTTTTTTATATATATTTTTCCCACATGGAATGTTTCCATCTATTTTTCATATAGTGTTCATTAAAAAATGACTATCATTCCACTTGGGACCTGTGGAATGGTACATTAGCTTATTTGTTTGAGTTGTAATGTTTGTCATGTATTGTTGTTTTTCTGACATGTTCTACATCCTGGAGGATCTCCTCACTATGGATCAATTGGAATGAAAGTAAATCTAACCTAAAGGATGGCATTCTCTCTGCATGCAAGCAGCTGGTCAAATTATTACAGTTCTTAGTTCTCAAAAGAATGGTTATTTTTTCATATCTGCCAAGTACAGCTTCTTCAGATAGCCAATGGTTTTCTGACTTCCTTTGCTAACACTGTCTGAGGTCATAAGGAGTACTGCTATCCTAGATGTTTTAATGTATCGACATTATACTCCTTACTTATTGCTGGCTTCTGGAACTTCTGAAGCTGAGTGCACCTTTCCCATCGCGAGAGCATAGTTTTGATTAATGTGGCAAAAATGCCCCAGTGATAGTGATCACATGCTGTCTTGGTGTACGAAAAAGAACTGCTGCTGGGCTTCCACACACAATGGTCAAAGGCAGCAGCAATGGGGTAAACAGTGTGAATAAATTGCTACAAAGTATAATTAAGAGTTGAAAGTGTTACATTGGTTCACAGGAGAAAAGTGAGCGCAATTAAGTTATGTGAGAAGCGTGCAGGATTAGTTACAAGATTAACGGTTGAAACAGTGTTGTGTTTGTGTATCAGCAATTGTCGTGGAGGAACATATTGATAGTAGAATGTAAATGAATATGCTTCTATGATCAGTGATTACCTATTTAATTAGTGCGGAAACACAACACAGCAGTCGTTATTTCAGTGTGCATATGAACTAGCATAACCTCTAATACAAGACTGGATATGTCCAGGCATTGTTAGAGAAGTGTGTTACATGCTAAAGAGACAATAAAAAATTATCTGATTTGTACTGTTATTGTTTCAAAGTAACAAAGCATGTTCTCTATGTAAAGCTCCCCTACTCAAGTCAGACAGTTGCAAAATTAAACTAAGTTAAGACAAAAAGTCATCATTGGAGCTTTACAAGGTTAATCTGTATCACAGAAGAGTCAACCTAGTTCACAGTTCATAATCCCAATTGCAGAGTGCCTACGTAATGGCTTCCAGAGGCAAAAAGAATTATTTTCCATATTTCATATAATTATTGACCAAATTTAAACATTTAAAATGCTCTCATAATCTACTGATTACAAGGTATAATCTTATGTTAAAGGTTTAACACAGTAAGGAAAGTATTATCCTTAGAAACAGTGGGAGTTCGATTCCTTAAGGAAATGGGAGTTTACTGGTAAGCAACTAAGCCAACAAGATAACATTACTAGTAAAAACTAACAGCCATTATTTCATGATTGTCGCAGCATTACTACCTAATACCTCTCCTAAAAATTCTCTGCCCTCATTCCCAAAGTGTGATGAATGCAAACAAATGCACGAACTCAGGAATACACTTGGAGGAGAGAGAGTAGGAGGGGCATTTTACAACAATAACTGCAGCTATACTTTACAATAAAGAGTACTTTATACTCTGATGCAGATGATAACTTACCTTGAACCTTACCCCCTTTGCGGAATTTGATTAGTGGAACATGTGGTTTCACTGTCTGAAAAAATGAAAGAAATATTTACAAATAACAGAAAAAGGTCCATGTGCCTCAGCCCCCCTCAAACACATACAATGATGAATATTACTGCAGTATTACCACAGAGGATAACATTATTAACTATTATGATAAAAATCCAATAGCCCCAATCAAAATATAAATAAGTTGTAATGTTTAACAAACTGCCAGGAATACAAAGAAGTAAATTCAGAACATTTTTTCTTTAAACTACAGCATTACATGGTCTCTTCTCCAAGTTATCTAAAGGTTTTCCTTCTTAATAACTGAAAGTGACTGACAATATTATCTGCTGAAATGCATCTACTCATTAGTCTTTTCCTATGGCTGAGTATTTCCTATGGTTGACCACACTACAATGGTGCACATTTCTTTATTTTTTTCAACTCAAAATAAATTTGAAGCATGTATAAGCTGACATATTTCCCTCAACGTGTATTTATTTGACATCACCACCACAGTAGAAATGGACAGGAAAGTACACAACATGAAAAATTGGCGTTACAAAATCTACTAAATATTTGTCACACATTTTATTTGACTGCCATAATTCTAGTTTATGTCAATGAAAGTGGTAATTAATTTCTGTTTCATTGACATGGATGTACTAGTTTCAGAGAAAATTGTGCCCAAAGCTAAAATTTTCATACTTTTGGGAAAATGCATCTAGAGATACTATCTACTCAACCTACATTCAAAGCTGAAACTTGCCATGACCATAGCTGTAATCACTGTGGATTTCTGTATGGTTCATCTTTTGCCTGGACACCGTCTTGAATTCCGGACTTTTGTTTTTTGCAGGATATTTTTCTCAGCCTCCACACCCTCAACGGGTCAACTGACGGAAGTACATTTTTCATGTTCACTCCAGGTTCTACGATCATGTAACTAGAAAACTTTCAGCCTGCCAACTGACACACCACTGAAACACAACACTGGTGGTGGTGGTTAGTGTTTAACGTCCCGTCGACAACGAGGTCATTAGAGACGGAGTGCAAGCTCGGGTTAGGGAAGGATTGGGAAGGAAATCGGCCGTGCCCTTTCAAAGGAACCATCCTGGCATTTGCCTGAAACGATTTAGGGAAATCACGGAAAACCTAAATCAGGATGGCTGGAGATGGGATTGAACCGTCGTCCTCCCGAATGCGAGTCCAGTGTGCTAACCACTGTGCCACCTCGCTCGGTGAAACACAACACTGGCCGTTACCTCAGTTTTAGGGACTGAGGCCCAAAAATACTGTTTTAGGCAAGTGTTCCCCACACATAGTTATTGAAACTTTAGTTGGGACTTTAAGCTTTTGCTAACAACTCTCTACTGACATGTTTTATAAATTTGCTATTGACATCGGTAGGGTATGGTTGTGTCTATGTACATCACTGATATTTACACCGATAATCGGGGCCCTTTGGACAGGGATAATGAGAGGGGTCCTGTTCTACAGCAATCCTGTGAAGAAAGGTGGGTCACAGAGCTTTTCTCATTTCTTGTAAATTATTACTACTTCTCCATAGTACTCTGCTCTTACTTAACTATCCACATGGATAAAATATAACCATAAACACAATAAGAAACACTTCTCGAAGTCAAGCAACTCCTTCAAATCACAATAATGGGCAAAATGTAAACAGAACACTGAACCGATGTTGCACTGCAGTGAGCAGTGGTCAAAGACTAAACAGAGTACGACACAGACAGCCTGTTGCAGTCAGGAAAACACTTCTGAATTGGCAACAAACAAAAGAAAATTATTTAGAAAATGCTCTCTTTTTCCCATCAGTATAAACCAAACCTACAAAAACCATACATGCTTCTGGTTTAGGAAGGACTTGGGTATAACTTGACACAATTTTTAAAAAATAATTACTTCCTTGTTCCCATAAGAGGAAAGGTTAAGTACTGGCTTTATCATAGAGAGATTAAAGAATACGCTAACATTACAATGTTAAACTGCTACACACACACACACACACACACACACACACACACACACACACACACACACACACACACACACACACACCCCTCAGCATCGACTGTCTTAGGTTACTCACGAGAAGCAGAATTTAAATCCCCAGCTGGTCTTTCACATTTGGTCATTCCATTGTTTCTTTGAATCCAAATGGTGTTATAATGATGCTACGATGGTTGCTTTAAAAAGGAATTGGCTGGTTACTTCCCCATACTGTACATTCTAAGCTTGAGTTCCACCAATAACAAATTCAGTGTTGGTGGTGTGTTAAAGCCTAACCTTCCTCTCTCCAATTTTAAAAGTTGTTCACACTGTTCCTTCCCTCAGTTTTCCTCTCTTCATCACATATGACTTTTGGTACAGAACGCTTGGGTGCAGTGCATTTTTCTACGCATAAGTGTGTATATTCCAAACTGGACTTTAAAATATATGTTATTTATTTCCAAATAAAATTCTATTTCCCCATAATTTAATATAATTTTCTTTATATTATATACAGTAATTACAGAAAAGTTCCAATTACTAAGACTGATGGGGAGAAAGTTAATGTAAACACAAATTTCTTGTTATACAGGTGAACAAAAAAATAATTCTTCACTGAATATTTCAGCAATTTACTGTTTCAAATTATTTTTGAACCACAGGCATTGCTTTAACTTTTAACTGCATGTATACAAAAACTGTTGTGTTTTCACCATCACAAGCAATCAAATAATTTGGACTGCATAAATTAGTAGACTTTCAGGGGCAGACTCAAGAACCATAAAATTCTTCTGGGTTGTGTCACACATCATACTGTAAAATGATGAACAAACATTTTGACCACTACTGGAAGTAGCCTTCAGTAGAATAGGTAATACTATGAAGCAATATTACTTTTCAGTCCAATTTAACATTTCACTCCAAGCCCTACAATTCTTTAAAAGTGGTTTCAGTAATATTTGTCATATAATTGGATGTCAGGTGTGGAGAGGACAGGAGCTGATATTCTCCACTTAGGGTGAAATTTTATTGGCCCTCAACGACGAATCAATGGTTGCTATTTATAAGAAGTGAAGCTGCTCTCGCATGTCCAGTGGCAGTTAGGATAAGTCAACACACTGAGTCCTTTCTGTAGAAGAGTTGGCAGCGAAGCATGATGAAGCAACCTCAAAAGTGCAGTGTGTCCATATGCTAGATTCTGTTGGCATACAAGACAATGGAATTTTTTAACCATCATCATGCTTCATTTGGTGGACCACTTGACTATTTTGATTGCCTTCCACACTTCCTTCTGAAGGTAAATGGCTGCCTTGCAAGCACTCTTTAAACTGTACATGTTTACGACATTAATTTCGGTGTTCTGCCAATTTTGATTTATAATGTTCTCCATGTTGTGTGTCACTCTGTTGTCCTTTAACCATATAGGTTGCCACATCTCCACAACGTAAACTAGCCTACATACAAGCTGACTTATAAACTCTTAGCTTGTGCAGCGTATCAATGGCATCTTTGGTTGGCCTCAGCAGATCTCTAATCTTCCCTTGCTCTTTTGGACTAGCTTTAATGCTCACTCAGTGAAGAACTTTCCCCATATATTTTTAGAATAAAAATCTGCTTCAGTTTGCCAGTAATTTTCTTGATCTATTACATGTATAATTTAAAAGTAAAGCTTCTTCTTCAGGTGTCATTAAGTAATTGTGAGAACACAAATGTACGGTGATTGGGTCAATCAGTCATGGGGGACACACCTACATCAAGCACACACATGGGAGTACACGACCAGCAACCAGAGTTCCCACCTGGGCATCATGACCAGACAGGCACTGTTGTTGCCGGTCCTACATACCCGTGGATATGTTTGAAGTTGGTGTGACCCCCATGACTGACTGACTGACCCAACCTCCACACGTTTGTGCTCCCATAATTATTTAATGACACCTGAAGAGGAAGCTGTATTTTGAAACTGGCCATGGAATAAATTAGGAAAATTACTGGCAACTGAACCCGATTTTTATTCTATGAATATGTTCCTCAGTTGTGGATTTCCACCCATTAAAATATTTTTCCCCATATGCTCTGTGACTCGTTGCAAATATCGTAGAAGCATGGTACATCATTTCCTTCACCACCAGCTTCTCCTCCTCTCTCTGTCAGTCAACAAAACAAAATTGTTTGCACAGAAAAAGTCCCACAATAAACATTCTCAACATATACAGCCATGTCAACATTTAAGGCAACATTTTTGCTCTGTTAATGCCCATGATGAGTTATAGCAGTAACATATTATCATACTAGTGAGATTTATTATATACTGCATTGGAAATTAATACCAATTAAACATTATACACAAAAGTAAAAGACATCAACAGCAATAATGAAATATCTAGTGACCTGAACGGCAGCGCTAGATGCTGTCCGAAGGAGGTGTTAGTGTCGCTGTGCAAGCAGCTCTCAATTAAAGTGCCAGCTCATCATTAGCTGAACCAGAGTTTGGTTCCACCATCTGGCCACTATTACTTCGTGTCTCCATCACAATATGTGACAATGGCCTTTCTGTGGTAGCTTCTGTTGTCTTTATGAGTACAATCCTGCTGCAGATTACTTGCAATGTCTAAGAGAATTATTGTAGTTTGAGCCAAAAAAATTGCATTAAAGTCTCAAAAGTCTAAAAAAAAGTTCACCTATGTTATTTTAGGGGCATTAATTTTATAGCAGTGAGAGAATATTACTATGCTGAGGATTAAGCAATTTCTTATTTACCAGACTTCTAGCAAGATTTTATCTTTCACGAAGCTCATGTTCCAAATGCAGGAGAGAGTAACTAATCAAATAATTATTCAATTACTTGGCACAAATGAAACAGGTAATGATATAGTTTTTGTCAAATTATACATTAAAATGTAAGAGCCAAGCTCAACAACAATCATTTTGCCCTTTTATTTGGGAACACTAAAATTCATTATTTTGAAATTAATCATGTCCAAATTAAGTTGCCAAAGTGAAAGATTTTTCCGTATGCACGAAACTATTCACAGAAGTAGCAGGAAAGCACACTTGGCAGACACATCATGAAGACGAAACAGTGTAAGAGAGAATAAATATTTAACTATGAGCTGACAAATATTGATCCCAAAGTCAAATTACAAATATCCTGGGGAAAAATAAGTTAGACTATTCCACATAATTAATCTAAGACATTTAAATTACGTCATAAAATATTTATCAAAATCCAGTTGGACGTGTATAATGTTCCAAAAAGAGACAATCAGGACTGAAATTTCATGACCTTCCAAGTCAAACTACAGATGCCATATGACCAAATGCACTTCCTTTAGAATTTAATTTGAGAAAATGACTATGTTCTGATTTGACATTGCTTTGGTTAACCCAAAAGATACTATCATAACTGAAAATGATTTTGAATATGGAGGAAAGGTGCATATTACGGCAGAGTTCGCTAATGTGAGAAAGCTAGATTCTGACTAAAGGAAGTGCTCAGCTCTGTTCGGAAGTATTAAAACTTCGTTCTCTCACGCCTGAGGAGAAGACCAATGACAGTAAGACCACTACAAAGCTGGATATTTTCGAGACTCGTTGACTCTGAAAGTGTCAAACTTTATAAGTTTTTTGGGTGTATGTATGTATAGTGCTTCAATATCTGAAACTGAGTAGCTGTCGCAACAATATTCATATAATTATATTCTTCACAGAGTACTCTTTCAGTCACTATAATGAATTACCCTTTAAACAATGCAGTGTAACTGTGAGGCTTCTTTTTTACCACAAGTATCCTAATGTGAGACAATATCGCACAGTAGTACATGGTATTTCGTATTAGGATAACTTAACTTGCCACTCTAGTAGCTAGATTCAGACTTATATATTTTTACTAAGTGGTTTCTGTGGAATTTGTGAAGCTATCTAGAGATAATCCTGTTGTGCTAATAGTTTGTGGGCATCATGTCACATTTGTGTGTTATACAAGGAAGGACCAAACTGTGTCCACATCATCTGTTCATCATCCTATTCCACGCAGAAAATATGGCCTGAGAGCGTGGAATTCATGGGACCTTTTAAAATGCATTATCCCCAAGAAACATACCTGGTGGCTAAATAACCAAGGTCAAGTAGCAACCTCCTTTTTGATTACAAGATTGTTTCAAGTGGCCTACCTGAGAGCAGTAACAATGTAAAATGATATAAACAGCCTCCGAAAAATGGACTCTGTTCATGTAACAGACATACACTTAGAGACAATGACTTCGCCACACACCAGGAGTTTGACAAACAAGATACAAAGCACAGAGTAAATGTGTGTCCAATTGGTATCCAGCAATCTCAGAAAGCCAGAAAGCCACATCAAAAGTGACATGACCCAGTAAAATCGGCACATTCTGAACCTGTCAAATAGCTAACGTTGTCTCCACAGATAGAGCATTTGAAACAATTCAAAAAGATGAAAGGTGTAGTGCAATTAAAGGAAAGAGAAATGAAAGTTTTGTTCTTGAAAAAGAGAAAGAGGAAAGCTCAGAAAACAATCTTCCAGTCATTTGTAGTCTGATACAAATTTAACTGGGGCAGTGCTTCAGATGTGCAGTGTAAAGGAGGCGGCACTGAACACATGTTATGCAATGGTTGTTTCTCTGCAAGACTGACAGAGAAATGGCCACAGTGCACGGAATATTACCCTTGGGCACCTGAAGAATGTTAACGTGAAAAAAGAGCTTTTGTATGAGGTAACTACACTTATTTTGCACAATAAACACAGATAATGTTAGGCACTGCTCTACATTAGAGCTCTTGGGCCAAAGGACTCTTCCAAAGTACAAAACACACACACAAGCACAACTCACAAAAACATGACCACTGTCTCTGGCCACTGAGGTCAGACTAAGGCAAGAGTAATTTACCATTAAAGGCAGTTGCTTACAAAAACACTGTCGAACCAGTTCTTCAGATTTCTCATTAGTCTGGGATCTTTACCAACTTGGATTAACAGAAGAATAAAAGAAGATTCAAAGAAGAGCTGCACATTAAGCTACAGGTTAATTTACTCAGCATGAAAGTGTCACACAAATGCTCAACTAGCTCAAACATGAGAGGCTACAAATAAAGCCTTTTTATAGGGAAGAGTCTTACTTTCAAAATTCTAACTTCTGTTGTAATATGATTCTATAATGATATTAACCCCCTGGACTTTTACTTCATGAAATGGTCATAAAGAGAACAAAAATAATTTTGTATCTGTACAGAAGAATACTAACAATATTTCTTGCTGTATATTGTTTACGAATCAGTCACAAAGGAAGAAGGTATTCCATTATGTATGTATCCTCGGCAACATACTGTTTTATGAATTTCAGCAAACATGTGCAAAAGTAGATTACATTCAGTCAAAATACGCTGCGTTGAAGAAAACTATATCAACTGTGCTTGGACTTGCAAGACCAAGTTGTTAATGTATATGTGTCTTTTAATGACGACAATATTTAACTTGTATTAAACGAGAATTCACTTGAGAAAACTACCATTACAAGGACACGGAATGGCTGGCCGGTACTGTAATTCTAGTACTGTTGATACACACATTTGAATGCAGAAAGAAAGGAATTCTTAGTTTTCAGAACAGTTTGTTCCCTCCTTCGGATGGGAAAGAGACAGAGATTTGGGAAGGCTGATACAGAAGGTCAGGTACCTCTCATACCAAGTTAACAGAGACACCTATTGTGAGGATAAGGGGTCTCCGAAAGCTGAGAATGGGTATTACTGTTCACTTAAATGTGACAGTACTGGGATTTTGCCTCCCAACAATATATAACTTGTCACAAAAGGAAAGTCTAACCTATCTCCCCTTTGTGCCTTGGTAAGTTGCTAGTGCTGTTAGCTACAACCCTGATGACATAGAGAAGACTTCTCTTTTTACAGGACGGGAATGTTTGTCATTGATGTATTAGAACACCTATTTGTGCTAATATCGTAAAAAAAGTGGAGTTGTTTTGCTCTTGGATAATATGGGGATTTTTGTTTCAGAGGAACTACCAGCCATAACAATTAGGTATATCAGAAAGAAAACTATTTATTTTTTCCAAATGCTTTGCCAGAGAGTGTGGTTTATTGGAGCTCAACTAAGAGGTCATCAGCACCCTTACTAACATAATTGGACAAATGTGACTAACATGTTCAAAACATTACATAATCTTGCTTAAATAAAACAACAAACAGGAACACACAAGAGGCTCCTATCCAGGTGACTGGCTGGCTGTGTGTAGGGTGCACACAAGGTGAGAGAGAGAGAGAGAGAGAGAGAGAGAGAACAATATCTGTTGGACACCACAAAACAATAGGGTAACAGCCAAAGAAATGCCCCCACAGATCAGTGTGTTAAAATCCTAGTGATAATTGTTGAAGCATCCACAACGAAGTGCCACAGTTTGAAGTGCTCCTAAAAAGCAGTGGAGCTCATGTAATAATAGGTACAGAAAGCTTCTTAAAACTTTAAACTAATAGCTATGGAACTTTTGGGAAAAATTTAAATGTTTATTGAAAAGGTTAATGGGAAATGGAGTGGCATATTTATCACAGTAAACAGGAATCTCAAATCCGAAGAAACAGACACTGAGATTGTTTGGGAAAGACTCAGGATCAAGGATGGGTATAAACTTACAGTTGCATCTTTCTCATCGATCAGCAAACTCACCCCAAATGTAACCTAAAAACTTTTGAGGAAATCTCACTTTGCTAGTATGTATGCTCCCCAATTATGCTGTCATTGTTTCAGTTATCCAAAAATCAACTAAGAAAATTACAGCTGGGTAATCATTGGGCATGACAAAATGTACTGCAAAACAATATTAAAAGCCTTCTCTGAAAAGTTCCTACAACAGATAGTTCATAAACCACTCATGATGGAAATATACTGGATCTAATGGCAACAAATAGACCCAGAGATCTTTGAGAATGTTTTATTGCAATAAAACTTATTTACTCCAAACTGTAATAACTTAATTAGCCTGCCCAACAGAAACACTGTAGCTTCCTTTTAAATGTACAGAAATGTAAAACTTTGCATGTCACAAAATGAGATACCACAGTTTCCTATGACTACTTAATCAATGAGTAAATACTGGAATAGTTAGCTCATGCAAATATCCGAAAGAGTAGTTTCAAGTGATACACAATGGTACAACCGCGTATGGCCAATTGCAGGTCAAGCTGCTGACAGACTTAGGTCCACAGATAAAATAATAGGAAAATGCAATGAGTCTACAAGGAGACTGCTTAAGAGTATTTCAATGAGAGGAAGAAAAAAAGAATAAATGTATAAAATCAGATGCTGATGGAAGTGGTTACCAGCAAAATGTCTAATCCTTTGCTTTCAATCAGGATAATGTGAAAGTTGTAACTAAATTTGAATGAATTACAGCTAAAGATGTAGAAAAATTATTGTACTATTTCTTAAACATACAAATTCTGCTGAAATGGATAAAATATTCATTAACCCTATCTGAAATAATTAACCTGTTACTTGAAGATGGATGCTTCCTAGACCCTCTAAAGTATGCAGTAGTAAAGCCGTTATTAAAAAGAGCTCAGAGGAAGACGTAGAAAACTACTGAGCTGTAAGTCTTCTCCCAATATTCTCAAAAGTATTTGAAAAAATTTTTGTAATCCAGATCCAAAATTTTGTAGCAAAATCTAATAACAAATTAAATCAGTTTGGCTTCCAGAAAGGGAACAATACAATATGTGCCATGAACAAAGCTGTTGAGAAAATTTGGTTATCTCTGGACACATCCCAAAATGTTACAGGAATTTTCTGCATCCTTACAAAAACTTTCGGCCATGTAAACCACACTCTGCTATTATACACTCCTGGAAATTAAAATAAGAACACCGTGAATTCATTGTCCCAGGAAGGGGAAACTATGACACATTCCTGGGGTCAGATACATCACATGATCACACTGACAGAACCACAGGCACATAGACACAGGCAACAGAGCATGCACAATGTCGGCACTAGTACAGTGTATATCCACCTTTCGCAGCAATGCAGGCTGCTATTCTCCCATGGAGACGATCGTAGAGATGCTGGATGTAGTCCTGTGGAACGGCTTGCCATGCCATTTCCACCTGGCGGCTCAGTTGGACCAGCGCTCGTGCCGGACGTGCAGACCGCGTGAAACGACGCTTCATCCAGTCCCAAACATGCTCAATGGGGGACAGATCCGGAGATCTTGCTGGCCAGGGTAGTTGACTTACACCTTCTAGAGCACGTTGGGTGGCACGGGATACATGCGGACGTGCATTGTCCTGTTGGAACAGCAAGTTCCCTTGCCGGTCTAGGAATGGTAGAATGATGGGTTCGATGACGGTTTGGATGTACCGTGCGCTATTCAGTGTCCCCTCGACGATCACCAGTGGTGTACAGCCAGTGTAGGAGATCGCTCCCCACACCATGATGCCGGGTGTTGGCCCTGTGTGCCTCGGTCGTATGCAGTCCTGATTGTGGCGCTCACCTGCACGGCGCCAAACACGCATACGACCATCATTGGCACCAAGGCAGAAGTGACTCTCATCGCTGAAGACGACACGTCTCCATTCGTCCCTCCATTCACGCCTGTCGCGACACCACTGGAGGCGGGCTGCACGATGTTGGGGCGTGAGCAGAAGACGGCCTAACGGTGTGTGGGACCGTAGCCCAGCTTCATGGAGACGGTTGCGAATGGTCCTCGCCGATACCCCAGGAGCAACAGTGTCCCTAATTTGCTGGGAAGTGGCGGTGCGGTCCCCTACGGCACTGCGTAGGATCCTACGGTCTTGGCGTGCATCCGTGCGTCGCTGCGGTCCGGTCCCAGGTCGACGGGCACGTGCACCTTCCGCCGACCACTGGCGACAACATCGATGTACTGTGGAGACCTCACGCCCCACGTGTTGAGCAATTCGGCGGTACGTCCACCCGGCCTCCCGCATGCCCACTATACGCCCTCGCTCAAAGTCCGTCAACTGCACATACGGTTCACGTCCACGCTGTCGCGGCATGCTACCAGTGTTAAAGACTGCGATGGAGCTCCGTATGCCACGGCAAACTGGCTGACACTGACGGCGGCGGTGCACAAATGCTGCGCAGCTAGCGCCATTCGACGGCCAACACCGCGGTTCCTGGTGTGTCCGCTGTGCCGTGCGTGTGATCATTGCTTGTACAGCCCTCTCGCAGTGTCCGGAGCAAGTATGGTGGGTCTGACACACCGGTGTCAATGTGTTCTTTTTTCCATTTCCAGGAGTGTATGAATTAGAAAGATATGGAATATACAGCAGAGATTTGAAGCTGATCAAATCATATTAAACAGATAGAAAACAAAACAAACGGTTGTTGTAAAGTCAGGTACAGGAATTTGTTCATCAGACTGGAAAATTATTCCACAGGGAGTTCCACGATTTTACATTTTATGTCCAGTCTTGTTTTTATTTCCTATAACTGATTTATGTCTAACTATAACATCCCACTCAGTTTTGTTTGGACATGACACCACAGAACAACTTCCCCAAAGAATCATGCACATCCTAAATAGTTATAACATTCGTTTGATGCATGACAAAGACCTAACACAGTTTAAAACTAAACAACACATAAAAATCAGAACTTAAGGAAATGAATTCTGTCAAATTCCTGGAGAGATTTTTAGATAAACAAATATCCTGATCTCATGTAAGCTACATGGCATACAAGCTTAACTGTCTTGCATTCGCAATGCCAATATTGTCCTACATAAGTGACATGGACACCAGAAAAATTGTTTAGCATAGCTTTTTTTAATCTATATTGTCCGATACAGACCAAATTTTTGGTGGAATGCAAATAATGTAAACAGGATACTTTTACTTCAAACAACTATTATTAACAAGTGTAATTCAGGAATCTAAATATTTTAACTATTCCATGTAGGCCTATTTACATTAATGAACCAACTACCTTTATACGCAACAAAACAGAATTATTTCTATAAAACAATTTTCAACATGTGTGATACAATAAACAAAGATAATTTCAAATTACCATCTCCTAGATTAACACTCTACTCCCTGACTCCTCAATAGAAGACAGAATGAGATGGTGCAGTGTTCAGTACACTGGACTCGCATTCGGGCAGATGACGATTCAAACCCATGTCCAGCCATCCTGATTTAGGCTTCCATGATTTCCCTAAATCACTTAGGCAAATGCCGGGACAGTTCCTGTAAAAAGATACAGCCAATTACCTTCCCCCTCATTCCCTAATCTGATGGGACCGATGACACTGCTGTTTGGTCCCCTCCCCCATATGACCCGAACAACCCCAATACAAGGCTATTAAAATTTATACCCCTACATGCACATTAATTTACAATTATGTGCCTGGCAGAGGATTCAACCAACTACCTCCAAGCTATTTCCTTACGATTCCACTCTATAACAGTGCGAACGAAAAATGAACACTTTAATCTTTCTGTGTGAGGTCCGATTTCTCTTATTTTATTATGATTATTCCTAACTGGCGCAGATCCCACACCACACAACTATACTTCGGAAGAAGACATACACATGTAATGAAGGTAGCCTCTTTAATTGCCTGTTGCATTTTCTCAGTGTTCTGCCAATAAATCAAACTCTTTCGTTTGCTTCATCCACAACATTATCTATGTCATCATTCCAATTTAAGTTGCTCATAACTGTAATCACTAAGTAAACTTACAGCCTTTAGATTTGTGTCATTTATTGTGTAGCCAAAATTTAAGACTCCTTCTGGCATTCCTGTGGATGACTTCACACTTTTCATTATAGTTAATTAAAAGTGAGAAATGGAACTGGCAAATTAACAAAAACTAAATCACAACAGCCTACTTACCAAGTTTCAAGAACTAGTTTTAAGTGAGAAATCTCACATGTTTGACTTTCAGAGGGTTTGGAGAAGGCAAATTTAGACTAGCTACAGTGCACACAGAGGCATTTAAGCTATTGTTCTTCCTCACTTCCTATGCAAAGGAATGGGTAGAGCCCTAATAACTGGTACAATAGTATTAAGTACACTCTGCCATGCATTTCACAGCCAGCCACTCTTAACAAATTGAAAACTCTTCTATAATATTTTATGGTAACAAGTCAGACGTTTAACAGAATCTTAAATGTTGTACCCCATTCATCTCACTGTCAGCTAAAACAGAGGCTGATCTGCAGGTAAATTGGCCACTTGTCTCAATAGGAATCTCAGTCAACTAAGATGTTTCACACTGCGATCTGTACCGCACAAGCACCACACAATAATGGGTCCGTCGCTGGAGTGCCCCTGTGCTTCTACATCTGCTAATTCATTTCCATGAACACCTATGTACCATGGTACCCTGCTGAATACCTCCTCCCTCAGCCCCTGTAGATCAAGGGCATCCTTGATAATCTGGAATACTTTGACTGTTAGTTACAAGCATTGTAAGGACTTAAGGGCATTTATGGCACCGGAGTAAATGAGCAATCACTCATTCAAACACACATTACCCAAACCAGTGCCGCCAAGATTGTAGTTCCACTCTGGCATGGCAATGGTGTGTGACAAAAGCATTGACAATTATGCAAATGCTTTGAGGTAGCCACGTGATGATATACCATAACACAAATTAAACACCTTCTCAACATGCCATGCTTTCACACTATATCTGTTGTCGAGAGACAGGGCCTCACTTAGTTTTCACAATTCACTCTATTCATCCTTTTCTTCGCACTATGGAGACCTACCAGACTCGTTCTGATATTTACTATTAACATCAACTGCACCTTTGCTGTTGGTATTCAGCTCGGATAAAACAACAATTAACCTGACATCCTGCACAACAAGGAATAAGTAACACTGTACTATTAAAAAAATAAAGTTCCGATTATGCCATGGAATGCAATAATTCGTTAATTTCAATTTTCTTTCTGGGCGGTCAAATTTCTACATACATAATAATTTTTTGTAGTAAAAAATGAAATGTTCACTACAAATTTTCAGCTCTTCATTTCTCCTCGGTAACACTGTATGACAAAGAAAGCCAAATTCCTTTACCTATTAAAACGCCGAGGAGAGTGGTGTATCTCCGCAGACCTCTAAGGTTTCATCGCGTTTAGTATCAACTGCTTGCCTGCCATTAAGAACGTAAATAACGCAGACCATATTTTTAAAAAAATGCTAATACTAGGCCTATTTGCAAACAGTACGAATGAAAGCATTAACATCAACACAACAACATACAGAAAGAAAAGCAAAGGGTGCTGAAAAAAAATTATTCATTCTATACTTACCATCATCGCACGTAATACACTTGTTACGCCCATTATTTGCCCTCTCAGTTCACTCACGTTGTTATTTTGAATAGATTATTTCGGGTGACTGGGTCGTCAGGTATCAAAGGAGACTCTTCTAAATTTTCCTAAGATCCAGATTATCAGTTTCTTTTACTGCCCTATACACAAATCGCGCAAGCACGTGTTGCCAAACACATATATTTCGCAAGACAACCAATTTATTTAAGTAAGGCTTAATACTTGCAACGATACATCCGCTACGCTAAAGAGCAGACGGCGTCAAGTTACTATCTGTGAGTGGTAAGCTTTTTAATACAACATCTCTGATTTAAAATAAGGGTGGCTAACAGAAAAAGTTGAGTATTTTATTCTAGCAGCTACCACGCCGTAGCGGAGAAGTGAGGAAACTTCCTGAATAGAAGATCGCAGTGACGAATATGAATATTCGCCTTATGACTTAAAGGATACGAGATACAACGAAAGGAAACAGAAGAACAAAATGAAAAGATGTTTATTTCACACTTTCCACTGACTAATGAAGCCTGTCGTACATCACTTTAGTTACCTAGTCTTCTGTATTACGTCTCCATCAAAAGATGGGAAATTATAAATATCTGTTCAAGAGGGTAGGGTTCGTTTTTACTAGCTTGAGTGAACATGCGTCAAAATTTCAATTCAAGATAGTTGCATGAATCTTATCAAGTAGCAAATAGTGAGATTAGTTTATCACTCGCTAAGTTTTTCACTTTCGATGCTTGTTTAATATTTCCTGGAACACATTCTGCGGTTGTCTCTTGCCATTATTATTCAGTCCTCAGTTTATTTTCGTAGGGCATAATTTTATCTACCTTAACAACAGCCACTGTATTCTCACACTTTTTTCTAACAACGGGAATACAGACTGTGGTGGATTACGTCCGTCAGAGGCCCAGGAAGCGAAACTAAATGGACCCCCGACTGCTTGGAAATTAATGTATTTGTGAAGTGCGCTCTCCAAAAAATGAATACTATAGATGTAGTGGCTAACGTAAAAAATTAAGTATTTATAATGATATCTAGAAATTGTAGTTCATATACTCAAAGATACAGATGAGAAACTTGCAAAAGGGAATCACTGTTTAGTAAAGTAACCATCAGGTAGCGTGCAACAAAAAAAAAAAAAAAAAATAAAATAAAATAGTAAAGAATAGAGTAAGAGGCGATCAAAAAGTATCCCTTCGAAGGCTGCACAGACCAGAATCGGTATATCAGTCAGGCAAAACAGCCATAAGCAATAAGGTAAACATTCCACCTCCCCAAGGTTGAAAATACATGTTTGGTAAATCACTATATCCTGCTGTGTGAAGAAGTCAGTAACTGTCTCCTGCACATCCTCATCCAATAGGAATCGTCGACCCTTCAAGGCATTTTCAAAGGGATGAAATGTGTGGTGGTCACATGGACAGAGGTCTGGACTGTAATGTGGGAGCTCGAGTGTCTCCCAGTTGAGTAATGAATGACACTGTCCTTCGAGATTGATCAGCAGCTTGTGTCGAACCGCAACCAGCTCAGAACTTGACACACCATGCTACAACGATGGTTTTCGACAGACACGCTGTGCCATACAAATTCTTCATTCTCCTATGATGTCTAACATTATTTATTCTTCAGCAGCCAAGATAAGACAGCGGAGCACTGGTCCTGTTTGGACACACGAGCACTGGTCCTGTTTGGACGCATTTGGTAATATTCGTAACTTCATTGTAGTTCATTTTCCTGCATTTACCTCACACATGAATATCACACTAATTCCTTGCCTACATATCGATGCTTATATACCATCATTGGGGTCGCACTATGTTGCATATATGCTACAGCGACGTCCTCAAATGGAAACTTTGAAATCGCTCTTTATACTTTTCATTTTATACATCTGAAAACAAAGCTTTTACAATCAAAATATCAGTTAGTTTCGTAACCTTAGTATGATATAGGAGCTTCTATTGATATTATTATAATACCTATTTTTATGTCTTTATTTTACTGAAATTCTGAATAATATCGTTGAAATATATTTGAAACTTCTCTTTCTGTTGATGAAATGGACAGATTAACTAGCCTTTGTTGATTCGTCATAAGATAAAGGTAATTTATTTTGGCTTCAGTTGAGAAAAACTTCTCTCACATGATTTCACTGAAACACACATGGTCCAGAAGTATTGGATTAAAGTGGCATAGAGGGCAATGAATCACTGAAGTCCCATTTAATTATAAACTGAAGGACTTTTTGGGCTGTCCATCAAGCAGCAAAGTTCACACTTGTATCAGCTCCATGCAGATGACTATGATACATTTTTGTTTCTTGTAGCACCTGCTTTTTATCAAATTCATTGCAAATTTCTACCGTATTCTCCAGTGCTAGGCAGAGCATCACCAGGAGCATTTCAATGATTTGAAAAATTTTAGTGATATCCTTCATAGCTGTGTATCGTTGTTACAATTGATGCATAAATTGGTCTTTGCTTCCAAACATTGATCGACTAACTTCTTCTTGAATCAATATTCTGGTGTCAAAAGCTGGTTCACCTGGCATTGTTTTATGTGCCCATCTTCTTCATCATTAGTCATTTTTTGTGCCAGAAGTAATGGCATTGTCTATAATTGTTGTTCAACTGGTCACTAAAACCCCATTCACGGTTTTTAATTTGGGGACTCGTTTAAGTAAAGTCATTTTTGGAAACTGTAGATATTGTTGGGCTAAATTTACTACCTCCAATAATGTGTACCAAATCTTGGTGTTGGTCAAAAAGGTAAAATCACATGTAACTGGAAGGAGCAAGCTTGCTGCAAATTTAATATCAAGATTTCCCTATGACGGTTCATGTATATCTTCCAAAGTGGTCACAACTGTTTCCACGTTTTCTTCTATGACTTTGTCTGAATTGTAATGAGCACTGCAGCGAGTAACGGACAACTGTTTCAAACTTTTTGTTGTTTATGATACAAGTAATTCCCATCTATATGTAAAACACAAGATTAATGAATATAACTTCTTCAGTAAAGTTCCAAAACAAGTAATGCTGGAGGAAACACATGAGGAAGCATGGACTCCACAGACATTTATGGGATGGTTAGTGCAGGAACTGGATAGAGATTTTGGTTTGACTTTTAGATTTTTTTGTTGTACACCTCCTCATGTGCCTGACAACTGTGCGTAACTGTCATAACCTAGAACGCTGAACAACGCATTGTGCAGCCCTTCTTTTGGCAACTGCTATTGAATATTTTTTGACATCTCCTCCAGTTCATCTTGTTGAATTTTCATGTTCCTAAAGCAAACTACATAAGAATTATCTTTAACCTTCGAAAAAGTAATTTTTAAAACGTAGTCCTCCAGTTAAAAAATAAATAAATCGCTAGTAAGTTCTTCACATATTTTTAACTGTACAGCATAGTACCGCTAATCCAAACCCCGGTAATTCGAATGTTCAGTTAATCCGAACATGAAAAATATTAGTCTAAGTATGGAAAACTGTGTGGTAAACTGCTGTATGTACACACTATTTTAATTTACACAGTACAGTAAACATGTATTAGAAAAATTGGCAAGAAAACATTACCTTTAAAAAATGCAGAACAATGAAAAAAGCTGTTAAACTTACTAAAATACAGTGGACATTATATCCCTACTTTTTAAATGACAAAAACTATGTCATTTTTAAATGCGAACATTTTAGGTTAGGCTTTATCGTGACTGTTATTGACATTATATGAAACAAGAAGCTTACTGTTACCAGTCATCGTTTTATTTATTTCCACGACGTGTTTCAAAGGTTTAAACCCGATGATGGAGGTTTAAACCTTTGAAACGCGTCGTGGAAATAAATAAAACGGTGTAGCAGTGGGCTGTTGCCCCAAATAACGTAACGCGAGGTCAAGAGTTTCTGCTGCGTCACTGTGTGGCACCAGCTCTCCTTTGTCGCTTTCAGGTTCATTGTTTCTTCGGTCACAACAGTCCACTTCTTTCTGGTCTTGAGTCACAGCAGCAATTAAATCAGTGTCCGCTGCCATCCACTCATCTATGTCTCCTTCACTAGCTTATTCGCATCCAGGGATTGTTTGTATCATTTGTTGTAGATTTTCCTCTTAATTTTCAGCTAGGTTGTTCTGAAATTCAAGAGATGTCCACAGTTTTCTCCACGATTTTCTTAGAGTATTTTCTGAAATATTCTGCCATGCCTCAGCGACCCAATAAAGAACATCCTTCACCTTGGTCTTTTTTATTTTGTCCACTAAAGGAATGCTATCATCTTGGATCAGCATATTTAAAAATTGTTTTCTGTAAATCAGTTTAAATGTTTGCAGTACATCCTGGTCTATCGGCTGTAGAAGTGGTGTAACATTCGGCGGCAAAAACTTCGCCACAATTTCTCCATCATATAATTCCTCAGTGCTGGGGTGAGACGATGCATCAATCAAAAGGATTGCGCCGTGACACAAATGATTTTCCTTTGAAAACAGTGAAGCAGAGGGAACAAACTGGACGTGAAACCATTCTTTGAACAGCTTACCTATCATCCATGCTTTCTTCTGATTGCGATAATATACGGGCAGGGACTTCATGTTGCAGTTTTTAAAAGCTCTGGGACTAGCAGATCAGCCGATCAGCATTAAAGGCAGCTTGTGGTTACCAGCAACGTTGTTGCACGCTAATAAAGTCACACAATCTTTGCACATTTTAAAACCAGGAGCATGGTCTTCTGCTTTTGATGCCAGGCTTTTTGTTGGCAATGCCCTAAAATTAAGGCCAATCTCGTCAGCGTTATAAATTAGTTTGGGATAATACTTTCCCTTTCTTATCATTTTTTCAAACTCATCCAAGTATTCCTTCGCTGCATCACGGTCAGAAGAAAGCTTCTCTCCAGTAATTGATAGCTGGCGGATTCCATAACGTTTTTTTTAATCTGTCCAACCAACCTGTACTCGCACTAAAAGATTCATCACCATTCTTTAAATGGTTCAGGCAAACAGCCTTCTCCTGAACGAGCGCTCCACTCAAATGAGTTCCCCTTTCTCTTTCCTGCGTAAACCAAAGGAAAAGAGCTTCATCCACCTTATCGTACTGGGACTGCTTTAAAGTCTGCCGAATTCCGAGTGTTTTTCCCGAAGAGGTTGCACAGGATTGTTCAAGCTTCACTCGGTTCCTCTTTCAATCACAAATGGTTGGTTTACCAACACCCAGTTCCGTTGCCAGTTTAGATACATTCTCTCCATTGTCTATCCGCTTCAAAGCATTCAGTTTTTCTTTGAGCGTTAACGTTTATGTTTCTGTTTACTCATGACGAAAATACGTACACCACTACTCCTGAGCGAATACAATACAACTGTTACGCGTGGCAGGGATCGATAACTAACATAACCAAGCGCTTTGCAAGCCAACTGGCAGTGCCCTGACCTCAGACACTACAAAGGTCTCAATAACGCACAACAAAAAGGGCAGGGAGTAAGAGTGAGCCATTGTTCCCACACTTGTCCCCATTTGTTACCATGATGTTCCTACTTATCTGCTTGGTGTACTTCATTCTACAAACTCGTCACCGTAATTCCGGCTAATCCGAACAAATCGGTAATGCGAACAAGGTCCGGTCCCAATTAGTTTTGATTAATGGGACTCTGCTGTACTTGTAGTATGGCTTTGTAAATGGCATACGTATCAAAAAATATTTTTGTGGAATAATTGCATCTAGCAGAGAACTGGTTATCATTATTTAGTCTTAAGGCTCATGAAACATTTTGCAATAATTTTAAAAATTCTAAACACGCCTATTAACGGTTGCCATTGCCTGGTTATAGATAAATAGATACCTAATTTTGTATTTTGCACCTTTTTGGGACCTCAAACTCCAAACTGCCTCTTACTTACTGAACATACTTTGCCCTTGTTTGTGATTTCATCAAAAAAATTGTCCGGTCCTAGGGGGCCTCCAACTCGAGGCCTCCCAGGAAGAGTGGCCCAGGGCAGGCCGTTCCCTTTGCCCCCTTTTAGTCCACCACTGTATAGAGAGTCTTTATGAACATTATTGACATGTTGGGTCATTATGTATACAGCGTTTTATCATATATTTAACATCATTTACCAAGTACAAACACAGAGTTGCCCTGCAAATGGGGGCTTCAGTGTGGAAGCATTAAACTGTCATCAGTGTGCGGTCTAATGACTATTGCCTTTTCTGTGGAGAAACCATCATGTACCATCATGTGCTTCCAAATAAAGGGGGAAGCCAGTTGTATAGGGATTAATTTTTTTATTACAGAATTTTGTCATTAATTATCATAAACTGCTTAGAACCTAAGACTATGGCTTTGTCTTTTTCTTCTTGGGTTCCCAGAACTTCTTTTTGTGTTGGCTGATTGTCTGCCTCTGTTCATTTGATGCTACCCTCCTACCCTGCGGTTTTTGTTGTTCGATAGGAAATTTTACAATAATGATCAGTGGCTTGAAATTTTCCCTGTGCTGTTTGATGGTTTCTATGATGTGAAGTTTTCTTAGATCCCTTCTTGTCTCTTCCAGCCACCCTGTGGTGTTTTTTAATTTGGAAATGAAATAAAAAATTTTCTTCATTAACTTATTGTCATTCATTCTGTCAATATGAGCGTAAAACTTTATCATTATTAAGAGGAATCAGGACTTCAAATTAAATTCAGTGCGCCTGGCACTGGTTGCACGAACATAACAGCATTCGATAGCGCTGTCTACAGTGTGTTGAATGCCTGGATGATTACTTCTGACCATGGAACCTTGTGTTTCCTGGAGGTGTTCTTCCCAGCCAGAGCTTCTGTGAGGGGAATCTGAATGGAGGAGGCGTGTTTCAGATGGAGGCAGTGTGTGGGAAATGTTTACATAAAAGTTTACCATGTCGGGAAAACGACGCAAATTACGATAATTCGTGGGTAAGGGTAGATTCCAAATGAACTCAACACGATCAGACGTTGGACAAACGCTGTAAGTCGTTTCGGTGTGGCAAAGGAAGGTTTCACTAGTGCGGTTAAGCTGCGACTTGTCGGGATTAATCTTGACACAGTTGGCAGTGAGAGTTACCCAAACCTGAGCCTTGTCTTGCTCGTGTTCCTCAGCTGGAGAGAAGGAGAGGAGGACGTCATCAAGATACCCATAACAGTAGGGGAGACTGAACAATATAGAGTCAGTGAAGGATGGCCAAGTCTGAGTCTCATCCTTGAGACCTTAGTGCATAAAACAGAACTCATAAAGGCCAAAAGGGATAATGATCGCTGTTTTTGAAATGTTATCACTAAATACAGGAATCTGCAAGTTCGCTTTCCTACAATCGAGGATACTAAACACTTGTGCCACATTAAGTAGCTGGGCGAAGTCCTGGATGTATGGAATAGGATAACTGACAATAGTAGTGTGGGCATTAAGCTGGTGATAGTCCCCACACAAAAGGGAAGTACTCTCTTTCTTGAGCACGAGACAGGTAGAGGACAACCATCTACTGTCTGAGTGTCATACAATCATAGCGGATAGCAATTCATTGGCAATCGCCTTCGCATGGCGTAACTTATGCAGCATACGGCAGTGAGCCTTGTGATGCCTGGGACGGCCTTTTCTTGTGGTTAGATCAGATTACATTAGTTTTTCGTTCCATAGATCCGTGCTGAGGAGATCCACGTGGATGTGAAACATGTCAATTTTTTTAAAGCTGAAATAACAATACTAATAGTATGAGCATATACAAAACATCATTTGTTTCTATTAAAAAATTCGTCAACGGAGTAGAAGTTGACCACTAGTAAGTCTTTCAGGCTCCTTTTAAACTGATCTTTATTTGTAACTAAATTTTTTATGTTTACTGGCAAATTATTGAAGATGAGTGTTCCTGAGTAGTGGACCCCGTTTTGAACTAAAGTAAGTGCTTTTAAGTCCTTGTGCAGATCATTTTTGTTCCTAGTATTATATGTTTGAACTGAGCTGTTTGTTGGAAAAAGAGATATGTTATTTAGGACAAATTTCACTAAGGAGTAAATACAGAGAGGCAGTAGTTAGTATAGCCAGTTCTTTGAATAGGTTTCTGCAGGACGTCTGTGAATTTACCCCACAAATAATACATATTACACGCTTTTGGACTCTGAAAACATTTGTTTGACTTGAAGAGTTACCCCAAAATATTATACCATATGACATTATGGAATGAAAGTAGGCAAAATATGCAAGCTTTTTCATTTTTATGTCGCCTATGCCCGCTAACACTCGAAATGCAAATACAGATTTGTTAAGGCGTTTCTGCAGTTCTGTGGTGTGTTCCTCCCAACTGAATGTATTATCAAGTTGTAATCTCAGTAATTTAAGACTGTTAACTCCTTCTATCTGCTCTTCTTCATACTTTACGCATATGCTTGGTGGTAATTCTATGACAACTATCGTTTGTGATCGCCCCTAAATGTACATTCATCACTCACATGAGAGAAACAAGGTGTAATCATATGGGACTGCAGGGTAGTAAGACAGACAGTGAGACAAAGAATGTCACTAGCATTCACGTTTGAATGCTGAGGCTCCACCAGGGATGCATTGGCCCTGGTTAGGGTGACAGAGTTGTGCATCGAAGTGAACTGGTGAGGTTGTACAGTATTACAGTATATGGTGAGTCCACGACAGGTTCTCTAATGCTTTGCTGATCGAGTGTTTTAGCTTCTTGTTGTGAGCACGTAAGGTGTCGACCTATGAGCGTTCGGCCATGAACTCGACAAGTAGGGAAGCCAGAAGGGCGAGGAGAAGGAGGGGATAATTGTTTAACATCCCGTCGACAACAAGGTCATTAGAGACGGAGCACAAGCTCACATTAGGGAAGAATGGGGAATGAAATCAGCTGTGCCCTTTCGAAACAACCATCCCAGCATTTTCCTGAAGCGATTTAGGGAAATCGTGGAAAACCCTAATCTGGATGGTCCGATGTGGGTTAGAATTGTTCTCCAGAAAGCGAGTCCAGTGTGCTAACCACTGCGCCACCTCGCTTAATGGAAGCCAGAAGGGAATTCAATGAAGGGCACTCGGACAGAGGAGAAAGAAACAGGTCACTTGTTGGTGAGGGTACGACTGTACGAACTCGAAATATGGGTGCCAGTAGTATGATACAATAAAATAAAGTAGCAGTTTGTAGATCAGGAGATAAATCAAAGTGTTTGACGACGCCAATGCCTATGACTGGCTTGTCACATCGGCATTGTGAAAAGTCCAGCAAAACTCTCTTCCTCTGTCAGGCACGAAATTTACTCGAAGTTCAGCTGTGTCCTGTTCGCCGATGAGGAATGTATTGGAGGCATAGCATATAAAGGCAGTTTCACGGGAAGAGAGTGCGAGAGGGGGGGGGGGATGATGGTCAGATGGTCAATTGGAACGATGCTGGCTTCCACTCTGGTGTTGATGAGAAAATAAGACGCAAGGTCCTTCACATATAGAGACTCTTGGGTAATGTGGATGTGGTCGCTGACTGTTATATCTGACAGCACCATAAAGAGTCGTCGTGAGCCATGGCGTCTAGACCAGCCCGTTTGCAGCATTTGAGTAAGCACAGGGTGAATGACAAATTCGTGCTGTCTCTCCAAATGTGGCATGAAATCAGCGCAGTGGGTAAGCTGGTTGGGGAGTGTGAGGTGTGCCAACTGCACCATTCATCTCACTCTGCCTGGAGGCAACAGCTTGCACAAGAGTTGGCTTGTGCAAAGTCAGTGGCAGTGGCTATCGATAACCAGGTGGCAGCATACTGTTCTGTTATGATGAAGCTGACTGCGCATAACCCCTGCTGCTGAAGTGAGGTGGTTAAGTGGGAGTTTGTACACTTCTACCAACTGCATTTCGTGTTACTGGAGCAACAGCCGGTAGTGGTTATCTGAAGCAGATGATTCTGAGAGCTAGGTCAGGCAGATTAAGTTTGGTCTCTGAGGGGTCCAGCTGTAGCTGTAACTGTAGTACATGTGAGAATTTAACAAGCTAAATTGTCCACATGGCGATGTCAGGCATGACTTACCGATCCATGAGTATATGTAGGTGGCACCAGAGCTGAGAAGGCGTTCTAGAACCAAAATGCTCATTGCGGATTATGTAATGGATAGCTTTGGTCAGTGGGTGCGACAGACACTTGGTAATAATTGATTTCGCCTTCTGATACTTGTGGTGTGATGGTAACGATAAAGGTAGGTCGCTGACGAGAGCCGTAAAGTCATGTAAGTGGCTGACAAGGCATATAATACAGGCGTCAACATCCAGGATGCTGAGGATGTTTAGCAAGTTGTCGACGAGGGCAATGTTTTTGGATTATCCTTTTGTAACTGTGGCAGTTTGGGGAATCTGCCTGCTGGGACATACTACACAGCCGTAGGTTATGTGAACTATCTGTGAGGTGCACACAGTGGGTGGATGCTATGGTGACGAATGTCTGGCAGTAGAGCAGGAATGCAGTGCACTGCATCACCTGAGGTCTTGGTGGACATGATAAGATTGTGGCCACACAAGATGTATGATATGGTAGGTGCAGATATGATGTATACTGACACGGGAGGAATGATCGTGCTCATCAGGTTCTGACGTGGAAGTTGTACAAAAGGTGTATTAGCAGTCCCAAACAAGCACTGAGGAACATGCATCGAAAACGAGTTGGTCACTTACTGGCAGTAAGCACATCGGTGGCTGCAGGCAGTGCAGCGTTAAAGCAGTGGGAAGTAATGTCAGGTTTAAGAGTTAGCAGGCCGAAGGCTGCAGCCACGGACAGAACTTGATGGTCGATGCAACCTTGTGTGCAAGCCGATGATGGCACAAAAGTTTCCCACTATGACAAGGCCATGGAGGTTACGTAGGCCACTGGGGGCCCAGAAGTAGTCGAAAATGCGATATTATTTATGCCCATCTGCCGTGCTAGTGTTGATTTCACAGTCATACATGGCCGTGAAACTAGGAAACACAAGCGTTGTATTGAAACATTACAAGTGCCCCCCCCCCCCCCAGTATCGATATATCTTTACACATAATGAATCTGCTGTGTTTAAGTAAGATCTATGTGGGTAGACAATAAGTTTGGAGTTGATCTTTGATTTTTTACCCTTTCTGCACTTAGGCATTTTCGTAGTAGAAATCGGAAGGTTCTAACAGAGAAAGATCAGAGTTGAAGTGTATAGACAGCAAGGATAAGTAGAGAGTATTGTTTTTCAAAATTGTCATGTTATTTGCGTATTTTGGTACATAATTATGTGTTAAAGTATAGTCGTCAATAAATATTTCGAGTTTAAAATTAAAAATCTGGGCTTGATAAATTCAATATCATGGTCGAGTATGGCGTGAGTGTGGAATGGTGAAACTGTATCCGATGGGGAGTTAGCTAGCTTCAGTGCTAACTGGCTAGTTTACAATTGGTGCCACAACCAGGATCAAAGCAGTTTGGTTTACTACGGTACTTAAAAACACGGCCCAGAAATGAGAATAGTGATGTGTGAACGGTGACGCAAATGTGTGACGTAACAAATATCAATCGACGTGCTAACAGTGAACAGTCGAGGAGTGCCTGTTGTGCACATGTGAAGGACAGAGACAATTAACAGCTGCTGGCGCAGTTCCACCATCTCTGGATTTTCCCAGCAGACCAAGCAGGACTAGTGCACATGCACACGTGGAGACAGTGCCAGCTGCAGCATTTAAGACATTTTGAGATGTGCCCTCGCATAGCACGAGGCAGAGTTGCACCTGTGCTGTGAATATGTTTTAGTCGGCTACCCGCCCTTGTGATCACAGCTGTTTCGACGTGTGGGGCAGCGTGTTGAAGGAAAATTAACAACAGATGAGGCGCAGTGCAGTGTAGTGGTATGCAGCTGCTCCTGGAGCGTGAACATTGGTCAGTGTAGATGTAGAAGACGGAAATGTTTATTTGGTTGAGACTGACCAAGGGCATGGAGATTGTAGTGCCAAAGAGGATGTGCAGGTTCTAACAAGGAATAACAGGATTTAATGCAGCAAGATTACAATCGTAATGTTGGCAAGATGCAAGTGATTCCCAGATGGCAGATGTTATTAGAGATGCTTGAGAGTATTGGGAATCAGGTAGACCCAGTTAAAACTGGAGTAGTCTGAAGTCATCAGCAGTGTTCTGCCTAAAGCCCGGTTTTCACATGGTAGTTCTTCTGCCATCCTCTTCAGGTCTGCATAATTTCCTCTTCCCTTTATGCTGTCTATCACCTTGTATCTCCTTCTTCCTCTCAGTTTTCTCCCACAAACCAATCCTTCCAAAGCATCTACTAGCAAGCACTCCCTTCTCAATGAATGTCCCAACCAGTTCTTTTTCCTTTCTCTTACAACCTGCAGCAGACATCTTCTCTCACCAACCCTTTCCAATACTCTTTCATTACTCAGTCTTTCCATCCAGCTTATTCTCTCCATTCTCCTCCACATCCACATCTCAAATGCTTCTAACCTTTTTTCATCCTCTCGTCTCAGTGTCCATGTTTCTGCCCCATATAGTGCCACACTCCAGACAAAACATTTGCCAAGCCTTTTCCTTAGTCCTTTATCTAATTTGCCACATAAGAGCCTCGTCTTTCTGTTGAATGCCTCCTTCGCTATGGCAGTTCGAGTTTTCACCTCCTGGTGACATTTTATGTCTTCAGTTATTGTGCTTCCAAGTTATTTAAATTCACTTACTTGGATAATGGTAGATTGTCCTATTTTAATATTGGACAGTCTGTGTCTTGTACTGATGACCATACTCTTTGTTTTTGCTCTGTTTATTTGCATCCCATATTCCACACAAGCTTCATTCAGATCTTTGAGCATGTTATTCACTGTCCGCTCACTTTCTGCCACTAATACCATGTCATCAGCAAATCTTATACATTCTATTCTCTTTCCACCAATACATATTCCTCTTTTACCATCTAAGCTTTTCGCAATAATCTCTTCAAGGTATACGTTAAACAAAGGTGGGGAAAGGCAACTACCTTGTCTAACACCTCGTCCAATGGTGCTTCCTTCTGACATTTCATTTCCAATCCTTATCCTTACTTTTTGGTGTAAATATAGATTCTGTATGAGTCGTCTCTCTTCCAATCTACTCCTTTCCTCTTCAAGATATCCATCAGCTTGTTCCACTGAACTCTGTCAAAAGCCTTTTCTAAATCTATAAAAACAGCAAAGATTTCTCTACCCTTTTCCATATATCTTTCTCATATAGTTCTTAGCAGGCCAATAGCATCTCTTGTTCCTTTTCCTCTTCTAAATCCGAACTGCTCCTCTGCAATCCCTCTATCCAGCTTGCCTTATAACCTTCTATTCAACACTCTCAGCAAGACTATAGCTGCATGAGAAATTAGACTGATGGTCTGGTGCTCCTCACATTTTTTAGTATTTCTCTTTTTCTCTATTGGTATCATAACTGTTGCAGCGAAGTCCTCAGGCCATTCCCCTTTGTCATATATCTCGTTACAGAGGTAGACTATTTCTTTTCTTGCCTTGTTTCCCAGACTCTTCAACAGTTCTGCTGGCAAGTCATCTATTCCACGTGCCTTCCTATTCTTCATCTCCTTCAGCGCCTTTTCTACTTCTGCTTCCAAGATGGTAAATCCCTTTCCATCTTCTGGCACACATTGCACCTCCTCAGCCTTAATTTCGCTTTGCATTTCATCCCTCTTATACAGACATTCAATATATCCTTGCCATTTGTTCAAAACCTCCTGTGGTTTTTCTGTTAGAGTACCATCTGCTCTTTCTATTTCTATGTTATTCCCATAGTGCTCAGAGCCATTTTTTTTAACTACCTCTTTGCCATTTTTCCATAAATCTGTTCTTCAAATCTGATGCCTTTCCTACCTCTTTGAGTCTTTCTATGTTTAGTCTTTCCTTTGCTTTACCTCTCCAGACTTTTTTCAATTTCACTTGTATTTCTCCCATCACTAGGTTGTGGTCTGAATTTATATCCACTCCTGGATAAGCTTTAGCATTCTTCAAACAGTTCCTAAACATTTTTGTATCAGGATGTAGTCCAGATGATATCTTTCCCTATTCAAATTTGATATCCATGTGTAACGTCTCCTTTTGTGATGTTCAAATAATGTGTTACCCACTGCTAATGAATTTTCTTTACAGAAACTAATTAGTCGTTCACCTCTCTCATTTCTTATTCCTAATCCAAATTTTTCTACTGTATCTTCATCTCTTCCTTCACCCACCACTGCATTCCAGTCTCCCATGATGAGTTCTTGTATTTTCTCATAACATTCTTCCACTCCCTCATCTCTGTGCTGGTTGGTTGGCATATATACCTGTATTAATACCAAATCTTTTGAACTACCCTTCAGTCATATCATCATCATTCCAGTCTCCCATGATGAGTTCTTGTATTTTCTCATAACATTCTTCCACTCCCTCATCTCTGTGCTGGTTGGTTGGCATATATACCTGTATTAATACCAAATCTTTTGAACTACCCTTCAGTCATATCATCATCAGTCTTCCATCAATATATTGTACTTTCATTACCTTATTTTTCAACTTTTGCCCTATCAATATTCCTACTCCATTTTCACCACTCTTGATTTCCTCTGAGTAAAAGAGTTTATAATCTCCACTTTCTATCTCCCCATCCTCTCCTCATCTCATTTCACACAAACCAAGGGCATCTAATCTGTTCCTTTTCATCTCCTGTTTTGCATTCTCTAGCTTTCCTGCTTGCAGAAGTGTCCTCACATTCCATGTTCCAATCCGTATCTTTCCTCCCTTCACTGTCCCTTTTTTCCTTTCAAATATGTCTGCTCTCAATGTGTTTCCCTCTCAGAGATCCGAATGAGGGGTACTTTTAACTCCGGAATCTTTCACGTGGAGAGACATACCATGTACTGCTTGGGAATGTAATGTGGTAGTTTCCCGTTACTTTCCACATAGGCAGTAGGATGCCCAGTCTGAAGTAAGCTCAGTTAAATCTGATATGAAAACCGATGTGAATTCAGTCAAATTGGAGGTGAAGTAAACTCAATTATATCTGAAGTAAGCTTTGAAACATTTTATGTGAAAACAGGTATGGATTCAATCAAATCAGAGTGCAATCTGTAAAGTTGGAGCTGAATTCCTTTAGAGACGAACTCAAGAAAGACACTGAGGCTACCAGAACCGAATGTAACAACAGAAATAATGAGTTGGAGACTCGAGTAACCAAGCAGATAGAGGGGATGGCTAACGATCGTCATAATAAGAGGAGTTAGCCAAGCTATGTTAAGTTGTAGTGTATGCAGAACAACAACTGTGATGAGAACCACGAAGCTGTTAAGCCAGAAGTTAACAAATTTTTCCAGGAGGTACAGAATAAGTGCGTAAATATTGAAGATAATGTTAAAAAATTGCGTTTAAGGAAATTAATAGTAGTACAAGTGCGCATCTGTGCATGCAGAGAGATTGCTTGTAAACTGTAGAAAGTTTTGTAGATTTGATCTTGTGATAATACCGAAAGAATTTTTGAAAGGTTTCCGTAATGTCTTACCCAGATGTTGCTCAGACAGAGAGAAAATGTCATTTATAAAAAGTCATTTGGATGGTGAGGCATACAGCTGGGCCACAGAAGTGGCAGAGTTTCTTGAGTCAGTGTCAGGATTTGAGTCCAAGTTTCTGATGCAGTTTTGGTTGAAGGATATTTGGCAAGCCATACTGAGGGACTGCTGGGGAGGGGGGGGGGGGGGCGTGTATAGTCCTCAGAGGGGTGGGATTTATCAATTTCCTGGAAAGAATTCAAGGAGTTTACCACAACGATGGGGCAAGGAACTGTGGTAAGGGCGGATCTGCCTCTGAAAATCGCTCTGAATATAATGTGTGGCAGATACACCTTCAAACACTATCCAAGATGTGGTATATTGGGTCACGGAAGCCTCCCATGACACAGAGATACAGAAAACAGAGCAAACGCATTGCAGCTGCAGAATATGTGGTTGGAGGTGACTGGATGCATTCGAGCACTATTGTGTACTCGTCCCTACTGTAGTCTTGTAATGTAGCAACTAAGGGAGAGGATATTGATTGGTGTCTGGTTTTCTCTTTCTACAACACAACTGCACATATCAAGTAATAGGGTTCTTTATTTGTAAGAATAAGAAGCTACTTATCTTTAAGAGAGTCCATGTGTTGTGGTACAAACTCTTCCGTAATAGTCCAGCTGCAGACAAATCAATATTCTAGCTATTACAAACTTTAGTATCGCTATTGGTAAAGTACAAGTCCCACTATGCATACTAATTTGGTCGCAATGTACAGACAGACACCAGCTTGGGATGCGAGTTAGTGCACCAGTGACTGAGCGTCTGAGATACTGATTGAGACTGAGACCTGCGGTCTGCGGCGGCGATCTAAATACTTGCAGTTGAGAGGGCACTGGCGACGTGTTACTTACGAGTCTGTCTTTGGCCTCTCTCCTGATAGGTGTGCTTGATCCAGCTCCTACTATCTATCGTCTTGTAACATCTTTGCCATCCGGTGTGCTGGCGACAGGTTATGTCAGCACATTCCTCACCCCCGAAATGTCACACAATTGTCATGTAGGGAGGATGGAAACGACAACAAGGAGAGAGGCAGGACGTTGGATGTAGAGTGAGACGGGTGTCATCACTGTGGAGGACAGCGTACTCCCGACCATATCCTGCCATCTTGCTTGCGAGGTAACACGAACATCCTCTGGAAAACTGCTGCCATGCCTTACGTCCAGGCCTGAGGGCGTGTCCTGGGACGCTGATGGCGACGGCGATGGCGACGGCGATGGTGGGTCCAGGTCCATTGGGTTGGCGAGCGGGAACAGTGGGGGCGAGGACGCATCGACCATCCACTCCCCCTAGGATGCCCTGGTGGCACCAGCAGGCGGCTGCGAAAGCTGTGAGGTCCTGTGAGGCCATGAATCTGAGGGAAGAAAACCAGCAGAATCACAAGGCAAATGACATGCACGAATTTGGTTCTGGTGGCGGCGCTGCAAACCATCTGGACCTGCAATTAAGTACATAAAAGAGCCGATGCACTCCTGGGTCATGCCTCTTTCCCAGCGACCATAGATGCCATAAACCTGGAAAAGAAGAAGATCGTGCAGCGCAAAGCGATACTTGCGGACCACTGGCGACGCCGGATGCTGCGATGGGTGTAGCAAGTGGAGCATCGTCCGATGGCGGCGGCCATGCAGAAGTTCCCCCGGTGATGGTCCGTCTCGTGGGTGGGAGCGATGGGAGGCGAGGAAGAGGTGCAGCGCCTCTTCCCGTGTGTGAGTGGTGCGAAGCTCGGTCATTTGTTGTTTGAAAGTGTGTACGAAACGTTCTGCTTCTCTGTTGGACTGCGGGTGAAAAGTAACACTTGTTAGATGAGGAATGCCATTTCGTTCACAAAACTGTTCAAAATCACATGAAGTGAAGTGTGGTCCGTTGTCCAACACCAGTACTTCTTGTAAACCATCGATGCAAAATATGGAGGACAACGCTTGAATGGTGCTACGTGATACGTTAAAAGCCACAGGCACCGCAAATGGGAACTTGGTAAAAGAGTCTACCACTATGAGCCAACGAATGTTCGAAAATGGTCCTGAAAAGTCTACGTGCACTCATTGCCATGGCGATTGAGTCTCAGGTCAAGCTGAGAATGTCTGTGGCAGACCGGACTGGTTTTCCGCGTATGCGCGGCACTGTTATGTCATCTGTTCAAAATGGGTGCCCATGCCCTGCCAAATACAGTGACGGCGCACTAACTGTTTAGCGCGCAGAATTCCTGTTTAGCACAAAGAATACAGCAAATCGCAACATGTCTTTTTGCAACCACTTTGGGAATAAGCATACGCAATTGTCCACTGCCATTTTGAAATAGAATCGCGCCCTGTTGAACTGTGAGGTTATGCCGACGTGCAAACTATCGGCGCACAACTGAGTTCAGTATACTGTTCAAAGAACGAGGCCAAGACGTGCGAATGTAATGCAACAAAATCTTGAGATCTGGGTCTGCTTCCGTGGCCTGTGCATTTTTCTGTAGTCCAAGAGAAAATATTCCAGCAATTCAGAGTGCTGTGCATAGATTTGGCAACAAGATGCGACAGATGCATCGGAATCAGACCCTGGGCCAATCAGAAGCCGAGATAGAGAGTCTGCATTGTCATGCCTCGCCGTAGGTCTGTACACAATTTCACACTGATACTGCGAAAGCAAAAAAGCCTATCGTTGCAATTTTTAAGCAGCGCGTGTAGGAACCGGCTTTGAGGGATGGAACAAGGAATACAAAGGCTTGTGATCTGTCACTAAATACACTCCTGGAAATGGAAAAAAGAACACATTGACACCGGTGTGTCAGACCCACCATACTTGCTCCGGACACTGCGAGAGGGCTGTACAAGCAATGATCACACGCACGGCACAGCGGACACACCAGGAACCGCGGTGTTGGCGGTCGAATGGCGCTAGCTGCGCAGCATTTGTGCACCGCCGCCGTCAGTGTCAGCCAGTTTGCCGTGGCATACGGAGCTCCATCGCAGTCTTTAACACTGGTAGCATGCCGTGACAGCGTGGACGTGAACCGTATGTGCAGTTGACGGACTTTGAGCGAGGGCGTATAGTGGGCATGCGGGAGGCCGGGTGGACGTACCGCCGAATTGCTCAACACGTGGGGCGTGAGGTCTCCACAGTACATCGATGTTGTCGCCAGTGGTCGGCGGAAGGTGCACGTGCCCGTCGACCTGGGACCGAACTGCAGCGACGCACGGATGCACGCCAAGACCATAGGATCCTACGCAGTGCCGTAGGGGACCGCACCGCCACTTCCCAGCAAATTAGGGACACTGTTGCTCCTGGGGTATCGGCGAGGACCATTCGCAACCGTCTCCATGAAGCTGGGCTACGGTCCCGCACACCGTTAGGCCGTCTTCCGCTCACGCCCCAACATCGTGCAGCCCGCCTCCAGTGGTGTCGCGACAGGCGTGAATGGATGGACGAATGGAGACGTGTCGTCTTCAGCGATGAGAGTCGCTTCTGCCTTGGTGCCAATGATGGTCGTATGCGTGTTTGGCGCCATGCAGGTGAGCGCCACAATCAGGACTGCATACGACCGAGGCACACAGGGCCAACACCCGGCATCATGGTGTGGGGAGCGATCTCCTACACTGGTCGTACACCACTGGTGATCGTCGAGGGGACACTGAATAGTGCACGGTACATCCAAACCGTCATCGAACCCATCGTTCTACCATTCCTAGACCGGCAAGGGAACTTGCTGTTCCAACAGGACAATGCACGTCCGCATGTATCCCGTGCCACCCAACGTGCTCTAGAAGGTGTAAGTCAACTACCCTGGCCAGCAAGATCTCCGGATCTGTCCCCCATTGAGCATGTTTGGGACTGGATGAAGCGTCGTCTCACGCGGTCTGCACGTCCAGCACGAACGCTGGTCCAACTGAGGCGCCAGGTGGAAATGGCATGGCAAGCCGTTCCACAGGACTACATCCAGCATCTCTACGATCGTCTCCATGGGAGAATAGCAGCCTGCGTTGCTGCGAAAGGTGGATATACACTGTACTAGTGCCGACATTGTGCATGCTCTGTTGCCTGTGTCTATGTGCCTGTGGTTCTGTCAGTGTGATCATGTGATGTATCTGACCCCAGGAATGTGTCAATAAAGTTTCCCCTTCCTGGGACAATGAATTCACGGTGTTCTTATTTCAATTTCCAGGAGTGTAGAACTTGCGACCATACAAACAGCGATGGAATTTTGTCACAACATACACAATAGCAAGAGCCTCTTTTCTATTTGAGAATAATTGCACTGAGTTTGAGTTAATAACTTTGAGGCAAAAGCAATAGATCCGTCTTGTGCACCAATTCTCAGCGAAAGCACAGTGTTAATTCCGCAGGAAGAAGCGTCGACTTGCAAAACTACTGGCTTGGCAGGGTCAAAATGCACTAAACATCTGTCACCAAGCAAAGCATTTTTGAGTTTCTGAAATGCGTTTAGTTCACGCAAAAGATACATTTTTGCGACGCAAGCGATACAATGAAGCCGCGTTCTAGCGGCATTCGGTATGAACCGCATGTAGTATGTCATCTTGCCTAGTACTGACTGCAGTTCAGACACATTGCGAGGAACAGGTAGGTCACGGATTGCAAGAAAAGGAGATTGGAGCGAGTACACACCCCGACTGTTTATCACACACCTCAGTACTGTTGTTCAGTTTGAAGAAAGTCACGCGTTTCGTGACGGCACTTCAGTCCCGCTTCTGACAAAACTCGAAGAAGAGTACGCAAATTGGTAGATGTGTTCCTCTGGTGCACTACCTGAAACGACAATATCGTCAAGGTAGTTTGAACAAAATGGCACTTTTGGAATCAGCTGTTCCAAGTAACGTTGCAAAATGGCGGATGCAGAAGCACTGCCGATGGGCAAACGCAAATACTTGAACAGTGTTAAGTGTGTGTTTACAACAAACACTTTCTGTGATTCTTCACCCAAGAGAATTTGCAAGCAGACATCACGCAAATCTGTCTTAGAAAAGTAACGTCCTGCACGAAGCCTGTCCATGACTTCCTCAGGGTGAAGTAACGGATAATTGTTAACTACTGTCTGTGGATTGACTGTAGACTTGAAGTCAACACAAATGGAAATGCGATCAGAAGGCTTAGGCAACAAAACGAAAGGACCTGCCTATTGACTAGCTGGAATGGGAGCAATTACATCATTATCTTGCAGTTCTTTCAATTCACTGGCTACTGTGTCTCTTAAAGCAATTGGAACGGGGCGGGCCCGAAAAAACTTTGGTTGTGCGTTGTCTTTCAATGTAACATGCGCTACAAAGCTGTTAGCTTTGCCCATTCCTTCTGAAAACAGTTAAGTAAATTCTTTAAGCAAGCTAGCGACGCTGTCTTATCGTGCAAAAGCCGATACTGAAAGTAGAATACCTTGGATGCGAACGCCAAGCAAATCAAAGGCATCTAAACCGAACATGTTCTCACTGTCTCTTGATTTCAACACAGTAAAATTTACTGCCCTAGTGTGAGATTTGTAAGTGGCAGGTAAACTACACAGTCCAAGCACTGGAATTTTCTGTCCGTTGCAAGCAGTGAGGCGCTTGCCAGATTTATAAAGGAGTGGTGAGCCTAACTGTTCGTACGTGGCACGATTAAGCTGAGTTACTGAGGCATCTGTGTCTAACTGCAAGTTCATGCGACGGCTGCAATTCGTAATGAGACAACTAGTTTTTTAGCACAGCACTAGGGCGAGAAGGAGGCACAACCTTAATCTTACTTTAGTCGGAACCTTTTGTAGGTTTTGAAAACACAGCATCGCTGCATGTGCACGAGCATGTTTTTTCTGGGAGCGGAACGTAATTGGCTTTTTTGTGTTGTTGCAAAACAAACTGCTTGGACATGGCCTTTTTTTCCACATGTGTAGACAATCCTATCGTTAATGGCGAGCAAAACACGTAGCACAAGACTTCACTAAATTCGCTGGCTATCCGCCCGGCTGTGTACGCTCTCGTTGTTGTGGTTGCTTGAGGCGATCGCGAGCAAGGGGCTACTCGACCCGACAAATCGGGATCTGGTCAAACTTATCGGCCGCTATGGCACCCGAATCGTATTGCTCTAGGACTTGCATTACTTGGGGAAGTGATGGATCAGAGTACTTTAGAATCTGTTCCCGTTTTCTGCTATCTGTGACATTGAATGTTATTGCATCTCTTATCATTAAATCACTGTAAAAGCTGCCACAACTACACATAAAGCTACACTTCCCAGTCATTCCCGTTAATTTCTGTGTATCATTGTTTCTACAAACGAAAGAACTGTTATTTAGCTGCAGCTACTTGGACTTGCTGGTGATCATACTGAGGTAATGCAGAGATTAGATGGTCACAGCTGAGTTCATCGGGAGACGCAGTTGGGAATAGTTTTTGTATTGTCCTGAACACTGGGGAACCCACAATTTAAAGGTAGTATTGTAACTTAACAGTACCTTCAACACAATGAACCTGACAATGTGCTTGGAACTGAGCCAGGTATTCGAGCCATTCCTCTTCGGTGTCGTTAAAATGCCGGAACGGTGGTATGCTGGTCGGCAGCACTAGTTGGGTTGATTGATTGGTTGCTTGGTTGCGCGGCCAACCCAGCATGTGCAGCCAGTAGTTATTGTGCCGTCGTCAGCAAAGCTGCAATTTGTTGGTTCTGAAACTGAAAACATTATGTTAGACCCATCACATTGGCCGTCTGCTGCTGAGGCGTGGGGGCAGAGGGTGGAGGGGGTGAGGAATTAATGGTTTACACAAATATGTTATAGTAAAAAAGCAAGCAGGGCCTCTGAAAAGAGAAATTTGTTAAGTTCAGCGGCTCTCTTCCTGTAATAAATGCAAGAACACGACAACATTTAAGCAAATAGAAATGAGCACCCTTGCAAGCTAAAACGCAAGAGAAGCAAGCAAAATCTTTGACAAAGTCGATTATTGTTGATCTGCACTGAATTATTCTTGCCACCACTATTGTGTCCTCGTCGCTACTGTAGACTATTGTACCATAGGAATCAAGAGAGAGGATGTTGTTTGGTGGCTGGTATCTTCTTTCTACAACGCAATTGCGCACATGTATTAACAGGGTTCTTTATCTGCATGGACAGGAAGCTACTTATCTTTAAGAGATTCCATGCATTGTTGTACAAGCTCTTCTGTAATCGTCTTTTTGCAGACAACATCGGTGTTCTAGCTAATACAAACTTTAGTATGGCTATGGAAAAAGTACAGGTCCCACTATGTACACTAATCTGGTCACAATATACACACAGATGCCAACTTGGAGTGTGAGTTAGTGCACCAGTGACATGGTGTGCAAGTGTCTGAGACTGAGACCTCTGGTCCGCAGCGGCGATCAAAATACTTGCGGATTGCGTTGGCGGAATATTGCTTGTGAGTCTGTCTTTGGCCTCTGCCTGATAGGCATACTTGATCCAACATCTACTATAGATCTTCTTGCTACATCTTTGCCGATTGGTGTGCTGGCGACAGCTTACACCAGCACAAGTACAGTGCAATACTAGCCGTCCAACCGGAAAAATAGTGAATTTGCGCGAGGTTTTGACAACTGTACTACGTTTCCAAGCAAATTGAAAATACGGAACGAGAAGTGATGTCATGATCACATGGGTATAAGTGAGGCAAAATCGATAAAATTATGAAAAATGATGGAAAATACATGTAAATTAAGGGAAAACATGTCGAAATGTGGGAAAATTTAGGGAGTACTTACATGCCTTCTGCTTGGTGCAGAAGAATTCTTGTACATGGGAACGAGTATGTGACAGCAAGAGGAATATGAGAAAACATTGACATGGAAGCACCGGGAACCAGGGTAAACAGTCATTTTTTTCATCGAGACAGCATTCTACTGTATGTCTGCTGAGGGAATAGTGATACACATGAGGTAAATGCAGTCTTTGATGCTTTCCTGGAAAAAAGGGAACCATCTGCCTCTAAACTTACTCTTGCATCTGTGTTTAAGGATGATCGAGAGTGGATGGAGTGATCAGTTGAGTTGGAGTTGTAACGAGGTAGTATTTAATGGTAGACTGATGATGCATTCTAGAGAGAGGGGGAGATGTTGCTGCAGGTCATTTGACCATTTTTTCCGTTGTCTGTTGGGATCCATCAGCTGTGTGACATAACTTGGGTTCGACTCATCTACAACTGCGTGTTCTGTGTGTGACTTAGAGCACTGTCTACTTGCGATCGTTATCAGCAAACCTCTCAGTCATCAGAGGACTTCCATCTAATGTGTGTAGAAACATGTCCATTCTGTTTCATCACACTCCTCTAGACGAACGAAGAGTTATGCGAAATACTCCATTCCCCTGCTTCATCTTCAGTTTCATAGCTATGGTGATTCTAAGCGTCTGTGAGGGACTGTGATCCTGTATGTACATCTGCTTGACAGATGTCCTGTTTACAGAGTTAGTGGTGGAATGACGTGTAATTTCACGTCTCAAGCGCTGGTGCTTTGCATTTGTCTCTTTCTTTGTAAGAGGCACTCTCCATTACTAACGATCATTTTATATAGGTCTGATGCGAGGACAATATAATTACTGAACCGTGATCGGACGTGAACAGTGGGCGCTATGCACGTATGGCAAGCTATATTTTTCATGTATCACAAAGAATTCTTAAGGAATTAGATTTTTCATTTTACAGTTTGTCACCATGGTTTATCGTAGAGAAACCCGCAAGGAGAATGTATGTCATGCGCTGGTAATATACTTTTTACATTGGAATAGTAACAGCGTTGCATTCCACATGACTAATAAGCCGGAAACCGCAGTGATCTAACATTATAGAGTGTTTTAAGTGCAGAACCGTATAACCTTAGGTGTGCATGTGTTTATGTTCTCTCTTACCAATACCTTCTTGATACTGACTCCCGACACTAGAACAATACTTCATAATTGATAGCGCAGTTGAATTACGTAAAATGCTTCAAACTCTGTCCATCTGCTCCATCATGCATAAAAACCATCTGCTTCTTGTTTTTAACCGTCTGTTACACCATCACAACACTTTCATATCTACTATACGCCGATAAGGGGTGTTAACCTCCTCGACATTCGCGCATCTGGGGAAGTCGTGTGCTCTTGGATGGATGTGATACAGCAGTTACAGACTCGGTTTGCTCTGCTCCCTTACGAAACGGAGAATGTAGCGGTCTACTTCTGATCAGCTGCAGATTAAATCAGTGACAGTGTTGCAGGGAGTGCCTTCCGAAATGCCTTCCCAAAAGAAGACGAAGTAAATATTCCAGAATTCGAATCGAGAACAGCTGCCAGCATGAGTAACGTAGGAGTAAATATCCTCGGAGTAGTTAAGCAACTTACATCACTTAATAAAAGCAAGTCTTCTGGTCCAGACTGTATAACAATTAGGTTCCTTTCGGAGTATGCTGATGCATTAGCTCCATACTTAACAATAATATACAATCGTTCGTTCGACGAAAGATCTGTACCCAAAGACTGGAAAGTTGCACAGCTCACATCAGTATTGAAGAAAGGAAGTAAGAGCAATCAGATAAATTACAGGCCCATATCCTTAACGTCGATATGCAGCAGGATTTTGGAACATACATTGCGTTCAACCATTATGAATTACCTCGAAGGAAATGGTCTATTGAGACACAGTCAACATGGGTTTAGAGAACATCGTTCCTGTGAAACACAACTAGCTCTATATTCACATGAAGTGTTGCGTGCTATTGACAAGGGATTTTAGATCGATCCATATTTGTGGACTTCCAGAAGGCTTTTGACACTGTACCATACAAGCAGCTTGTAGTGAAATTGCGTTCTTATGGAATATCGTCTTAGATATGTGACTGGATTTGTGATTTCCTGTCAGAGAGTTCACAGTTCGTAGTAACTGACGGAAAGTCATCGAGTAAAACAGAAGTGATTTCTGGCGTTCCCCAAGGTAGTGTTATAGGTCCTTTTCTGTCCCTTATCTATATAAACGATTTGGGAGACCATCTGAGCAGCCGTCTTAGGTTGTTTGGAGATGACGCTGTCATTTATCGACTAATAAAGTCATTAGAAGATCAAAACAAATTGCAAAACGATTTAGAAAAGATATCTGAATGGTGCGAAAAGTGGCAGTTGACCCTAAATAACGAAAAGTGTGAGGTCATCCACATGAGTGCTAAAAGGAATTCGTTAAACTTCGGTTTCTAAACGCTGTAAATTCAACTAAGTACCTAGGTATTACAATTACGAACAACTTAAATTGAAAGGAACACATAGAAAATGTTGTGGGGAAGGCTAATCAAAGACTGTGTTTTATTGGCAGAACACTTAGAAAATGTAACAGATCTACTAAGAAGACTGCCTACACTACGCTTGTCCGTTCTCTTTTAGAATACTGCTGCACAGTGTGGGATCCTTACCAGATAGGGCTGACCGAGTACATCGAAAAAGTTCAAAGAAGGGCAGCACGTTTTGTATTATCACGAAATATGGGAGACAGTGTCACAGAAATGATACAGGATTTGGGCTGGACATCATTAAAAGAAAGGCGTTTTTCGTTGCGATGGAATCTTCTCACGAAATTACAATTACCAACTTTCTCCTCCGAATGCGAAAATATTTTGTTGACACCGACCTATATTGGGAGAAACGATCACCACGATAAAATAAGGGAAATCAGAGCTCGCACGGAAAGGTATAGGTGTTCGTTCTTTCTGCACGCTATAAGAGATTGGAATAATAGAGAATTGTGAAGGTGGTTCGATGAAACCTCTGCCAGGCACTTAAATGTTATTTGCAGAGTATCCATGTAGATGTAGATGTAGAAAGACAATACAAGGAGATTTTTCAGTCTCTAACTTTATCCTAAGAATACGAGAATGCTCTGTGACTCCCATATATAAAGATGGCGGCGAGTTTACACGTAGTTTCAAATCGCTCGGTAATTTGTGATCGTATTTCGTCAGTGAAGTGTACCATATGCTATAAAATTGTGTTAAATGGATTAAGAATCTGTGCGTTCAATCACAAGTGGTGCCATACCCATTGTTTCTCACGATCGGAAGCTCTAAATAAGTGCGACTGCGGTACAGAGTGCAACGGGCGGGACAATGCCAGTGAAATGCACAGGGCAGGTTTGCAAGTGAATGTAGAGAGCGAACTTAGGAAAGAACTCGATTATATTATAAAATACGCAAAAACGCTTGAAAACTTGGTAATAAGTGTGAGAAATTCCTCAAAATCTAGCCTACAAGAGTTCTCAAATACCAGTCAAATAAGCAGCACACGACCAAAAACAAAAACAGCTGGACTTACTTTAAAACTAAGTAATAGGTTTAGTGTGCTTGAAAATAGCACAGAGGAGAAAGAACAATCAAATTGTACCATCATCCACACGGACAGTTCTGTGATCAACGCTAAATTGCGCTCACAAAGCAAAACAAATCGGCCTGCTATTTGTAAACAAAACAAAAAACACACGTTGGAAAATAGACATGAAATCCTTATTCTAGCAGACAGCCATGGAAGAGGTGTAGCCGAAATTATGAGTTCTAAGAAAACAGGATTCAAGGTAACTGGCGTAATCAAACCAGGAGCGCCACTATGTGAAGTTTTAAATAGCTGTAATCAATCTATGACGAATGGCAGCACATGTGTGATAATTGGAGGCGCCAACGATGTATACCACAATGAAACTAGACGTGCTACAACAGTTTTAAAGCAAGTAATTTGCAAAATGCCTGAAGTGAAATTTTTTGTTGTCAGTATCCCTCATAGGTATGATCTCATGGTAAACTCTTGCGTGAATACTGAGATTATTACCGCCAACAGAATTTTCGCTAAGATATGTCGAGGTTATCCTAATGCTACATACGTTGGGATAAATAGTGATTGCAGAGAGCATTTTACAGAGCATGGACTTCACAGAAACATGAAAGGGAAAGAAGCCATGAGTGCTGAAATATCGAATGCTATTAAAGACTCTAAAGTAGAACGAAACACTATTACACTGTCTGAAAACAGCCTTATTAAAGTATCAACATTAGTGGAAATAGGAAGAGCTGATGTCCCACAATCATTGGTAGCAACAGAAGATTCTTTGACGTTAGAAGAAGTAAAAAAATCTGAAGTGTCGTCCAGTACAGCAGCCACATCAGCCAAATTGTCAGTAGTGTCGAAATCATCAAAAACAGCTGAACCATTATCATCAGCAGCAGATGTAGCACCCTCCCCAGCAGGTTCAAAATCAAGTCCAGAATCTGTGACTAGTCCATCAATCAGAAGAACAGAGGCAAGAACAGTGGTACAAAATGCCACTCAGATATCATCAACAGAAGAAAAATCAACACCATCGGAGCATCATTTATCAGCTTCATACGCAGCTTCAATGTCCACAGTAACGTCAGTGCCAACTGTAGTTCAAGATTTAAACGAAAATACAGTTTCAGCAAAAGTTCCAGTATCAATTGGAACATCACTTACAAAACCAGACTCAGCATCAAAACTGGCAGCATCTCCAACATCCACTGAATCATCAGCTTCAGAAACACCTCCAGCATCCACTGAAACAGCAGCTACAACTACAGATACAACAAGTATGGTGACACGTCCAGGGGTAAGAAATACAAGGAGCAGGAAACGTGTAATTCTTAAGGATTTTTGGTACCCAGCCTCAGCAAGGAACAGCCGGTAACATTGGGAAACATGAGTACAAACTCCTCTCAATCTAATGTCAATAATTTAAAAATAATGAGCCTTAACATACAATGCATTAAAAATAAAATATTAGAACTTGAGATTGCAGCCAGTGAAGCTAGTATAGATTGTATTTGCATTCAAGAACATTGGTGCATGAGTTATGAACTAGAAAATATTTGCATTTCTCCTTACAAATTAGTAAGCCATTTTTGCAGGAAGGAAACAAGACATGGTGGTGTTTGCATTTATGTAAAACCTGGAGTAAAGGTTAAAAATATGACTGTAACTGAATCCTTGAATGAAGAAAAACATTTTGAGGCTGCAGCAATACAGTTGAATATGCAAAAGAGTAAATTAATAATAATGTCAGTGTACAGATCACCATGTGGTGATCCTGAAATTTTTAGAAATAAGTTAGAGGCATTGCTCAAAATATTACATCATAAAAAATCAACAATAATTATAAGTGGAGATTTTAATGTCAACTTATTGACTGAAGGTGCATCCAAAGATCAGTTCCTGAATGTTTTACATAGCTTCAATTTGTATCCACATATAACTAACCCTACAAGAATAACAAACTCTTCAAAAAGTCTCATAGATAATATCTTCACAAATATAAATGCCACAGATATAGATGTAATAAATGTTGACCTAGGAATATCTGATCACAATGCACTTATCCTTAAATTTTCCATAGCCCCTGTGACCAAAAATAGTTCATACCAAATGTACAAAAGAACCTTCTCCACAAATAGTTGCAGTCACTTCATAAATACACTGACTAACCAATCATGGGCAGAAGTACTGTTACAAACTAGCACAAACACTGCATATAATGTTTTTTCTTCCCTGTTTATGTTGAATTTTGAAATGTGTTTTCCTAAGAAACTTGTCAAAACAAACACATTTGGGCATACACATGCTAACTCCTGGATCACAACAGGTATTAGAAATTCCTCCAGGACCATGAAAATGCTCAACTATAGACTGAAAAGTTGGACTGACCCCAAGTTTAAAGAATATGTAACAAATTACAAAAAAATATATAGAAAAGTAATTACAAAAGCAAAATTACTAAGCAATGATAAATTAATAAGAAAATCAGGCAATAAATCAAAAACTATTTGGGAAATTGTGAAAAGGGAAACAGGTAAGGGCCTCAAGGATCAGGAAATAGTACTAAAAAATAGTGAAAATATTGAATTAAAAGATGAAACTCTGGCAAATTACATTAATAATTACTTTTTAAGTGTACCAGTGTCATTAAGTAAAAACTTTACCAAACATGAGAAATTAACAGCCCCAAAAGTAGACAGTAGTATGTTGTTAACTCCCACAAATGATAATGAAATATTAAAGGTGATAAAGAGTCTAAAATCAAAAATGTCTGCAGGTGTAGATGAAGTGCCTGTGTCAATAATAAAAAAAGTTGCCAAACAAATTATAAAGCCCCTGGTACATATTGCCAATTTGTCTTTCAGTGAAGGTGTTTTTCCTGAGAGGTTGAATATCTCTAAGGTTAGACCTCTGTTTAAAAAAGGAGATCCATACACGGTAGAAAATTATAGACCAATATCCCTTCTCCAATCATTTTCAAAAATTCTAGAGAAATTAATGAAAACCAGACTCATAAATTACTTAGATGCTCACAAACTTCTAAACTGCAATCAACATGGCTTTCGCTCGGGCCACAGCACAGAATCAGCTATCCATGCCTATACCAAAGAGATTGTCAGGAGTCTCGACACTAAAAAATGTGTAGTAGGAATTAACTTAGATTTATCTAAAGCTTTTGATACAGTAAACCACAAAATTCTGTTAAACAAGATGGAGGCAATAGGTGTAAGGGGAGTTGTGAAGCAGTGGTTTGAATCTTACCTTCAAGATAGAACTCAGGTAGTAGAAGTCATCGCAGAACATAAAAATCAGAAAATCAAGTGGGTCTCAGATGCAAAGAAATTGGAAATAGGTGTCCCACAGGGCAGTGTTCTTGGTCGCTTATTATTCTTGCTTTATATAAATGACATAAAAAATCCTAATATTTCTACCAACATAATGTTGTTCGCAGATGACACTAGCATAACTATAAGTGATGATAAAAAATCATTAACTACCACAACTGATATAGTCCTGAAATATATTCAACATTGGTTTAATGCTAATGAGTTAACACTTAATCTAAGTAAAACAAATTATATACAGTATGGCAAAGCAACTCAAGATATGGACCTCCAGTTAAAACTAATGGATAAGAAGATATAGAGTGTACAATCCACAAAGTTTTTGGGCATGCACATTGATCAAAACTTAAGCTGGAAAGACCATCTCAAGTACTTATCCCAAAGGCTCAATTCGGCATGTTTTGCATTGAGGATATTATCTAGAGTATGCAGCACAGACTGTACTAGACTAGTGTATTTTGCTTACTTTCAGTCCATCGTGTCTTATGGCATAGTGTTCTGGGGTAAAACTAAATCAAGCTTAACAGATATCTTCAAATTTCAGAAAAGAGCTATACGAATCATAACACATAACTCTCCAAGAACTCATTGTAGGCCCCTTTTCAAAGAACTGCAAATACTCACAATACCATCACTGTATATTTATAAAAGCATTCTGTGTACAAGAGCACATATGAAAAATCTACGTACAAATGAGGACTGCCATAATTATAATACTAGAACTTGTAAGAATTTGTATGTAGAAAGGGCAAGGACAACACAAACCCAAAAGCATGTAAGTTATTTTGGAATAAAAGTCTACAATGCTCTGCCAGTGTACATGAAGGCAATAATAGATGAAGTAAAATTTAAGACTGAGCTTAAAAACTACCTTTTAAGCAAAACTTTCTATGACGTAGATGAGTACTTTGATTGTGTGTAAATTTATTGCCAAAAATTTTAATTTATATGTCTAAATTTGTACTTTTAACAAATGCCTTGAAAGTGATATTCCATTATGATGTCTGTAGTACTTGTACTACTATGATAACTTTGTTGTGACAATTCCTACATCATGTAAATGATATACAGGAAGATAATAAAATGAAATGAAATGAAATGAAAAATCGACATAGGGAAAGATGCGTAATCGTAATTGTAAATTACGCACTATGGTCAATGTACTAGAAATATATAGATCATTGTCTGATATATTTTGGTGCATATGTCAAGGGTCAACAATGAATGGACGTACTGCACAGTCATCTATCTACATTCACAATGGTACTCGCAAAGTAGAGGAGGGGCGGTTTAGTGATGACACAGAAACGGGGAAGCATGCCGCTGAGTCACTGGTCTACATTGCAAAAAACTGGTAAAATTGCTAAAACTCATCGCACCATCAACTATAATGCTTATTACAGTACATTGGTGGCGTCTTTTCCATCTCATCCACCCAATTGTACACTGTTGATTACCACATAAGATTGGCTGGCATCGCTTGTTTGAGATAGCAAAAGAGTGTTGGTGGAGGGGTAACACCTTCCGGGGTTGGCTGGCAGTGAAACAGTGATCGCTGCTATGTGAGGAGTCAATCAAAATTGATCCCCCAGCCATCAGATATCGTGTCACTGTGAAAGATGTGTTTAAATGTAGAGGGCGTCAATCACCTCCAGAGAGCAGTTTGGAAATGTTCCGCAATGCCCCAAAACACTACCAGTTTTACTCTAATCATCCAGTATGTGTGTTGGGGGCAGCAGCAAGATGATTTACACCACACGATGTCCAGTTTTCTGTAAGAGCCAGTGGATCAAAACATGTTAACGTCAGCTTAGAACCTGACACAGACCTCAAAGTCGTGGAGGAAAAGACAAAATGTATGGCTGTGTACAAGGCGTGTTACAGCAGAACAACAAAACAGGGACCCTCTCTTGCGACTGATAGTCTATGGGTCATGGTCCTTCTCCTACAGTACAAGCGATGCAACTTTACATTGGAATGAGCGGGCGACATTGGTCACTGGGCACCTGCTCCAGTGGAACAATACCTGTATATTTAATAGGATCACCACATATGCTCGATGCCAGCATGCAGACGGTATTTGTTTTCTATATATCAGAAGAGAGAGATGTGGTAAAAATCTTATCGAGTTCTCTGTCGTATGAAGTTATCAGAACTTTTATAGTTCGTAGTTTTTCTCTGTTGGATGGTACAAAATAACAATGATAGAATGTTTGGGTGACAGACATGAATGCATTCTGAAGGACGCAGATCTGCTTCAGACCGCAGTACCTGTATGATGTGGAGTCTTCCTAATTTTCCCGATAAGAAACACCACTGTAACTGTTTGTACTCTCTTTCATACTACCTCGTGTTGCAGGAGTGAGCTTGTTTTGGCACTGACCTTAAACATCGTACAAGGTTGGCGGAGCTACGACAACATGTTTCCATTTCCATCGAGTGGTCAGAAGATGGTCCAGTCTCTCTATGATTTGAAAGTAAGGGAACTCAAAGCTAGAGCTTAAAAACTTGGTACTAGAGTATACAGTAAATTGAAGAAATCAGATTTAATTAATGCAATTGGATTACAGGAGTTTCCATTTCATGCATAACTATTCCAGAATACTAGATCAAGACCAAAACGTGTACCTAATGTAAATTATTTTTACCGATCTGATGATGATGTTATTGAAAAAAGTCAACCACCTAGAAAAGAAAAACATAGTGAGACTAGATCACATTTATCCATTCAGCAGCAAACTATTTGAGCAAGGAAAACAGACTGAGCCATCTAAAAATATTTATTTGAAATTAAAGAAATAAGATGGAGATTTAATGAAAAATTTCAAGCTTCGCCTGTTGACTATAAAACTGTCTTTAATGATACCAATATTGCTAAACTCGACACTGTTAGTGAGAAAACAGATTTTACAACAAAAGCACTCAATTTTATGGTTGAAGTAGCAAAAAAACTAATTTTAAAAAGGAGGCAGGCTGAATATAACATCAAAAAGTGTTTCATCCAATTTCTGCAGATTCCCGACAATCCATTCAAGTTTTGTGCAATAAAATCAAATATATGTTAACGCATGATGAGACTATTGAGATAGGTGGTACTTCATTTATTATTCAAATGTCAGCGATTCCTAGAGGTAGAGGTGATGAAGGTAAAAAAATTATAAATCTACCTGAAGAAAAAAGATTAAGAGATGTATCACAAAAATGAATAATAATGATAATCTGTGTTGTCCTAGAGCAACAATAGTATCATTAAAATACCATACAAATAATATTTTGTGTGGAGAACTAAGTAAGGATGGCATTAAGAAAATTAGAGAAGGAAATCAATATGAATTACAAGAATAGTTAACCTAAATATTATATAATCAGTTCAGTGAACATAACAAAGAAGGCATTACTTTAGATGATATTAAAAATGTTGAAGAATTGTGGATATTCAAATACATGTTGTTGAGAATTTAAATTGAGTTGCCTATAGTTTTCCTAAGAGGAAATAAAGATATATCTATATAAAGATCACAAACATTATCATATAATTAACAGTTGTTAATTTCTGTAACGACTGTAGCAAACCATATAACAATAAAATAAACATGAATAAAAATAGAGAGAAAAATCTGTGTGTGTGTGTGTGTGTGTGTGTGTGTGTGTGTGTGTGTGTGTGTGTGTGTTGTGTATTAAACCAGGGACCTAGAAAGACGGAGAAGCTTTGTCCCACCACAGGCCTCACAGTTCACAACCCAACAACAGGCTACAGCAGTCCACTCACCCAACCGCCGCCCAACACCGAACCCAGGGTTATTGTGCGGTTTGGCCCACAGTAGACCCCCCTCCCCCCAGGAATATCTCATACTAGAAGAGTGTAATCCCAGATGTTTGCGTGGTAGAGTAATTATGGTGTACGCATACATGGAGACATTGTTTGTGCAACAATTGCCCACATTGTTTAACTGAGGTGGAATAAGGGAAACTAGCCCGCATTTGACGAGGTAGATGGAAAACCGCCTTAGAAACCAACCACAGACTGGCCTGCATACCAGATGTTGACACTAATCCGCTGGGCAGATTCGTGATGGGAAACTTCATGCCTTCCTGCTTGGGAAGCGGCACATTAGACTGCGTGGCTAGCTTGGCAGGCTGAAATCAGTGTACTTGCTATAGTCTACAGCATGAAAGTGCAGTAAACAAGGTATACTGTGAAAACTGCAAGAGATACTGTTACAATGAAAAATGTTTGAAAATCAACAAGAAGTTTGTGATACAGCTTATAAATGTAAAGAATGTAAAAATATTTGTTTGAGATTGGAAGAACATAAAAGAGGTTATGAACTATGTAGAAACTGTAAACGAAAAGTAGAAATTACAAATCATCAATATTACATGCAATACAGATTACAAAAATGTGGTATTTGTGAAAGAAATTTGGTGAGGATTTTATACTCAGAGGTTGGCCAAATTGTAATAAAGGGGTTTGTTATATTAATAGAGAATTATCAAGTTATTATATATTCTTATTTTAAAGGAGATACTGTTTACAGATTTAAGGCAAATGATGAATTCTGTAGTTGGATGATATCTGGAAAAACATGAGTTATACATTCATAGCTCACAGTGCTAAATGATATGACTCACAATTCATTTTGAAATAATGTGTTGAAAAACAATAAAACCATATACTGTCTACACAGCAACTAAGCTGATGTTATTGGAGATAAAGTATTTAGGTTTAAAAATTGTAGACAGCCATAATTTTGTACAAGGTCAACTTAGCAGTTTTCCAAAAGCATTTGATTTGAAAGAATTAAAGAAAGGTTACCTTCCATATTTATTCAGTACACAAGAAAATGAAAATTACATGGGACCAATTCCAGATACTCGATATTATTGTGTTGACACTATGAAACTGAAAGATAGACAATCATTTCTCAAATGACATATCTCCAGAGTGAAAGAAAATTATATGTTCAGTATGGAGAAAGACATTAACGAGTACTGTAATTCTGATGTAATATATTGAGAAGAGTTGTTTGAAAATTAAGAAAACAATTTCTAGAGATAGCTAATATGATCCATTCTGTTACTTAGCAATTGCAGGTGTTAGTATGGCCCTTTACAGATCTAAATATTTACCTCAAATACAATTGTTGTATTGGATATATAACAAAAAGAAAATTATAGTAAAGAAATCATACGTTGGTTAAATAGTTTAAACAATAGAATTATTCACCATACACTTAATGGTGGAAAAGAGAAAATAGCCAGTGCAAAAGTAGATGGATTTGATAAAGAAATTAATACTGTCTGTCAGTACCACCATAGTTTTGGCATGGTTATACAAATTGTTTTAAAAGTGAGATGATTAACAATAAAAATAACCAAACCATGGATGACATTCATCAAAAAACTTTAACAAGCAGTGCTGAAATACAAAATGTGGGAATGTGATTGGCTTAACTCTCCAGAGTATGTTGTTGTTGTTGTGGTCTTCAGTCCTGAGACTGGTTTGATGCAGCTCTCCATGCTACTCTATCCTGTGCAAGCTTCTTCATCTCCCAGTACCTACTGCAACCTACATCCTTCTGAATCTGCTTAGTGTAGTCATCTCTTGGTCTCCCTCTACGATTTTTACCCTCCACACTGCCCTCCAATGATAAATTTGTGATCCCTTGATGCCTCAGAACATGTCCTACCAACCGATCCCTTCTTCTGGTCAAGTTGTGCCACAAACTTCTCTTCTCCCCAATCCTATTCAATACTTCCTCATTAGTTATGTGATCTACCCATCTAATCTTCAGCATTCTTCTGTAGCACCACATTTCGAAAGCTTCTATTCTCTTCTTGTCCAAACTATTTACCGTCCATGTTTCACTTCCATACATGGCTACACTCCATACAAATACTTTCAGAAATGACTTCCTGACACTTAAATCTATACTCAATGTTATCAAATTTTTCTTCTTCAGAAACGCTTTCCTTGCCATTGCCAGTCTGCATTTTATATCCTCTCTACTTCGTCCATCATCAGTTATTTTGCTCCCCAAATAGCAAAACTCCTTTACTACTTTAAGTGCCTCATTTCCTAATCTACTACCCTCAGCATCACCCGACTTAACTCGACTACATTCCATTATCCTCGTTTTGCTTTTGTTGACGTTCATCTTATATCCTCCCTTCGAGACACCATCCATTCCGTTCAACTGCTCTTCCAAGTCCTTTGCTGTCTCTGACAGAATTACAATGTCATCGGCGAACCTCAAAGTTTTTATTTCTTCTCCATGGATTTTAATACCTACTCCAAATTTTTCTTTTGTTTCCTTTACTGCTTGCTCAATATAGAGATTGAATAACATCGGGGAGAGGCTACAGCCCTGTCTTACTCCCTTCCCAACCACTGCTTCCCTTTCATGTCCCTCAACTCTTATAACTGCCATCTGGTTTCTGTACAAGTTGTAAATAGCCTTTCGCTCCCTGTATTTTACCCCTGCCACCTTTAGAATTTGAAAGAGAGTATTCCAGTCAACATTGTCAAAAGCTTTCTCTAAGTCTACAAATGCTAGAAACGTAGGTTTGCCTTTCCTTAATCTAGCTTCTAAGATAAGTCGTAAGGTCAGTATTGCCTCATGTGTTCCAGTATTTCTACGGAATCCAAACTGATCTTCCCCGAGGTCGGCTTCTACTAGTTTTTCCATTCGTCTGTAAAGAATTCGTGTAAGTACTTTGCAGCTGTGGCTTATTAAACTAATTGTTCGGTAATTTTCACATCTGTCAACACCTGCTTTCTTTGGGATTGGAATTATTATATTCTTCTTGAAGTCTGAGGGTATTTCGCCTGTTTCATACATCTTGCTCGCCAGATGGTAGAGTTTTGTCAGGACTGGCTCTCCCAAGGCCGTCAGTAGTTCCAATGGATTGTTGTCTACTCCGGGGGCCTTGTTTCGACTCAGGTCCTTCAGTGCTCTGTCAAACTCTTCACGCAGTATCATATCTCCCATTTCATCTTCATCTACATCCTCTTCCATTTCCATAATATTGTCCTCAAGTGCATCGCCCTTGTATAGACCCTCTATATACTCCTTCCACCTTTCTGCTTTCCCTTCTTTGCTTAGAACTGGGTTTCCATCTGAGCTCTTGATGTTCATACATGTGGTTCTCTTATCTCCAAAGGTCTCTTTAATTTTCCTGTAGGCAGTATCTATCTTACCCCTAGTGAGATAAGCCTCTACATCCTTACATTTGTCCTCTAGCCATCCCTGCTTAGCCATTTTGCACTTCCTGTCGATCTCATTTTTGAGACGTTTGTATTCCTTTTTGCCTGCTTCATTTACTGCATCTTTATATTTTCTCCTTTCATCAATTAAATTCAATATTTCTTCTGTTACCCAAGGATTTCTTCTAACCCTCTTCTTTTTACCTACTTGATCGTCTGCTGCCTTCACTACTTCATCCCTCAGAGCTACCCATTCTTCTTCTACTGTATTTATTTCCCCCATTCTTTTCAATTGTTCCCTTATGCTCTCCCTGAAACTCTGTATAACCTCTGGTTCTTTCAGTTTATCCAGGTCCCATCTCCTTAAATTCCCACCTTTTTGCAGTTTCTTCAGTTTTAATCTACAGTTCATGACCAATAGATTGTGGTCAGAGTCCACATCTGCCCCTGGAAATGTCTTACAATTTAAAACCTGGTTCCTAAATCTCTGTCTTACCATTATATAATCTATCTGATACCTTTTAGTATCTCCAGGGTTCTTCCATGTATACAACCTTCTATTATAATTCTTAAACCAAGTGTTAGCTATGATTAAGTTGTGCTCTGTGCAAAATTCTACCAGGCGGCTTCCTCTTTCATTTCTTAGCCCCAATCCATATTCACCTACTACGTTTCCTTCTCTCCCTTTTCCTACACTCGAATTCCAGTCACCCATGACTATTAAATTTTCGTCTCCCTTCACTATCTGAATAATTTCTTTTATTTCATCATACATTTCTTCAATTTCTTCGTCATCTGCAGAGCTAGTTGGCATATAAACTTGTACTACTGTAGTAGGTGTGGGCTTCGTATCTATCTTGGCCACAATAATGCGTTCACTATGCTGTTTGTAGTAGCTTACCCACATTCCTATTTTTCTATTCATTATTAAACCTACTCCTGCATTACCCCTATTTGACTTTGTGTTTATAACCCTGTAGTCACCTGACCAGAAGTCTTGTTCCTCCTGCCACCGAACTTCACTAATTCCCACTATATCTAACTTTAACCTATCCATTTCCCTTTTTAAATTTTCTAACCTACCTGCCCGATTAAGGGATCTGACATTCCACACTCCGATCCGTAGAACGCCAGTTTTCTTTCTCCTGATAACGACATCCTCTTGAGTAGTCCCCGCCCGGAGATCCGAATGGGGGACTATTTTACCTCCGGAATATTTTACCCAAGAGGACGCCATCATCATTTAATCATACAGTAAAGCTGCATGCCCTCAGGAAAAATTACGGCCGTAGTTTCCCCTTGCTTTCAGCCGTTCGCAGTACCAGCACAGCAAGGCCGTTTTGGTTATTGTTACAAGGCCAGATCAGTCAATCATCCAGACTGTTGCCCTTGCAACTACTGAAAAGGCTGCTGTCCCTCTTCATGAACCACACATTTGTCTGGCCTCTCAACAGATACCCCTCCGTTGTGGTTGTACCTACGGTATGGCTATCTGTATCGCTGAGGCACGCAAGCCTCCCCACCAACGGCAAGGTCCATGGTTCATGTAAGGAGGCTCCAGAGTATAAGAAGCTCAAAAAATTGAAATTGTTACCAGAAATTGTCGAACCATTGAATACAAGAGATGCTTTTTGTGGTGGTTGAACAAATGCAATGAAGGTAAGAGCTGAAGCAGGTAGTGTTAGCACAAAAATAAAATATATTGACGTGTGCAATCTTTATCCTACTGTGCAGTTTTGTGATTTTTAAACTGAGCAGCACCTGAGAAAAATATACAGACCAAGATATTATTCTAAAAATTGGTAAGGTTTAATAAAATCGAAAGTAGTGTCACCTAAAGGATTGTATCACCCTTTTTTTACCAGTATGTATAAATGAAAACTGCTGTTTCCTTTGTATGTCAAATGTACTCAAGAAAAAATAAATAAATGCAATCCATATGATGAAGAAAGAAGTTTTGTTGGAACTTGGGCAACTAATGAAGTGAAGAAACCTGTGGAAAAAGGATGTAAAATTTTAAATGTCTATGAAATATGGGATTTTAGAAATGAGAGCTACATGTTGTTTAAAAATTATTTGAAGGATTTTATGAAAATAAAATTAGAAACAAGTCCATATGATTTTCAAACTGATAAAGAGTATATCAAGACAAAGAGATATTAGATATTGACTTAGATCCTGATAGAATAATGGAAAATCCAAGAGGATGAGTTGTTGCTAAGATATGTTTTAATTCATTATGGAGGAAATTTGGGCGAAGACAAAATATGAGTCAAACAGTATATGTAACAGATTTACAAAACGATTTTGTGAGATATTATTGGGTGATCGATTAGACAATACAGATATCAATTTTATTAATGACAATATAGTTCAGATGAACTTCAGTTTCAAGGATTATTACATGGAAAATAATATTGCTAAAAATATTTTTATTGCTGAATTCACTACATCAAATGCAAGGCTTAGATTGTATGATATGTTACATAAACTAGGAGAATCTGTTATATATTTTGATACAGATAGTATAGTATGCATTGACAGTGGTGAAAATACTCTGGAAACATGTTGTTGTCATGAAAATGGACTGATGAATTAGGAAATAACTGGATTACATATTGGGCTCCAACTGGCCCAAAAAGTTATTATTATGAGAAAACTGATAAAAAACAGAGATGAAAGTAAAGGGATTCACATTAAAATTATAAGAATATTCCAAAGCTGAATGGCGCATCTGTAATAACATTAAAGTGAAGGAAAAAATACAATTAGAATGTACTCAGATGGTTAGAGACGTTGATGCTAAAAAATTAGTCAACGAACAGATTAAGAAAGAATTCTCATTTCAGTATGCTAAAAGAGTAGCTCTAGAAAAATATGATATTTCATTATGGATATTGAAATAACTTTTCTATCTCTTGTAATGTCTACATAAAATTCATACCACATTTCTTATACCAAAATATGTATTTATTAGTTGATTTGTATTGTATTCTCTATCTTCTAAACCAATAGTTATTAAATGAGAAACTTATAAAAATAAAGAGTAAGCTTTAATATAATTTTGTAATATTTTTGGTAAATTATTTATTGGTAAATTGTAATTTGCTATTTGTTTTACAGTCATAAAAAAGAAGGAATCCGAATTTTCATTTTCTTTCCATATTTCTATATCAGTTTCTACATAACTGTGAAATATCCTTTTGTATCCTTTTTCTCCAAAAATGCACTTTAATGTATCAATACTGTCAGTATGGTGATGACTTCTGAACGTTCTGTAATTAAAGATGGTTTAAAATATTCATTGCAAATTTTACATTCAACTTGTTTCTATCTTGGTATATTATTTCTATCAACAAACACATAAATTCAAAATACATCTCACACATTACTCATACTTACATAGATTAAAAATTTAATAGGTTTTTCAATTTTTTTGGAAATAGTAATATAAAGGAATGAAGAGAACTAAAAATAATGATAACAAATTTCATGATCTAGAGTTCATTGTATGAGTAAACTTTTATATTTATTTTTATTCGTTTGACTTACTTGATTTAGTTCCTGTGGTTCCCTCTGGAACACAGAGCTGTGACGGAATTCCCCTACCAGGTATGATTTCTATGGAGTCTCTCCACTTCACTCCAGGTTTTCCCAACCTCTGTGGCTTCTCTCTCGATCGTCCTTTTCCAGGTCTGTTTTGGACGAGCACGTTTTCTAACTCCTAGAGGGTTCCATTTCAACGCCATCCTTTCAACAGATCCATCTGGTTTCCTCAATGTATGCCCAATCCAGTTCCATTTTCTTTCCTTGATTTGTGTATTGATTGGTTGCTGATTTGTCTTCCTCCAAAGTTCTTCATTTGTCATTATATCTGGCCACCTCAAATTTAAAATCTGCCAGAGACAGCGGTTGATAAAAACTTGGAGCTGGTTTTTGATGTGGTTAGTCACCGTCCAAATTTCGGAGCCATACAACAGAGCAGCCTTCACATTGCTATTGAAAAGCCAGAGTCTGGTCTTCTTCAGATGTTCCTATTCTCCAAACAGAGTAAAGTTGTACAAACGCACTATTTGCGTTGCAGATGCGACTATGGACGTCCTCCTCAGTGCCTCCTGTAGTCGTGACTATGCTTCCGAAATAAAGGAAAGATTGGACCTATTCTATGTCCTCTCCATTAATGGCCAGCCTATTCACGATGGTCGAATTTACGTGCATTTCTTTGGTTTTGCGAACATTTATCTTAAGGCTTGCGACTTCTGCCTCTCTCTGCAACCTGGCCAGTTTCTCTTCGATGTCTCGATATCGTTGTGCCGTTAAGCATATGTCGTCTGCAAAATCTAGATCTTCGAGCCTATCCCACATACCCCATTGCACACCTATCTTCCAACCCCCCATCACTCTCTTCAACACATGTTCCAACACCAAAAGAAATAGAGTTCGCGAAAGAATGCACCCTTGTCGTACTCCCGAATTAACTTGGAAAGGCTCTTTTAGTCCTCCATTATGTACTACTTGGAGTTGGTAGTCTTCATACATTTCCTTGATGAAGTTAATAATCTTCGTTGGAGTGCTATATTCTGCAAGTGTATCCCACATGACTCTTCGATTGACAGAGTCGAAAGCATTTTCAAAGTCAATGAAGGTGAGGTAGAGGGTGTGTTGCCACTCTGCACTTTGTTCCAGAATAATTCTGAGAGTATTGATAGGGTCCACACAGCTTTGATTTTTTCTAAAACCCGCCTGCTCTCTCCTGAGTTGTTCATCCACAGAATACTTAATGTGGTTTAGAATGGTCCTTGAAAGTACCTTACTCGGTACTCACAATAGGGTAATGGCCTGCCAGTTGTTGCAGTTATTACATCTCCTTTTTTGAGTATTTTCACGATAATACCTCGTTTCCAATCTGTTGGCAGTTTCTTCTCTCTCCATATCTTCGCTAAGAGGATGTACAATAGCTCGACAGTGGTGTCAAATTCTGTTTTCAGCATCTCACATGTTACATTATCTCGTCCTGGTGCCTTCCCATTCTTGATCGGCTTCAGCGCTATCCGAATTTCTGCTTTCGTGGGTGCATTTACACCAATGCTGGGACTAGAGTCAGCGTATACTGTTTCTGTTTAGAACTTCGTTAAAGTGCTCCTTCCACCTACGTGATGGTTCTTCATCTGTAGTTAGTATCTCCCCTTTCTTATCCCTTTACTGGTCGGCTCCTCTGGGAGCTTTTCTTTGGTCATCTTAGTTATATCATACAGTTCTTTCACATCCCCCCTCTCTGCTGCCTGCTCTGCCCTATCAGCCTATCCATCTATCGATCTCCTGTGGTCTCTTATCACACTCCTTTTCACTTCCTTATCTGCTGCTCTATAAATAGCTTGTACCTGTGCTTTTTGTTGCCTGGTCCTGCTCTGGTTTACTCTTCCCTTTGCCTCCTTTCTATGGGTATCTTCCTCAAAGTATGTTCGGACACCCAATCTCTCCACACGCAATTTTTAAAGCCAAGTTGTCTCTCACTCACTTGCACAAAAGTTTTCTTAACTTCTGTCCACATTTCCTCCATGTCTTTATCCTCAGTCATCTCCAGTTCCAGTGCCTGGAATCTATTCCGGAGTTCCATATGGAACCCCTCAGCTATCTGTGGAGCTTTCAGTTTACTTACGTCGAATCTTCTGTTCCTTGGCTCGAATTTCTTTCTGGAAGCCACAATCTTCATTCAGAAACTGGCAGTAACAAGATGGTGGTCGCTACTTGCGTCTGCTTCTCTTCTATTCCGAACATCTTCCAGGCTCCTCCTGAACTTCCTGGATACTGCGATGTGGTCAATTTGATTTTCTGTAATATGATCTGGGGATACTGATGTCATCTTATGACATCTCCAATGAGGAAACTAGGTCCCTCCTATTACACGGTCATGTCTTGCACAGGAGTCACTAAATCTTTCCCTATTGTCATTCATTTTACCCAAGCCATGTTCCCCAATTATCTGTTCCAACCCCTCATTGTTATCACCCACCTTGGCATTTATATTTCCCATAACAATGAGAACATCTTTTTTGCTCACTTTCCTCACAGTCTCTTGCAACAGGTAATAGAACTACTTCTTCTAAATCTCTGATGTCTCTGTGGGGGCATAGCATCGGATGGGCGTCATGTTTCGGATCTTTGTCTTAAATCTGGCAGTCATGATCCTACTGAACACAGGTCTCCATTCTAGAAGGCTCTTCTTTGCTACCTTGGTCAACAACAGCCCAACAATATCCCAGTGTTCCTCTTCATCTTCACACCCTGAGTATAAAAATGTAAGTCCATCCCATGTCTGCATTTCACCAAACTCTCACTTCAGTCAATCCCAGGATACCAAGGTTATAGCTACTCATTTCCCTGGTCACTTGTTTCAACTTGCTACTCTCCCTCAAGGTTCGTATATTCCAGAAACCAATTTTCGTTTTCCTTTTCATTCACCAGTTTATACATCTGGTTTTGTATTCTCGTCTCGGTTTCAGTAAACAGGTTATTTAAGAAGGGTAGATGATTGGCCCACCGCTTCCGATTGCCTTGGTGGGGCAAGCCCAGGCACTGACGATTTACTAAATGTTTGGCATATGGGCTTGGCATTTCCTCCACATCCCTATACACGGTTTAACTGCCAGCATCGGTTAATTGGGGGAAATGGAAAGGAAAAAAAAGGATGCGCTAGGGATAGGAAAAGGATAGGAGACAGGTTTTCGATAGGTCATTGTTGGACACACTTGGTTGGCTCCTCCCCTTCAGCCTGTCCGGCATGGGTGACCCTGCTGGATGCAACACTACTGCTGGCATAGCCCACCGGATCCAGTGCATGCAAACATACTCACCCGCATGGACAGTGCAATGTTAAGGCGATGTCCCATGAGGAGGTTTATTCATTTAATTTTCGTATTTATTTTTGTGGGTGGGTTGTGCTTCCTCATTAAATCATCTCTTAGTGCACTCAACCTACCCATTTAACACATGTATGTGTGATGCGTAGTATGCCTGGACATGTGAGGGCTTATGTAGGTCTGTGTGTATGCTTGTGAGTGCGTTTGAGTGTGGATGTCTGTATAAATATGTATGCCTGTATGTAAATAATAGTCTGTTTATTTTTCCGGAATAATTAGCATAATATCTATGCATTAATATACAAGCAGCATGTGCTGGAAAAGAAATTATAAAAATTATTAAGAATTTAAAAACGTGCAATATGTATAAAGAAGGTTAAAAAGTGGATTAAAATCATCAAAAAAGTTTAAAAATTTTAAGCAAAGGAAAAAAATGGTGTACTGTGTTTCTCCCTTTTGCACTTCATGTGCATTTGTGATTGTGAGTGCATGAGTAAATAGACTACTGGCCCTTAAAATTGCTACACCACAAAGATGTGCTACGGACGGGAAATTTAACCGACAGGAAGAAGATGCTGTGATATGCAAATGATTAGCCTTTCAGAGCATTCACACAAGGTTGGCGCCGGTGGCGACACCTACAACGTGCTGACATGAGGAAAGTTTCCAACCGATTTCCCATACACAAACAGCAGTTGGCTGGCGTTGCCTGGTGAAACGTTGTTGGAATGCCTCGTGTAAGGAGGAGAAATGCGTACCATCACGTTTCCGACTTTCATAAAGGTCGGATTGTAGCCTATCATGGTTGCGGTTTATCGTATAGCTACATTGCTGCTCGCGTTGGTCGAGATCCAATGACTGTTAGCAGAATATGGAATCGGTGGGTTCAGGAGGGTAATACGGAACGCCGCGCTGGGTCCCAACAGTCTCGTATCACTAGCAGTCGAGATGACCGGCATCTTACCTGCATGGCTGCAACGGATCATGCAGCCACGTCTCGATCCCTGAGTAAACAGATGGGGACGTTTGCAAGACAACAAGCATCTGCATGAACAGTTCGATGACGTTTGCAGCAGCATGGACTATCAGCTTGGAGACCATGGCTGTGGTTACCCTTGACGCTGCATCACAGACAGGAGCGCCTGCGATGGTATACTCAACGACGAACCTGGGTGCACGAATGGCAAAACGTCATTTTTTCGGATGAATCCAGGTTCTGTTTACAGCATCATGATGGTCGCATCTGTGTTTGGCGACATCTCGGTGAATGCACATTGGAAGCGTGTATTCATCATCGCTATACTGGCGTATCACCCGGCGTGATTTTATGGGGTGCCATTGGTTACATGTCTCGGTCACCTCTTGTTCGCATTGACGGCACTTTGAACAGTGGACGTTACATTTCAGATGTGTTATGACCCATGGCTCTACCCTTGATTCGATCCCTGCGAAACCCTACATTACAGCAGGACAATGCACGACCGCATGTTGCAGGTCCTGTATGGGACTTTCTGAATAGAGAAAATGTTCGACTGCTGCCCTGGCCAGCACATTCTCCAGATTTCTCACCAACTGAAAACGTCTGGTCAATGGTGGCCGAGCAGCTCTTGATGAACTGTAGCATTGTGTTGAAGCTGCATGGGCAGCTATACCTGTACACGCCATCCAAGCTCTGTTTGACTCAATGCCCAGGCGTATCAAGGCCGTTATTATGGCCAGAGGTGGTTGTTCTGGGTACTGATTTCTCTGGATCTATGTACCCAAATTGCATGAAAATGTAATCACCTGTCAGTTCTAGTATAATATATTTGTCCAATGTTTATCATCTGCATTTCTTCTTGGTGTAGCAATTCTAATGGCCAGTAGTGTAGATTAGATTTAACTTTCACCCACCGTCGGCTGTCCAAGTCATACTAATTTTAAGTATGAGATCCATCCACTTCATTTTAGTGCAGCTGTTTGCGATGAACAATTTAGGGCCATCCGCTTCATTCTATTGTTAAATTACTTCAACTACTAGAGGTGGAAAATGTTTAGAGCCATCCAGTTCAACATATAAATCAAGTATTCAGTTTGGGTGGAATTTCACTAGCAATAGTATTTATGTAAGTGAAGCTATACTTCTGCAATAGCTATAAACTGCACTGCAGTTTAAAGTAAAAATTTTGTTTCAGCCAGTACTATTATTTTTAAACAAAGAACTGTGAATAAAAAAATTCAAATAGTAACAAGAATTGTGGATTTAAAACTCTATTACTTCGTGTACTGTAAAAACAACAGGATTTGTGGATGTAAAGCAGCATTAATACTGTGAATGTTTAGGTCTGAACAAAAAATTGTTATACATTACCATATGTCTTTGTTGTTATTTCATAAATCCCTACCCTTACAAATGTATATAAAGACTGTGCAAGATGCACAAGATAGTTTAAAGGAAGAGTTAAGTGACGTTTAACATGGAGGGAAACAAAATATATGTAATGGTTGGGATTTCGCCTATCATGCTGCACGTATAGGTTTTTGGGAACAGGCGGCGTGTGATCATGTCTGCTTTCAAAGACATATAGCAAACATGGCTGAAATTATATCTTCTTTGCCGAGATCGTACAAAGCCACAGATGTACGATCTGGGCAAAGCCACTACCTAAGTAGGAGCTAGGTAGAAGAAAGAAAACCACAGAATCTGAGGTAAAAATTCATTTGTTTTCATTAATCCAGCTTAAAAGTAATTTTAAATTTTCATTAGCATACACAACACTATTTTCACTCATCTTCTTCTTCTTGAGCTGTTGGATAACATGGCACCCTTAGAATCCCTGGTCTTGAATAAATGCAAACTTGAAGATTCACTGCAGCCATGTGACCTTCTCCTCACCTTTGACGTAGATGATGGTCTCAGGATGACCGAATATTCGAAGTGATGTCATCATTTCTTTATAAGCTATACCATGACCATCCTAGTGGAGTCCATGAATGATACGTGTTAGCCACTTTTCTCCCCTCCATGTTTTAGCACAGTTCACATCCTTGAAAGGCCTTGTGAAACACTAGTTTCTGAGAATTTCTCTGTTATATGAGCATCTTCTGTGTATGCTATGAGTGCAACATCTTCAAATATGAATTGTCTACACTCATCATCATAGAAACCATGAATGTCAGCAACTACATTCACACTGAAGTTGTCATTGTGAAATGCTCTGAGCATGCCACAGCACTTGATCATTTATACAGCATGTTGCACAATACCAGTAAGGGGGCAATAGTTAATCACATGATCATGTAGAACTAGAGCATGTGCTGCAGTGTGTTCCAGGAAATTCTATGAAGATTCAAATTCGATTCATAAATATTTTGGTCCTTATTTAAGTACCTCATTCTGCTTAGAACAATCTATTACGATGATTGCTGCCAGCTACTTGAATTTCCATGGACTGAGTAGGCATTCTTCCTCTTCAACAACTTCACAGTAAGAAGCATAGAACCCTGCATAAAACCCTGCATTAGTTCAATTACAGTTGTCAAATATGGTGGAATCATTTGCTAAATTCTCCCTTCTATTTGTCTGAAATGCAAGTATGATGAATCTTGGTGTTTCCAGCTGCATGGAGGTTTTAATAGCCCATGTTTGTCTGTTCGCTATCGGTAGCACCGGGTGCTCAAAAATCTCTCATTATCGGAAAGTTAATGAAAGATATGTACCTGTATTCAGAACTTTTAAAAGCTTCAAACGCTCTGTGTCTGGCACAGTGATATGTGGAATTTCTCATATAATTTTACTGAAGATGATCTGATTCTCCTCTTGAGGTCCTTGAATGTATGAGTTGTTATTTAGTGAACTCTGTACCAGATTAAGCGACTGTTTAGCATTCATAATAATTTGCTCCATGTCCTCAAAGTACCCTATAAGCATTTTCAGAGGTGTACTTGCAGTAAATCGGCGGTATTCTTCTGCTGTTCTGCCCACAGGCTCGTTTATGAACCGTCCTGCATTTTCCAGCCCATTCAAATCAGAGTGTGATTATGAGTATGTCTCATATTTCAAGGGTTGATGCTGACATTACATGTATGACCAACCTCTAACCCATTAAGTTCATATCATATTTCCTGGAACAGGAATACCAAAGCATTACATGTAAACTTTGATCCCACTGTAAGACTACCATTCTGAATATATGAAACTCTTGTGTGGAAAAGTTAAAGCGTCTTGGTGCTGGATGGCAATCCTAATTTCATTGTTCTTGTTAAATTTCACTGAAGCATAAGGTTTATGCGAGAAGTATTCCTGGCGTATGATTCGCTCATCATATTCCACTGGGTGAGATATATTGAGCGACGGCGTCATTGAGGGGTTTCAAGCCTGCTGATTTAAGAAACTCGTAATTCGCACGTGTTACCACCTTGTAATTCTGCTGCGCAGTGCTGTGCTGTGCATAGTGTGCGTTGAGTTTATACCTTACAGCCATCTTGTCTTAGATACAGTCATACAATGATTTCCTCACCACGACAGTCAAGAAATTGGATAATTCTGATCCATAATACGCAGCTCCACATGGTCCAATGTATGAACTGTCACTGGAAGGTATATACCGTTCGTAGAAGTCTCAACAATCTTATACCCTGTTCCAACTGGTGGGAAGAATTAAACTGAATGAACCAATCTGTCGTTGAGGTATGAGTTCGTCGCAATGTTACGCTCAACATGGATTCTGCTGACAGGGATAATATCCGCTGTCTGATCGGATTTGTAAAATTTACTAGGATCCGTCTTCAAAACATGACCCTTTGTGAAATCCAGTAGTGGGCCTATTGAACCTTTCTGTTGAACGTCAATCGATGCATTCACCGTCCTTATTTCAGATTTAAGTTTACTGATGTTTGCACGGAGCTCAATCCCTCTTCCAGAGTGTTCCAAAACTTCGTTCAATCGTCAGTGTCGTATACACCAGGTTCAATTTCAACAATTTCGTTTTTATGATTAATTTCCAGATGTAGTTTATTGTCAGCCTCTGTGATATTTGGGATGGTGTTGTATGTCTCCAGTCCAGTCAGCGCGGTACTCCTATCTCCAATGCTTAAATCAACTGGTGGGAAGTAATTTGCACATAATACAGGCGATCGTTCTTTCAGGGTCAGAGTGTACGACATTGCATCTGAACATCAACTGGTGAATAGTTGCTTAGTACCCATCTTTATACGTCATTCGTAAACGTCAGGAGGAACATGATGCATAGATGACCACATAGGGATATATTAAAGCCTTGGTAGCGTCGAAAATTGTAGAACACATGTCTTCTGTCTGTGAAGTATCGTTGTAATTCTTCTGAGCGTTACAGGTCGCCGAATGAGTCGAGATAGTAGACATTTCTATTTCTTTTTTTAAAATATGCTACCCAGCGAGTTCCAGGTCCTCCTGCTACATCCAAATTCACAATTCTGCATTCTCCTATTTCCACACAGTCTTCGTAGTGTATCCCGCATAAACACACCTCAGAATCTCAGAATTTCTTCGTAACAAACTTAAGCACATCTGTATTTATAAACGCCCTGTCTGGTAGGACTGCTAGGGGGCTTTTTTTTTGTCCTTTCTTGTATGGTTTCAAGTATAGCCCTTTTCCGATGACTACTGCCTCCATCATGTGGTTATGCCTTCGTGCCTTCTGCAGTTGCTCCTGAGAGATTTGTGCGTTCTTGACTGTCCTAGTAACAGCCGCAGCATCCCCAACCAATGAACCCACCTCGGAGAGACTGGCTAGGGCAGGAATGAGGAAGTGAATAATTCCACCTGGTGTCCTGGGGTATTGGTAGAGCCCTGAGTGGTTTAATCGAACTTTTTTAGGCTCCTTTCTGCTTCATGGCGCTTTTACCTGCATACAACGCTACCAGGATACAGTTTTTCATGCACCGTTTGGTTGTCATGTTCTTCCTTAGGGCAACAATACGTGCAGAGCTCATAACTTGGTTGGACTTCTTCACACCCAGGCCCAACGTAACTTTACCATGCATAGTTTTCTTCAACTGCAAATGCTGCAATGTGTTGACCTATACCAATATTCCTTCTCGCACATGCTGCCTTAGCTTTATCAGCTAAAATTCGATCGGCGATGTGACGATTTTTATTTGCTGCGTATGCGATGTCGTGTTCCATATAGCTTCGTCGAGCAGATTTATCTCCTTATCACCAGATGCCAATCGTTTTTGAAGTTTTGTTCCAGGTCCATGATGATGATGATATTTGGTTTGTTCGGCGCTCAACTGCACAGTCATCAGCGCCCATGTTAAGTCCCAATTTTTACGCAGTCCAATTTTTCGCACTCCAACCTACCCACAGATGCGAACGATGATGATGAAATGATGAGGACAACACAAACACCCTGTCCCCGGACGGAGAAAATCCCCAACCTGGCCAGGAATCGAACCTGGGATCCGTTTAACCAGAGGCAGCAACACTAGCCACTAGACCACGAGCTGCCGACATTCCAGATCCGTGGTAGTTATATCCAGGAATGTGTAATTCGGCTGGTAGTTTGTCGAGAATACCGCCTCCTCCTCTAATGCGTCTCCTATTAGCTATGTTACGCTACTGAGGTGCTTGAGGTCTGCGCTCCCTGTTATATAACAAATCGTCAGCGTCGATCCAGCTGTTTTGTGATGCAGGAAAACCAAGCCATTTAACCAACGCTCTATTCCCTCGACACCGTATGATCCTCTCTACCAGATACAAATCTGGCTCTGAGCTCTTCTGTAACTCTTCAGTATAAAAACATCCAGCAGTTTCAGTACCACTGCTGTCGTTTAAGAGGTAGTAGGTTCTATGGTTTGTTCTCTGCACTTTGTAAACTTTGCGTACCTCGGTTGACCAGTTTGGCATCTATGACTTCTCAAATGCTGTCTTGTATTTTGAAATAAGTACTAATCACCTACATTAAATTGCTGTTTGCGCGGATCTAGCATTTCAGTACGATTTTATACTGTATCTCGAAGTCCATTATCATGAATATCGATCGGTCTCATTTTTATTGTGCGATGTTTGGTTCGATTATACCATGCAATTATTTGCGGGAGGACATTGGTCCATTTGTGTGCGTTACTAAGATTGAATTGCATCTACATTTGGGATTTCACTGTTCTGTTCAGACATTCCACGATACTCGCCCTCAAGCGCGTGAACGTCGAGTAGTGTGATGTACTCGTACTCCAAACCGCTCCATCACGGTCATGAAATATCTAGTGTAAAACTCGCCGCCATTATCTGTTTGAAGACTGTCTGGGCTTCGATTCGTCCCTGTCTGTAGCAATCCCTCAATCACATGCAAGACATCCTTCCCTGCTTTCGCTTGCACGGTGTAATGCCCAGACAAATTTAGAATAGATATCAATGACCATTAAAATATATTTGAAACCGTTATTCACACTTGAACATTCTCCCATATCGACAAGATCCGCCTGCCACAGGTCGCACAAGCCTTTAATCATAACATGTCTTCGAGGGTGTGCTTTGCGTGCTGGTTTGTGCAGTTCTCGAGCTACGGCCTCCATACTTATTTGATGATGACTCTCTCTCTCTCTAAGCTCAGAAATCATCATTCGGATGAGCTGTATTACCAGCGGCAGCTGACGCCATGAGCAGTCGCAACCGGTCTATTAGCTCATTGAGGTCCTTGTAATATGTATACCGCTGGTGCTGATTGCTCACTCTTTTAACTCGAATTTCAATACCATCACCGTTGCTATTTTTTTCACCACCCAATATATGTTATAAAATGGATTTGTATTTCACATTGCTTCGACTTTTTGCATTCTTATGCAGATCAGTCAAAGGCAATATTTCACGATACATTTCCAGATCTTCAGGCGAATAATTTACTGTTTTTGTGGATCTTAGGAAAATAAGGCCCCATGTTCCGGATGTTCTTTAAGACTTATTATCACACACCTGTATTCTTTTTTCATTTATAGTTGTGGGCCGCATCCCCAACATGTACGGTTTATCACCACTGTCACCAAATGTTTGGTCTATCCTAGCGTCGCTGTGACCGTTAATGAAATCGGCAATAGCGTCATTGCCGTCGTTGTGGAGTTTGGCTGAGAGTTTATCGAGAGATTCAGTAAGTAATTTAAAGGCTTCTCGCAGTGTCTGCTCTCGCTTCAAATGCCCTAGCCTCAGCAACCGTAACCTCTCGCGAAAGGCCTTCTGTGCCTCAATGACTTTATGCCTAGTCGACATCTCGTTGTATACTAATCGGACTTCTGTGCTGCGTGAGGTTTTGTATTTCCGCTCTTTCTTCTTCTTATGCTCCTCCCCCTTCTTGGTAACAGCTATTTCCCCTTCATTTAATAGTTTACTTTCTACTCGATTGCACTAACCTGATCATTTGGTGTATTGTTCAGTCTCAGAAGGGTATGGCAATATGTCTCTAGTCCCTTGCGTATGCCTCCAACTTTATGATCGAGAATTTGAATTCTCACGTCAATCTACAATGTATTGTCTGTGCACCCCCATCCTATCAAACTGAGCTGCCGGAATGCGTGCGAATTTATCGATGATGATGCGTATACTGATGTACTCACCTCTTTGCATGGCTCCTGGAAGTTCCGTCTATACCTGCCATGTTTCAGCTTTCTTGTTTTATCAATAACGAGAAACCCGTACTGTGAGTGATTCCAGCAATCTGCAAATATCTTTACAAAATCATTGAATGACATATCACTTCCTACATGAGCCTGGTAAATATGTTTTAAATTCAGATTGTCCTGTTTGAATGCTATAATTAGGTTTGCATTATCCCTCACCAGCTGTTTTGGGATTCTGGAATATGTCTGATTCAGATAAAACACATCGACAGCCATATGGAGACCGAAACAGAAATATCGCCGAATTTGATCTTAGTTTTCCACAGCAATGTTTTCAAATATGAACACTCTTTGGCCTTACTGTCTCCGTTGGAGGGATATCACTGCTCTCACTGAATGTCGTGTATGTGAATGTCGTATATCGTCGCTAGACAATGAAAACCTCGTAACTCCATCTGACAATGAAATCCACGTAACTGCATTACCAAATGTAGAAAATTATGCCACATAGGCTGTTGAAACCTTCCTTCTTCGAGTTGAACGGTCTTGCCATCTAGCGGCAATAATGAAAAACTCACATCTCCAGCGATATGTAGTTTGTGCTGTAAACGCCAGTGTTGCCAATTTAGCGACTTTGTCGCTAGAAATGGCGACTTTTGCCTTCATCTTAGCGACAAAAAAGATCTTTTTAGCGAAAAAAATTATTTAGCGACTTATCTGGCGACTTTTGGAGTACTGACGACTTTTGAAGTACAAATCAAAACTATTTTGGGCCAGTATTTTCATTAACAAAACTAATATTTTAACTATAGTATGGGTACTACACTGACTTTGTTCTAAATTTCCTAAGTTAAATTAAGTTCTTAGCAGATCATGTAGTATTGTTCAGCATTTAGTAAACCTGAATGTGGGAATTGTCTACAGAGTAAGAAAACCTTGACTATAGAAAAATTCATTATTCATTATCCACTAGCCTGTTATCGTCGATAGCGTATCGATCTATAATTCTTCAACTTTTGAACTCCCTTTATTTTTCGAATTGACAAAAAACATACGTAATATTAAGTATAATAAAATACATTTCTGTCCAGCAACCTCTAATTTTTCGAAGTGTTAACTCGCAGTCAAATTATCACCACATGCTCAGTGGTAACGGAAGAACCATTCGGTGGGGGTATCTCAATATTACGTTTTAAACAATGAACAATAGGGCTGATATCGAGTTACCGAGTGAGTAGATTGTTTCATGACTTCTAGTTCGCCTAAGTTTTAATGTATTTTCAGTGATTATAAGTTGTTGAAACTTATGTTGAGGTGGCTTACAGAATGGATTTACCACAGAAGAAGAAGCAGTACGCTCAAAAATATCGGGATACGTGGGAAGCAGAACCTGAATTCAATGAGTGGCTGAAACCAGTCGTTGGAGACTTATCCAAGGCAAGATGTCAAGTATATGCAACAGAGTTTTATGCTAAATTGTGTGATATTAGAAAGCATTCGGAAACTATTAAGCATAAACAAAAAATTGATTTAAAAAAAACTCAAACCACCTTACCTGTGAAAACTACAGGTAGAACAGCAAGCAGAGCGGAAGGCAGCCTTTCTATATTTATTGCTGAACATTGTTCTATTTTAGCTGTAAATCATTTAGGAATACTGTGCAAGAAGGAGTTTTCCGGTAATGAGGGCGCAAAAACATGCAATTGCATCGTACAAAGTGCACTAACGTTATAACTGAAGTTTTGGCTCCATATTTTACACAATCATTGGTTGAAAATATAGGTAACCAAAAATACAGTGTACTAATAGATGAATCCACAGATGTATCAATATCTAAAATGCTAGTTATCCATACATGTATCTTTTCATCATTACTAACTTTACAACAGGAGCGGGTATACAATGTAAAAGGCATATTACTATATACGTAACTAGTTCTAGATTGAGTCTTATTCCACAATGCCAGGTCTTGTAAGCGATGACATCTCCGTCGGCAAATGATTCCAATCCACGTAGAGAGGCATTCTCACGTCGCACGATAGCGAGAGTAAACCATCCACCTCCAGTACTCCCTGTGGCAACGTCAAGACTGAAATTAACTCGACATCCACGGAAAAAAATCGGTCCATTCAATATGACACTTTGTGCAGTTCCATTTGTGCCAAGTTTATTATCCAGACTTAGATCAGCATTTCTCAAACTCGCTGTAGTAGAAACTGCAGATGCAAGAAATCTGGCTGCTGTTCTTGTGAATTCTTTGAAAGATCTCAAACTTCTAATCGCTAATATGGTAGGAATTGGCACAGATAATGCTTCTGCAATGGCTGGAATAAACAATGGGCTTTCCGAACAACTCAAGAGAGAATATGGTGTGAAGCATTTGGTATTGATCTGTTGCATTTGTCACTCTCTTCAGCTTGCAGTTTCGAACGTCTCAGTGAATACCATACAATAGAAACATAGAGTTTCTTATACGGGAAACCTACAATTGGTTCTCCATTTCACCAAAAGACAAGAGGAATATAAAAAGGTTTATGAGACAATAAATTGTGGAAAACAGCCACTAAAAATTTTGAAAGGGTGTGCAACACGTTGGCTTTCAATTGAACCAGCAATACGAAGAATTCTTGAGCAGTGGGAAGAACTAAAGCTACATTTTTCACTTGCCATGGCTCAAGACAATTTTTACACTGCCGATCTTTTGTACAAGATGTATTGTGACGACTCAAATCATCTTTACATGTTTTACCTTAAACATGCTTTAAAAGACGTACAAATAGCAATAAAAGCCTTTGAAGGAGAAGACAATGACTCCACTAAATTACTAGATATCTTTGTATTTCTCATGCAGTGACAACTGTGACTGAAACATCAATTTATGTGTTGCGTCAATTATGATAACATGTTTAATTAAACGTTAGCGTATTTTATATGTATGTTGTTGCAAGTGATGCGTCATTTAATTAAGACAATATAGCAATTACGTATGAGAGAATTTTTATTAATATTTTATTACCCCCCCCCACACACACACACACACATATATATACTGGCTTATTGCACCATTCACAGCACGAAATTTTCAGTGCACCCCTAGTAAAATCAGTTTTGGCGACTTTCTATATTGAATCTAGCGACTCGGGTTTTTTAGAGTTGGCAACACTGTGTAAACCTCGCATCTCCGATATTCGCCATTGTTAGTGTGCAGGGCGAACACATACTCCGAGATTAAAACGTTTTTTGATGTGATAGTAACTTTTTTGACTGACAGACCCAACGCTGCTTTCTTGCTACAGGTACGTGTTAGCATTTCTAGGTATTTATGTATTGTATTTTAATATACAGAATTAATAATGACCTCGTTAAATACAATGTTGACTTACGAGTTTTTCATCGCGCGTAAAGCAGACTACACTCGGTACATACGAGGTTATAATTTTAGAACTGAACAGAACCCTATACATTCTACAGTAACTACTTTGTTTTCAGCTATGAGTAAAAAGAGTAAATTCACTCTTCACCTTGTGAAACAAGCCGACAACGGATCATATCGTACAAAATCACCGGAAGAAGATTCTAGTCAGGTTCCTCCTTGTCCTGTACCAAAAGAAAGGGTAGACCTACAAAATGAAGATAAACCGTAGTTTATATTGTTGTAACTGGAAGTAAGATCCTTGTTTGGAAGTTGAGGTGATTAAATTATTTAAATGTTATTGATGACGTTATGGTTTACACTACAGATGATGCGGAAAAGGAAGCCAATACAGAGGCGAATTTCACTTCTGAGTTTGAAAGTCTTTTCGAACACAGCAGCGAGGATGATATCTCCAGTGGTAGTAGTGATGCGTACGATCCAGATAAAAACAAAAATGACCATAGCAGTAACAACAGCACGGAAGACGACGATGACTATGTAGATGTGGGACTAAAAAGTACTAAGCAGCGCCGTAAAAGGAAAAGCAATCAATCACTTCAAAGTTTGCAGAAAGAAAAACGTACGAGAGGACAGGATTATTTAGGAATGCAAAAAGATGAATTTGGCAAGAAGAGACCAACAATGAGCAGAAGTAGGAGGGAAATGAAACCACGATGTACTTGTAAACATTCTTCCTTAAATCGGAACAGGAATTGCAAGGATATTACAGAAGAGCAGAGACAGCTAATATTTAATCATTTATGACAGGATATGTCTTGGGGTGAAAGAAAATTTTTTGTTAGAAGTCATGTCTACTACGTTCCAGTTAAAAGACGCAGAAATAATTCAGAATCTAATAAATCTCACCGTTCTAACATCCTATATTACAATTTTGTAATAGAAGTACAGAGAAAAACTGTCTGCAAGACTATGTTTCTGAATACTTTGTGCTTAGGCGAATGGAGTGTCAGAACATGGGCATCTAGTGCATCAGGAAGAACGCTTGCAAAAGGGCCTCAAATGCAGGAGAGACCAACGAAAGTTTCAGGTGGACGACAATCAGCATCAGATTTTTTTGCAGAGTTGCCGAAACTGGAATCGCATTGCTGCCGACGTTCTTCCACAAAACTCTACTTGGAACCTAACTGGCAGAGTAAATCAGAACTACATAGGGAATATATACAATTTTGCAAGAAAAGAGGACAAATCCCAGCTGCTTACAAACAGTTCTGCGAGGTATTCGATGAAAATAATCTTAACTTATTTTCGCCTAAAAAGGACCAGTGCGATCTTTGTTGTTCTCAACAGACAGGAAATCTCTCAGACAATGAATACTCTTTGCATATGGCCCGAAAAACTGAGGCATGGGAAGCGAAAAATAGTGATAAATTAGGATCAGCCTGAGTGTTTACAATGGACCTTCAAGCACTTCTCCTTTCTCCCAGACTAAAAGCATCTGCACTGTACTATAAAAGCAAACTGAAGGTCCACAACTTTACCATCTATGATTTAAAAAGTAACGATGGTTATTGTTACGTTTGGCACGAAAGTGAAGGTGGACTAACAGCTTCGGAATTTGCCAGTATACTCGTGCATTTTATAGAAACGTACGTCCAAAATGATTCAGAAGCTATTTTCTATAGCGACGGATGCACGTACCAGAATCGAAACTCAGTCATGAGTAATGCACTGGCTAATCTCGCCAATCAGAAAGGCATTACAATAGTGCAAAAATTTCTGGAGAAAGGTCACACTCAAATGGAGTGTGATTCTATGCACTCCACCATAGAAAGGAAGTTAAAAAACAGACACATTTATACTCCTGCTGGCTATGTAGAAGTCTGTGCTACCGCAAGACAAAGTCCTAGGCCTTATGTTGTCAATTATTTGGACCACACGTTTTCCAAGTCCTATGATAAACTCTCGTTGTATTCGTCTATTCGGCCAGGATCCAAAATTGGGGATCCAACAGTGACTGATATCCAGTGTCTCAAGTATGATCCCTCCGGAAAAATGGAATATAAATTTAAATTCAGCGATACATGGGAACCACTTCCAAGAAGGATGTCAAACATACCCAGCTCATTTACAGTGCCCCCTCTCTACAGTTCACCACTAAAGATCAGCGCAGAAAAGTTTACGCATTTGCAACAACTAAAGCTAGTCCTTCCTAAGGATGTGCATTCATTTTATGACACACTGCCTCACATTTGTAATGAGAGAACATGTCCGTGTCTAAAAAAATGCAGCCGAAAATAAACTTGTTTACAGCCACCTATGACTGTCAGTGTAGCAGCAATAGTAACAATAATAAATGTTAAGAAACTGCACAAATGTTTACAGTAAGAAAAGGTTTATTAAAGCTAACAACGTTGTTTATGTGTTTTTTAAACACTGTAATTTATTGACATCCAGATTCCAATATTTTGATCAAAGTGAGATTATTCATTTCACTTTATATCTGTAACAATGTATCGTTACAGACGTTTCATAATACACAAATAATGCAAAATTTAAGTAAGTTTTTTTAAAAAAAATTCATTTCAATTCTTAACCGTGCACTCGTTACATGCCTCTTAACTCCATCACTACAAAAAAAAAAAAAAAATAACTGTGAAAACCTCATAACTCCAAAAGCCGGCAGACAATTTGAAGTGCATAATAAAGTCTTATGTACCAATGACCGGATCCATATTGTGTAGCAGAAACCACTACATTTGACTAATCAGGTCCTCATGTGATTTCTATAATTAGTTTTTTGTTTCTCCTGTAAAATTTGACCAATTTGAGTTACGAGGTTTTCATTGCCTAGCGACGATATGCAATATATTCTGTAATAGTTGGTGTTTGTGATAAAACAGTGTTTCTGAAAATACACGTTCATACTCAAAGCAGACTCCATCTGAATGTGTTAGCAGTAACATGGGAACATTTATCTTGCCATAGTTGCATAGACCTCCAATTATTGAGCATATGTTGTCGAGAAGGAGTATGCCATTCTTCTTTTGGTCTTCTTGTGTACCGTCACAGTTCCAGTAGGTAACAACAAAGTCTTAATGCTTCACCCACCCTGCCACGATACTTACTACGTCAGGTACTGGCGTGCATTGCGTTTTTATAGACTGCAGCAGCGAAAGGGTTAATGAAGAGACAAAGCACTAGAAATTTCAAAAAATTGCATTCAAACGAATAAAATTCATGAAGTAAGACACTTCGATATTGTTTTAAAATAAAAAAAATATTTATCAACACACAAGGATTAAATTCGTCACCTTCCGCTTACTACCCCAACGCCTTACCCGTTACGCTAGCACAGCTCGTAATGCAATGTCCATACATAAGGAGTTTAACGGGTCACGCAAAATTCTGACAAACACTGTTGGTATGCCTATGAATTACTCGCACTTCGTCGAAGTACAATAGGAAATAAACAATTACCGCTGTTCTTTATTGTGAAAAAGCGGTTCGTGCAATTGATACAAACACCTTTCCTTGCTATCGCCTGAATTAAGAGTCTTATTGCTTGTTTGGTTTAATTAATTAATAGAAAATGAAGCAATTGGTATAAAGAATGGTTTTTCCAAACTTTCAAAAAACAAAGTCTGCTATCAAGACATTGCTTTTGTTCTATTACTTTGTTTATGACTGAACGTTTCTAAAACTGAAGACACTCGTCCGTGCTCTGCTCTGCAGTCGAGATCTGGCAACGTCGTTCTCTGTTCATTGGCTGACTGTATTTTTTGACGTCAGATGCGCAGAACGAACCTAAACTCGGCCGCCAACATAAATGACGCGCACTTTAATATCAAATGGTTCAAATGGCTGTGAGCACTATGGGACTTAACATCGGAGGTCATCAGTCCCCTAGAACTTAGAACACCTAAACCCAACTAACCTAAGGACATCACACACATCCATGCCCAAGGCAGGATACGAACCTGCGACCGTAGCAGTCGCGCGGTTCCCGACTGAAGCGCCTAGAACCGCTCGGCTACCACGGCTGGCCTTGCTAATATCTTTCCAGGTCAGGCGTAAGTCGGCGCTTTATTACACCATTACTCAGTTTTCCTGGCTTTTACTTGTCCTACGTGCATTCTGCACATGGGAAACATTTCCTGGGCAGTCTCTCTTGCATTGACCGTTTCGTTTGCATTTCAGAGACGTTACGGACTTCAGATGCATGCATGGCCCTCTATAACTTACACCTCAGTACTCGTGATTGATCCGTTTCCCTACCTTTTCTTGAGACATCTCTCGATACATCCGGCCCCACCTTTCTTATTCTTTTATCTGCACGACACGCTCACACCATATGGCCTGGCTTCCCAGACGCAAAACACTTGGTGGCTTTCTTCTCGTCCACAGCACCGCACCGCCACCTCCACCGCCACCTGGGGCGATCGTATTTTTCTCAGGCCGAGGCTATGGCGCTCTTCTCTGTAAGAGCTATCTCTGTAGCCTCTGCTAACGTTAGTTGCTTAACTCGTGCAAGCACTATTATCTTTATCCTGTCATCATAAAACTCTTGGATAAACACTAATCGGCTTGTTTTCTAAATGAGAGCAAGTTGCCTTCTAGTTCCAACTCTCGGAAGCTATCTCTGATTGCTTCCCTGAAATGGTGATCCCTGGTAGCCAACCTAAGCCTCACTGAGCTACACTTTCCCCGTGTTCTTGGCGACTCACAAAAGTCTGACATATGTAGAAGTCAAGTATCCTTTTACCAGCATAGTCTTCAACTAATATGGCATGCACATCTTGCCAAGTGCCACTTAGGTCTCTGACTAGTAAGTTCCTACGTGCTGAGTCCACTGATTTGTTTTAACAAATTTCAAAAGGGTATCATGCTGTTCAAGATCTGTAAGTTCAAACGCAAGATCATAATAGTCGAGGAACTCATTTAGAGTGCTCTTAGTGCCACCAAACAATTGCAGTATTCATTTTAGCACATCTGTCAGACTAACGATTTGCCTACTTTGTGACTTAGCGCATGAGAGCCTGCGCCAGAAACATTCTTCTCGTGAATTTCCTGCTAGTCTTTTAACTCACTGTTGGATTTCTCGCTGCTACTGTTGCTTTTGTGCTGCATCACCTCTGTGTTGTCTGCGATCCCGTGCAATCTGCTGCAGTTGCCGCTGCTGCTGGCTGCCTCTCGCGTCGTCGTCTTCGACCTCGCGCCCCTGTCCGTAATTTCTGGTGCTGATGCACCACCTCTGCACGCCGTGTCGACCCCTCGCTGCCCGCAGTGGCCGCAGGCTGTCCTCGCGCTGCCGTCTTCAGGCACCCCTTATCGCTTTCTGGGATGTCCTCACTCGACTACGGGTGCCATCCATCTGCTACTACTGAGACTACACCACTCTGTCCTCAGGCGCCGTATGTCTGCTGGGCTGGTCCTGGCCTCTTCTTCCGACTTTTCCAGGCGCTGTCCGTCCCTTGGCGCTGAATAGGGACCATCTTCTCCTTCCAGTTTGATTCTACACAGAGTACGCGAAAGAACTTGCCCCCCTTCTAACAGCCGTGTACCGCAAGTCTCTAGAGGAACGGAAGGTTCCAAATGATTGGAAAAGAGCACAGGTAGTTCCAGTTTTCAAGAAGGGTCGTCGAGCAGATGCCCAAAACTATAGGCTTATATCTCTGACATCGACCTGTTGTAGAATTTTAGAACATGTTTTTTGCTCGCTTATCATGTCGTTTCTGGCAACCCAGAATCTACTCTGTAGGAATCAACGTGGATTCCGGAAACAGCGATAGTGTGAGACCCATCTCACTTTATTTGTTCATTAGACCCAGAAAATATTAGATACTGGCTCCCAGGTAGATGCCATTTTCGTTGACTTCCGGAAGGCGTTCGATACGGTTCCGCACTGTCGCCTGATAAACAGCTGTGTGGCTGGATTGAAGAGTTTTTAGCAAACAGAACAAAGCATGTTGTTATCAATGGAGAGACATCTACAGACGTGAAAGTAACCTCTGGCGTGCCATATGGGAGTGTTATGGGACCATTGCTTTTCGCAATATACATAAATGACCTAGTAGATAGTATCGGAAGTTCCATGCGGCTTTTTGCAAACGATGCTGTAGTATACAGAGAAGTTGCAGCATTAGAAAATTGCAGCGAAATGCAGGAAGATATGCAGCAGATAGGCACTTGGTGCAGAGAGTGGCAACTGACCCTTAACATAGACAAATGTAATGTATTGCAAATACATGAAAGAAGGATCCTTTATCGTATGATTATATGATAGCGGAACAAACACTGGTAGCAGTTACTTCTGTAAAATATATGGGAGTATGTGTACGGAACGATTTGAAGTGGAATGATCATATAAAATTAATTGTTGGTAAGGCAGGTGCCAAGTTGAGATTAATTGGGAGAGTCCTTAGAAAATGTAATCCATCAACAAAGGAGGTGGCTTACAAAACACTCGTTCGACCTATACTTGACTACTGCTCATCAGTGTGGGATCCGTTACGGAGATGTTTAGCAAACTCAAGTGGCAGACTGTGCAAGAGAGGCACTCTGCAACACGGTGTAGCTTGCTGTCCAGGTTCCGAGAGGGTGCGTTTCTGGATGAGGTATCGAATATATTGCTTCCCCCTATTTATACCTCCTGAGGAAATCACAAATGTAAAATTAGAGAGATTCGAGTGCACACAGAGGCTTTCCGGCAGTCGTTCTTCCCACGAACCATATGTGACTGGAACAGGAAAGGGAGGTAATGACAGTGGGACGTAAAGTGCTCTCCGCCACACACCGTTGGGTGGCTTGCGGAGTATAAATGTAGATGTAGATGTTCTCGGGAGCTCTTTTATTCTCCTTGTTCCTGTCTCTGCTGCTGGCCTTTGTACGGGTTATTCAGGTAAAGTAAAAGAAGTTCTCAAAGCTATTCCATTGTTTTGCTTGACGTCGGGTTGAGTAGGTTCGATATTCCAAAGAGAGGTGGACCTACTCCTATAACTCATAACGTAATAACCGCACACTAATCCACGACCAGCCCCACACCTGACACAAGAAAATAGTCTCCTTATGCCACATCCAGCGAGCAGTCTAGACGCTCAATGACAGTGGAGAATGGAGGTCTGTCCACTCAGCCAATGTGGAGATAGCTAACAGGAAGTTTGAGAGAGTTATGGAACTCGGTAGGGAAATAATCGAACAAAGGCAAGACTTCAATAACTACAATCTTTAATTACTCGTCTGAGCCAGAATTGGATTATGACTCGAACAAAGGTACGCTATTCCTGATTGCAAAATCCCATGGAGGGAGGTGCGTGACTAAGTATGAGTACGAGCCAGAGAAAATATTACAAGACCAGGCCCTGGGCCTGACTTATATAGACAGCTCACTCAGACTGCTGTCTGTAATGAACTTTCCCGTGGGCTATGCCGCATCCATCTCCATATTGTGCAGCAGGCTGTGCTGCCCTTTCCACATTGACACTTCTGGACACAGCCCTGGATGGCCTTGAGTGTGTCACAACCAATGCATTGCTGCCCAGGTGGCTTATCACATGATCTCACATGGTACCTCGTGAGTCTACATAACATTTCCGGGCAACACCCAATCCAACAACATTCCTGTGGCGTCTTCTTTGTACTTGGAGTACTTTCTAAAAAACTTATTCGTTCTGGCTGCTGTTCTGTTGCCTTTAAGGTGTTGCATTTTTTAAATATGCGATAGGGGGCAATATGGAGTAAACTAAATGGAAGAGAATAATAGAAATGAAGGTCGAAGGACGTCAAACTGATGGGATAACAGTCATGGGTTGGTAACCAAATATGGATAGGAATGTCAGATCCTTAGACAGAAGCAAAGGACAACCTCATCTTAGGAGAGTGGACCTGGGAAACTGGGATTAGCTCCTGCTGGGACTTGGGCAGGGGCAAAATTGGAGAAAGAGCCACAAGAAAATGGAAATGTGGGGGACCTTCTGGGGGTTAGGATATTAGTTGGAAGAGGGTGGAAATGAAAAGGAGAGTTCGTTTTGTTGCCAAAGGGGAAGAGGAGCCAAGAGTCAAAAGATAATATGGATAACCATGTGGTTGAATGTGAAGTTTTAGATGAAAGGAAACATAGTTCCTCTGGGGAAGGGTTGGAACTTGTGTCTTTGGAGGGACAGGTGGATGAAATAGAACAGATTTGTTCTGGCTATGGATAACCAGGTGGTTGAAGGTGTAGTTTTAGATGAAAGGAAACATAGTTCCTCTGGGGAAGGGTTGGAACTTGGGTCTTTGGGGGGATAGGTGGATGAAATAGAACAGATTGCTGAAAGCGGAATGGAGAAAGTGTACCTACAGGGGTTCCAAGATGGCACTAGACATATAAAACAACATGGCAAATGCAAATCCATTGGTTGGTCGAAAGCCTGGTCCAGTGAAGATGGAGTGAAACGACATTTGAGACAAGAGTATGGAATGGAAGAGGAGAGGTTATCTGAAGGAGAAGAAGGAATGGAAGGTGAGGATGAAGAGAAAGTTGAAAAAGTTATGCAGGAATTTGTTTTTGATGAGGATGATATGTTGGTCAGTAAACCTGAATACGTTGGTGATGAATCAGACATGGAGAAAATAATAGTGGCAAAACAACTAAAACAATGTTGTAACCTGAATCTGTTAGACCGATTGGAAAATACGTAAAAATTGGAAAATACATAAAATTGAGGGTGAACATAAACAGGTGGTAGTCACGTGTGGTAAGAGACAGCAAATCAGTGCTAAGTTATTAGATGAGGACCAGTTCATGGTGGATGAAGTAGAAGAGAACCACCAAGTTATTCAAATTGAAATAGAAGGTATCCCCATGAAAGCTTTGCCAGATGGTGGAAGTGAGGTGTGTGGGATATCTCAGACATGCTATGAGTCAATGGCTAAGCAGATAGAATTGGTGACCACACCAGTAATGGGAATAAAGATTATGGGGGCAACTGGAGAACTGGCAAAAGCAATTAAGCGGGAAGTTTTATTAGATATTTCCATACTGGGACATAGAATAGAATTTCAGTTCTTAGTGATACCTGGGTTAGCAGTACGATTACTTTTTTGGGTAGATGTGTTCAACAAGTTGAAAGGGAAAATCTGACCTTTGCAAACGGAGTGTTTTACTGTGCTAAGGAGATACCTTAAGGTGTACTGATATTGGGATAGGGTATAATAAAGATGAGAAAGGGATATGGCCTGGAGCATAAGAGGTGTTGGGCGACCAGGAGGAAATCATCATGGAGGAAGTGAGAACTGAAGATGACCAGCAGGAAGACTTAAGGCAGGTTCTAGACTTATGAATGGGTTTTAACGTAAATTAGAGGTGAAGGAACATATTCCATTTTCTGGAAAGTACTATTGCTTACTAGTTTCAAGACAGAAGATGGTACATGAAGAAATCCAAAGAATGGTAGACTGGTGGGTCACTGACAGAGCCAAAGTATGTAAAACAACCCCTTAGTAGTTGTAAAGAAAAATGATGGTGCTGTGAAAATAGGGATTGATGCATACAATTTGAATGAAATTGTGGTACAGCAGAATGATAGTCCTGGCAATATGGAGGAAATGTTATGAAAGTTTCACAGGAACAAATACTCAATTGCAGGTATTGGAACATAAAGCTTGCAGAAGATACAAGAAAGTACATTGCTTTCCTTCAGGAAGGAAAACGCTATTATTTTCAGGTGGCGTCTTTTGGGTTGAATGGGGCAGTATGTGTTTGTCTTTGGGCAATGGACGAAGTGTTAGATACAACATTTTTTGAATAGTATTAGTGTTTATTTGGAGATATTTTGATTTCAAGCAAAAGATGTGAGGAGCATTGTACTTTGTTGGATAACATACTTTATGCTTTGGATAAGGAATTTGTCAACAAGGAAGTGAAGTTTTTGAGACATTGGTGAAATGGGTATATCACCAGATCCTGAGCAGCTGAAGGCAATAGAGGAATTGGCAGCACCCTCAAACTGAAAGTAATTGAAAGCAATTTTGGGAGTGTTTGTCTTCTACCACAAATTTTTGAGTGAAAATTTACTCCATAATCCATCCATGATGCAGCTACTAAAGAGGAATTCCACTTCAGTGCGGACAGAGTGATGTGAATAAATATTTAGAAATCTGGAGGCAGAACTGCTCCACAGAAAAATATTATACCATTCCAGTTTCAGTATTCCATTTTGTATTGCTACTGTTGCATGTGGATATAGACTGGGTGTGGAAGTGTTTCAAAATATACCCATATCAGAAGGAACAATAGAACACAGGACAATTGTACTTGATATGAATATGTCTGAACTAGAAACCCTCAATGTGGTGTGGGGGTTCCAGAAATTTCAACAGTACCTACTGGGAAACAAAACTATTGTCTTCATAGATAACAAGCCATGAACTTGTAGTTTGTAGCATAGCAGACTCACTAGGTTGGCGATACATTGCAATGAAGATACATAATATAGGAGGTGGAGAGAATGTTATAGCAGATGGTTTGCTTAAGATGCCAAGGGTGACAGAGAGTGTTCAGGAGCTGACACAGGACAAGTTTGAGGAAAAAATACTATATATTAAAAAAATGAGACATGAGAAAATGATTGGGAAGGTGTCCCAGACTAACAGATGTGAGCAGAATGCAGGTGGAAACTTGAGATTGGTTAAGTGTTATTTGAACTCTGATGGTTACCCGGAGGTCAAGGTCTATTATAAACTGCACAATGATATTCTGTTTAGGTGTAAGGGCGAGAAAATAAGATTGAAAACTATGATTATCAGACCATCATGTGGAGAATTAACTGACCTAGTACATTGCCAAGTTTCAAAAAGTATTATATTTAACAACTTCTGGAGAAGGGCAAAAAAGAGGCTATCTGTGTGAGATACATGTCAGGAGGCGAGGGCAATTATCATGTCAATTCAGGTTTGAGGCAAGTGTACTCATTACTGGAGGTAGAAATTGAAAGCAATAGATTTGTTTGGGCCTTTCCCAGTGTCAAGAGGAGAGTGTAATTACATGTTTGTGGTCCTAGAAACATTTTCAAAGTTTGTCAAACTCTAATCAGTGAAGAGAGCAGACGCAAGGACTGTTGTATAAATTGGAAACAGATTATATACCCCAACTGGGAAAACCAGAGGCTTTACCATTGGACAATGCTCCACAGTTTGTGTCTAGGTGGTTCAAGCAACGCATGGCCAGAATTGGTATGAACCACATTAAAATTTCAGCTTATTCCCACAAGAGAACATGAGTGAGAGTGTTGTAACAGAGCTGTAGAGGTTGCGCAGGACCTACTGCACCAGATAGTTACACACGGATCTTGTAAATCGAGTTCAGATCAGGTGAATTTCGCCACCATGAGAACACTAGTTCGTGCTCCTCAAACCACTGTAGCACAATTCTAGCACTGTGACAAGGCCGGTTACCCTGCTGGAAGATGCCACAGGCATGAAGGGATGAAAGTACTCCATAGTAATCTTCATGTATTCCACCGCTGTCATGGTGCCTTGAGTTGCCACCAGAGGTCCCATGGAAGCACAGGTGAATGTCCTCCACAGCCTGTATGGGGTGCAGAGCATGTTTAGAGCAGCTGGTCACCTGGATGACGGCATCCCCAGACACGACCATCAACCTGGTGTTACTAGAAATGTGATTCATGCAACCATGTGACATATTTCTGTCAAGTCATTGTTAAGTCTCCACAATGCAGTGCCCACCGAAAATTTAATTAATTAGTCCCTTGAGCCAACATAGGAATATAAAGAGGCTGTTTGCTTAGTGGCTCCCATTTAACTAAGTGCATTGGCTGGTGCCCTCCAAAACACTATTCCCTGCACCAGTATTTCACTATCATCAGGTCTGCTGCAGATCACTGCCTACCCTACTTTACAGAGCAAGCAAGCCTTCAACCTCCTCCTGCGATGAGGCGTGGATATCCAAAACTGGTTTCACTGGCTTTAGCAAATGAACGGCGACCACAATCAATTTCTTAGATGCTTGTCACAGATGCCAAGCCACAACAGTCAACTCCATGTCAAAGTTGCATACATCACTTGATTTCTGTATTTGCAGTCACGTTTGTTGTAACTGCGACCAGGGTGGTCGTGGGGTAACAATGATGGAAAGTGAGGTGGGACCCGCAGAGAGGCCCGTGAACAACTACACAACAGAAGAGGACAGACACAACCAACGAACGACAGAACAAATACAACAAGACTGAACAACAGAGTCACAAGGAAACAAACACGTCCACTCATACATGAACCAGGAAGTAGGGAGTCTAGCACAAAGCGAGGTGTAAACCAACGTAAGCGAGATTAGACTGACTGGCTGCGTGAGAGGCCAGCACTTAAGTACGCTATTGGAGGCGCCGCTATTGGCTGCTGGGACCATGTGTTCAACTGTGGCGCCCTCACACTAAAAGCGGGCCAGGAGGCGCCCACTGCCACAGCTTATGGTGTGATGGTGCAGAGACCTCTATGGGTCTTCGACGTCCATGACGTCCGGCGCGGATTCAAATTCCGCGGCACGCGGTACCAGAATGTTGTCACCAGAATGATTCTCCAGTCATCTTTCCTGTGCATATAAACTTTCTTTGCCATGTCACTTGCCCGCAATACCACGAGGTGGCATTCTATCTCACAGCCATATTGTTTGGCTCTTTAGTGTAGTTTGACAACAGTAAGTATGTAAAATAATTTTTGTCACCCATATGCTGCTACTTTTTCAATAAAACTTTGTTATTCAGACAGACATAGTTTACACGTTTTTAATATATATGATACAAAATTATATGTATATATTGCACAATAGAATTGGGCATCTGCTGTACTCCATTGAACAATAATTGAGGATTGAGTATGTTACCAAATTAGGCCTTTATCTTTCACAAATTATGTGCACAATAAAACATAATTACATCTTCATTCATTTACACAGTAAGAACTGAAATGTCCAACGTGTGTCAAAAACAAAGTGAAAACAATCATTCGTTCCATCATCCTGGGTGTTTTTTATTGGAATTTGACAGCTTCACTAACATATATGCACCTGTTAGTGTTTATCGCCACCTGACACCTATGTGGCACTCTCCCATATTAGTCAATGGAGTTGCCCTGTGGTATCCATTCCCATTCTTCAACAAGAGCCCTTGAGAGATTTTGGAGATTCTGTGGTGGAACAGGACACCATATACATGTCTGTCAAGCAAGTCCCACACATGCTCAATGGGGTTTAGGTTGGGTCTCACTGCTGGCCGTTTGATTAGTTCAATGCCCAGGCTTCATAAGACATCCCTGGCGATGCCAGCCATATGGCCTCTGATATTACTGTGCATAATAAGGAGCTCTGGGCCACCACCTCACGCAGCAGCCACTGCATTGTACAACAGGATCTGTCTGATGTACTGCCTTGCAGTAAGGAGACCATGAACAATGACAATATCCATATCACTGTCAATACTGATGCCTCCCCCCACCATCGCAGATCCTTGGCCAAATCTGTCAGTCTCTTGAACAACATTTGGTAGGTACCACTGGCCACAGCACCTCCACACACAAATACAGCCATCACCTTGCATCAGAGGCTATCTGGATTTGTCTGTGAATAACACCATTTTGCCAGTGACTAAATTGCCAGTTGTCTTGGGAATGGCATAACTGAAGGTGAGCTGAGAGATGTTGTCATTTAAAGCACATTACTTGAACAGGACATCTGAGTCATAAGGTTCATTCTTGTAACATGTTCTTTACAGTCTAACTGGACACTGTGGCTCCAATGGCCCTTCTGAGATGGTCTTTGAGTGCTCCAGAAGCCATATAATGCTACAATGCTAAGATGGTCAGATATTGGTCTTCACATGGTGTTATAACGAATATATGACCTTATACAACTTGTCTTGTGTACTGATCTGTCTCGCTGTAGCATGTCCAAAACCTGTGGATAACAGATGTAGAGAGATTGACATACTCAGCAACACAACAGAAAGTCCATCCTTGGATCAAATTGACTGCCCTTGCAGCTTGCCCTGCATTAAGATGTTGACTTGTAGGGGCTTGGTTAAATATAGCATCCACAAATGACAACTACATTTTTGTGTACCTCACAAGAGAACACAGGGATGCTGGTACTCTCACTTTCCTTCTGAGGAGCCATGTAATATTGTAATGCATAACACAGCTGATACATGGTGAGCGACTTTATTTGTTGCATACATTGGAAAGCGAAGATCTCAGGCTATACAATATGACCACAGGTACCACCTGTTTAAAAATAGATCTAACATTGATACAAGTATCTCCCCTAATAATTCTGAGCAGTATAAATAACAAAGGTGAAACTTAGCAAAAACCTCAAAAAATTCATGACCAATTTACTTCAGATTTTTATGTGATACTTTATTAAAGATACAGAGGTAAATAGGCTATATACTTTTTTAAGCAACAATAAGCAGGTTCTCTGTTAGAAATGACTGCAAAGTGAAAATGCTGTGCTGTGATGTGACATGCTGTGAAAATGTGTGGTTTAGTTTTCTTTCTTGCAGTCAGTTTCAACTATGATAGCAGTCCATTTAAACCATTAGACATGATGTTTCTCCCATATGTATTGTTTGTTCATATCTTAATTTTAAACAAAAATTATATACCTAATAATGTGCTGTTTTGTTTTCTTCTTTGCAGTTAATTTTAACAGAAAACAGTAAAGTTGTGTTTATGGCTTATTGGCTTGTGATTAGAACATTGTTATGGAATTTGAATCACTCAAAAATTTGTAATCCTGCTCATTTGCAGATTAAAACTACACAAAATACGTCCACTGAAGCTACTATCACCACAGATCCAGCAGCTAGGTCTTCCTCATACCCTGAATATCAATCATTCCAACCAATTTACTCATAAATTTTAATTGATTTCAATTCCCAATCAAGATTTCATTTGCAGTGACTATGAATAAGGCACCAAACCTCGTAGAGGGAGAGAGGGGGGGGGGGGGGGGGCAGGATGAACAGAGGGCAGAATGAAGAGGACAGAGAGTGGAGGAGGGGGAGATGGGCAGACCAAGAGGGGTGCATGTTATGGTCTCAGAGAGAGAGAGAGAGAGAGAGAGAGAGAGAGAGAGAGAGAGAGAGATGTACAAAAAGATGGCGGAGGTGGAGGTGGTCTGAGGGGGGAAGATAGAAGGAGACTAGGAAGTATACGCAGTTCCAGTACATATTTAGCAATTGCCAAGCATTGCTAGATTCATTGGCTTCTAATAAAACCCTTCCAATGACAGCAATGCCCCTTATTTGGTGACACAAAAAACCGCGTCATCAGGAATTACAATTGCAGTGCAGGAATACAGAAGCTGAACATCAAACTGCTAATTTAAAGTAACCCACCTTTAGTCAACTGGAAACACATACTTTCTCATTATGAGACCAGACTGCACGTAACACAGAAACATTGAGAGATTAGTGGAGTTGAAATAGCAGCTTCCCCTCCAACTGTTCCTGACAGTGTTCTTGTCCCTGAAAATGTAATTGTAAATGACTCACAATAGGTGTTTATTTCTCACTGATGTAACTGAGTGGATAAAGGCATATTTAATATGTTACAACACATTCAGCTTGCAAATTAAGAGGGTCATTCTGAAAGTAACCCCTCCTATTTTTATTCATGGAAACTACAGGAGACAAATGAATCACAGCAGCACAGGTGAACAGAACAATATTTCAGTTACAGACCGTCATTTTTCCGCATAGTCAGCACCATTCATTATGCACTTTTGTCAATGATGAACCAGAGCCTGCACACTGCGCTTGTGAAAATCAGAGGTTAACCACTTCCTTACAGCTTTGACAACTGCATCAGAGTCTTGAAAGTGTTCACCACGGAGTCCATTTTTCACAGGTCCAACAACGAGACGGAAGTCTGAAGGTGCTACATTGGGACTGTATGGTGGATGTGGCAAGACAGTTCAGCCAAATTTTGCAGTGAGTTGCATGGTTGCAATGTTGCAGGTGGAAGTTGGTCTTCTTCTCTGGCCTTACCCTGGAAATTCGGTTTTCTATTTAGTCAGTGTCATCTTGCGGCATACTGCATTGACAGTTTTTTCAGGCTACAGCATCCAAAAGAACCACACTCTGGCTAACCCAGCAAACTGTGCACATCACATTGCCTGCAGATGGCTGTGGCTTGAATTTCTTTTTTGATGAAGAATTCACATGTCACCATTCCATGGCCTGTCTTTTGGATTTCGGCTCATAGTCGTGATACCACATCTCATCTCTGCTGATGATGATGCTGTTCAGAAAAACTGTCACTTTCAGCTTCATATTGGTCCAGTAGGTCCTGCCAAGTTTTTATTTGATGAGTTTTTTGTTCTTCTGTAAGCATCCACAGAACCCAACTCACACAGACTTTGTGATAACCAAGATGTTCCAACATTGTTTCAAAGGCATTACAGCTAACAGTGAGCTTTTCACACAGTTCTCTGGTCCTTATGCACCATTCAGCATGGACAAGTTGATCAAGATGCTTTTCATTGCAAGGGATGACAGCTGTGTAGGGCTGATTGGGCCGTGGCATGTCATGCAGACCCTTTTCGCCACCTTGAACGTGCCATTCCCATTGCCTCAAATTGCTCACATCTGTTGCATTGTCTTCCTACACCTTTTGCAAGCGTCAATGGATTTCAGCCAGTTCAATTTCTTCAGCAGTGAGGAATTCAATCACACATTGGTGTTTTATAAGTGCCTCCATGTCAGGTTCCATTTTGGAACATTCCTCTGCTGGTGCCAACCACCACTGAACAATGGAACCACCTACAAGTGAAAGAGGAAGGTTCAAGCATTAGCACTACATGAATGACATCTGGGGTGGGCATCCAAAGTCATAGGCATTACTTTTGGAATGACCCTCCTTATTAACTTACAAGAGCATACTTTAGGTCTAATGTATTTTGTGTGTGTCACATTTAATGGTACTAGGAAATTAGTCTGCAATCTAAACAAATGCTTTAAACGTGTATTCATGGAGCTGCACTTCTCGTCACTGCAGATGCTTTGTTATATAGCTGATGCACATGGCATTTGAGATAGCATGGACCTGTGGAAAATTTCTCTAGAAATTTCAAACAACTACAAGTCCTGAAACTTCCTGGCAGATTAAAACTGTGTGCCCGACCGAGACTCGAACTCGGGACCTTTGCCTTTCGCGGGCAAGTGCTCTACCATGGTTGGCGAAAGGCAAAGGTCCCGAGTTCGAGTCTCGGTCGGGCACACAGTTTTAATCTGCCAGGAAGTTTCATATCAGCGCACACTCCGCTGCAGAGTGAAAATCTCATTCTGCTAACTACAAGTCCTGTCTCTGTGCTGGACAAGGATTTTAAATGTTGTCTTTACAGGCAATCCTGGTGTGTCTCGTAGACTGACTCAAATTGTGTCAGTGTGCTAATACCTAACCCTTACTAACTGCAACTAAAGTTACATACCACTGCATTGAAAAAGACTCTTACCAGTATCCATTCTCCTCCATATCCTTTAGTTTCAGGTGGTATTTCAGTGTGTATGCTGCCTATGCGAAGTTTAGAAATTAGGAGAGAGATGTTGACAGACAGAAGCTCTGAGCAGAGCTAAGAGGTATGCCTGGATAACTTAATTGGTAAAAATCTGCAGAAGTTGAGATCCAGATTATTAGAGTTCTGGTCCAACTTGCAGGTTTTAGCAATTAGAAAATTCACTGCAAATGTATACACAGCAGCAGAACAAAAACATCTTTTTGTAATTATTTTTGTATTTGTAATTATAGATGCTTTGGGGCAGGAGGAATACACTTGAGTATAGGAAACATCATTGTTAAAAACATTTACTATATACAACATACAAACATCTAAAAACAATATGAAAGTGAGCATTTTGTTTTTTTATACATTGTATAGAGGTGGTTCAATGTACAGTTAACTTATGTAACAATAAATATATAGATACAGATGTACACAGCATATTAATTACATCATTCTCAATCTGTCAGTATACAAGCATACAAAGTGTTACGAATTCCCTGTTTACGAAAGTAATGGTGTAATCTATAGGTAATATTTTATTTACAGCAGTTTATAGAACCAGTACATCAACTGGTGGTTTTACAGGTCTTAAGAGCACAGCATTTATTAAACATAGTTTACATTCAATTACAAACAAGTTTTAGATATAATTCCCAGATTCCTCTATATCTAATGTCAAAGGACAGGAGGATATTAATCAATCTTGGTATTCCATTGCACATTTTGACAATAATATCACTTTTATGTTTCACACACATCATATTTATGATGTCATCTTTACCAATATATGTTTTTTGTTTACATTGGCCACCAAACAAATATATTTGAGATAATATCTTAACATATTGCACATACATGTTTGACTAAAAAAGACATTTCATCACATAAAATCGGCACCAGATTATGTGAGCAAACAGGCACCATTAATTCTGAGATTCATACTATTTCATATCTTCCATTCCATAAGATGATGTCACACTGAAAGGTTCCTTTAAATTTCAGTGTAGATGGAATAAAGAAGCTGTACATACCAACAAGAGTGTGCAGGTTGTCATTCTTCAAATTTACCTTACTTTCATATTAAATTTAACCTAGAAAAACTTCAGCATAAAGAAAAATTTTAATAGCTGAATTATGTGAGTGAATTACACCTTTCCTGAAGAGATAACATAACTAACAAGAAAGATCTCTTTGTCGACAGCTTGTTTTCGGAAGTTATGATACGGAGAAAAGTGGTTTGTACCATTGTAAAATAGGCAGACACATTTAGGTGCCTCCCCTATTTGTATGCTTGATGAGGAGCTCATCAAGTAGAAGAATAACACTGGGCTTATAATGTTTAACATCAATTCATTTAATTATCAGGCATTAGATCTATGTATTTTCACATAATCTATGGAAGAAACAATTCTCTATAGAATTATCATGAATTGTTATTTGCAGATTGTAGCAGCCTTTTATTCACTCATTTGTGGTAATTTGTAAAGGCTAAACATTATGTTGAATTTTCATTGGTATGAGTGACATTTCTGTGGAAAACTCATCAGTCTGCTTTATGAATTGGCGCATTACACAATGACATCTGAAATGCCGACTAACATGCACATTCTTGTTAAATATGCACTGTTGTATTCACATCAGTTTTCAGTATTTAACTGAATTGAAAGTTGTTTCTAACGAATTTCCATTCAACAGGTCTTCCTACATGAACAGTTTTTACACTCATCATTCAGGTATACTGGAATTTGCATTTCCATTTTTGTAGTGACTTATTTGATCATATGTTGGCTCTGTAGCTTACAAACACACATTTAATGGGCATTATAGGAAAATCAAGTAATGAGTGTGTTTTTTTCTTTTTAATACTGGTTTTGTTATGACCATTGAGGAATCTCAGACTCCATATTAAAACTGGAAAACCAACAACTGTAACCCAAATAACAGTTGTTCCTCATTTCAGTTTTAATACTATCTAATATTTACATACATATGCCTTGTGGTAATAATAACACAAAGATTCCTGAGCATCACACTAGAGTAATTAAAACATCATACACTTATCACATACACAAATCACACTTACACAATATATATACATTTCATATTATACAATAAAAATGTACAAATATCTACATTGGTCCACATTTATCCTTGAACTTGTGACCAGAGACTACAAGAAAATGAGTTACAATATTTATACAAAACTGAACACACTATCACAGTCCATTGAGAGATTTCAGTTAGCATGCCTGGAAATGTCTGAAGACACAAGTCACTCAAGAGGGAGATGGGTCACTACCACTTACCAGACAGTTGAAGCACTGGGTGACAGGTCCAACTGAGGAGAGTGAAGGGATTTTTTATTCCACAATTCTAATTTAATATGCACTGAAAGAGCCTGCAGATAGCCTGAGTTTTTAGAATCTTACTTTTATGCAGCAGCTGCCCACACCACATAAAAATCACCCTTTGCCAGCAAAGTTATTTACGTACTAGATGCTGGTGATGATAATGAAGATGGTGGTTGTTTTATTGTTATTGTTGCTGCTCATTTGACGCATTTTATTTATTTTTATCTACACATTTTATTTATTTTTATCTACTCTGTCTTCCCAACTTTCCATCAATTTATAGTCATGTTTGTAGAACTACACTGTCCAATAGGTTTCCTGGCAGCATTATGTCTTCAGTATCTTAGCATTATTTTTGAGTTCCTTGTTCTAACTGCTAATTTTTGTTTGTTTGTTTATTTATTTTAATAAAGGAAGGCATTATTGTCATGAGAGAGTCTGCAACTGTTCAATTTTTTAAAAATATTTGTTATAATAGTCTCAGTTTGAATAATCACACTTGATAAGTAGTTTCGGTCACTTGTAATGATCATCTTCAGATCTAAACATGATATAAAATGTTAATACTAAATAAGTTCATTAAATGGTGCAAGCAGTGCATCTACTGTACTGAAATATGTTTGGCACTATCAGCAAAGTCACTGGTGTTCTTAGATATAAATGTTTTATATTATTTCATTTTCAGATAAGATGATGATCATTTGACCTGATTGAAAATGGTAATCAAGTGGGACTGTATTCACCGAGACTGTTACAATAAATATTTTTAAAAAAAATTATTTATTTATTTTGAGAATGCCAGTGCGAATATTACTGAAAGATCAGTTTAATAAGTAATAACCGAAAAACACAAATGCAAATTATTTACAGTATAGAAACACTCGTAGAAGCAAACCTCAGGGAGATTAGTAAGGTTTCCAGAGAAATGTAAAAACATGTGAGGGAAAGGCAAACCTGAACTTATAGCATTAGTAGATTTTCAAAATGCTGACCAGAATCTGCAGTTTGATACTCTGAATGTAACAGGGATAAAACATATGGAACAAAAAGTTACATCTTGTTCAGAAGCCATACTGTAGCTATAAGAGCCAAAGCACATGAAAGGGTGGCAGTAATTGAAAATGGAGAGAGTCAGTGTTGTAGGCTGTATTTATTCTGTCTACACACTGAGCAGACTGTGAAGGAAAACAAGTAGAAATTTGGAAAGAGAATTAAAGTTCAGAGAGAAAACATAAAAATATTAAGGTTTGGTGATGACATTATAGTCCCATCAGAGACAGCAAGGGACTTGGAACTTACGTTGAATGGCACAGATAGTGTCTTCGGAAGAGGCTGCACGATCAATAACAACAAAAGTAAATAAAAAGGGTAATGGAATGTAGTTGAATTAGACCAGGTGGTGGTGATGGAATTAGATTGGGAAATGGCATACTGAAAGTTGAGTTTTCTATGTGGGCAGCAAAATAACTGACAAAGGCTGAGGATATAAAATGAAACTAACAATGGCAAGAAAAGTGTTTCAGAAAAAGAGAAATCTGTTAACATCTCATATAAATTAGAGTGTTAGGAAATGTTTTCTAAAGGTAGCAGTATGGAGTGGGTAGCCTTATATGGAAGTTAAAGACTGATGTAAACAGTACGGACAAGAAGAGAATTGGAGCTTTTGAAATTTGAAGCAATGGAATGCTGTTGATGATCAGATTGGTAGATTGGATAAATAATGAAGGGGCAGGAAAAAAGCTTTATGGCACAATTTGTTTAAATGAAGGAGTTGGTTAACAGGACACATGCTGAGACAAAGGATAATCAAGTTGGTAATGGAGAAAATGAGAAGGAGAAAAACTGTAGACGGAGATCAAGGCTTGACTACAGCAGCCAGGTTCCAAAGGCTGTAGGCTGAAATAGTTATTCAGAGATGAAGAGGCTTGCACACTGCAGACTACCATGGAGATTGCTTTAAATTGGACTTTGGTCTAGACCCACAGTAACAATAGCAACAAGAGCAACATCACAACTGCTCTCTGTCTCTTACTGGATATATATTTAGCTGTCATCTCCAGATTTTCCCCTCCACAAATTCAGTCACTTATTAGATATAGCACCACAGAACCAGTATAACTGCCCTTTGGTTTAAACTGAATGGTGCGCTTATAAAATTATGCCTCTCATTTGATTTACTACACCAATTACCTATTCAATTATTGCTATAATGCCACTAATCTGGTTTTGTTTTACAGCTCCAGAAAAATATCACTAACAATTTTCAAACTTCACCTCTATTTAAAACCAGATCTGTCACCCATTACTTCATATAATTGTGCATGGCAATCCATAATCCTCTTAAGAGTGCAAAGAGGCATGCATAAATTCACAGTAAAGCACAAGTAAATGAAACAGTCATCTGACAAAATGCAAAAGTTTGTACATGCAATGATGCAGTCAATGTTCTCTTTTAAGTACAAGTAGAACTTAAAAAGTTACACATTTCAAGAAAGAACATTGTTACTTGCCGAGGAGGCGGTAACCACTTCATAATAATTTAACTTTTTCACTTTTTAGTTCTCTAATATTCAAATTCAGTCTCTTAAAAACCACTGTCCTCTATAACCCATTTATGAGAGGTGCTTTGAGCTCCACTGACTGTTTTACTCAAGCAGCTGAAAATGAGAAGAAATGTCTCCCAGAAACAAGAAATTGTTCTTAGAGGCACCGAGCTGGGCATGAGGCATACTATCATAAGTTTTTATGCTCATGAAGCTAGTACCATCACTGCCTTGCACAAATATATATTCTTTGACTTCAGGTTATATATTAGCTCATGTAGAACTTGACTTCTTGGGTTGTTTGGTTCGGCTAGCTGAATCCAATTCTTTGCTTGCCTTAGGCCTAAGGATGAAGTTCAGATTGTATGCTGTGTTGACTGCATAGTAGACATTTGCATTTGGTGGAAGAACCATTTCTGAAAATACAATGGAAGATAATAGTATTAATCTTCTCATAGAATTAGCTCTCGTACAGCGACATTCATAAAATCATATAGGAATAAGAAACAGCACAATATTTTATACTGTCTCACCTGCATAATATTTGGGAAACTATTTGACATTTCATAAAATTGCTTTATTTTAGGCATTATTGTAATAGTAAATATTAATATATTGTGCAAATAATATCAATAAATGAATGGGATCCTGGGTAACAGTATTAAAAGAGTTTTGAAGTGCCCTCTACATAGAAAATTTAAATTTCCTGTTTCCAAAATATCTTTGCATTAAGGAACTTGTGAAAACATTTTTTTTATTATGTACTTCTTCATTACTGTTGGGGTTTGAATGACTGTACCTTATAAGTTACCTTATTAACTGGTATTCTGCACTGCTGTTGTATCTCATCATGTATATCTTGAGAAAACTAATGGCGACACAAAAATGGCCTGCAAAAGTTTATTCTAAACAGAACAAAGATTGGCATTTGATGATCCATCAACAATGACATCATTACATACACCATCTGTCAAAAAGTTCTGAGACTTATTTTATTTCTGGTGTGTAAGTGATATCAGCACAGTAACTAATGGGGTGGCTTGAACTACCAACTGTAAACAATAGGTGCAATTTCAGGCTGTCAGTTGTGAGGAGGCAGTGTTAAGGATTGATGTGCCTTCACTCATGATGCATGTGATTTCAGAGAATGTGTGTCCATACAGTTTACAGGCCCAGTTATAGAGGCCACATGGGATGGCCCCCAGGTGCATTCTGGTGAGCCACAAAAAAAAGTATTATTTAAGCGATCACAAATGAGTGCTCAGCCTATTCTCTAACCTGTATTACTGTTGTCCATTCAATTTGTTTGGTGCTATGCAAAACCTGTACTTCATTGTATCTTACATTGGCTCTATAAAGTGCTATGTTTCATAAATCTTGTTTGTTCTTGCTGTAACAAGTAGTGGATGTGCTGCCATAGTGTGTCAATGTCATTGTGCTACATATCATAATGGAGCAACAAGTAGTGATTCAGTTTCAAGTTCCACACAGTAAAACATCTTTGGAGAAAATTGTGTAAGTCATGCATGAGTGTTTGAGAGGTTTAAACATTTTAGAGGAGGACAGGTGTTGCTTGGGGACAATGTGAGGTCAGGGCACCCTACATCAAGTTTGTCTGATGGAAACGTTGAGAAAATTCATGATATTTCACGATATTTTGAAAACTGACTTGTCATCTCTCATTCAGGGCTATGCTGAAGAACTGAATATGTCTAAATGAAGTGTTCAAGACATTCTCTAGAAGAACAGGAACTAAGTACAAAGTTTGTCCAGCACACCTTGGCTCGTGAACGAATCAGTGGATGGACAACTTCTGTGACTTGACTGAAATGTAGAATGGGACAAATCTTTTCTGAAAAAATTCATCATGGGTAACAAGACTGTTATAAACACAACCCTATGACAAAATAACGAAGTACTGGATGAAAATGGATAGATAAAAAATCTACACACCAAGTGGTGGCAGGGGAACACACACACAAAAGGATTTAATGTTTACAAGCTTTCGAAGCCAGTGGCTCTTTCTTCTAGCATAAGAGTTGAAGGGGAAGGAAGAGGGGGTGAAGGAAAAGGACTGGAGAGGTTTACGGAGAGGGGTTCAGTCCAGAAAAGTCACCCAGAATCCTAGGTCAGGGGAGACTTGCTGGACAGGATGAGAAGGAGAGGAATCAGGAAACATTCAAAACATTTTTTTCCTGTATTAACCACAAGATTTTAATATCTGGATAAGTCTACAAGAAGCTTTTTCTTGTAGTCAACAGCAAATGGCTAACGATGAACTTTGGTTTTACTCTCAATACTGTCTTGGAGTAATACTTTTTCATGTATATTCAATGATGTTTCTTCACCTTCTGTTTTGGAAAAAAATTGAGTTTGGTATGTACTTTCTTAAGTTTATTCAATTCACAATTTAAACTGCAAGCTGTGTAAAAGTCTGAAACCAAAGTTGAAAATAATAATAATGATGATGATGATGATGATGATTAGAGCCCAGATTTTATTTAATTACATATTATGCTCCTTTATATGTAGCTATAGGAGAAATTAAAATTTTGATAAATTACACTGAAAGCATGCTTATTTCAAAATTTTAAATTAAATATTTTTACATATTTTGAAACACAATATGCTACATAATTTTACCCATTTTAATATTATTGCAGAATTATTGTACTGGAAGACTAAAACTGTGTGCTGGACGAAGAGTCAGACTCAGGACCTTTGCCTTTTGCGGGCAAGCCTGTGAAAGGCAAAGGTCTCGAGTTTGAGTCTCTGTTTGGCTTATAGTTTTAATCTGCCAGGGAGTTTCATATCAGTGCCCACTATGCGGAAGAGTGAAATCTTAACTCTGGATTTTCATACGTCTCATACGTTTGCTTTAAAAGCAAGACTAAAAAAAGAAAATTAATTTTTATTGTTGTGTTTCTCATACTGTCATCAGTCTTTTACACTCAAAGCTATGTTGCCCAAGTTTGATGCAGACGACTGAGACTCATTTTAAGCACTTTCCTATCTTGTTCTCAAATACTTCACAGTATGTAATAGTCAGTTACATTTTAAGTTCGTCATGGCACTAGTTGTGTCTTCATTGTCATAAAAGCTTAAAAAATAGATTTCTATTGACAGTGATTTAACCACTGGTGGTAAAATACTCCTCTGCCAAACTTGTGATAAACATATAGGATATACAGTAAATCTCAGAATGAATAACACTTACGAATCAATATGCAAATTATGAATAAAAAATGGATTTCTTCAAAGAAGCAGGTTCTACTTGCACAATTGCAGGGCAGCCTACATCATCTAATAATGAATTTTGCAAAGGACCTTTTAGCATTGATTGCACTGGAACAAACCTCAGGTACATGAATTTAAACATTTCTAACAGAAATACTGCAACCGCAACATGCCTGGATTGGTGCTATATTGACATATGAGAAAAAATTAGGGCCGACATTGGCAAATCGCCTTTATGGATTTCTGCTGAGAAGATGATGAATGCTGTAGGCTGTTTAATTGCTTATCTAATTGTGGGCAAGTTGGACAATGAGACTGCACCTAAACCCTATTTAATTTAGTGTGAACTTCAACAATTCCTAGATTCATTAATGATGGACTTAAGGTACTATGGCCAAATGGCATAAGGGAAGAGATCATTGTGTTGATGTACACAGATGCAGCTAGACATAAATTCCCAGAAGTAAATACAATGATATCAGTAGTAAAGAAGATTTTATTGAAATGTCCTTGCCATATACAACACTACCTCTGGAGCCAGTGATGGTGGGCAACGTGGATTGAAGTCCTTATTTTCTACAGAAGGCACTTTTAAGCCATGAAGTCAGTGATGGAGAATTTTTCTTCTGATACTGCAGTGTCTGTGAGTGAATCCTTGTCAGCATTCTACAGTTCTGAAGTGCACAGTTCAGTTTCATACATCGCAAGTCACTTCAGTTGGCTTCCCGGCCAGTATCAAGAAACTGGAGACTTCAAGCGTGCATCTCCGAGAGGTTGTGGGAGTAATGGAAGATGCAGTTCAGAAAATCAGAGTTGTACCAGGTGAAGTGGGTTGTGTAGCTTCCAATAAACTGCAATCTGAGCTGAGTAAGAATCCTGGATACTCAGATCTTGTTGTTTTGGCTTGCTTATTTAATAGCAAAATTTTAGAACTCCATGAAAATATTAATCCTAGCACAAACCCTCTGTATAAATATGAGCCACTGACTTTTTGCGAAGTTGAGCAATCTTTCTCTATTAATAAAGACATGGTTATAGATGGAAGACTGTGTGTGGCAACAGAACATTTGGAAAAGTAAATTGAAATTAATTTTGCATCCCATTCCAGTGTGAATTTTTGAACAGAAGACACTTGTACAACAGTACAGTGCGCAGCAGAAGTGAACAGATTAAGAATTAACATACATATTTGACTAGTCTACCTGTGAAGTTATATTTTTCAGGAAAAAAAATAAAACTTTGGATTTTACATGTAACTGCATCGTTAAATTTTTATTTACATGTTTCATTAGTTTTGGTCGCTTATTTATTTACTAATTTTTTAATTTATATTACATAAAATCTGGGCTTGCATGATGATGATGATGATGATGATGATGATGATGATGATGAAGAGAATAATAATACCAACACAGAAGTTATAGCAACATACCTTTATCTGGTAACACCTGTGCAAGTGTATATGAATCTGGGTTCCCCTCCAGACCCAGCTTCAGCATAGCATTTCGTATAACTTGTGGAGTACGCTCATTGTTGCTTAGCATTATGCTCTTGTACAGCACAATACCTGTGGGGAGGAAAATAAATAGTTGTGTATCTTTCAGGATTATTTTATTAAATGTGATATTTTTGTGTAAATGCTCATATAAAACATGAAGTAAAAATAAGGAACTATGTTAACTTATTTAAAAGTTGGAGCAACCAGAAAAAGGGAAATTTGGGGTTAGTGTCCCATTGACATTGAGTTAATTAGAGATTGAGCTCCAGCTGGAATGGAGGAAGGATGGAGAAAGAAATATCCCACACCATTTCAAAGGAGCCATGCAAACGTTTGTCTTAGACATTTAAGAAAACAATGGGAATGATTCTTTGGGCATATTATGATCATCTTTCAGGTAACTTTGATATTTATACAACACATTATTCATCATACTTGACACATTGAGTACGCTGTATTTTTATAATGCTGTTTATGCTTTGAACATGGCTTATATCTGATGTACACAATATGATAATATATGCTAGTATCTCCCAGGGATTACTATTTTGACATTATCATAAGGAAACAGTCACATGTTTGAAACCATTGCACCGATGATATTTGTAGACTGACTTCGTATAGCTGGACACCACAGCCTTGATTAAAGAATGACAGTTTCCATCGAGCTGTTAGTTTAAATGAGCAATTTATTAAGCACTAACCAGTATGTGTATGCAAACATTTAATATGTAACATACTTGTGTGCAAAGATTAATACACATGCATAATATATAATAAGTGTATGCCATAGAATTCTTTCAATGAATACAGATGTTTATTTACAAGGGAAGATTTTCATTTTGCTTTAAACAGATGCCCAGTATGTGCATTTATGAATCCTGAGCATTTGTTGTACCACACTGAACCACTGATACATGGACTGTGACTGTGTCTGTTACTTCCAAATTTTGTTCTTTGTCGGTAATAACTGTGCTATTTCTTGTATTATGGTTATGTACATTGTAATATTTAGGTGTGTCACCATGGTGGCTTACCAAAAATGTGCTGAGACTACATATATACAATGAGTATACAGCAAGATATTTATTTTTGATAAGGGCATCAGGACAGGTCTACCTGTACCCCAGACTATGTATCAGCCTAACAGCTCTCTTTTGTAGCATCAGGATTCTGTTCAAGTGCACATGAGCACCACCCCACCACAGCTCTACCCCATAACTTACAAATGGGAAAATTGTCCCATAGTATACGGTTTTCAGTGTTTTATTACATACAATTTTGGAAGCTAGCTAAGGAAGTACAATGCACTGCTTATTTTTTGCATACAAAGTAAACAAGCTTTTCCCATATAAGAATACCATCCAAATGCAGACCAAGGAATTTACAGTCTTCATTGTCCAAATATAAAGTTCCACAAATATTTTCAACAGACATGTGGCATGGGATGCCTGGGTTGAATGTGAGTAACTGGTATTTTGTGTTACTGAATTTTGGGGCCTGGTTAAAAATTTGAACTAACAGCCTTGTGGAAACTATATTATTCTTTTCTTTATAGAGGTTTTGTGTATGTATGTTTACACACACACACACACACACACACACACACACACACACACACACACACACACACACACACACAGGGTGATTAAAGTTCTTGTTTCAAAATGCTGTTACAATGAACCGCTGCTGCTCAAAGTGATATCAAATTTGAAATGAATATTATCAAAGAACAGGGGAAACAAAACAAAAAAATAACAAAAATTTTACCACTAGAAGGTATTGAAAGTGGCAGAATATGCCAAATGAAAGATGTAGGGTGCATGACTGATCCCCAGTTTGTGTCTGAGGAACATTCGTGTACCTCACATGTTACATTTGGCTTATGATCAGCATGATGTCTCAATTCAGGACTTGCGAGCTGCTGGTAAAATTCTTTTACAAGAATGGTGATTGTGTGCTAGTAGATGTGCAGAAGTTCCTGACTCGAGTATGAAAAAGGCATTGGTACAATGTTTGCCAAAAACAGGAATGCAGAATGTGGGCAATGGAAAATCTGCTCACACATCAACTGGTGCCACTTTGTTCTGCAGCCTGGACGTCCAGATCCATCTGATCTTAATCCATACAACTTCTGGCTGTAGTGTTATCTGGACGATGCTGTGTTTAGTGCTCGACTTACAAGCATAGTTTTATAGAAGGCACACATAGTGCAATGAATGCTGAAAGTAACCCCTCAGACGATCTGTTGTGGAACATGCCGTTTCTCTATTTCAACTTGGGGCAGTAAACTGTGGACAGTTGAACATTTGTGGGTGAAAAAAAAAGCAGTTGCAATTACACACAAAATTTCCTAAAGCAGTTTTAATGAACATGTTTCATATTTTAGTTAAGAAAGACATATCTTAAGATCAACTGATTTGTGTGTCAGTGCCTGGCAGAACATGACTACTTGGAAGTATGTTTTCCCTTCAGCAGATGTACTTGCTGAAATCAGTAGTAGTAGTAGTAGTAGTAGTAGTAGTAGGAGGAGGAGGAGGAAGAAGAAGAAGAAGAAGAAGAAGAAGAATTGCAGGATTCTGTCATGTGCATATTGCAAAGGATCTAGGACTCAAACTTTCACCAGGCAGCACATGTATCTAATAAACAAACTTCAGTTAATTTTTGTTTTCAGACACATCTGAACATAGTATGTACCATATTTACCCAATTATAAAGTAGGGTTTTTTCCCAAATTCATCATTTAAGAAATACTTGGTCATCTTATTTTCGCAGATTAAACTATTGCTGTGGATGTCAACTTTATTATGTTGTTTAGTAGAGTATATATAGGTTGTCTAACATTTATAAATGAAGTTTTGGCTACTGAGGTCACATGCAAACTTATTTTGAAGAATTCTGAAGGGCAGATGATACTTGTGTTTGAACAGGCTCAAGATTCCCCAATACTCTGAAGCACTTGATACAGTTTTGACACTCTCGAACAATCACTTGACATTTGTCTCGTGCTGCACTAGTGGAAGGGATATACAAGAAACTGGGAACTAACCACTTCGACAGTGTATTGCTTTGCTTAAAATTTGAAAAATTTTTGGGAACACAGGAGGAAATAGCATTTAATTCAATCTTCTTACAAACTCTGAAAAGATTTGAAATAAAATCTCTCATACATGTATGGATACTGTTTACAAATCTTATTGCTGTTTTTTAAGTAATGGTTACATTATAAAGCAAAAATATTCTCCTTCAAAAAGCATTACATGATTTTGAACCCAGATCAATATTTTATTTGATTGTGAGAGACGGTGATGGTTTACTAAATGAGTTGCAAATAAGTAATTTGTTTTTGGTGTTCATGTATTAGAATACCAAGTAAAAAATTTACCAGCTTCTTACCATCCTTACGACATGATGGTGACATTCAGATGAAGCAAGAAGGAAAATTAATTCAGACTGAAGTGTCTCACAAATAAAATAAATAATACAAAATGACTGTAATTGTTATTGCAAGAATAAATTGCAGCAGCAGGAGATAGTACCAACAGACGTCAATAGATTGCGGGGCTAGCAAATGTTCAAGTTGAGTCATGACATCAGTCTTTTATTTATGTATTAGTTGCTATTGTTACATATGACTTGTACCCTAAAGATACTGTTGTCAGTGTTTTACCATTGCTCAAGCACAGCCCACAAGGAGGACTGGAGGGGGAATAATGATACTAGTTTGGCTGAGAACTAGGATGAATGCAGGGAGACGAGCAAAGAGTGAGCAGCAAATTTCATTGCACTGCCAACCATGGGAATCTTCACGGTATAATTTGGCATTTTAGGACCATCTGTCACATTTAGATTACAATTTGCCTGAATCCATTTGTGGTTGGAACTGAATTGACTTTAAAATTGGACAAATGCATAATACTAGCATTTATTTCTGCAGGAGACAGTAAAAGCCTAGATAGGGGTCATGGCATACTAACATGTTCCATGCTGCAATGTTGTAGATGCTTACAATGACATATGACGGGAATGAAAAGGAGAGTGTCCACTCAGGTTCTATGCAGTCAGTGAGAGAGTAGTGGGCAGAAAATATGTTTGAAAGAACAAGAGACTGTAACATACTCGTGTCAGTGCAGAAGTAAAACCTGATAAAAATGCAGATAAAAAATAATTTGTTCTCAAGGAAACTCTTAAAAATAAATAAATAAATAAGACAAAACAAAGGGTCATCTCTTAATCAGGGCCATCTTATACACAGCTTAATATGGCAGCATCCAAACAAGAATATAAAAAATTGATTTCAACTGTATTTTTATGCATTTAGTCCTTTAGTCCTTTATCTTTTGAAGAAAACTCAAACAGTTACCAAGAAATGTATTATTATCAATAACATATTAAACAGATTTGTTAAAAGACACCTTGTTAAACAGATATATGGAGGTACAAGTTGTCATAGTAGTCAGCATTATTTTTTTTTTCCATTTATTTTATCATTCAATTTCTTGTGCACTATTCTGATTCAGCAAGCCACATTTCCCATGTGTCAACTAGAATTTGCATGTAGTCATAGTAGCTAATATTGTCATTGCTCCCATGTAGTTAGTTATTTTGTTTGTCTCTTAGCAAAAACTACATAAATACAAAGAAAATGTTGTTGTTGTTGTTGTTATTGTTGTTGTTGTTGTTGTTGTTGGTGGTGGTGGTGGTGGTCATGTTTGTGGTAACAAGGGAGTTAAAAGAAGTCAATCAAAGCGGAATGGCTATACAGGGATTTTAACACAACTCTTCCTCAATGAGTCAAACGTGCTAGCCAGTCTGTCGCATTACTCAGTAAGGGAGCTTGGCCTTAATGAAGCAATAATGGAATAATGTACATAATATGAGATTGTTTATGGCACAATTAGTCCTCACAGTGTTTGTTGTACAATAGTTAGTATATAGGTCAAATAACATAAATAAGCTAGCACATTAATGTTGTGCAGCACTAGTAAACTATATCTGCTCTTCTTGCATGAAGTTTCATTATTATCATACAACTATAGAAGGCTATAATGACTGCACATCAGCTCATAGGCACTTTTGCTGCTAAAATGTAGTGATGGAACTGCAGTGGGGGTGTTGTGTATCTTGAATACTGCAAATACACTTTCACAGGACACAAATTAATATACATCCACAAGTTTACTGCAGGCATTTGTAGCAAATGCAGCATATATTTATTCACAGTACATTATTACCTTCTGTTTCAACTGAACTTGTCTCAACTGTGACACGTATGATGTAAAAGTCGTGCAACTTATTTTGAGCAGGACTGTGCATCTGAGAAGGTACAGTTAATGACTTGCTGGTAGTACTGTTGCTTTGATTTCCAGCTGAAGTATTTGTGTTGCTGCTGCTCATAGATACATCAAGTGATGGCAAGGAAGAACTGCTGGATGAGGATGACATTTGTGATGGCGATGTCTGCAATAAAAAATAAATTATTATTATTTAAAAACAAAAACAAATAATAACTATTGCACAAAATAATTACTGAAGTTATTTGTCCATTTTGTACCAATCATTCATGTAAGTTACTTTACTTGGTTTTGTTCTTCAATATATGCCCAAGACACCTGACTGCATGAATAATACCTTTTTCAGTAAATTATAATGTCAAGTCCCTCTCTCTCTGGTGGGAAACAAAGGGTGTCAACATGAAGAAGACCTGTATCGAGCTATCAGACATCATCCAACTGATAACTGATTATGTTTGGTGTGTCCTAAATTCCCATCTTAAGGCCCTTAATTTTTCTCGTTTATATCACTGACCTTCCCAGTAACATGAGCAGATGCCAGTTTTGTTTTGTTTGCAGATGATACAAACATTACAGTAAATAGCACACCAAGTATGGTAAATGAAAAATACATGTACATTAATATATGGATCCTAACCATTTCTTTATCACTGAATTTCGAAAAACCACACTATATGTGGTTTAGTATTTTTAAGAGGTGTCCACTCTTGTGAGGGTTACAGAGTCTTTGTGAAAACTTCACTTCTGCCTTGTGCCATTTGTGAATGTCCCTCTTTCTTTGGAAAGTTCTCTGCTGTTGGCTATGAACCTTGTTAATGAATAGATATATAACAAGTGCATGTATGAGGGGGTAGTCAAAGTTTTAAGTTCCACCACAAAAAAGTTAAGTTATATAATGACATTTTTGATTGTTTACAATTACATGTGTGCAATTTTGGTACACAGTGAACTCCTCAAGCCACAGTATTTAGATGAAGTGGATTATCTGAAAGGTTTAACCCAAGAACTATTTGCTTTAAACTGCTCATATATTTGGTGAGTTACTGTTTTAACTGTGGCCTGTATTGTGGATTTCGGCAGCTTGAACAGGAAACTGATACTATGAGCAAAACATTAACATTTTTTTTCTTTATTAGTGACTGACATTGGCAGGTCATTAACAAAAATCAATAAAATTGATGGTTTGAGTATTGAGTCCGGAAGAACTTCATGTGCAACATTTCACCACTCTGAATTTACTGCTATGCCTCCACCTGTTAGGACAACTCTTTCATCTCTGTTGTATAAGGAAGATTGTAACTAAGCAAGTCAGTTGCCTTTGATGTTATAATGTGGATATAGGTATTTCTATTTGTTTGGAACATATCTATGGTTTGTGTTTGTGTTGTCTTTCACCTTGCATAAGGGTGGGATCTGGTTGCTATGATGCACATCTGCTTAGTGAATATGAGGTCATTGACACACATATATATCTTAAAGTGAGAATCACTAATATTTTACAATTTTCAGAATACTGTGTGTGTAACTTCTGTCCTGAGCTTGCTACTTAAAATGAACACAAAAATATTTAATCTTCCAGAAAATTTTCATTTTTGAGACTTCTTTCATTTTACATCTTTTGTCTGTTACGACAGTCATTTTTATAGCATTTGCAGATATCACATCTGGTCACAAGAAAATTATATTAATTTTGTGATAACTAAGGTTTATTTCCTGTCTCTTGTTTAATTATCTAATGGATAACTTACTAGTTGACTAATTGTTGTGCTACATACACAATGACACCATAGAAGTATATATGTTGATTTTACATTAGCCTCCCTAAACCCCAAAATCCCTGTCTGGTTCAGGTTCATTGATGAGATCTTCATGTTGTGAACACAGGGTAAAGACATCCAATATCTTTCCTTCACAACCTCAATACTTTCTCTCCCATCCACTTTACCTGGACCTCCTCAACCCAATGTACCACATCCTGGATGTTGATCATCTTTCTCAAGGCTCCATCTGCACCCACCAACCACCAACAATAACTGCATTTTGGCAGCTGTCATCCCTTCCACATCAAAAATCCCTCCCAAACAATCTAGCACCAGGGGATGGCATATATTCAGTAATGAGAAATCCCTTTCCCAATATGCTGAGGGTCTCAGAAAGCCTTCACAGAAAGGCACTATCCCCAAGACCTAGTCCACAAACAGATTTCCCATGACATATTCCAACACTTTCCCAATCCTCCCACCTCCAATAAGAACCAACTACAAAGGAGCATGCCCTTTGTCACCCAGCAGCACTGCAGACTGGAGCAACTGAACCACATCCTTTGTCGGGGTGTTGATTATCTTTCATCATGCCCTGAAATTTGGGTCATCCTACCCAAGATCCTTCCCACCCTACCTAAAGTAAAGTAGTGTTCTGTCACCCACCCAACCAGTACAACACCCTGGTCCATCCTTATGCCACTCCCAATCCCAATGACCATCCCCTTTCCACAGGGATCATTTCTCTGTAGAAGATCCAGGTGCAAAGCCTGCCCAATCTACCCAGCCAACACTTCCTATTCCAGTCCTGTCTCAGGCCTACTCTACCTTATCAGAGGCCGGACCACCTCTGAAAGCAGCCAGGTCAATACCAATTCTGCTGCAATCACTACACAGGTTTTTATATTGCTATTGTTACCAACCAGCTGTCCACCAGGATGAATGGTCACCGCCAAACTGGCCAAGAGCAAAGAGGACCACCATGTGATGCAACATGCAGCTGAACATAAAATACTCAACCTCAATAGTTGCTTCACAGCCCAGACCATCTGGATCCTACACTCCACAGCCAGCTTTTATGAACTTTATAGATGGAAGTTACCCTTACTACCCATTCTCTGCTTCCAAAATCATCCCAGCCTCAACCTATGATAACATACTGTCTACACACTCTTCACCCAATAGTTTCTGCCCTCTCTGTCCTATCACCTCTTCCCAATTCATGCCCCCTCACCCTCATTGTATGCCCCACTCTGCCAATGCACCCACTGGTATTTTCCCCTTCTCTGTTTCCCTTCCCATTCCTGCCCCATCCTCCCACCTGACCTTCCCTCTCACACAGTATCCTGACGCTGTACCTGATAGCCTTGACCAGCTACCATCTAGTCCCTACATGCCCCATTTTTATTTTATTTATTTATCCATCCATTGACAATAAATATTGTATGGATGTTGTCAAGGGTACATGTAAGCCATTTCAAAGAAATGGGACACAAACAATATATACGTAAAAAAGTACAAAACAAAATAATACAATGAAGTTAATAACAACACATGGAAGTTAGTAATAACACAATGAAATTAATATAGCCTATATACATCCCTGCTTGTTATTTCAAATGCATAGTCTGTTTTTCATAAGGCTTTAGTTTTGTCCTCCCTAAACAGCAAGTCCTTATATACACAACACTGCTTAAGTATATATTTACATCACACAACAGCTGTCCTTTAAGTATGTAAATGTAATGAATGATTAGGTAATGAATGATTAGGTAATGAATGATTAGGTACAGATAGAGTATTTTACATTTTGCCTTTGTAAATATCATCAGAAAAAATTTATTGACCTACATAGTCATTTACAGAATAAAAACGTTGTTCTACTAGAAAATTTTTTAAATTCTGTTCTAAATTTGTTATCATCTTCTAACTGCCTGATGTTGACTGGCAGTGCGTTGTTCAGTTTTGCACCGATATGGCTCACATGTCTTTGTGTATTTGTTCTTTTTGTTCGCCAAGTATGGAGTGCTGCTCTATTATGGGTATTGTAGTTATGAAAGTCGGCATTTGTCTGAAAATCTGCAATGTGGGTCCTGACATACAATACACATTTGTATATGTATAATGATGGTATAGTAAGTATTCTAAGCTTTTTGAATATGGGTTTGCAGTGCGTCTGTGAGCTATTATTCGGATGACCCTCTTCTGCAACAGAAAAATTTGTTTTAGGCTTTGTTGTGGAACCCCAAAATATTATACCATATGTGGCAAGAGATTGAAAATAGCCAAAATATGCCATTCTGGCACCCTCTGAGGTACAAACATTTGCAATAATTCCGAGGGCAAAACAGGCTGAATTACGTTTCTGTGCAAGTTTTATTACGTGGTCATTAAAATTTCAGTTTTCATCCACATGCATCCCCAGCAATTTTGTTGATGTCACTCTGTCTAAGGCTTTGTCACCCCACACCAGATCGAGATTTACATTTTGACATCTTTTTCCAAACTGCATATAATTTGTTTTATTTACATTCAATGTCAACCTGTTTGCATTGAGCCAAGAGTGGATGTAATTTAGTTCTTTATCAGCAGTTGTTGGTAGCAATTGCTTTGGTGCACTTATTATCACACTAGTATCATCTGCAAATGTCAGACAGTGCTCTTCTCTCCTCCTACCTGTATTCTGTTGCCTCACCCCTCTGTGCCCCACTCTGGATTAATGCTTTTCTGCTTTTGTTCAACGCAGGAATTGGAATCTACCCATAGGCACTTGACATTGTGTTGTATGTGTACGAGCTGAACCTCCTTGTGTGTGTGTGTGTGTGTGTGTGTGTGTGTGTGTGTGTGTGTGTGTGTGTGTGTGTAGAAGGCTATGACCAAAAGCTAAATGTATATCAGTCGTTTTGTTGTGCCTGTCTGCAGCAACACAGTGTGTCTTCTTTACAGTGATTTAGCAGTCAACACTTTTCTTAATATTGTTGATATTCCAACCTGTCAAGTCAGTTTTTCCATATACAGAATTTCTGCATTTTAGCCTCGAATCAGAAAAATTATTGCTCCAAAACTAAAGTTGTGAGGGCTATGGGTGGCTAGGCGGTATGGAAGGGACTTTGGGGCATGGAATGGGTGGCAGCTGTGAAAGTGGATCTGCACCCCAGCATCTCTGGCATATGGTGAGTAGCAACTACCCTTTTCATAATATTGTTACATTCCATCCTGGATTTTCCAATGTTTGAAAACTATTCTATGTTTTTCTCATTGAATATTCAGTATTCTACAGGATTATTTCATTCTTACAACACATACCTTTCTGTCTAGTGAGTTATGTGGTGACGATGGGAGGCTATCCAGGTCACAATAAAACTGACTGCTAGAACTACTAGATGTACTTGCAATGGAATCATTTTTCCGATGCCCCAGTCTGAAAATGAAATATAAAAATATGTTCTATAATAAATGATCAGCATTTAAATAAAAAAGATACGTCAGAAATACAGCACAATAGCAACTAATGTCTGCAGTCATAATTTTTCCTGGAAAGATAAATCTGTTATGCTTCACTGTTGATGCATTGTTTCCTTGTTATTTCTCTGCACTTATTTTCATATTTTATGGTGACAACTTTTTATTCAAATCATAACATGTATAAAAAAAAACATAGTAATGGAGTTATATGATGATATTTCCTTAATAACTCATCTTAATTATGTAATAATCTATTACTTCTTGAATATGAGGTACTGCCTGATATCCTCACCATAGCAGTAACTGAGCAAATAGAAATTTGCAAGGAAACATCTAAAGTGAGAGAGATACCTAACATACCGGTATCAGTATCTGAAAGAGTGGTAGAATATGGGGTACCAGCAGAAATGTCAGGAACATCCAGCAGAGTTGAAGAGGAAACAATTTCTTCAGATAAGAAAGCCTACAAACCTAGTGTAAACTCATGTGCACCTGAAACCTCCAAGGATGAAGCTGTCAGCACATTCGACACACTTAATGCCTCATGCTCACTTGTAACTAGGACTGCAACCACACCAACAGCCAAGAACCATTCTGCTAGATCCAGAAACTCATCAGCTGCTCTGCAGACATCTCAAAGGAAGAGTCTCAGGATAAGAAGAGCTGCTGTGGGTAGTGACTATTTTTTATGGGATCTTCGCAATTTGAAGAAGAAGAAGAAGAAGAAAAGGCAGAATATTTACAGTGTCAGCAAGAAAGTACAAAGGTAAATAGTGCAGCAAATCCACTACATGAAACTTTAACAGTTGTATACCAAAATGTGCAGGGACTAGAAAGTAAATTAGCTGAAATAGAAGTTCCATTAACTGACTACCTAAAAGACATTAACATACTATGCATAAGTGAGCACTGGGTAAAAGAAATGCAAGCATCTAGCATAATTATTTCAAATTTTGAAATGATTAGCAAATTTTGTAGAATCAACCATAAAGGGGTTATGTTAGGACAGGGGTAGAACCAAAAGAAATTAAATGTAAACTAAAATGCATAGAAAAAGATTTTGAATACAGTATATGTGAGCTAACCAAAGTAAAAATTACTATTGTGTGTTTGTACTGATCACCATTGGGCAACTTTGCCATTTTTATGGAAAACCTTAATGGACTACTGAATGAACTTGCACATAATGTAATTGTTCTTGGCAATTTTAATGTTAACTGTAAGAATGATTGTAGTAAACAACAGCAACTGTGCAATCTGTTTTCGTGTCATAATATGATGGTAACTGTAAATGAAGTTACAAGATGCGGAAATATGTCTGAAACTATAATAGATCAAGTATTTATAAACAAGGACAAGTGTGAATATAACACTGAAGTAATTGACACTGGTTTCTCGGATCACACGCGTATCAAATTGAGTTTAAATGTCACATCTTACAAGGACCTTGTTATCAAAAACAATTACAGAGAAAGGAGATTTATAAATGATGACAGCATAAGAATTTTTAATTACATTCTGGAAAATAACAACTGGGGTAGTGAATCAAGTGGTGATGTCAACACAAAGTTTGACTCATTCCTTGAAAGCTACAAACACTGCTTCAATGTTGCCTTTCCTATAAAAAAGAGTCAAAACTAAACATAAAACCAAAACATGGGTTACACAGGGGATTAGAAAGTCATCAGACACTCTCAGAAAGTTAAATGAATCAGCCAGGAAGAATGTAGCACTGAAAGCACATGTGAAATGTTGTAGAAGCCTGTACAAGAAAGTAATAATTGCAGCTAAGAAGCTTGATAATGATTCATATATTGAGAAAGGTAACAACAAAATGAAGTCAACTTGGGAGGTAATAAATAAAAATATAGGTAGACACAAAAGAAAAGATAACAGCTTTGTCATTAAAAGTGGGGGTAAAACTGTTAAGGACCCACTTCAGATTGCCAACATATTTAACAAACATTTCACAAATATAGCCATAAATTTAATTAAAACTAAATGCAATTCCAATAGCAAGGTAAAAATCCCCATGAATGACATGACAATGTTCCTATATCCAGTAACTGAATCAGGGGTACTTAATGCTATAAATAAGTTAAAAAATAAAATGTCATGTGGGTGTGATGGGATTCCTGACAAAGTCATTAAGCAAAGTGCAAGAAACATAGCCTCACATCTCACTGAAATTATAAATGAATCTTTTAAGACAGGGGTGTTTCCATCAAAACTTAAAATGTCAACTATAAAGCCACTTTTCAAGAATGGTGATAAATATGATGTTAGTAACTTCAGGCCTTTATCAATGTTGTCAGGTTTCTCAAAAATAATAGAAAGGATAATGCATCATGGACTATACAAATTTCTTATTAAGAATAGAATATTAGTTAATGTGCAAAATGGTTCCGTAAAAATAAATCAACTGAAACAGCCATCATCAATTTTTTGCAACTTGTTCTAAATTCCATTAATAGAAAGGAATTAAATTGTGGATTGTTTTTAGACTTATCAAAGGCCTTTGATGTCATTGGCCATAAGTTACTGCTTAGGAAGTTATATGCCTATGGGGTACGTGGAGTTGCCCACAAATGGTTTGAATCATATCTGTCGGACAGGTATCAGAAGGTGGAGATAAGCCATGCAGATAGAACATATTCATCAAGATTCGAGAGAGTTTTGTACGGATTACCCCAGGGATCTGTATTAGGGCCGTTACTGTTTTTAGTTTTTATCAATGACCTACCAAGTCACCCATCTGAAGCAGAGGCAGTACTGTTTGCTGACGATACAAGTTTGTTTGTTAAAGCAAATAGTGAAGCTGACTTAAAGGAAAAAGTCATATTAGCAACAGATGAAGCAGACATATGGTTTAATGAAAACAGACTCATTGTGAATGCCAAAAAAACAACATGGATCAACTTCAGACATATTACAAATAAAATAAAAACTAACCTTACAGTAGAACTGGGTAAGTGTAAGATTGAACAAGCATCATACACTAAATTCTTGGGAGTATGGTTTGATGAACACTTAAGATGGAAAAAGCATGTAATATCATTGAACAAAAAATTAAGTCAAACATGTTACATACTTAGAATGCTTAAAAGCTCATGTAATATTAAAACAGTGTTATGTGTTTATTTCTCATTCATGCACAGTTTATTAAGATATGGTGTACAGTTTTGGGGGAACAACAGTCTAACAAAACATTCATTTGGACTACAAAAGAAGGCAGTCAGAATAATAAAAAGTATAGGATATAGAGACTCTTGTAGGCATGCTTTCAAAGAATTAAAAATCATGACACTACCATCCTTATACATATATGAAAGCATATGTTTCTTAAAAGAACACGAGGAATATTCTACATTAAACAGAGAATTTCACAATTACGAAACAAGGAATAGGAATGATTTCCACAGAGAAATTTACAAAACGGCTATATATCACAAAAGTGTACTATACCAACCCAAAATCCTCTACAGTGCTCTCCCCAAAGAACTAAAAATAATACCAAAACTGCACATATTTAAAAGAGAATTAAAAAGCATGTTATTGAGCAATAGTTTTTACAGTATTGAAGAGTTTATGAATCATTGACAATAAAAGCACAGCTAATATTTCCCTGACATAATAAATATGTGTAATTGCTCCCATTTAAATACTTGCTGTTTCTATGAAAGTGTGAAACAGTGTTAATGTAAGAATGGAAATAATCTTTAATGTGAGAATCACTAGCCCTTTTTTTTTTTTTTTTTTTTTTTTTTTTGTTATCCTACTTGTATATTTTTTATGTTAATGTTCTTATAGTTCTATTAAAATTGTAATGTTGAAGTGACAAGTAAATTCAATTACAAATTTTCATGTACATGTATTTTAAATTGTATTGTTTATTGACAAGTCCTATGTCATTTTGATGATGTCCTACAAGGACGCTAATAAATTGAATTGAATTGAACAAAGATGTATCTTCTAGCCCCATGAATGTGCAGTGCAAAGTGTGCAACACCGACAGCTATATGATATTGTGGATCAGTTCTATACAAAGTATTCTGTCCCTTGAACCACTAGGACAAATGTTTACTTGGTGATTTCTATGTTAGCCAGTGATTCTTAAAACCAATAACATCATTGAAATCATAACTTCGGTACTTTGGACTGCTAATAATGCACTCCTCTGATAATGGAAGACTCCAAGTATAGTATGAAATATATAGTCTGTATTCACATTTGTAAGAAATTCAATACAAAAGTAACTAGCCAATTCAATGTTTTTAGCTCTTATGTCAAATAGTAACAGTAATCTTAGTTTTTGGAAACCTTCATGTAACTAATGATGTGGTACAGAATAGAATTGGGGAGGAAAAAAATGTAAAAAAACCTGAATAGAAGAAGGGATTAGTCGATAGGACACATCATTCTGAGACATTAAGGAATCACAAATTTAGTATTGAAGGAAAGAGAGAGAGAGAGAGAGAGAGAGAGAGAGAGAGAGAGAGAGAGAGAGAGAGAGTGTGTGAGTGTGTGTGTATGTGTGTATGTGTGTGTGTGTGTGTGTGTGTGTGTGTGTGTGTGTGTGTGTGTGTGTGTGTGTGTGTGTGTAGATGTAGTGGGAGACCAAGAGATGAATATAGTAAGCAGATTCAAAAGGATGTAAGTTGCAGTAACTACTCGGAGATGAACAGACTTGCACAGGATAGAGTAGCATGGAGAGCTGCATCAGATTGGTCTTCAGACTGAAGGCCACAACACACAGTCCCTTGCACAAAGTCATTTGATGACCACAAAACCACTTACACAAAAAGAATAGGTGATCTGAATCACCTTCTGATGTGAGTAGCATAAAGAAGTTGGGACTGTCTGCAACCAGTCCTGGGGATGTGGCTGCAGAATTGCACAGAAATGCATCCTTATGATGGACATTACGTATTAACTACCACATGTAAAAGCCATAAACTAAGGCTCATTTTGCAGAGACAGGCACTCTCTCCTTACCAAGTTACACACATCACATGACAGATTGGTTACAATTTGAATTTTCTAGTAAAGCTCGATTTCCCTCTTGAATAGTAGGGTTCATTGGATGGTCATTTCATTATCTGCTTATATGAGAAACAAACAGGTGTTTATGTTTCACTTCTGTATGAGATCATTTTTATTTTGACACTACCACTGCCCCCCCCCCCCCCCACCACACCCCACCCCACACCCCACCACATACAAAACAAAAAGTGAAAGCAAATTATGGTAGTTTTGTTGTTTCAGCTAAATGTGAGCAGTTGCCTTTCATTCCAAACTAAAATAAGGTTGGTACAGAGGCATATTTTGGTGCTGTCTTGTTAGTTATAGGCTATACAACAATATACATTCCCATCTTCAATTTATGACAATGTTATTGCAAGGTACATCTGTTAAAGTTTTGTTTTAAAAGTTTAATATAAATGTAACACTCTCTATAAAAGAAGTTCTCTTACAGATTTCAGCCACACATCTGAAAAACCAATTTCATTGTGCTGTTAGACAATACACATTTCAGCAGAACAGATTCCTAGAATTGAAATACATTACTTTATAACTGTCATTTACTTAGTCTTTTAAGTAAAAAAACTGACAATTCACCATCACCATAATTTTTCTGCCACAGCAAACCAGGTCCTACCTATTGCCTGATCTCCTCATTATATACATTTTTGTTTACTATAGGCAAGTTTACTCACTTTTGGTTTCATTAGGCAAGCATAGAGAAACTTTTTTTTCCCCCAGAGGCTGTTATTAGTTGTTCCAGTAACCATTGCTGCTTTTGATCCATATGTTCATTTCGGTAGGTGGTATGTTTTGTACAGGCTAATCTTAGAAGAATGTGAGTACGTTTCCTCCCAAGGCAGATGACATACTGCATGGTAGAATTTGAAAGCTCTTTATATTATTTTTCAGATCCCTTTATGCATAGTGCTGTTTGAGGAATCAACAATATCCAAGTACTGTAAGTTGTTTATCGTATCTTAAATCATCATCTCCAGTTCTTAGATGGACTGTTGGATAGTTCCTGCTCAACATCAGACCAACTGCATTTGTTTTGCAGGTTGTAAGACTCATTCTCGTGAATTCATCAAACTGAAGTTGTAGTTTAGTTTGTACCTCCACTTCTGTCTCTCCCCTTATCATTGCATCATTACATCACTGGCAAAAGCTAAGCAATTACTTATAGACTCGCTCTTTGGACTGCATGTAGACATTAATGCATTATGATGATGAAGAGTGGTGAAAGAAAACTTCCTTGCTGGACTTAGCTCCTTGTTTTGAGCCAACCTGACCGACCTTTCTGGACCTGTACAAAACTCTTGACTTGTTCATATCTTCCTCATGCAATGATGTTATCAGGAACTTATACCTCAGACATTTCAAGTGTTTGTTGTTTCTCCCAGTACTTCTCATAGAGGATTCTTTTGACAAAAATGAGTACCACCTCCTCAAATGTAGATTCTTCAACCAATATAATAAAATAATAATTTCAATGATAATCTTTATATGGACCATACTGAATGTGAAATGCTTTACTGCAAAGCAAACATATATAATTAATTTTAAAAAAATAATATAATTACGTATTAAAATAATGATGTGTGGTAAGGCAACTCATTCTTTATGTAATTCTGAAATGTTGTCACTTGCATTGCTACCAATGGGAACACTATTTGGTAAATAAAAGAACAGCACAAAGCACTCCTCTCCAAAAACAAGAAAGCACACATTATCCATATCAATCACAAAGAGAGAATGAAAGAAAGGGAAAAAGGCTAAAATAATTCTGTTCATTTGATTATTTGTTTTTAGGGTTCTGTGCCTCAGTCAGTAAAAATGGAACCCTGATAGGATCGTTTTTCCTTCCTTCCTTCCTTCCTTCCTTCCTTCCTTCCTTCTTTCCATCCATTCTCCTGCAGGATGATCCTTCCATCCATCCTTCTGTCTGTCCTCCTGCATGACTTCACGTCACATTGATGTCTTGGAATCCATGGGACTTCCAGTATCAATGTTGGTAGCAGGCAAACTGGTCCAGATTCTTGATTCCCACAATGGTTGAACTGTCGATATACGAGGTGCATTCAAGTTCTAAGGCCTCCGATTTTTTTTCTAATTAACTACTCACCTGAAATCGATGAAACTGGCATTATTTCTCGACATAATCGCCCTGCAGATGTACACATTTTTCACAAAACTGATGCCATGATTCCATGGCAGCGGCGAAGGCTTCTTTAGGAGTCTGTTTTGACCACTGGAAAATCGCTGAGGCAATAGCAGCACGGCTGGTGAATGTGCAGCCACAGAGAGTATCTTTCATTGTTGGAAAAAGCCAAAAGTCACTAGGAGCCAGGTCAGGTGAGTAGGGAGCATGAGGAATCACTTCAAAGTTGTTATCACGAAGAAACTGTTGCGTGATGTTAGCTCTATGTGCGGGTGCGTTGTCTTGGTAAAACGGCACATGCGCAGCCCTTCCCGGACGTTTTTATTGCAATGGAGGAAGGAATTTGTTCTTCAAAACATTTTTGTAGGATGCACCTGTTACCGTAGTGCCCTTTGGAATGCAATGGGTAAGGATTACGCCCTCGCTGTCCCAGAACATGGGCACCATAATTTTCTCAGCACTGGCGGTTACCCGAAATTTTTTTGGTGGCGGTGAATCTGTGTGCTTCCATTGAGCTGACTGGCGCTTTGTTTCTGGATTGAAAAATGGCACCCACGTCTCATCCATTGTCACAACCGATGAAAAGAAAGTCCCATTCATGTTGTCGTCGTGCGTCAACATTGCTTAGCAACATGCCACACGGGCAGCCATGTGGTCGTCCGTCAGCATTCGTGGCACCTACCTGGATGACACTTTTCGCATTTTCAGGTCGTCATGCAGGATTGTGTGCACAGAACCCACAGAAATGCCAACTCTGGAGGTGATCCCCCAAAACAATTCTCTCCACTTTCTCGATCATGTCGTCAGACCGGCTTGTGTGAGCCCAAGGTTGTTTCGGTTTGTTGTCACACGATTTTCTGCCTTCATTAAACTGTCGCACCCACGAACGCACTTTCGGCACATCCATAACTCCATCATCACATGTCTCCTTCAACTGTCGATGAATTTCAATTGGTTTCACACCACGCAAATTCAGAAAACGAATGATTGCACGCTGTTCAAGTAAGGAAAAAGTCGCCATTTTAAGTATTTAAAACAGTTCTCATTCTCGCCGCTGGCAGTAAAATTCCATCTGCCATATGGTGCTGCCATCTCTGGGACGTATTGACAATGAACGCAGCCTCATTTTAAAACAATGCGCATGTTTCTATCTCTTTCCAGTCCGGAGAAAAAAAATCGGAGGCCTTAGAACTTGAATGCACCTCGTACATAACTAAGTTTGTACAGAACCCTCAGTGAGCAAGTCCTACTTGCATCTGGCCAATTTCTTCTATTTAACATTTCAAGATTTATTGGTGTTGTCAACATTGACTATGTATGCTTCCTTATTGTCAAAAAGTGATTAAAATAATGTTACCTTTCAGAGCAGCATTTCACTTTGAATATGGTCAGCATACAGTTTATCATTAGAAACATTGCCATTACTACATATCAGTTGTCATCAGGATGACAAGAATGTGATTCACAGTATATCAGTTGTGTGTTTAATCTGAAGGCTGACAAGAATACAACAACATATTTCCATGTCAGGAACTAGAAAATAATCAATATCAATCAATAGCCATGGAAGGAAACTAGATGTTAACACTAAAACTTGTTGCATGGCTTTTAATAAATATTAAAGAAATTTAACACATGATAAAAACTCACCCTGGTCGTTTTTTATTTCTGTGCTCTCTGACAGTGCCCATAACAGACTGTCCTTGTCCTGGTATGGGTGGCTCTATCTGGCATGATAATTCATATGCTTCTCTGTCATCAAGTACCAGAACTGAATCAAACCAGCGATCAAACATTGGATCATCAGGAATGTTATACGCATTGGCTGCTCCCTGAAGTAATTTTATCTGGGGAAAAAAAGACTCATGAGCTGACTTTGTGCTTAAAAATGGTAGCGGTCACTTTGAATGGGAATCTGCTGTCATTAGTAGAATTTGTCTTTAATTCAAGAAATTATGTAACATAAAAATGACAAAATCTCTCTAGCACCAAGTATGAAATGTAGCAAGGTGAGATTACCCCACTTGCTATCATTCTATTCCTTATAATAATCTTTTCTTATTATTCAGCTGATTGTGAGTATACAAATGTGGTGTATACTATGTATACATGAAGTGAGCAAGTTCTTATTTATGCAGCAGCATTTTATGTAATCTCATTAATAATATCAAAATTTACCAATTGCTGATATTAGTGCTATATTTACATCAAAATCTATATCCACACAATTGCTCTGCAATTCACAATTAAGTGCTTGGCAGAGGGTTCATCAAAATGCCGTCAAGCTATTTCTCTATTGTTCCACTCTCTAATGGTGTGTGGAAAAAATGAGCACTTAATCTTTCTGTGTGAGCTCTGATTTCTCTTATTCTATTATGATAATCATTCCTCCCTATGTAGGTGTGTGCCAACAAAATATTTTCACACACTTAAGTGAAAGCTAATGACTGAAATTTCATGAGGACATACTGTCACAGTGAATAATGCCCCCCTCCCTTTTTTTAATGATTGCCGCTACAATCCACATATGATATCTATGGTGCTCTCCCCCGTTATTTCACAATAGCACAAAATGAGCTGCCCTTCTCTGAACTTTTTCGATATCCTCCACTGATCCTGTTTGATGTGGATCCTGCACTGCACAGCACAGCAATACTCCTGAAGAGGGCATACAAGCATAGAGCAGTCAGTCTCTTTAGTAGACACTTGTTGCACTTTCTCATTGTTCTGTCAATAAATCAAAGTCTTTGGTTTGTTTTACACACAACATTATCTACATAATTGTTCCAACTTAAATTATTCATAATTGTAATCCGTAAGTATTTAGTTGAATTTACAGCCTTTAGATTTGTGCAATTTATTGTGTTACTGACATTTAGTGGATTCCTTTTGGTACTCACGTGGATGACATTACACTTTTCTTCATTTAGAGTCAATTGCCACTTTTTGATCCATACAGAAGTCTTGTCTAAATTGTTTTGCAATTTGTTTAGATCGTCTGATGATTTTATAAGGCAGTAAAAGACAACATCATCTGCAAACAATCTAACAGTGCTAATCAGATTGTCTCCTAAATTGTTTATGTAGATCAGGAACAGCAGAGGGCCTACAGACCTTCTTGGAGAATGCCAGATACTACTTCTGTTTTACTCTATGACTTTCCATGAGTAACTATGAACTGTGACCTTTCTGATGGGAAATCGTGAACCCGGTCACACTGCTGAGATGACACTCCACAGGCATCCAGTTTGATTAGAGGTAGCTTGTGAGGTACGGTGTGGAAAGCCTTCTGGAAATCTAAAAATATGGAATCACTTTGACACTCCCAGTCAATAGCTGTGTGTTTTCTTCTCTTTTTAAAAAAAATTTTGTTAACTAAGAGAAATTAGTAATAAATGTTTTCACCACAATATAGTGCTTGAAAATTTATGTGAGATAATCAGTATTTCTCAGAGGATTGACATCACTTCTTAGAAAGCCCCAATTTCATTTTTTGAAGTGTATAAGGGGCATTCAAAAAGAAACAAGCCAGAGGCATAATTACAGAAACTAGTACCTGTATGTTAGAAGTATTGACCCTGCCTGTTGAGACACTTGTCCCACTGAGACACAATGTGGTGCATGGCTGTCTCATAAAATTACTGGGGCTGTGATTTTAACCAGTTCCGCATGTACAGCTGGACGTTGTTGTCCGAGGTGAATCATTTGCCCCTCAGAGCCTTTTTAAGGGGTCCAAAAATGGTGTAATCACAGGGATAGAGGTCTGGACTGTATGGATGGTGGCTGAGAATCTCCCATTTGAATTTCAGCAGGAGTGCCACAACTGTGTTGGCCATATGAGGCTTTGCATTGCAGTGGAGGAGAATGAAACCACGGGTGAGATTGCCTAGTCATTTAGATTTGATTGCTTGGTGAAGGGTGTAATTGCTAGCCTTTTGTGAAATATAAACCCAATTGGAATCAAAACTGGTCATCACACAGATGTTGCTTAACAGAAATAACTGTGCCAATAAAACACATTTAAATCCAGTATTGAATTGTGAGGTCACCATCTAAGTTACTTTCAGGTTATGAGAGTTTAATTCCACATTTGCCACTTTGGAATTTTAGTCCACAATCAGGTTAGTACACTTATATCTTGTATGGAAATAATATTTTCATGTACATACCAGTTAATAAATTTACATAAAAAGCAATAATGTTTTATGATTCTGAAACATTTTTTTATGTGTACGCAGTTTTTTTATTAGAAACATGACATGCATTGTTTCTGGATAGCCCAATTTTTGTGATGCCTATATTGGTATCAAACTTTGAGATTACCTATTATCACTTAATTAACATCAGGTTAGGCAGTTGAACTCTTACTGTTGTCATCTATTGTAATGCCCATGTACATGTCTGAATTTCATGTGTGTGTGTCAAACAGCCTAGGAATAGCAAGACACTGATCCAACACTTGAGTGGAGAGGTTGTAGAAAACATTGGAAACACTATGCACCTATTGATTGGTACATACTATGAGTTCATAGAACAGAAACAGATTAGTACTCAGCAGCTTTCAAGCTTTGATGACTCTCGTGCTATGCAATGACGAAGTCCTCTACAGTGCCCTTCACTTTTATCAAAGCTTTTGGGAATTACCTAGAACTTAAATCCTAGAATCTGTGCATCACTGTTTTCTGTCCTATTCATCACATGATGAATTAATGTACAGTTCAGGTTCACTTGTCATAACTTTCTATTTAATAGCATTTATGTTATTAAAACTCACCTGGGCTAATACTTCAAATTCCTTTCTTCTTTTGTCAAAATTTATAAGACCATCAGCAACCGTGTCTGGTATAGCTGTATCTATCATTGTGAGATCAGTCAAAAATGTGCCAAGATATGGAATTGTCCCATGGCTTATACTCTGAAAGAGGAAGTAGACAAGTTTGTAGATGTAACACCACATAAAGATAATACAACTTTTCCAATTTTGTCCTAAAAACACACCAAACTGTAAACTACTAGGCACTCAATCATTTTCTTTCATACAACTTCAGATACATATCTCCAGATAGCAAACATTTTTTATTTACAAATTGGTGGTAAATCCAGGACAGAATACAATTACATGTGTGGCAGTAGATCATGATCACATTTGTATATACAGAGTGTGCTATTACAGTAGTATGTTTTATCAGAGAGGAATGTACATGAATGCTGCAAGATATGTCTGTAAGAAACATTCACTTTGATATTAAGCACATCCACATTTACAAATTGTTATTATGTGCAATTCCTGATTACTTCTCAACTGGTTCTGGGAAAAACAGGTGTCTTTTAGTGTCTTTTCATCATATATTATACAAGTTGTTATTCTACTGGAATAAATATTCTTCAGTTACTTGCACACATTGATCAGTAATTCTGCGATATATTTTTTTTTTCTTGCTTTTACTAGTTTTATTATTGACTACTGCTCTTCATTATCACATTGTGCACTATCACATTAGTACAGCCTTTTGTGAACACTTAATTATTTGTGGTATGCTAGATCAGTTTATTTTATCTTTCTTAGTGCTCTGCTTTATGATGTCGTGACAGGTAGCCTTATTATGTTTTTGTATGGCTTGTATGCACCGGATTTTGTATGGTGTGGTTCCCAAAGTAGCAATTTTCCTAATATTAAATGCAACTAATGAGAAAACATTTTTTCAAATATAAAATAGAAATGTTTTAGTACTCTGTCTTTGACTGTATATAGTGTTGCTTTATTCATCCCCCCCCCCCTCTCTCTCTCTCTCTCTCTCTCTCTCTTCATCATCTGGTTCATCTAAATCAGATTGTACATCAGAAAATACTTCTGTTGGAATAGAATTTAAATCATCTGGTGGTTCAGGAACCGGCATATCTACACCATGCCCTACTGGTCGAGTGGCAGACAGAAGGTTAGGGTAGCTTATTGCCTTCTTGTTTTTCGAATTATGACCAGTAATATCAACACTACGAAAGTAGAAATCATTGGAATAATTTCTTGGCTGCCTCCATATCATACAAACAGCAAATCTAAAGGCTTTTTTCTCCTTTTTGGACAATTTTCTTAGATCTTCAACGCACGCATAACATACCTTATGCAGCGCCCAAGATTTATCTTGATCACCAAGTTTAGATCCAAAGTATGATAGATAAATCTTTTTCACAAAGTCTGTAATGTTTCTTTGGTGTTTTTTAATCACAAATCTGCCACAAATATAACAAAAACAGTCAGCAGAATTTTTACAACCATGATTAGACATTGCACAGAGCACATGTACAGGAAACGGGAAAGTGAGGATAGGCTGACAGTAAACAAAACACCATCTGTTAACACAAAATATAGAATCGACCTCCTTTTGCCAGCAAATGTTTTTCAGCAAAGCTACCAACATCATCTACATTCATTACACCTCCTTTCTGAATTATTTTAACTATATAAAAGCTGTTAAATTCTTTTAAAAGTCGCTTAATTTAATAAATTTAACTATAAAATGTGAAGAAATGGTGGTTGATACAGTTTTTTTAAGTATCATATTTGGATTTCCCACCCTAAAAAGCATAATAATAAGGTATTTTCAGCAAAAAAGTTTTTCCATCATTGGCCTGTGTTGTTGACTACTATTATTTTGTACATCTATCATTGAAAGTTTTATAATTACTGTTACTTTTACTGTGGATGATAGAGGACATTTCCTACAGCTCAAGTGCTGGGATCAATGTCAAAAAATGCATCAAGAAGTGATGGGACTTCTTTTAGGGTTTTACTGACGTCCAGTAACCATCATAAGATTTAATGTGTGATATCACACCCACTGTGTAGCATATATTTACAAAGTCTGTGATGCAGTTGTCAATTGTTCTGAACAGGCAGCATTGTGATGATGGTTGCTATGAAGTTAACAAATCCACCAATAAGACTATGCTGAAAAGAGCTGATAAGCAGTTGTTAGCATCTTACTTATACAATGAACAGATTTCACTTATAGTCCAATCAAAATTACTTTGCAGCCGACATCTGTCAGTTGCCACTACAGTGTTGCCACATCGGCTGCCGTCTATTGCTCAGTTATAGGCAATACACAAATACAGTTGGTCCCTTCACAAAATAATGCTGTTAATGTGTAAAGCAGAACAACTTTGGAAGTAGCCCCTACGAGATACGATGAAAATGCAAGATGCTCTGTCAACAGTTGATTTTAAGTACCCACTGACTGAACTGCAGCATATGATGCATTTTGTAGCCCTGAATTTCAGCTCATGTTCTGACCTAACCACATCCTTGTTATGTGCAATGTATCCAAGAAAATGGCGATGAACAATCTGTGGCAGAACTAAGGTCATGATCACTCTCTCCACAGTGATTAAAGATAACCTCTATGAGCAAACGCAAGAAAGAAAAAAATTCAGTTTCAACACTAGAGGCCAACTGCAATTTCTTGCATCATTGGTTACCTGAGACTGACCTCACATTGGCTACACAAGTGGCTGTGTTACCAACCAATGAGCAGTTCTAATTGCACTTGGTAGGTGATTATAGGCAACACAGCAGAGTCCAAATGAAAAAAAGAATGATAGGATGAAAAAATAAGAGCAAGTAAAAAAAGACAGTATAATGATGAAAATGATGCTGCAAAGTATTCAAAATTAAAAATTACATTTAAACTAATTAATTGAATAAAAATAACAAAAAATCACTGTACCTGGCGAGATCTGAACTTATAATCTTCTACATGGTAGGTTTATGTGCTAACGACTGCACTACACCAGTCCTCCGCATTATGGTGATATATTTATCACTCTGATAGCCCAGTTACAATGACGATTTGTAGCCTTCAAGAATTTGGCTTCACGCAATGCTATGCAAAGCTTGTCTAATGTAAGCCATTTCTGTGCTTATAATAACTGTATATGTGATGCTGAATGCCATCTTTTGCAAAAGGATCCAGAAGTGGTTGGTTAGTGCTGTGTATAAAACATGTGTATGTTGTGGCAGTATGGCAACAGCGAATGATTCAGGCATGATGAAAACCACACTGATTGGAGGAAACCAGTTCCAACCCTTGAAGGGTCAACTATCAGGTAATTTTAATTGGACTATAGTTCCAATATGATGGAGGTAGAGGAATTATAGGTAATGTTTAAACTGATTGTAAATTGTGCTTTGAAGTAGTATGTGCCAAGTAAGTGGATTAAGGATGTAAAGATCCACTGTGGTTTAATATCAAAATTTGAATTACTGAGGAAGCTGAGTGTTATAACCTTTAATCACCAATAATTGCGTGGATATTCAAACACACTCACTTAGAAACAATAGCTGGTTACATGATAACAACTTAGTATCTCTTATTCGACTGCCGTGCCGTGACATGCGGCCGGCGCCGTTCGTAGCTAGGTGGCGCTCCCACGCTCAGCCGAGTTCCGGAGCGCCTCTATCGCTGTTTGCGCATACTGTCGTGGCGGCACTGTTAAATGTCGTGGCACTGTCACAACACTTTTCCCCCCCTTGAAAAAAAAAAAAAAAAACACTCACTTCCTTGGAGACATGGACAGTGCGGAGACATCCATGGCCTCTTGTGAGGTCCTGAGAAGATCCTGCGGAGAGACACGAGAGTATGGTCGAAAATGTCCAGGACAGAGGCTCGTGCGTGGAACGTGCCTCCTGGACGAGATGATGGGTGAAAACTCCAGAGCAGCATCCATAGGTGTCGTGGACCTGGGGGTGTGCTCCAGCGAGATGGGTCCCGGAGAAGGCGGCGTCGCGACTGGGGCCAGTTCCGGCATACTCGGAAGCAGTAGCGACGTCGGCTGCATCAACACGTACGGTAGATCAGCAGCAGAGATAGGACTGGCTTCTCGGGCTGCTGGAGGCGAAGGAAGGGGCAGTGGCACCGGCGTGGCCACCACTTGTGGGCGCATCTGGTCGTAATGGCGAACGACCATGCCGTCGTCCGTACGTATTTCACAAAGCCGGCGGCCGAGAAGAGCCTTGACCACCCCTGGAATCCATTTAGGGCGAGATCCATACCCTCGTGCCCACACGTCGGTGCCCACCGAGTATTTTCCCGCACTAGGGGACACAGCACAAGGCCTGACAGGGTGAAGCAGGTGCAGTAGAGTGCGCGGTTGGTGGCCATGCAAGAGTTCGGCAGGGCTCCGATCACCCAGAGGCGTGAAGTGATAAGAACTCAGAAATTGCGGCAGAGCATCATCTGTGGAAAAATCACTAAGGAATTTTTTCATCTGGCTTTTGAAAGTGCGGACAAGGCGCTCAACCTCCCCATTCGATTGCGGATGGAAGGGCGGTGCTGTAACATGATGCATCCCTTGTCCAGTACAAAAATGACGGAAAGCCTGCGAAGAGAACTGAGGGCCATTGTCCACGATGATCGTGGATGGAAGACCTTCTAGCGCAAAGATTTTGGACAAAGCCAGCATCGTCGCCGCAGTGGTGGGCGACGGACATCGAACAACAAACGGAAACTTCGAGAAGGCGTCAATCAACAGTAGCCAATAAGTACCAAGGAAGGGCTGGCAAAGTCAGCGTGCACCCGTTCCCATGGCTGCAACATGCGGCCAGCGCCGTTTGTAGCTAGGTGGTGCTCCCGCACTCAGCCGAGTTGCGGAGCGCCTCTATCGCCGTTTGCACGTACTGTCGTGGCGGCACTGTTAAATGTCGTGGCACTGTCACAGCACAGATTGTAGCACTCTTGGTTTAAAAGTAAATGTGGAAATAGTGGAAATATTGACAGGCGGAAGTTATTAAAAATTCATGCACCTAAAAAAAAAAGAACCTTACACCATCATGCCTTAGGATAAGATTTCACCAAAAACCTGAAAAAATTTTGGTCCTACATAAAATCACTATGCTGTCCAATCATTTGTTAACCAGTCTGGTGTAACAGTAGAAGACAATAAAAGGATAGCTGAAATTCTAAATTTTTCGTTCAAGAAATTTTTCACATACATACTGTTGTCTTATGAGATTTGAAACTGTGATCTTCTATGTGAACAGATTCCCATAAAAGTCACCCAGATTCCTATAATGGTCGCACAGATTCCTGTATGGAAGACATCGTAATGGGTGCAGAGAAGCAACAGAAAGATTTGAAAACAAATAAGTCACCAAGTCTGGATGGAGTCCAAATTCAGTTTTACAGAAAGTACTCTGCTGCACTGGCCTCTTACTTAGCTCGCATTCATCACAAATCTTTCGCCCAGCAAAAAGTGCCAAGCAACTGAGGAAAAATCCAGGTGACTCTTTAATATAAGAAGGGTAAAAGAAAGGACCCACAAAATTACAGACCAATGTCACTTTGCAGCAGAATTCTTATACATATTCTAAGTCTGAATATAATAAATTTTTTCTTTCCACAAATCTGAACAGATTTAAAAAGCATAACTCAGACAGAACTCAGGTTGCCCTTTTCTTGCACAGTATCCTGCAAACCATGGATGAAGGGCAACAGTCAGATTCCCTATTCAGATATTTCTGGAAATCATTTGATGTGGTGCCCCACATACATAACAGGTTCCCAAATATTAGAGTGGCTGAAATACTTCTTAAGAAATAGAAACCAGTAAATTGTTCCTCAGAGACAAGGGTACTGAGAAGAGTGGACCAGGGAAGTGTGACAGGACTGTTCTTATTCTCTATACATAAAGTTATTCGATTGATGAGCAGCCACCTGTTTGCTGATGACACTGCAGTATATGGCAAAGTAACGTTGTTGAGTGATTATAGAAGGATATGCATTGACTTCAACAGAATTTTTATTTAGTGTGATGAATGACAGCTTTCTCTTAATGTAGAAAAATGTAAGTTAATGCAGATGACTGAGAAAAAAAATCCTATTATGCTCAAATAAGTGGTTCAGTGGGATGTACCCTCCGCCATGCACCTCATGGTGATTTGCGGAGTGTAGCTGTAGATGTGTATAAACATAGCATTGCAAATCTATGAAATATACGAAATGAAATGAGCACATAAAGATAGTAGTACGGAACTACAATTTATTGGGAGAATTTTAGGAAAGTGTAGCTCTTCTATAAAGGACTTGTGGATCCATTCTGAGTACTGCTTGAGTGTTTGTTATCCTCACCAGATTGGATTAAAGCAAAGTATTGTAGCAATTCAGAGGTGTGCTGATGGATTTGTTACCAGTATTTTTGAATGACCTGCAAGTATTACAGAGATACCTTGTGAACCCAAATGGGAAACCTGGATTGAAGACACTGTTCTTCTCACAAAACAGTACTGAGAAAATTTAGAGCACCAAAATCTGCAACTGACAGCAGAATGATCCTGCTCAGCAAACATATGTTTTGCTTAAGGACTGTTAAGGCAATGTAAGAGAAATTAAGGCTCATAGAGGCGTACAGACCTTCGCTTTTCCAATCAATCAATTTGTAAGTTCGATGGAAAGGGAATGACTAGAAGTGGTACAAGGTACCCTCCACCATGCACTACACAGTGGCTTGCTGAGTATCACTTGGACTTGTGCATACCATGCTGTTACTAATTAGTGGCAGGTGGTTCTATGGAGTGGTGATCATGGTTCAACATGTGGCATTCCGAATGTTTAGTCTGGTCTAGGTGGATGCTCAATGAATAATATTTACACGAGCTTTGCATATTTTGGGAACAGTTTTCAGTTGGACATTTTCTGTATCGGCAGAGTATGTCCTTGTCTCTGCAACTACAACAATTACAATGGGCTTCAAAGAAAAATGAATGTGTATGCTAGAGTGGCTTTTTGAAGTCTCTGGAATATATTTGGTGTCTGTTAGAATAGTGGCTATTAATTTGGAGTCATAAAACCCACAGCAGCATGAGAGAATTTGAGGGATCCACCACTCTCATTGTGAGTCTATAAGAACTAGTTTGTTGAGCAAATATATTCAAATGTTTGTTTCTGCTAACACCAGCTAATGGTCAATATAGCTTTTAATATTGGACAATGCGTTGGCCCTATTCTTTTATATCAAAAGAAATATTGTGTGTTTTCACCATTGTCTCCACAGTATATTGATTCAATAAAAAGAAATAAAATTTCTGAAAAAGACATTTGACAAAATTCTGTGTTTAATAACATTTTATTAAAACTGTTTTTATTCATTTTATCCTGAACTGACACACGAAGTGTCAAACGAGAAATATTCTACAAGGATTTACCTTCCACTTGAGCCCCAACAAATGAGTTTATTACTAGAGAACTGAAAATATTGCCATTTAAATGCAGAAATAGAGTTTTAACTTTTATGGTCACTAGACTGGGAAAGGTTAGCTAACATGTTGATTCATCTCTGAATCAGTCCTTTGCTCACGAAAGGACATGGAAAAGTGGTAACTCATTGGCTTCTTGTCCTCCTGAAATTATCCTGTTTGCTCTAGTTAATTGTTTGACACTTGTGTATTTTTAACTTTGTGGTTGGTTGCCCTTCTTGCAGCCACAGCCATCAGTTAACTCTTACAGGATGTGCCACCTGCCTCTAAATCATGTAAGTTAATTTTGTGTGTTCCATTATATCTCTGTAGAACAGAGACTTGTCTCCAGGTTGAGAAAGATATAGCCATGATGTGCTGCTTGTGAGAAGGCAACTGTCGGTGGAGTGGATTGCTGTAATTTACATGGACCCTAGCCCACTCATCCCACCCAGGAGTGAGCTGGTCAACTTGGTTGCAGAATTAGAGACAGAGGTCTGAGGAATAAACTTACAGATAGTGGTCTTTTTTATGACTCAGATGTTTTGCACATTGACCTTAACTCTAAAACTTTTTGTCAGAGCTGAAAGTCAAGAATAATGTTTCTAATCAAGAGTAATATAAAAAACAAAACCAGTGCAAACACCGAGTGTGGACAGGTATTTGTATGTGTGTCTCTATACTTATTAATGCATATGTGAACTACTGTATTACCATGAAATCTTTTGGATTCAAATGCTAGACTACAATTCACCATTAGTAAGATGATGTAATACTGCTGAAACATACTCCACTATTATTATGCTGCCGCTGGATTACTTTTTGTAACTGCCTGTCATTTTCACCAACTGTGTCAGCAAATTTTGCTGTTCCTTCTCGCATAAGTAGTTCACGCTGAGCCCACTGATTATTATCCTCACTAAATATCCTGGCTAGTTCTTCAAACAGTTCCACCTGCAAGAAACAAACCAAAAAACTTCAAGTATGACATTAAATTTAGAAGCTCACCGAGTCAGACAGTAAAAATGTCAATAAAATTTGTGAAGATGGTGCTGTATAGCTACTAAGTACTTAAGGAATGTCTTAGTTCACTACCAAGGGCTGCATACACAATTATTCATTATATTCGGTTTCAATCCTTAGATCAACATTAGGAAGCTTAAAGACATTTTAAACAGCTTACATGGTGATATAAAACTTAAGGCACCAAAAAGCATAAAATTCATCATAAAGTAAGTGTTACCTGCTAAATAGTAAAATATGTTACATTGTCAATAATTAAATGTACCAAACTCACTTTTCCTTTGTTCTGTATATACAGTCAGGCAAAACTCCTTGCCTCATTAAATTATTCCATTAACTCAGCTGAAGCATTTGATTGCTTCGGTTGACAATAATAGCTTTTCATTGTATGTCATAATATAAGGGCTGTTCAATAAAGAATGTTCACAACTTTTTTTTGACAACATACCTTTACACATCCTCATAATTTTGATGGTCCTTCTCAAAGCAGTCTCCCATGAATGCAATGCACTTGTCCCAGCATTTCTGCCAATCTTCAAATACACGCTGGATATAATTTTTTGAGAGGTCCTTCAAAATCACCTCCACAGCCTTCACCACTGTGATTGATAATGCCTCCCTTGAAGGCGTTTCTTCATGTTAGGGAATAGAAGAAAGTCACATGGGGCTAAATCCAGACTATAGGGAGGGTGAGGGATGCACTTCACGTTGATTTTTTTAAGATATTCAGCAGCAGCATTGGCAATATGTGGCCACACATTATCGTGGTGCAGCATCCAGCTGATAAACCATTCCATGAATATCAAAGAATGAGATGACCACAACTTTCCCAGCAGAAGTAACCACTTTTGCTTTTCTGGGGGTTAGTAATGAAGGGCATTTCCACATGGAGCTTTGCTGTTTGCTCTCAGGATCAAAATGGTTTCATCTGCAGTGATTATATTTGAAAGAAACTCTGGATCTTCCTCTAACATCAGTCTTAACTACATGCGGACCTGCATGCAAATGTCCTTCTTGTTCAGGAATCAACAGCCTTGGAACCCATCGTGCACAAACACACGTCACGTGTAATTTTTCTGTCACCAGCATGTGGGTGGCACCCAATGAAATGTTCAGTCTTTCAGAAAGTGATCTTAAGGTAATTTGTCGATTCTCTCTCACAATAACAGCAGCGGTGTTGATGTTTTCTTCCATAAGAGCAGTAACTGGAATACTGGGTCCACCTTCCTTTGAAATTGATTGTCTCCCCTCTTTAAACATTTTGAACCACCTTTTAGTTGTGCTGTAGGGAAGAATAGACTCTCATAGGTCTCCTGTAACACTGTATAGGCCTCAGCTGAAGATTTGTTCAGACGAAAGCAGAATTTCAAAGCCGCATATTGTTCCTCGCATGTTACCTCCATTGCAGCAGTAGGCAATACTGAACATGTCTGACATTGCGTGCCTCACACAGGTGGGAACCAGGAGTCCCAACAATGAAACTACTATGGTGTGTTTGTTGCACATTAAGCTAACAGAATATCACGAGATTAAACTTTAGCGTGAAAAATTATGATCATTCTTTACTGAACAGCCCTCATATGTTAACATCTACACTTTCGAGAGGACCTTTGTTTTCACACCTCAGTATTATCTCAGCACACCGGGATCCACTACAAAACAAAATATTCTCAAATGAAAACCAGTGACACAGTTATTCATTAGGACCTGCCTACTAGTTTTTTTGTATGAAAGCAATGAACTCATCTGTTACAAATAATCCACAGCATTCTCAATCTACATGGTGCTTTCAGTTCTATGTCAGATCTTCTGAAACCTTTGGACTTTATTTCATATTTTGATCACCCACAGTAGTAGAGTCACTCTGTAGGCACACAGACACACAGACACACATACACACACACACACACACACACACACACACACACACACACACACACAAAAGAAAAAAAAACCCTGTGTGCCAAACAATCTAGATCCTTGGAAGCATCTTTGAGAAACTTTTGGAAAAAAAGTGTAACTCTGTTACAGACATTTCATTGATTTGTTTTACATGGTGCATTCCTATATATAACAATGGGCTACTAATATGAGAAGATATGATAATTGTAAGTCTGTAAAATACAGTTACTTGAATTACTTTTACAACACCTTCTGAATGACCCTTCTTATAAGTGTTTTAGCTCATCTAATTTTCCTTCAGTATCTTTCTTGAGAGCTGTAATAGCCAGTGTTTGTTGTAAACTAATCTGATCAATAAGGCACTTTAATTCTTTTACAATAAGGCAGTTACATGATCACATGCTACAACACAAAGTAATAATTAAAGTTACTATACCTTCTCCCTGGGTAGAAGCTGCCATGATTTCTGCAGTCTATACACAGGATTTGACTGTAGCCCAGAAATGATTGCTTTTAATGATGAGAAATTTTTCAGTATTCTTAACTCCTGAAAATAAAGGAAACATTTTTATTTAGAAATTTTGTCACTGATGATAATTCAGCTGGTGTTAATATGAAGACAATGTGTCAGAAACTATAACAAGAAACTGAAAAGAGTGCACATTGATTGAAATTGTAATACTACTGTTAAATTTAATTTTTCTTAGAAAATATTTGAGAAAATGATTATAAGCTACTGTTAAAAAGGTAAAATTGTCCTCAATTTGAGAGGTGGTCAGGTATGGTCCTAATGGAGATGGCATGCCTTTGACTTTCTCCGAACTGACTTACTCGTCCAGTTAAAGGGGACTTACATTTAAACATGGTCTCTTAAGCACAGTAGGATTTCACATTTCTCACATTAATAAATCATTGCCACAGTCGAAAGAGACGATACAAACTGAGGACCACATACCAGACCTTTGGATTTATAGTCTTACTCTTACTCACAGAATCATCATCGTGCACTAAAGTGACTATAAAAGAGTATACAGTCCTAAAAACAAAGAGTACCTCTATTTACTAGATTTAACAGGCATGAGCAAAAACAGCAGATGGCAGAAGTGGGTTTCAGTAGAGTAGTCAGTCATGGCCTCAATTCCAGATAGAGACAGCATGACATGACAAGAGGGATGTAAACAATGAAATTTTCAAATCATGTCAAAGGGAACACAGGGCACAGCTGGAAAATTTAAGGTAACCAAAGTTTTAGAAACAAAAAATTGTGCTCCTCAAAAAATAGAGAAAGGTTGAAACTTCCTGGCAGATTAAAACTGTGTGCCGGACCGAGACTCGAAATCCCAAGTTCAAGTCTTGGTCCAGCACACAGTTTTAATTTGACAGGAAGTATCATATCCACGCACACTCTGCTGCAGAGTGAAAATGTCATTCTAGAGAAAGGTTATTTCCTGTGACTACAATATCAACTATTCAAAACTGAAATCAGTCTACTCACATAAGAACATGGATGTAACGGTTTGTGCTGATATGGAATGGAACAATCACATAGACTCGGTAGATTTCAGAGCAGGTGGCAGACAAAGGTTCATTGATTGAATACTGGGAGAATGAAGTAGACTGCTTAAAAACATTGGTGTATGCCCTATCTTAGAAGCATGTGATACCCACACCAACTAGGACCAACAGTTGATTTGAATGTATACAAAGCAGGGCATTACAAATGGTCACAAGTTTGACTCACAGAAATACTGAAAAACCTTACTTAACAGTAAAATGCTTGAAAATAGGCAACAACTATCATGTTAAAGACTAATTACACAGTTTTAAGAACCAGTATTAAGTGAGGAACCTAAGAGTAAATTACTCCTATGTATTTCTCCTGCAGACACCAGGAAAAAAAGATCAGATAAATTACAGTGCATACAGAGGTATTTAATCAATCATTCTTCCAGCAACCCACATGTGAATGGAATGGGAAGAAATCTTAATATGTAGTGCAATGGGGGACACCTCTACCATGCATTTCACAAAGGTCTGCGAAATGTGAATGTAGATGTAAAGCAGAGTGAAGTTAGATTCATGAAGGGCATAGGGAATTTCAAAAACAGAGAAAAGGAAAGATGCAAATGGAGTTGTCATTTCCAGAGAAAAAATACTACGAGAAACCCAAAGCAATGCAAATATAGATACGAAGGCACTGAACACTATCCATTTCTATCTCTCTCTCTCTCTCTCTCTCTCTCTCTCTCTCTCTCTCTCTCTCTCTCTCTCTCTCCCCCCATTACCATTTCATCAAAGATTATGCTACTGTCACCAAGCCCCTGACCAAGGTACTGACAAAAGGAGTACCTTTTTAGTGAGTGAGAGAGAGAGAGAGAGAGAGAGAGAGAGAGAGAGAGAGAGAGAGAGAGAGAGAGAGAGGAGAAGAAGAAGAAGAAGAAGAAGAAGAAGAAGAAAAGTCTTGCATTATCCTGTGATCTATAAGCCACATCTGTCGCATCTGTTTGAATTGTATGCCTATGGAGTATCATCCCAGTTGTGCAGCTGTATTTCTGATTTCCTTTAAAAAAGTCACATTTTGCAGTACCTGATGGAAAATTATTGAGTGAAACAGAAGTGATATCTGACATTCTATGTGGAAATGTTATGAGCCCTAAACTGGTCTTCGTCTACTTAAATGATGTAGGTGACAATCTGGACAGCCCTTTTAGACTGATTGCAGATGAGGCTGTCATTTATGTCTAATAAAGTCATCAGAAGATAAAACCAATAGAAAAATAATTTAGACAAGACATCTGTATGGTGCAAAGTGTGGCAGTTGACCATAAATAATTGAAAGTGTGAGGTCATCCACATGAGTGCTAAAAGTAATGTGTTAAATTTAGGTTATACAATAAGTTTCACAAAAGTGAAGGTTGCCAATTCAGCTGAAGGCTGCCAGGACTTACAGTTATGCCAACTTAAATAGGTACAATCAGATAGATAATACTGAAGGGAGAGTGAACCAGAGATATTGGCAAACCACTAACAAGTTGCAACAGAGCTACTAAAGAGATGCTAAAGTACTGTTGTGCAGTGTAGGATGCTTACCAGATTGGGTTGACAGAGGACATCGAAAAAGTTCAAAGAAGGGCACGTCATTTTGTACTTTCATGAAACAGGGGACAGAGTGTCAAGGATATGATACATGAGTTGGGGTTTCAACCTTTGAAACAAAGGTGTTTTTTTTTAAAAAACATGTGAGATCTTTTCAAAAAATTTCAATAACTAACTATCTCCTCCAAATGCAAAAATATTCTACTGATGGACATCTATATAGTGAGGAGTGACCATCATGACTCTTATTTTGATTAATCAGGGCTCCCATGGAAAGATTTAAATGTTCATTTTTCCTGCATGCTGTTCAAGAGGGGAAATGTTGAGAAATAGTGTGAAAGCTGATTATGGGGATACTGACTGTGACATGGATCACTGGCAAATGAGAAAGAGGACATCTGTGGATGATTCAAAGACTTCAGTGCATTTTGAGCTATGATACATCATAGACAAGCTACTGTATTGCATTTCATAAATAAAATATATGTGCAATTAATCACTGACTCCATTATTGGGACATTCCTTGTCACCCTGTAAGGAATACTTCCACAGTAGTGGCACTGTGTCAACTGCGAAACATGTCTTGCAAGTGTTTGTAAGAACTATCTTACTGTACATTAACAATGCAGCTAACTTTTATTGTAAATACAGCTCTACCAGCTCCACAGAACATTGCATCAAATCTGGTACAAGCATATGGAATAGGTTCGCAGGTATGTGAGTGGTTCAACGACTTCTGAAGTACTAGAACCCAGTATGTTGTCCTTAACAGCGAGGGTTCATCAGCAACAAGGGTATCATCAGAAGTGCCCCAGAGAAGCCTGAGAGGACAGCTGTTTATTTTCTGTATACATAAATGATCTGGTGGATAGGACGAGCAGCAGTCTGCAGCAGCTTGATCATGATGCTGTGGCATACAGAAAGGTGTCATGATTGAGTGACTGTAAGAGAACACAAGACAACTTATAAAAATATTTCTAGTTGAAGCGATGAATGGCAGCTACCTCTAAATGTAGAAAAATTAAAGTTAATGCAGATGAGTAGGAGAAACAAATGCACAATGTTAAAATACAGCATCAGTAGTGGTCTGCTTGATACGGTCACGTCATTTACATAGCTGGGTATAACACAGAAAGTGATATGAAGTGGAATGAGCATGTTAAGGATTGTAGTATGGAAAGTAAATGGTTCACTTCAGTTTATTGGGAGAATTTTTGGAAAGTGTGGTTCATTTGTAAAGAAGACCCTCATATAGGACACTAGTGCAACCTATGCTTGAGTACTGCTTGAGTATTTGGGGTCTGCACTGAATGAAGATATTGAAGCAATTCAAAGACAGACTGATAGATTTGTTTCCAATAAGTTTGGACTAATACATGATTACAGAGCAGTCTCCCAACTGCTCTGTAATCATGTGCTACAGTAGCTTGAAGCACCATTGCAGACAAGCAGTGCCATCCTTGCCCTCTGGTGGAACCACCATGAGTCAAACCCAGTACTATGAAATATGTTCAGAAGCACAGAAATCCCTGGCCCCAAGCACCATCAGAGTAACCCTTACATTTCAAGCATACCTATGGCCTCCAATCACAAGACAGTGCAGATCTGTCTAAATGTTTGCACTGTGTTAAACTTAGAGAAGAAAGCCACATATGTTGAAAGTATATGACCAGCCTTTCAAGTCGATGACCATGTACTGATAGCGAGATGGACAGGGGCTTGGGCTACTCACATGCCATGCTGGCAGCCACAGCAAGAGATAAGTGGTACCGTGTCCACTGTGGGAACTTATCAGGCTACCTGCCAATATAAGCAGTACCACAATCTCCTCATCCATTTTACCCATTTTATCAATGTGTTATACATACATCAATTACGTCACTGCCTTGAGAAAGGAACTGTTATCTTAATCAGTGTGCTACCTGGAATACAGTTTATGTTTTTTTGTTACTTTTGCTCCTCTATGTTATGAGTGAGCCCGCTTAAGTATAAATTTTATTCATATTCATTGAAACTACATGATGTGTTCTCTCATTAATTTTCACTTTTCTGTCATCATCACTGTTTCCTCACATTCATTATCAGTAGATCGATTTGTAAATAGGATAATGGTTTTCTATTCAATTCTCTTTACTGAAATGAGACTGAATTGCAAGCCTGATCTTATGGGTGTAGTTCTCATAATATATTTGAAGGCTATGTTACTTTCATTAAAGGGATACCCACCTCTTCAGGATAGTTCTTTTATTATGCAAAATGTATGGATTGTACAAGTCAAAAATAATGCACAGTATTTACAGTTTGTTTTAGCAATACTACGAATTGAACAGGATGTCATATTTTCCATTCTCACTTCCCCCTCTTTTTCCCCAGGTATGTGCATGGCTGATGCGGAGCCATCATATGGCTATTGCCTTCCCCTACTCTTCCAGATCCCTGCTTGCTGTTTCCAAGCAGGCAGCCATTACTTTCCATGTCATGAGTGCCCTTCTTCCACTCCGCAGAAGTTATGCTGTGTCATCTGACATCAGAATAAGGTGTGCGTTTTTCATGGCTTACCCAGCTGGCAGTACGCTGCCCTTATGTGATGCCTTTCATATTCGCATGGCACACCATTTTCTTGCAACCTACCCATACTGCATCTCAGTTACAATTTAACTGTCTGCTCAACTGAAATATACTTTTAACATATGCTAACATCGCATTCTGTTTACCTGCCAGATTTAAAATCTGAAATGCATCATCAGCACAATAGTGGGTCCATTCCACATAACTAATACCCGTCTGCTACAAACAATCTACTGACTCACTGCCCACGAGAACGGGTAAATTAGCTTGTATAGTGTTGCTTCACACATCTGTGACTAACACTACCAGAACTACAAGATGACTGTATTGCTGGCTAGTGGCATCTCCTCTCCTCTGGCTCTGCTTCTAATTGGAAAATCATCTGAGTACTGTATGATAAGGGCTATTATAAGCAATGCTATATCTCACATAAACAGGTTGTCCCCAAGTCACAGCCAACCAGCAACTATCAGGAAGAGAGAGGGCCTGAAGACGAAATGTGTGATCTAAAATCTAGTGTCTGGCTATGACATACAATTATGTATTTGTTCATTACTGTATAATCTGATAACAGAGATCGAGATCATGCCACAAAGGTGGCAGATGATGTCAATGTTGTGTACTGATTCAGTTATTCAATGTCATATACTCCTAGTCCTTTTCAATGAATTTTGTGAACTATAACCTAAGACATTTGGCAAAGTCTGCCTGGATTTTTATGATCCTTGAGGCACCCATGTAGGGATACAAATACTTTATATTTGCCTGACTGTATTTTTGTAAGGCTGAAGTAAAGGTCTTTTTGCTTCCATGGTATTAACTATGTACTCCTGGTACACTCAAAATTTGTGTTTTAGTATAACGTCAAATGCAACCCCTGTCTTTTATTTTACATTATGTATGTATGTGCAATACGTGATCAAAAGCACCCGGACAACTGACTGAAAATGACTTACGAGTTTGTGGCTCCCTCCATTGGTAATGCTGGAGTTCAATATTGTGTTTCCCACCCATAGCCTTGATGATAGCTTTCACTCTTGCAGGCATACATTCAATCAGGTGCTGGAAGATTTCTTGGGGAATAGCAGACCATTCTTCATGAAGTGCTGCACTGAGGAGAGGTATCATTGATGGTCAGTGATGCCTGGCATGAAGTTGTCATTCCAAAACATCCCAAAAGTGTTCTATAGAATTCACGTCGGGACTCTGTGCAGGCCAGTCCATTACAGGGATGTTATTGTCATGTAACCACTCCGCCACAGGGCGTGCATTATGAACAGGTGCTCGATTGTGTTGAAAGATGCCACAGTGGGAAGGAGAAAGGTGCTTAAAACAACAATGTAGGCCTGTGCTGTGATAGTTCCATGCAAACCAACAAGGGGTGCAAGCCCCCTCCATGAAAAACATGACCACACCATAACACTACCACCTCCAAATGTTACTGTTGGCACTACATATGCTGGCAGATGACGTTCACCGGACATTCGCCTCACCTACACCTTGCCATCAGATCGTCACATTGTGTACCGAAATTCATCACTCTACACAATGTTTTTCCAATGTTCAATTGTCCAATGTTTACGCCCCTTACACCAAGCGAGGCGTCGATGGCATTTACCACGTTAGAAGTCTGTTAGTTCTGCAGTGTGCCCCATTCTGCTCTCTCACAATGTCTAATGACTACTGAGGTTGCTGACATGCAGTACATGGCAGTAGGTGGCAGTAAAATGCACCTAATATGAAAAACGTATATTGTCGGGAGTGTCCAGAAACTTTTGATCACATAGTGTATGTATGTATGTATGTATGTGTGTGTTGCCCGAAGATTTTTCCTCATGAACATAGTGAGACTGCAAACCACAGGTACTGATTAATTATTAGAGAAGTTAAATCAGTCTGTGTGTTACTTTTTTAATTACACGAAGAGCATGTGAAGGTTAAGATGTATTATGTAATATACCAAAACATTGGTCTTTAACAAACTAGGACTTGGTAATGAAGGATATTCCCTCCTTTCCTATCAATTTATATATACAAAAACAAAGATGATGTGACTTACCAAATGAAAGTGCTGGCAGGTCGACAGACACACAAACATACACACGTGTATTTGTTTGTGTGTCTGTCGACCTGCCAGCACTTTCATTTGGTAAGTCACATCATCTTTGTTTTTAGACGATTTTTACCCTCCACGCTGCCCTCCAATACTAAATTGGTGATCCCTTGATGCCTCAGAACATGTCCTACCAACCGATCCCTTCTTCTGGTCAAGTTGTGCCACAAACTTCTCTTTTCCCCAATCCTATTCAATACTTCCTCATTAGTTATGTGATCTACCCATCTAATCTTCAGCATTCTTCTGTAGCACCACATTTCGAAAGCTTCTATTCTCTTCTTGTCCAAACTATTTATCATCCATGTTTCACTTCCATACATGGCTACACTCCATACGAATACTTTCAGAAATGACTTCCTGACACTTAAATCAATACTGGATGTTAACAAATTTCTCTTCTTCAGAAACGCTTTCCTTGCCATTGCCAGCCTACATTTTATATCCTCTCTACTTCGACCATTATCAGTTATTTTGCTCCCCAAATAGCAAAACTCCTTTACTACTTTAAGTGCCTCATTTCCTAATCTAATTCCCTCAGCATCACCCGACTTAATTAGACTACATTCCATTATCCTTGTTTTGCTTTTGTTGATGTTCATCTTATATCCTCCTTTCAAGACACTGTCCATTCCATTCAACTGCTCTTCCAAGTCCTTTGCTGTCTCTGACAGAATTACAATGTCATCGGCGAACCTCAAAGTTTATATATATATATATATATATATTTTATCTCAACCACTAGGGAAGCAGGACAAATGGTTGTAAAGTGGGTAAAGATAATTTCTCTCTCCCCTTAGATTTAATCATGAGCCATTTTGTCCGCCTGTTACCCAAATTCATGTTTATTAAATCTCAATAGGTATCACTATTTAAGTGTACTAGTACAGTCAGTTTTAATCTCAATTTTTCAACTGACTACCCCACTTCACATAAAGGAGTAGTAGTCATTTGATTTGTATCAATTTGTTAAGGAGCAACTATCCTACTTGAAAAGTAGAAAATAGAATGAAATTGTAGAGTATACTGCCTTCAGCAGTATCTTGACAGTATTTGCAGCAAGTTTAATGCTTTGTTGCGTTACCCGATTATAAATTAGCTAATGCCTGATGATCAACACATCCTCTTAAATCTATGTGTTACAATCAACATAATAACTGTGGAAGTTCTACATTTTCATTGACGACTCCAAGACTGTTATACATAGTTCTTGTGTGTTATAAATGACAAAATATGAATCTACATTTGGTATGACCCCCAATTAAGATTGCGCATATTTAAAGGCTACCCACTGCTCCTCTCCTATTTTGTAATGATCTCCAACATAACTTTAGTATCAACAGTAATCCCCTTAACTTTTTTCACTGATTTTTTTACTAGAATTTTGATGTAACTTACTTTGAAAAGTTTTGCCCTTCTGGATTAAATGAGATGTTAATCATTAATGAATAGAGCCCCTTCAAAATTATACCCCTTTCATTGAATGATGCAGCCCTTATAGCACCCTCTAATGACCACTGGACAGAGTGTAGAAGATCTGTACCACCAATTCATGATGCACGTGCTACCAAGTGGGCAACACAACATCCACCTTTAGCGCAGTTGCCTCACTTCTACACCCCACTGCACTGCCACACCACTCCTTTGGTCTTTGAAGCCTGGTCTGCACAGACAGGTTGAACAATCTCCAGCCCCATCATCAGTTATGCCCACTAGAGTGTCCAATTATACATTTTTGTTAAATGAAGTCCCAATACCAACAAATTTCAGGTTGTTTAATACTCACCCTCCCATAGCCAGTAAGTCTAACAATCGGGCAACCCATTTTTCCAAAAAGCATTTGACAAAATATTGTAAACTTGTGAAGTGCCACTCCTGTGGTAAGGCAGAGGGTTGTTCAGGTGGCCATCTGCTTGAAGGAATTAGTGAATGTTTGATTAGATGTTCTGAGTTCTCAAATTGTCACTCTTTGGCAATTCAAGTTGCTGACCATTCACAGGACTGTTCCCATGACTTTAACGCCAAACCTGGCCTACATCGCAGGTCGAGAATAGTTCCCACTGGTTAGAGGTTTCTGGCAAAGCACGCTTTACAAGCACTGCATGTAACAGGCAACAGGAAGGATGGAAAGACAGTCACATGAGGTTCTGGGCAATGTGGGCCACAGTGCCAGTTCCAGCAGGAATTCCTCTCTCTGCCCTCAGTCTCTGACCTAACAACACACACCTTTCTTCACACTCCTAACATTCCAGACATTGCTCTGTCTTGACTTAGCTGCGATAGCTTCTATGAGCAGCTGGTGCCATGTTCGCCTTCCGTAGGCATTCTCATTGTATCCTGTATATTCAAATACATCATGCTTTTTACCTATTTAATTCTCCTGTTATCATTTGCAGCTATTATTACTGGGTTCTCACTCCCTCATCCTATCTTGCACCTGTTTGATATACACGTGGATTGGCAACAGACATTCTGGTGTTAGGCTGATATTTTATTTGTATCGAGCTAAATTCAGCATAAGTTGCTGGCTATATTCTCTTAACATCTACAGTTATACGTACCTGAGCAATGTCTATCCATGTTGTTATCACCTTTGCCCTTTCACTTGGTCGGATGTCAGGATCCATAAGGACTGTACTGATGACACGGAATGAAACAGCATTGAACTGATTTACAGTGGCCAGCACTGTTGCAGCTTCATGGCTTCTGTTCTTGTCACGTCGTGACCAAATGGCACCAAGACATTGGTGAGGAACAAGTTTTTTGAACAGCTCCTGTTTTAAATGAAATGGTTTATTTTAATAGACCTCTATTTTTATATCCGTTGAGAGTTATAAAATGAATTTTTACCTGAAACATACATTACATTAGTTTTAAACGTCCCACATTATTTCTAAAAAATTTCAAATTCATGATATCATCTATCATGCTTCCTAATTATGTTTTTACCTAGAAACAATAAAAATTAGGTATAAATCAGCATTATTTCACAATTTAATCATATTTCTCATACACCATTACACAATCAAAGAACTCAAATGGCACCATAGTACAAAAGGAGGTAATCAGTGGCATCTCAATGTAGAAGGTCATCAGTTCATCAGAAAATCATGCAAGCAATGAACTATCCAATCACATTGTCCCGAAAGTTCATGACTTCAAGTTAGAGTCAGCTTATGCTATCTAAGAATACAAACAACTTTTTGATCAGGCTGTACTGGGACCACACCGGCATCCAACAATTGTGTCACAATCTGTCAGTGGCACTATTCAACAGCAGAATTGTGGAGTACGCAATTACCAAAGCACATTCCATACTGTTAATGTCATATCTTTCAAAAACAGAGCCACTGCTTGTCAAGCCATCACAGCCTCAATTAAGATGTTCATTCCTGATGAAGCCAGTGGATATTATATTTCTCTCTCTTCACCCAAATGTAGGAGTTATCCTACTCTTCACTGTTTATTTCACTATCTGCTTGTTGTTCTTTAAACAATGACAGCTGCTCATGTCGAAGTGCAGGGTCACACATTGGTGTGATTTCTGTTGATTCTCTCAATAGGTAGGTTTATACTAGGCATGGCCTTCGCCTCAACAGGAAAGGGAAGGGTAAACTGGCTGGTAAAATAGCAGGAAAGTTAAAGGGGGGAGGCACTGTCATGAGTGATAAAATACCACTAGTTATAGGATTCAGAAAAGACCCTTTTTCAGGGTAGGGAGGACAGAAAGAAACCAAGTTTTAAGAGAGGTTAGGATTGAGACAAACCTTCAGTATGAGAAAGAAACCAAAAAACATAATTCTAGCTTATTACATCAGCATGAACAGCTGTTGGTTAAGAATTTTCAACAATCAGCAGAAAATTCAACTCTACACAATTTTAATTTGGTCAATGTGAAATATCAGCTATCTTTATCGCATCAAAATATTCAAGAACTGAGAAATAAAATTAATGAATTAATTATCTACTTAGATGAATTAGATCCTCAAACCCAGCTGACATTATGCCTCTTTGAACACCATGTGACAATTGGTACAGAACTTAAGTGTTACAGGATTTAGGTTAGCATCTCACTTTTGTAGAGCAGAAATGGAGAAAGGAGGAGTTGCCACATTCATCAGGAACTGTCATAAATTTAAGAATGTAGACATTCATAAATTTTGCCTAGAACAGCATATGGAAGCATGTGCAACAGAAGTAGAATTTCATAAAAAAACACCTTCATAATTTTAAATATATATCAAGCACCTGCAGGTAACTTTAATCTGTTCATAATCCACCCTGAAGCTGTACTTGCCTATTTAATAACTAAAAACAAAGAAATAATGGTTGCTGGTGACTTCAATGTAGATTTCCTTGAAGACTCTCCCAATAAGAACTTGTTTGAGTTAGTAACACTATCATTCAACTTAATTCCCACTGTAAAGTTCTAGGGTAGCCAATTGCTCACAAACAGCCATTGATAATATCTTTATAGAGAAGTCCAATGAACAAAATTATATTACAAAACCAATAATCAATGGCCTCTCAGACAATGACTTGCAGTTCCTTCTGTTAAATATTAATACTGAACAGGATATAAAATTGTTACATATGAACTCAAGAGGGTAATCAATAAGCCAAAAATTGATTATTTTAGGACACTCCTCAGAGACATTCACTGGACTGATGTTTACAGTGCTCATGGCATGAATGAAAAATATAACACTTTTGCTAATACAGTGCTTACCTTGTTTGCACACTGTTTTCCCCCTAAACTAACCAAGGTTACAGCAAAGTCTACAAAGAAGCTATGGATTACTCAAGGAACAGAGGTATCTTGTGAAACAAAAAGAAAACTGTATCTGTCAATCTGAAACAGTTCTGATGTTGATGCTACAGCACATTACAATGAATACAGCAAAATATTAAAGGCTGTAATACAGACATCAAAGCAAATATATTACAAGGAAAAGATAGTCATATCAGATAACAAAATAAAAACAATATGGGATATAGTGAAGGAGGAGACCAGTAGAACCAGACATGAAGAGGGGCAAATAGCATTAAGAGTAAATGATACATTGGTGACAGATGTGTACAGTGTTGCAGAACTTTTTAACCAACATTTTATAGCTGTTACTGAAAAGATGGGGTTGTTAGGTTCTGTGGATGCTGCCATGGGATACCTCAGACCAAACATTTCAAGAACTTCCATAATATAAATTTGACCCTCACTACCCCAGCAGAAGTAATGTCCATCATAAAATCTTTAAAATCAAAAATATCTTGTGGGTATTATGAAATATCAACAAAGTTAATTAAAGACTGTGATTCTGAGTTAAGTAACATGTTAAGCTATCTGTGTAACCAGTCATTTATCAGTGGAATGTTTCCTGTTTAAGAAGGTAGATAAAGAAATAGCATCAAATTTCCATCTAATTTCACTTTTGCCACCATTCTCAAAAATTTTTGAAAGATACAATTGGCTTTATAACCATGTTATCACAAATAACATAATGTCAAAGTCGCAGTTCGGATTTCTAAAGGGTTTTGATATTGAGAAGGCTATCTATACTTGCAGTGAAAATGTACTTAATTCATTAGACTAAAAATTGCAGGCAACTGGTATATTTTGTGATCTGTGTAAATCACAATATCCTTTTAAGTAAATTAGAATAGTATGGTGTAACAGGAAATGCAGCAAAATGGTTCAAATCTTATATCTCTGGCAGGAAACAAAGGTTGCTACTAGGAAAGAGACATGTATTAACCTATCAGGAATCGTCCAACTGGGAACTAATTACATGTGGGGTCCCACAAGGTTCCATTCTAGGACCCTTACTTTTTCTTGTGTATATCAATGACCTTTCATCAGTAACATTACCAGATGCCAAGTTCGTTTTGTTTGCAGATGATACAAACATTGCAATAAATAGCAAATCAAGTGAAGTCTTAGAAAGATTGGTTAATAAAATATTTGTAGACATTAATCACTGGTTCCTAACCAATTCTTTGTCACTAAACTTTGAAAAAACACACTACATGCAGTTCAGAACTTGTAAGGGGTGTCCCAAGAGTATATGCATAACATATGATGACAAGCAGATAGAAGAAGTGGACAGTGTTAAATTCTTGGGATTTCAGCTTGATAATAGATTAAACTGGGAGGAGCACACCACAGAACTGCTAAAGCATCTAAACAAATCTCTATTTGCAATGCGAATTATATCTGACATAGGGGATATAAAAATGAAAAAGCTGGCATACTATGCTTATTTTCACTCCATAATGTCATATAGGATTATTTTTTGGGGTAATTCATCAAACCAAGCTAAATTTTTCTGGGCATGAAAATGTGCAGTAGGAGTTACATGTAGTGTGAAACCAAGAACATCCTGCAGAGGCCTGTTTAGGGAACTAGGGATACTAACTATTGCTTCCCAATAAATATATTTCTTAATGAAATTTGTCGCTAAAAATATATGACTTTTTCAAACCAATAGCTCAGTTCATGGAATCAATGTTAGAAATAAGAATAATCTTCACAAGGATTGAAAGTCATTTACTCTTGTACAAAAAGATGTGCATTATTCAGCAACACACATTTTCAATAACTTGCCAGCAGCCATAAAAAGCTGGACAACCAATGAAATTCAGTTTAAGATAAGCCTCAAGGATTTATTGGTGGCCAACTCCTCCTACTCCACTGATGAATTTCTCAGTAAAACCAACTGATTTTTGTGTGTGTCTATATACAGGGTTATTACAAATGATTGAAGCGATTTCACAGCTCTACAATAACTTTATTATTTGAGATATTTTCACAATGCTTTGCACACACATACAAAAACTCAAAAAGTTTTCTTAGGCATTCACAAATGTTGAATATGTGCCCCTTTAGTGATTCGGCAGACATCAAGCCGATAATCAAGTTCCTCCCACACTCGGCGCAGCATGTCCCCATCAATCAGTTCGAAAGCATCGTTGATGCGAGCTCGCAGTTGTGGCACGTTTCTTGGTAGAGGAAGTTTAAACACTGAAGTTTTCACATAACCCCACAGAAAGAAATCGCATGGGGTTAAGTCGGGAGAGCGTGGAGGCCACGACATGAATTGCTGATCATGATCTCCACCACGACCGATCCATCGGTTTTCCAATCTCCTGTTTAAGAAATGCCGAACATCATGATGGAAGTGCGGTGGAGCACCATCCTGTTGAAAGAAAGTCGGTGCTGTCAGTCTCCAGTTGTGGTATGAGCCAATTTTCCAGCATGTCCAGATACACGTGTCCTGTAACGTTTTTTTCGCAGAAGAAAAAGGGGCCGTAAACTTTAAATTGTGAGATTGCCCAAAACACGTTAACTTTTGGTGAATTGCGAATTTGCTGCACGAATGCGTGAGGATTATCTACCACCCAGATTCGCACATTGTGTCCGTTCACTTCACCATTAAGAAAAAATGTTGCTTCATCACTGAAAACAAGTTTCGCACTGAACGCATCCTCTTCCACGAGCTGTTGCAACCGCGCCGAAAATTCAAAGCATTTGACTTTGTCATCGGGTGTCAGGGCTTGTAGCAATTGTAAACAGTAAGGCTTCTGCTTTAGCCTTTTCTGTAAGATTTTCCAAACCGTCAGCTGTGGTACGTTTAGCTCCCCGCTTGCTTTATTTGTCGACTTCCGCGGGCTACGCGTGGAACTTGCCCGCACGCGTTGAACCGTTTCTTCGCTCACTGCAGGCCGACCCGTTGATTTCCCCTTACAGAGGCATCCAGAAGCTTTAAACTGCGCATACCATCGCCAAATGGAGTTAGCAGTTGGTGGATCTTTGTTGAACTTCGTCCTGAAGTGTCGTTGCACTGTTATGATTGACTGATGCGAGTGCATTTCAAGCACGACATACGCTTTCTCGGCTCCTGTCGCCATTTTGTCTCACTGCGCTCTCGAGCGCTTTGGCGGCAGAAACTTTACGAGTTTTTCTACGTATCTGTAGTGTGTCGTGACCATATGTCAATGAATGGAGCTACAGTGAATTTACGAAATTGCTTCAATCATTTGTAATAGCCCTGTATATAAAGTATAATCTAACTTCTGCACCATTTCAGTGCAGTAACGTGTGCATTGAAAATAAGTATTGTAGTAGTTCTATTAAATGTTTATTACCTTATAAATAAATAAAAAGTTTTTTTGTTTTTCCGACATGTTCTACATTCCTGGAGAACCTCCTCACTACAGATCGATTGGAATGAAAGAAAAACTCATTTAATCTAATCACTGGAACAAATAATCTGCTTATCAGGGACAGAGAAAAATAATCAAACTCAGTTCTAGATCAAAGTAATCTCTCATAGAATACCTAAGCTGTGTAAGTAATGAAAAGGGCAATAAATTACTGTAGAGCCATACACAATTTATCATATTCTCAGAGAAATGCAAAATAATAGCAGACTCATTCTTTGTGCTATTTATACGTTTATGAAACAGCAAAACCTAGCCCATTGTCTGAACACAATCATATTAATTCGTCAAAAAATGCAGACCTATATAATACAAGACAGTTACTGAGTAAATTTGACAAATAATGTTACTAATATTAGTAATACAATTGGTATGAAAGTAGGAAATTGTATGTATAATACAATGCTACATGTAAAAAAAGTCTACTCACCAAGTGGTGGAAAGATAACACACACATAAGAGGAGGTTATACTAATGCAAGCTTTCACAGCCAGTGGCCCCTTCTTCCAGCAGGTGTTACAAAATTTACTTCTTGTTTGTGTGTTTCTTCCTTACAACAGATTGTCTTTTTCTCATACCCCTGTATGTATTCTGCTAAGGCTTTTTTTTTTTTCAAAATGAAAAATTTAGAGGCTGGCCATTTTATAAACACAGTTTGAAAGAATTACTGTGGAGTGCCATAAATTTTCAGAATGCATCCATTTCCCATCCCTCTCTCTCCCTTTTATCTGTGTCATATTTCGTAACATTAGTATTCCAAATATCCGTATGCATATGGTTTACTTTTAACAGACTAAAACAGTTGTGGGGTTCTGTGACATAAAATATTGCTGTGTAGTTAATAATTACAAAAGTGGGTTCATCGTATTGTAACATGTTACTACTTTGTCACAGAACACCACAATTACTCAAGACTAAATGAGAATCAAAACAGATAATAAATATATACAATAAATCCTGAGTTACAAAAGATTTAATTTTATAATGAGTATTCTCTTACTATTGCTGCCTTGTCCCCATTCTTTATTTTTGTCCCCATTCCTTATTTCTAATAAAATAACACATCTGTTTATCATAAGCAGAGTTTGTAGTTTCTAGTTTGGGATATTTATCAGAAATGTCTATTATTTATCATCATATTTTTCTCATTTACACATTTCCAATACAATTTCTATGAAACAAGATCTCAAAGAGACACTTAGCCCCCTGAAACTAATCTGTTAGCACTACATAATGTCTTTGTTCACTAAGAAATAAAGCTCTTAAAATATGAATACTTAAAAAACTTACACTGTCCATTCTAGTCAGCTGTTCAGCAAAATGCCTCTCAGGTACATCAGGAAAGTGATAAAAGTGAGCAGAGTTGCCATTGACAAGGGAAGGATGAAAACATAAGCTGCCAGAAGAATATTCTGAATAATCTGTAACAAATAAATTAATGATATTACTAACAAACATTATTTGACAGAAAACTGACACTTTCCGGGACTTTAGTTCACATTGTGAATAAATTGTGATTGACAATAATAATAATAATAATAATAATAATAATAATAATAATACATGCCTTTTATTATCTGAATTACTGTAATGCAGATCTTTGCTATTAAGATCATTTGCTTATTAGGAAACTTAATATGCTACATGCAATTGACATCTTTGGATAAAAATGAAATACTAATGAAGAAAATAAATCAGTTACAATCCCATATGTTTTTATATCCTGGGTCAGTTTCTCCACTTTGTTTTTACACATAGATCAGAAATATATCAAACAATGATGTAACTGATCAGTTGTAAAGGGTAATCTATACTTTATAGTACTATCTGAATTGGATCCCTATTTGAGCCAGAGGAACAGATAATATTAAAGCAACTGATACCACATTTCTGACACTTTCCGGTGACTAGGGGCCTGTGGTGAATACAAAGAACAAGAATTAAAGTGTCTGCAATATGCCACAGGCTTCCTTCAACATGACAGCACTCTAACATTTTGAACGGAAGAAAAGAAACTGGAATATATTAAGAGAAAAAAAATGGAGTATTGCCACCAACTGAACATTATGTTCTAAGTTAGACTAATCTGATGCTAACTGTAAGTCAATAGGCTCCTTCCTGCATCACTGCAAGTTATATATTACACCACAAACTGTTTCAAAACACTGCCTTTCCTTCAAATGCACTTGGTTAAATTTAGCTAGTATAAGCATTAATAGCTTTAAGCAGTATTGTGGTTGCTCATTGTTGTTGTTATTATTATTATTATTATTATTATTATTATTATTATTTATTTTATGGCCTTCATTGGACCACTGTAGTCAAAAATACAAAGTTCTAAACAAGTTGTTACACATGGATACAATTTGGTTCGACAATAACTTAATATATTTAGGTAATATAATTATTAGAGGCTATTCTTATATGAAAGGTGTTTTGCTCTTCTGTCTGCCCAATATTTCTTCATTCTTTCAGATATTTTCTTTCTTTCTTCATCTGAGACAACTCTTCCTGTACTCCTCATATTGATTTTCAATTGTTGTCTGGTTTGCGGTGTTGCAGTATTCTGGTTTTCTCTGTCTTGTTTTTTAGGTCATCTACTGTAATTTGAAGTTCTTTTATATCTTCCTTAATTTCTGTGATCCATTGAATGTCGCTCTTGCTATTCCACAATTTTTGTATTATTTTTTTACTAATTCTGTTTTCTGGAGTTCTCATCAGATGTCCAAAGAATGAGATGCGTTTCTTCCTGATTGTGCTCATGACTGGTTCTATTTTCTTATATACTGTTTCATTTGATGCTATTCTCCAATGTCCATTTATTTTATACTGTTTATTTATACATGTCCTAATTATTCTTCTTTCTATTTTTAGTATTCTGTCAATTTCTGCTGTATTTGTTGTTTTGAAGATAGTTTCAGCTGCATACGTTATTTCTGGTTGTGTAACTGTTTTATTGTGTTTTAATTTTGCATCTATAGATAGGCTTTTTTTGTTGTATGTAGTTTTGGTAATGTAATTTGCATATTTCAGTTTTTTATTCTATTTTGCCATGATGGCTTCTCATTTAGATTGTATGTTATTATTTCGCCTAAATATTTAAATTTATCAACAATTTTGATTTCCTGTTCTCATATTGTAATTTTGTTTGCAAGTGGTGGATCAGTTAGCATAATCTCCGTTTTTTCAAATGATATTCTAAGGCCTACTTTCTCTGCTATTTCTTGTAGTGATTTCACTTGTTGCCTGGCTTCTTGAACGGTGTTGGCTAGGAGAGCAAGATCATCAGCGAATCCCAAGCAGTTTAAGCTAATATCATCTTTTGCACTTCCAATTCTTATCCTCTTTGGATTGACCTTGTACCATTCTCTCATTATGTATTCCAGTGCACAGTTGAAAAGTAATGGTGATAGGCAGTCACCTTGTCTTAAGCCTGTTTTTATGAGGAATGGTTCCAAAATTTCTCCTCTAAATTTCACTTTTGATTTGGTGTTGGTTAGAGTGAGTTGTATTATTTTAATTAGTTTTGGATGGAGTCCTAGATTTCTTAAAATTTTTAATACTGAAGGTCTGTGGAGACAGTCATATGCCTTCTTAAAATCTACAAATGTTATTGGCAGAGGTTTGTTCCATTTCTTGTAGTATGCCATAATCAATTTTAAACTAATTATCTGCTCTGCACAGCTTCTCCATGGTCTGAAACCTCCCTGATATTCCCCTAACTCATGTTCTAATTGCTCCTTGACTCTTTCATATAGGATCTTGGATAGAATTTTATATGTGCAATCTAGGAGAGAGATTCCTCTGTAGTTGTCTGGGTTGCTCTTATCTCCCTTTTTGTGTAGTGGGTGGATGATAGCTGTGGTCCAATGTTCGGGAAATTGTTCTGTTACCCAAATTTTTGTTAGAGCCATGTGTAAGGAGGTCTTGACTGTGTCACTTGCATATTTCCACATTTCAACAAAAACTTGATCTTCTCCACATGCCTTATAATTTTTTTGTTCTTTAAGAATTTCTTCTACTTCTTGGAACGTTGGAGGGTCTAGTTTGTTAGGTTTGGTTTTTATTGGGGTATTTATGTTGATTTGTAAGGGTTCTTTGGGTTCCTCGCAATTCAGAAGTTTGTAAAATGCTTTTGCCATGATTTCTGCATTTTCCTTGTTACTGTGTGTCATTCTTCCATCTTCATCTTTCAGTATTAGTGCAGGGGCCTCATATTGTTGTAGTTGTTTCCCAAAGATTTTGTAGTAGTACCTGGAGTTGGTTTTATGATAATTACCTTCTATAGACTTTATAATATCTTTATAAAATCCTCTCTTGATTCTTCTAATATTTTGAGTGAATTTTTTTCTTTCATTTTTTAGGTTGATGGCATTTTCTTCAGTTTTATGTGTTTGAAACTTTAACCATGCTTGGTGTCTATCTTCATGGAATTTGTCACATTCTGATGTCCACCATGCATGTTTCCTTCGTGGGTTCAAGGGAGCTAGATTCTCTGCTTCTTTTTTAAGATTAGGCACTAGTTGTTCTAGATCATCTGTTAATTTGATAGTTTGTGTTATTTGTTGGTACTTATTATTTTTAATTAGCTGATGTGGGTCAAACCTCCTTTTTATTTTATTAGTTTTTCTGGTCCTCTTCTTCAACTGTGTGAATTTGATTTTAATTTTAACCATATAATGGTCTGAGCCTGTGTCTACTCCTCTCAGTACTTTAACATTGTGGATCTCCTTATGAAAATTTTTGTCCATACAGACATGGTCTAGTTGCCACTCGCCATTCCTCCAGTCTGGATGTTTCCATGTTTTAAGTTTACTTGGCTTCCTCTTAAAGTATGTTGATTTAGATATAAGGTTGTGTTCTCTGCAGAGTTCTCCAAGTCTTTGACCGTTTTTGTTTGTAAATTTATGTGGACTCCATTTTCCAATTATATCTTTATATTTCCTTTCTTTTCCCAACTGAGCATTGAAATCTCCCAATAAGATTTTTGCATTCTTTTTATTTACTCTGTTCACAGTTTGTTCTAGAAGGTCCCAAAATTTATCTACCTCTTCCTTTGTTTTTGTTAGACAATTTTTTTCATTTATTGGGGCATGAGCATTTATTATTGTACAGGTTTTATTCATTGTTTTAAAGCTTAGAGTCGCAATTCTTGGTGATACTGCTTGGAAACCCGTTACTGAATCTATTATTTTTACGTTTACTAAAAACCCTGTTCCACACTGGGGACATTGTTTCATTGCCCTCAGTCCTGGTTTCCCATTATAAATTCTGTATCCTTGTGATTTGAATGGGTCCTCTGTGGTGTTTCTCATTTCTTGGATCCCTGTTATTAAATTTTTTTGTTTATTTAGTTCATCTATGAGCTCCTTGAGTTTCCCGGTCTGAAGTAGTGAGTTTATGTTGTGTGTTGCTATATAGTTTATTTGCTCATGTTTAATCTTCCTTTTGTGTTTTAGTGTGCATTTGGATGGTTGCAAACGCTCCGATTAGTTGCTGTCTTCTAGTTGACTACCCACCGAATCCGATATAGCCTTTTCCTGCCTTTTTGAGCAGGACAGTGGAATTTTTTTCCTAAAAGACGTTTCTATTTTTGACTGTCGAAGGTTGTCAACCTTAGTTGGAGCAAGCTCCGATTTACAACTCCGGTTGTTAACCACAGAGGGTGCTCATTGTTAATACAGTTTCAGTTAGAAGAGTTGCTCTCTTTCTTTAATATGTATCTCGATCTCTCCCACATCTCTAGAGGTCCTCCTCATTGGTGGGATCTACATAGCTCATGCTCAAGAGCAATTGCACAATTTTTCCTGCTGTTTGTTTCATTGCACCAACTGCTTCTTACTCCTTGGCTAAGTCCTCTCTGCCTCATTCATACAGCATCAAGCATCAACTACAAGGCAACTACTCCAATATTACAGATACACCATTGTACCTATGGTTAACTCTTATGAAGAACAAAGAAACAACTTGAGCATTCTCCAATTACAACTCATTACATACAGACACAATCTTATAATTATAATGAAGCAGACTGACAAAGTAAGAGGTGTCAGTCAGACTATGGCTCCAAGCCTCTCAGCAGATGACATAACACTTCTCACAACCACCAAAACTTAAACTGCATCACATAACTTGTAGGAACACTGAATACATATATCATTACACCATAGCAGCTGACTGTCCAGAAACTCAGTGGCACCAAATCAGTGTGTTCAAAACAGATGTCAACATTCATGAACTTACAGACAAAATCACAGCTCTCTAAGACAGACATACACCTATATGTACAATCAAAGTAAGAATAACTCTTGTTTCCTGACTGTCAACTAAATTACCTCAAATTCTCTTCATGTCTTGATCTTCTTCCAGTTGTGCTTCTTTTTATTTTATTTTCTCAATCAGTCATGCCACTTTCTTTCTCCTTCTCTTCGTTGCTCATGTTCTATCAAAACCTTCTTTCTTTCCCTCTCCCATCCCTTCTGATGTCCATTTGCACCAGTTCCCTCAGTTTATCTACCATACTGTATCAGCAATATTTGAAGTTTTAATTATCATCTAGGAAAAGTAAACTTACATAATGAATTTTTTTCTCGTTCGCAAGTACATGTCTGTGGTCTGGGTAAACATTGTTTCCCCAGTACCACATTACCATTGCACGCCATTAGAGGAACCAAAATATAGAATGGTGCAGCCAACTGATGAAGTGGAGTATCATGTAATAATATGTTTCCAGCAGCAGTGAAAATGTTGCAACTGTGTCAGGAAATTCTAGGTAACTTCCTTAGCCATCTGAACTGGCCTGATACAGTTACAATGTTTCTCCAGCTTTTGATAATGAACCACTGCATGGTACTCCACTTTAGCAAAGAGTTGTGCCATTTTATTTTGGCACTTCTGGTGGTGTGCTATGGTACTATGACATGGGAATTCCAGTGTGTACCTAGATACGTACCTGCTAACAAATGAAAAATTAATTTTATATATATATATATATATATATATATTGTTTTTTTTTTTTTTAATTAATAGAGGGAAACATCCCACATGGGAAAAACATATCCAAAAACAAAGATGATGTGACTTACCAAACGAAAGCGCTGGCACTTCAATAGACACACAAACAAACACACAAAAACACACAAAATTCAAGCTTTTGCAACAAACTGTTGCCTCATCAGGAAAGAGGGAAGGAGAGGGAAGGACGAAAGGAAGTGGGTTTTAAGGGAGAGGGTAAGGAGTCATTCCAATCCCGGGAGCAGAAAGACTTACCTTAGGGGGAAAAAAGGACGGGTATACACTCGCACACAGACACATATCCATCCACACATATACAGACACTAGCAGACATATTTAAAGACAAAGAGTTGGGGCAGAGATGTCAGTCGAACCTTCCAGGAATTTCTGACTTCCAGCCTTGCATCTCAATCCTTCTTAAAAAACCTTAATCCTACTCCCAACATCACCACTGCTGAAGCCCAGGCTATCCATGATCTGAAGGCTGACCGACCCATCGTCATTCTTCCGGCGGACAAGGATTCCAAGACCGTGGTACTTGATCGTCGGGAGTATGTGGCTGAGGGACTGCGCCAGCTTTCAGACAACACCACATACAAAGTTTGCCAAGGTAACCCCATTCCCGATGTCCAGGCGGAGCTTCAAGGAATCCTCAGAACCTTAGGCCCCCTGCAAAACCTTTCACCTGACTCCATCAACCTCCTGACCCCACCGACACCCCGCACCCCTACCTTCTACCTTCTTCCTAAAATCCACAAACCCAATCATCCTGGCCGCCCCATTGTAGCTGTTTACCAAGCCCCCACAGAACGTATCTCTGCCTACGTAGATCAACACCTTCAACCCATTACATGCAGTCTCCCATCCTTCATCAAAGACACCAACCACTTTCTCGAACGCCTGGAATCCTTACCCAATGTGTTACCCCCAGAAACCATCCTTGTAACCATTGATGCCACTTCCTTATACACAAATATTCCGCACGTCCAGGGCCTCGCTGCGATGGAGCATTTCCTTTCACGCCAATCACCTGCCATCCTACCTAAAACCTCTTTCCTCATCACCTTAGCCAGCTTCATCCTGACCCACAGCCATGGGTACCAGGATATCCCCTCGTACGCCAACCTATTCATGGGTTGCTTAGAGGAAGCCTTCTTTGTTACCCAGGCCTGCCAAACCAAAGTTTGGTACAGATTTATTCATGACATTTTCATGATCTGGACTCACAGTGAAGAACAACTCCAGAATTTCCTCTCCAACAACTCCTTTGGTTCCATCAGATTCACCTGGTCCTACTCCAAATCCCATGCCACTTTCCTTAACGTTGACCTCCACCTGTCCAATGGCCAGCTTCACACGTCCGTCCACATCAAACCCACCAACAAGCAACAGTACCTCCATTATGACAGCTGCCACCCATTCCACATCAAACGGTCCCTTCCCTAAAGCCTAGGTCTTCATGGCAAACAAATCTGTCCGGAATCCCTGAACCATTACACCAACAACCTGACAACAGCTTTCGCATCCCACAACTACCCTCCCGACCTGGTACAGAAGCAAATAACCAGAGCCACTTCCTTATCCCCTCAAACCCAGAATCCCCCACAGAAGAACCACAAAAGTGCCCCACTTGTGACAGGATACTTTCCGGGACTGGACCAGACTCTGAATGTGGCTCTCCAGCAGGGATACGACTTCCTCAAATCCTGCCCTGAAATGAGATCCATCCTTCATGAAATCCACCCCACTCCACCAAGAGTGTCTTTCCGCCATCCACCTAACCTTCGTAACCTCTTAGTTCATCCCTATGAAATCCCCAAACCACCTTCCCTACCCTCTGGCTCCTATCCTTGTAACCGCCCCCAGTGTAAAACTTGTGCCATGCACCCTCCCACCACCACCTACTCCAGTCCTGTAACCCAGAAGGTGTACATGATCAAAGGCAGAGCCACATGTGAAAGCACCCACGTGATTTACCAACTGAGCTGCCTACACTGTGATGCATTCAATGTGGGAATGACCAGCAACAAACTGTCCATTCGCATGAATGGACACAGGCAGACAGCGTTTGTTGGTAATGAGGATCACCCTGTGGCTAAACATGCCTTGGTGCACGGCCAGCACATCTTGGCACAGTGTTACACCATCCGGGTCATCTGGATAGTTCCCACCAACACCAACCTATCCGAACTCCGGAGATGGGAACTTGCTCTTCAATATATCCTCTCTTCCTGTTACCCACCAGGCCTCAATCTCCGCTAATTTCAAGTTACCGCCACTCATACCTCACCTGTTATTCAACATCATCTTTTCCTCTGCACTTCTGCCTCGAGTGACATCTCTGCCCAAACTCTTTGTCTTTAAATATGTCTGCTTGTGTCTGTGTGTGTGTGTGTGTGTGTGTGTGTGTGTGTGTGTGTGTGTGTGTGTGTGTGTGTGTGTGTGTGTGTGTGTGTGTGTGTGTGTGTGTGTGCGTGCGTGCGCGCGCGCGCGCATACCCGTCCTTTTTTCCCCCTAAGGTAAGTCTTTCCGCTCCCGGGATTGGAATGACTCCTTACCCTCTCACTTAAAACCCACTTCCTTTCGTCTTTCCCTCTCCTTCCCTCTTTCCTGATGAGGCAACAGTTTGTTGCGAAAGCTTGAATTTTTTGTGTATGTATGTGTCTGTTTGTGTTTCTATCGACCTACCAGCGCTTTTGTATGGTAAGTCATATCATCTTTGTTTTTAAATATATAAAACAGCATATTCGTAAGACATTGGAAAAATTAGTTGAAATATGTACAGATGAAAGTGATTTCTATGCATACATGTGTAAAATTGTACACTTCATACACTTAAATATTTATCTAGTGTATTTCAAACACTTAAATATGCTTCAATGAAGGAATAGCTTGCTTAAGTATGACTTCAAAGATTTTAACTTCAGTATTTGCTCTTATAGTTTCAGAAAATTTGATATGAAGTTTAACTCCATTTTTCATGACCTAATATGAGCTGTGCTTCTTAGATAATTAGCAAAATGGCATCCACTGGACGTGTTCAAGAAAATAATTCTTGATCATCTCAGTTATGGCAATCTGTTTAAATTTCAAAGTATTCTCTGCACTTACCAAATTTCTCATCCAACTGTTTGGTAATATATTCATAATATCACTTCATAACAATACTATGCATACCATCACTACACACATTATACAATATTTGTGCTACAGATAAAACTGTTAATACTTTGGGTATCATGCTGTCTCAAAACATATGCTGTAGGCACAGGGAGTAGAAGTCAGGAAAGCAATGTAGCAATCGGCAGGAAGAGGAGAGGCTGCAGAGCGATCTCTCATTGTCATCTGCAAACAACCTATTACATTGTTATGAAAGTGAATATTGGTGTTTTGTATACCCTTCAATCAAACTATTTTTAATTACTGTGCTCATTCTTTTTAAAATTTATGAGGATCTGAAAAGAAGCTGTAACACAGGAACATCACACATTCTTACAAAACAGTTACAAATGTAGTAGCACAATACCATAAAATAATTTTGATAGTAACGTTGTAACATACCTAACATTTGGTCTTCCTTGTTGAACCTGTCAAGCCTGTGCCGCACTTTTACTTCAAGTTCTGATTCAGGTAGATACTGTTGGCAGAAGTATAGCAGCTGATGAAGAGTAGGATGCATTGGGGGATCTCTGAAGTCTTCAGGAAATGAATCCAGCCACACATGCAACGCAAGGACTAGAGTCCTATGAGTAAAAATGTTTGAGAATATTTTATAGAAAGAAATATGAAATTTCCCATTTCAAAATACTCCCAAAAGTTAGCAAACACATGAAAAACGAACAGCATTAATAGTAATGTATATCTCTACATTGACTTAATCAGTGTAATGAACATTCAAAACAAAACTGAAACATGGAAATATTACACTGCTTGACACTTGCTAAGGAACCAAGACATCGTTGGATAGGAATAATTACAGGCAATGATGGATGATATGAAACACAATACATATGTAGTGGAGGTTCAGTGGTATTTAGAATGACAGTTGGTACAGATTTTACCATATGAGAAAGCACAATAACAGACATAAATAACATTCCTGTTTCCACAGGTGAGACTCCCAATGGAAAGGGCACTAATGCACATTTTGCACCCGTTATTCATGCTGGCTACCAAACCATTGAGGAGTCCTTGGGGATAAAGTCCCACTCTTCTCTCAAGGCAGTTTCCAGTCCTTACATGATTTGGTGAGGGGATGTTCATTGAGAAATACATCTGCCATGAGTATCCCAGGCATGTTCTGCAGGGTTTAGGGCTGGGGAGTATGCAGGCCATTCCAGACATTTGATATCTTCAATTTTCAGTGCCTGAGGCCTTAATGGTTCTATGTGGGTGGGTACCTTCATCCATAAACAGAAAGTAGGGTCCCATTGCACCCCTAAACAGACAGACATGTTCCGGAATAATCTCTCTGCAGTACTGCCGTGTAGTAATGGTACCTCGCACAAAGATATCCGGCAGTGTTTGGCCACTGTGCGTAATGCTTGCCACACCATAATGCCTAGATCATACCGAAGACATCTGTTAACATTCTGTGCTGTGAAATGTGTTCCCCTCTCTACACACTACCTGATGGGCAGAACCACTTGCCTCAGTGAAGCGGGATCAGTCAGAAAACATCTCAGTGGACCACTGTTGCCGATGCCAAACAATATGCTCCCTACACAATCAACTCTTTCTTGACAATGGCATGGTTAAAGTGGAATGCATTTAACAGGTTTCCTAGCATACAAACCAGTAATTTTTGTTTTTGGTGGCATTTGAATATGCAGCCAAATAATAAGCTAAATAATAAAGAAATCCATTGATGGATGGTATAAAAGGATCATAATGTGGTCAATTGGTGAAAAACAAAATTCCTGAGACCTCAAAATATTTGATTATCAAACAAATTAGGAATGTCAATTAGTTAAAACTTCAAGCTGATAATTTGCTTAAATATTTAACCAAACTGCTGCTTTTTTTATATTGGTTTGTAATATTTTCTATTGTTTTAATTTAATTTTTACTGAATGAAGTATATGGTGGTTTAAACTGAGAAAATTTAAAAGTAAATAATGGTTGGTTGGTTGGTTGTTTTGGGGAAGGAGACCAGACAGCGTGGTCATCGGTCTCATCGGATTAGGGAAGGATGGGGAAGGAAGTCGGCCGTGCCGTTTCAGAGGAACCATCCCGGCATTTGCCTGGAGTGATTTAGGGAAATCACGGAAAACCTAAATCAGGATGGCCGGACGCAGGATTGAACCGTCGTCCTCCCGAATGCGAGTCCAGTGTCTAACCACGGCGCCACCTCGCTCGGTGGTAAATAATGTAATAAGAGCTTATCAATACACAAGGCAACATTTTCACTTCTGTTTCACTGTTTATCTTTTGCTGTTAGTGTATACTTTACGTGTGCTTCTGATACTTACTTCATATGTTGTTCCATTACTGCCTCAGGTAAGTCGAGTTTACCATTTGCTAGCTGTTCATACCTAATAAACAAAATTGATTATATTATATAAATGTTTTCTTTGAACATTGTAATTAAATGAAAATCAAAGGCTCTAAAAATTCATAAATTGATGTATATTATTTTTTGTTGTAGAGGAACTGAAATTTGTTGCATATAGAATAATATTCTGTAACAATGGAAAAAATTATTTTTAAATTGTCACTAACAATGTGTCTATGTTAGGCCCAAGACTGATAAGTAGGACTCTTTATAGTTTAACGGTAAGATAACTTGAATGCCATTCATGAGTACAGGTCAAATATAAAGGCATCAGTGTACAATTGGTACACACATGATGTAATTACAGAATTTATTTGTAGCCATTTTACGTTAATTATAGCTATTTTTATGAACTATAGAATAGCTATGAAAAATACACCAACAATGATGAAAATAACAGAAGAGAAAAATAACTAGCAGATGCAAATCTTAGCAAGTTTTGTATGTAGAAACTAAGCACTGTATGGATGTATGCAATTAATGCCATTAATTTGTCTGTCCTTTTTATGCTAAAGAAACAAAAGTTCAGGAAGCCCAGTAAATTGTATTTTGGGGCAGTATTGTTTCTCTTAAGATATAGTCTATAATTAAATGTTTACCACCTTTAATCATATCAGACTTACTGATCTTTTAAAAAATATGTACCAGTACTACAGAACTACATTTAAAACTTAATATGGCTACATGTATAGAAGCAGCTTCTACCTGTCAAGCAGCAGAGTGAGCACTTGTCGAGCACTGGCGAAAGTTCTGTATGTGGTCAGGAAGACATTAATATAAGTAGATTCAAGTTCACCATCATCAGTTGCTAAACTCTCAACAAGTTTCTCCAAGGTGCCTGCTTTCACAAATCGAACACGGACAGTCTCCCACTCTAGGTGTGATATTTCATCATCTGAATCCTGAAACGTGTACAGAAGACTAATGCAATTGGTGCTGCACTTCACATCACTAACATTTTTAAAGTGTAACATTATGCATCAGTGAAAGCTTTCTGCAATACAAATTAAAGATATTTAACATATACATTCATAGCTTCCTCTTCAGAGTGCTTGTATGCTGTTACAGTAGTCAAATACAATACACTTAATTAAAATGAAATCAACAACAATAACCAGAAAAAAGCTCAACTTAATACAGAAGAGTAAAAAAATTCAGTTTCCTCATTATTATTGTCGTCATCAAAAATTACCTCTCTTAAATGCCCCAAAATAAAACAGAGATACTGAGTTGCAACTAAGTGGATTAACAGCAACTTGTTGTGGAATAAATATGGAAATCTCTTTGTGAAAGAGAAATTAAAAATTTTCACATGGTGAATGACTGCAAGGAAAGCAAACTGAAGGTAAAATGTGTGTACTATGATGTGAAATATGATAAGTTTTTACAGAGCATGCAATGTTTTGGTTCCATTTGCCAGATTTCATGTTTCTGATTGTGGAATTACATGTTTCTGCCTGTGGGTCAAGAAATAAAGGCTTTGTCTGTATAATCTCCTCCAAGCTTAATATATGGAAAATTGTCTTTGATGTAAGAAACAAATGTAGAAGGAACTGGCTTGAGCCTCACTAACAGACCAGCTTTACAATTTACTTGAGGTGTGTGTCAAAAGTGTTTCAAAATAATTAGAGTTTCTGCTTGAAAATGTAAACTACCTTCACTGAATTTTAACCTAAAGAACCACTTGCTTTATTCAGAAGCTCATCGTCATGATACTATGACTAAAACTGAAGAAAAACAAGCAAGAAATCTGATGTATCCTTTTGAAAGGAACCCTGTCAGCATTCACCTGAAGCCAATGGAAACCTACAACAGGATGGCTGGACGGTGATTTGAACACAGTTCATTGTTAAGATGAATCCAATGTCTTAATACAATGTCCATTCATTGAAAATTTGGAGATGCTTTTGCATTTCGGCCCAAGATGCTGGAGATGGCGATCTTGTGTGCAAGAAGTGTGCTTGCTTGTGTGTGTGCGCGAGTGGTGTGTGTGTATCTCTTTTACTGATGAAGGCTCTGGCTAAAAGCTTTATGTAAGTGTTTTAGTTGTGTCTGTCTACAACTTAACGTGTCTTCTTTACGGTAAGTAGCAACTTGTCTGTTTGCACATTGTTGATATTCCTATCTGGAGTTTCCATTGTTTAACATCCGTTTTTAACCTAAAAAAGATAGAGAAATGTCCTTGAGACGTTAAATTAGGAGTAATTGGCTGCTAAAACAAGAAACAAATGAAAGCATCTCATAATAATAATAATAATAATTATTATTATTATTATTTTGAGAGCGTTTGAACTTGAATTCCTTTATGATGATTGTTTATGTTTTTTCTGAGCCCAAATTTTCTTCATGTGTTCACTGTGTTGTTTCTTTCGCTCCGCTGTCCATTTGCATCCTGGTCTCTTCTGTGTTGTGGTGTCAAATTTATGTTTTTTGATGATGTTCCTGAATTCAGTTCTATTTTCCGCATCGTTTACTGTTATTTGTGCTTGTCTGAGGTCCTCTTCAACTTCTTTTATCCATTTTGTTTTTCCCCTGCCTGAGTTGATGACTTAAAGAATTTGCTTTAAAATTCTGTTTTCATTCATCCTGTGGATATGTCCGTAGAACTGCATTCTTCTTTTCCTTATTGTATCCGTAATCTTGTATGTGTATTTATATAATTCTGATGTTGGTCTCTTCTTCCAGATTCCTTGCTCTGGTATCGGGCCAAAAATTTTCCTGAGAATTTTCCTTTCTTGTTTCTCTATTTCTTTGATTTTAGTTTGCCCACCTATTTGTGTTGTTTCAGATGCATACAGTGCCTCCGGAAGTACGACAGTGTTGTAGTGCCTCAATTTTGCGTTAATGGATATGGACTTTTTGTTATAATAGTTCCACGTGAGTTTATATGCTTTCTGTAGTTTTTTTTATTCTTTCCTCATTGGCCTTTAGGTTGATCACTGATGGCTGGATGATTTCTCCCAGGTACTTAAAATGTGGTACTTGTACGATTTTCCCATGGGTTGTCACAATAGGCAATTTGTCTTGTGGCACTCTTTCTATGTACTGGGTTTTCTCATATGAGATTTACAGGCCAGTTCTCTGTGCAATTTCGTGTAACTTCTCTATGGCGGTAGTGGCTTCTTTTCTATTATTTGTGAGGATTTCAAGGTCATCCGCAAAAGCTAAACACTTCACATTGAATCTATTATCTTTTCTAATGCCAATTTGGATTCCTTTGACTTCTTTTTCCCATGTCCTGATAATTTTTTCAAGAATGATATTAAAGAGTAATGGTGAAAGTCCGTCACCCTGTCACACTCCAGTTTGGATTTCAAATGGTTCCCAGATATCCCCCATAAATTTAACCTTGGAGACTGTGTCAGTTAATGTTTCCCGAATGATTGCTCTTGTCTTTCTGTCAATGCTGAATTCTTCCAGCATCTTGCAGAGCGCTACTCTGTCTATTGAGTCGTAGGCCTTTTTAAAATCTACAAAAGTAACCACTGTGCTTCGGGTGTTTCTCATCTGGAGAATCATTTTCAGATTCCAGATCCGCTCTATGCATGATCGTCCCTTAAGAAAACCAGCCTGGTATTCACCTATTTGTGGGTCAGCTTGTTCTTCTAATCTATTCATGAGAACTTTTGATAGGATTTTATATGTGACCGGTACAAGTGAGATACCCCCGTAATTATTTGGTTCAGTTTTGTCCCCTTTTTTGTGGAGTGGATGGATGAGTGCGCATTTCCATTCAGAAGGGATCTGTTCTGTTTCCCAAATGTTTAATATGATTTTGTGAATTTTTCCTGTTAATGTGTTCCAAGATTGTACAACACAGGATCATCAATGAAAATGAGTAGCAGTTTTGTCATCAATGATGTAATCATTAGTTTTTTGAATGGAACACTTTCTTAACTCACACATAATGAGGTACCTTATCTCTAACAGAATGACCTCCATCCATGCTAACTAGCAATGATTCCAAAAATGTCAGTCATTTAAAACGCTACTTTGTTTTGCATCGCACAACATCCTGAAAGCCCTGGATGAAAGCAGCGTGGTGGATTTCTTGGTTTATAAAAAGCATTCTACTCAATAAGCTACCACGTCAATGCTTCTTACTAAAAGCACAATTATATAATGTACAGTATCAAACATTTGTGACTGAACTGAGGATCCCTTGTTAGGGAAGAATTGCATGTTACCATGGATGAGGAAGTTCTTAGGTGGCTCTGGGAAGTGTATTGGGAACCTCATCACTGATGTTGCATATTAATGACCTGACAGACAATATTGCTACTCAACTCAAGGCTTTTTGCAGATAATGTACAAGGGTGTGCTGAAAACCAATACCTCCAAATGAAAGTGAAAACGCAAAGTTTTTTTTTAAATACCGGTAAAAAAAGTTTTCAACATCTATCTTTATTTTTCATGGTTACATATTTACTGCCCTCCGATGCTAGGTGACTATGAATCGTAGCATGTAACATGGTGGTATGCAACATAACTATGTCAGTGAGTGAGAAACAGTGTGCTGTAAAACTTTCACAATTACCTAGGCACATCTTGGTAAGATTTCAAAGTAGTGCAAAGACTGGCAACTTGCATTTAGTGTACAGGAAGGTAAAAGTGTGTACTACTGCAAGGGATGCTCAGAAATGATTTCCAATTGTCTTGTTTTACAAATACTGATCGAACTACAGGCATGTCGTATTGTAGGATGAACTGCTTTGGGTACACCATGCAGACACCAGATGGAAGTTGTGAACACAGTGCATTTGTTACTGTGTATACTGAAAGGACAATGCTTGTTTATTAAGTACAGAAAGTTATGGACAAGATGGAAAGTGGCTAACATGGTCAAAGATGGACCACTTGCTATTTGTGGAAGGAAGCAGTCAAAATAAGGAAGCTGTAGTTTATGTGTTCTTATTTAAGCAACAGAAAACAATTTGTCTCAGTCAGAAATGTAAATTCCTTCTTAATGAAAATCAGCACACGTATTCCACAAGGATCTGTTCTCAGACCCTCCATCATTATAGCAATCTAATAACATAGCTCATTCCACACACAGAGAATTTCAGATCTAAATAGGTTAACAAAAAAAATCTTGATAAGGTCTTCAACTGATTTGCAGCTAATGAACTCCTGTGTAATCAGATATAAAATTCAAAACTCCTAATGGGAATGTCAAATGGAATAGAAAATAAGTTAGCAAAACATCTGGGTATTTACAATGGCTCCAAACTCCTCTGGGAGGAACATATCAGTCAGCTATATGAAAAAAAATCTCGGGTGTCATACCTCATTTTGAAACTTAAGGATTTAGTGAACTTGGATTACCTTAGAGTGACACACTATAGACTACTCTGGTCACTTACCCAATTATTATTGCACAGGGTTTATACCATACTACATTATACTATAATTTATCGACACCAGCTCTTAGAAATTTTCCTGTTGTGTATGTTATTATTGTTGTGCCGTAATATGTATACTATAGTTACTTGGCATTACTTTGTTACTATGTGCCCTGTATTACACAACAGTGACGAAGTCTATTTGATTGTGAAACGACCAATTGTGAAAAAAATTCTTTGTTCTCAAACAACACATGTTCGTAAATGTTTAACTGCAGTGTGTGGTCAAAAAGCTCCAGCACAAAGGACTGGTTGCCCGTCAATATCGTGTTAGCCTGGGAGCACTGAATGTATCTCTACTGATGATCACTGCAAGCAGTACTGCGACACCCTTACGCGAAGGATTCAGCAAAGGCGACATGGAAAATGGTCCAAAGGAGAGTGCTGTTCTAGTATGACACCAGCAATGCCATGACTGCAAAATTAATATCAGTGGGTTTAATTGTTGTGCCACACCCCATCAAATGACCGTATCTTGCTCTATCGGGTTATATTTGATTCGACAGCATGAAGAACGAACTGCGAGGCAAGAGATCCGGCAACAACAAAGAGGGTGGTAGCGGTGTATTGATGTCGGTGGGGAGTATTTTGAGAAATCTCACGATCATTGATAAGTACGATATAAATAAAACCGCTATTTTAAATCATTTCCAAACACCCCTGTACTTTTTTTCGTATTTTGGTTGGGTCCAGTAAGCATTTTTAGTAAGCATTTTTAAATTTCGCCAGTTTTAATCTGCCAGGAAGTTTCATATCAGCGCATACGCCGCTGCAGAGTGAAAATCTCATTCTGAAAACATCACCCAGGCTGTCGCTAAGGCATGTCTCCGCAATATCCATTCTTCCAGGGGTGCTAACTCTGCAAGGCTCGCAGAAGAGCTTCTGTGAGGTTTGGAAGGTAGGTGACGAGGTATTGGCAGAACTGAAGCTGAGAGGACTAATTGTGAGTCGCGCTTGGGTAGCACAGTTGGTAGAGCAGTTGCCCGCGAAAGGCAACGGTATCAAGTTCGAGTCTCGGTCCGGCACACAGTTTTCATCTGTCAGGAAATTTCAATTTACCAGTTGTATTTTTACATTCTAGGGCCCATTGCGAATATTCCTTAATGAAAGAAGGAAACCGCCTCTTGCCACAGACAATTAAGGGTGTCATAATGGTGAAACATAATTTCGAGGACATATCCTGTGAACGATTTTACAATTACATGCTGCAAGAAACAAATCCGTCAGTCCTTACCAAAGTGGGTTCCAGCGACAAATGTAATGTAGCTGTGACTGTGGCTGAAGTTCTCGATTAAAAGTGCACATGTGGGATATGCCTGATTTTGAAGCTGATATATTAACAATTATTTTATTACTATTTTTAAAAGGTCCTCCCTTTTTAATAATTGTCCTTTTTATGAAGAGATGTCCAATTTTAGCCACAACCGGAATTAGTCGACTCATTCATGAACTTGGGTGAACACTTTGAAATGGAATGATCCGATAGGCTCCGTCCGAGGAAAAGCAGGTGGCAGACTTCGGTTCACTGGCACGCTACTGGGAAAAGGAAGTAGGTTACAAGACAGCTAGCGTCCCATACAGCTTTTTCTACGTCTACATCCATACTCCACAAACCATTGTGATATGCATGACAGAGAGTACATCCCATTGTACCAGATTCGAGGATGGTTTGTTAAGAAAAGCAAGAAAAAATGTTTGTTTCGTAAACAACTCACATTACTTCTTGACAAGTCTCATTTAAGGGATATAAACTTGGTCCAGAGATCTTCCAGCTTTTTATTCCATTGGAAAATTAGGATCTGTCGAACTCTGCAAAATACTCGTTGACTAAAACTATCAATCACTACCTCGGTACCTCAACTGATGAAAATTTCTTTCCAACAAGCAAAAGTTTCAAATAGGAAAGAGGAGAAAGTCTCTTGGGGCTAAGTCTGGCGAATAGGGTGGATGAGGAACCAATCCCAAGCCCAATTCATGCATTTTGGTCATTCTTATAGGTGACGTGTGGGGTGGTGCATTATCCTGGTGACAGAACAAGTTTCTGTGTGCCAAGATTTTTATTTTTTCAGGTAACGAAAGTTTCAAAGGATTCTACAGTGAAACACAATAGAGTATAGTTATGATTCTGCCTTTTTTCAAGTAATCTATGGGGCTTATTCCTTGAGAATAATAATAATAATAATAAAGCAATGGTCATCACGTTGCCAACTGACACCTTCGTCCATCATTTTGGCTGCCATTCTGACTATGTTGTGCAATGATGGATCCAGGTTTCCAGGTCACAAATCGGCGCAAAAAGTCTTGTTGATTGCGACTAAACATTGCGACTAAACATTGCGACATTTTGTTGAAATTTTGGTCGACTGCCAGCAATCGCGGTATCCACCTCGCACATAGCTTCCTCATAGCAGGATGTTATACATTCGCCCAGCTGACATGCCTACAGTCCCAACAATCTCTCGAATTTTTGTCCAGCGGTCTTGCATTACCGTATCATTCATTTTGTCAGTGGTTTCCCTCGTGGTAACTCCAGCGCTTCGTCTTCGGTGCTTGTCCGACGACGTTGAAATTCATTAATCCAAAGTAAATGGTCTTCAGTGATGGTGCAGGGCCATCTTATTCTGTTTTGCTTTGTGTGGCAGTCCAACACAAAAGTGTTTAATAACAACACGATACTCCGTTTTCTTCATTTTCAATCGCAGTCGACTCATTTACCAATTCAGACGGCTGTCAACAATGAACTGCACGCTGTACGTTGTTGAAATTCTTTATGCGATCCTTGGACAATCAAGCTTACCAACAGTGAAGGAGCAACAAAAAATGTTCCATTATTTCATGGCAATTTAACAGACTACCCTCGTATCAAGGCGTTTTCCCTTTTCGATTCCAATATAGAGCGTGTCTGTGCACTTTACAATTAGTGTAATCTTGTCTTCGCGATTGCTATGGGAGCGATACGTAGGGAGTTCTCAAAATTTATTAAGTTTCTCGGGATAGTTTACCTGGAACTGCAAACGTCTGCCAGTTAAGTCATTTCAACATCTCTGTGACATTCTCTCGTGGATCAAACAAACCTGTGACCATTCATGCTGCCCTTCTTCGTATCTATTGAACACCCCAGTTACTAGTGATGGGACAACCGACAGTTTTCATCAACCGATTGTTCGGTCAATTGCTTTTTACTTCAGTCGGTTTTTTTGCATCATTTGTTTCCTGTCAGAGAGATATGATTCGAAATATTTTGCGGCATATCCTGTTTCACAGTAATATTCACATCTTCTTGTTTTGCTTGGAGGCACTTGTGTTTTATTGTCAAACGAATTACTTACATTCTCGTTGCTTGCGCAAATAACCTTCCCAATATCAGTACCCTTTAGAAATCCATACTTTTTCTCAGACAACATATTATTTGAAGCCAGATAGTTAAGAAGCTGTTTGTTTGTTTATTACCTTTCCTAAAAGGAAATCAAGGAAGAGGTCTTCGCGGAGTATAAGTTCTGATAGCACAAAGATGGAGAAGAAATTATGGCTATTATTTTTAAAGGAACAAGTTTTGACATTCGTTTTAATCAATTGGCGGACACCGTGGTAAACATAAATCTGGATGACCTGAACACTGCTCCTCGAAAATTCGTGTCCAATACCTTAATAACTGCACCCCCTTCCTCAGTAAAATCAGTTGTATGGAGGGAGAATACCTCTATCTACACACATACTCTGCAATCCACTGTGAAGTGCATGGCAGATATGTTTCTTCCTGTTCCTTCCGGAAAGAATGATACCTTAAATGCCTCGGTGCACGCCGTAATTAGCGTAATCTTTTGTTCATACTCACCATGATAATGACGCAAAACGACAAAACGGGTTGTAATACAGGGTGTGGCGCAGAAACTTCCTTACTCGAAACACACGCCACGCAGCAGCCGTTCCTCATTATTGTGGATGGTTGAGCGCTTTCGAAAGTGGGAACCTAACTTTTTTTTAGAGTTAGTTTAGTAGCGATAATTCAGATGACGAGAGAGGAGCGCACGTTCGTTACGACGACTTTCTTCTCTCAGTGGCCGTTCGGTCATTGCTACGCAGCGTGGATTCAAGGAAAAGTTTAATTTCGCGCCTGCGGCTCGTGTTCCTGTTAGAAAATCTATTGTTATGTGAGTGAACACGATTATGGATATTGGTAGTGCACAGAAAAAGAAACCAGCCCCTTAAAGAACCGTCAGGACACGAGAAAACGTCGAGGAAGTAAGGCTGGCGATTTTGAACACCCCCAAGCAATCTGCACGTAAACATGCTGCTGCTCTTGCAATTTCTGATCGCACAGTGAGACGAATCCTTCACGAAGACTTACGATTTCATCCGTACATACTGGAAGTAAGGCACGCACTTAATCCAGACAATTCTGTTTCACGAAAAAACGCGTGTGAAATCTTGCTCGAAAACTTGCCTCATGACGCCCTTGCGGTTTTCAGCGACGAGGCACATTTGCAATGGTCTGGATGCGCAAGTGAACAAACCATGCGACTTGGGGTGGCACGAACCCCCGAGAACTTCAGCCCCTGCATACAGAATATGTCGCTGTTTGGTGTGCGTTATTCAAAACTGGCTCATGGTTTTTCGAATAGAACAGCAGGGCAGTTACGGTCACTTCTGAGCGTTATCTCCACACGATTGACGAGTTTTTTTTTCCCAATCTTGAAGAAATCAGTGTGGGAGGGGGGGGGGGGGTGTCTGGTTACAACCAAACGGCGCCACGTCTCACACGGCACGAACGTCAATGACTCCTACCGTCTCGTGTCTTTGCGAGGGCGATCTTCAGTGTCCAGCACCCTCACCAGACTTAGCCCGCCCCCCCCCCCCCCCCCCACCGACTTTTTCTTACGGGACTAACTTAAATCCTTAGAGCACATCAATCGTCCACAGACCCTGGGTGAACTGCAGAACAGTATTCGTGCTGCTACTGCCAGTGCAGTTAGAGACACACTAGACAAAGTGGACTGAAACTTTCGATTTGGACTCTCCAAATGCACTGAGCAGAAGTGGAAGCAATCGTATTTATAGAAAAATGGAATTTCGCTAATATTCTTGTAATCAACCGCTAGCTACTACCTGCTTTACCTACTACTATGGGATAGTTCCACTTCATATCCTTACAAAGTTTTACACCCAAATATTTGTACGAGTTGACCGATTCCAACTGTGACTTTTTGTTATTGTGGTCATAGGATATTACGATTTTTTCGCTTTGTAAAGTGCACAACTTTACATTTCTAAACATTTAAAGTAAGTTGCCCATCTTTGTACCACTATGGAATTTTATCAGGATCAGCTGAATATTTGTGCAGATTTTTTCAGCAGTCTAGATAACTGCATCGTTTGGGGAAGGTCTGAGGTTACTATTGACTGTCAAGTAATTGATACTGAATACAACAACAATACTTTCAACGCACGTCCCTGGGTCACGCCTGAAGATACTTCTACCTCTATCGACAACTCTCATCCAAGACAACATGCTGCGTTCTGTCTAACGAGAAATCGTCAGCCCGGTCACGAATTTCGTTTGATACCCTGTATGATTGTACCTTTGTTAGTAACTATTAATATGGTACGAAATCGGATGCTTTCCGGACATCAAGAAATACTACATCAACCTAATTTCCTAGATAGCTTTCAGTATTCTGCGTGAGAAAAGAGGAAACTGGGTTTCGCCTGGGCTTCCAGGGGCAAAAAAATTGACTTTCAATATTTCATACAGTTATTGACCAAATTAAAAAACTTAAAATGCAGTCATAGGCTACTTATTAAGAGCTACAATTTTATTTAAAGGTTTGACACATTTGAGGCGAGTTTTACGGTTCGGAACTGTGTACACCATGTCTGGAGGCAGTGCAACTCATGAAACGCAGATTTCTTAGAAGAAACCCCTTGAGTGTGAGATCGCAAGTTCAATCTTTAATACAATTCATTTGAAATTGTTGTGTTAAAAAGTATGACAGGAAAAATGTTAGCTGCTAATGACATACCATGTGCATCAGCAAGACGACAGAAAACGTGTCTGGGGGATGCAGAGATCAACCTTGTATGGGATATATGTACTACACTTCACAAAATGGACATCGTCGATATTCAGGAAATATTCAAAACAAACCATTAACTTGTACCCATGAACACCGAATGAAAAATGGCGTGCCATAGAGGCCACAAAGGTTTGCACCATCAAGATCGAAGGAGAACTCTTTGGGAGATACAAACCGTGCAGGACTTTCAGCTCGATATCCACTCTTAAAGAATGCATATAGAATTATATTGGTGTAACTGGATGATGAGAATTATTGGAATATTATGACATGCAACTGAATCAGAAACAGGTTGCCGTGGAGCTTATTGTGAAACCGGCTACCCTTTGAGGCTTAGCTGCAGGCAGTGCGATAATACACTCCTGGAAATGGAAAAAAGAACACATTGACACCGGTGTGTCAGACCCACCATACTTGCTCCGGACACTGCGAGAGGGCTGTACAACCAATGATCACACGCACAGCACAGCGGACACACCAGGAACCGCGGTGTTGGCCGTCGAATGGCGCTAGCTGCGCAGCATTTGTGCACCGCCGCCGTCAGTGTCAGCCAGTTTGCCGTGGCATACGGAGCTCCATCGCAGTCTTTAACACTGGTAGCATGCCGCGACAGCGTGGACGTGAACCGTATGTGCAGTTGACGGACTTTGAGCGAGGGCGTATAGTGGGCATGCGGGAGGCCGGGTGGACGTACCGCCGAATTGCTCAACACGTGGGGCGTGAGGTCTCCACAGTACATCGATGTTGTCGCCAGTGGTCGGCGGAAGGAGCACGTGCCCGTCGACCTGGGACCGGACCGCAGCGACGCACGGATGCACGCCAAGACCGTAGGATCCTACGCAGTGCCGTAGGGGACTGCACCGCCACTTCCCAGCAAATTAGGGACACTGTTGCTCCTGGGGTATCGGCGAGGACCATTCGCAACCGTCTCCATAAAGCTGGGCTACGGTCCCGCACACCGTTAGGCCGTCTTCCGCTCACGCCCCAACATCGTGCAGCCCGCCTCCAGTGGTGTCGCGACAGGCGTGAATGGAGGGACGAATGGAGACGTGTCGTCTTCAGCGATGCGAGTCGCTTCTGCCTTGGTGCCAATGATGGTCGTATGCGTGTTTGGCGCCGTGCAGGTGAGCGCCACAATCAGGACTGCATACGACCGAGGCACACAGGGCCAACACCCGGCATCATGGTGTGGGGAGCGATCTCCTACACTGGCCGTACACCACTGGTGATCGTCGAGGGGACACTGAATAGTGCACGGTACATCCAAACCGTCATCGAACCCATCGTTCTACCATTCCTAGACCGGCAAGGGAACTTGCTGTTCCAACAGGACAATTCACGTCCGCATGTATCCCGTGCCACCCAACGTGCTCTAGAAGGTGTAAGTCAACTACCCTGGCCAGCAAGATCTCCGGATCTGTCCCCCATTGAGCATGTTTGGGACTGGATGAAGCGTCGTCTCACGCGGTCTGCACGTCCAGCACGAACGCTGGTCCAACTGAGGCGCCAGGTGGAAATGGCATGGCAAGCCGTTCCACAGGACTACATCCAGCATCTCTACGATCGTCTCCATGGGAGAATAGCAGCCTGCATTGCTGCGAAAGGTGGATATACACTGTACTAGTGCCGACATTGTGCATGCTCTGTTGCCTGTGTCTATGTGCCTGTGGTTCTGTCAGTGTGATCATGTGATGTATCTGACCCCAGGAATGTGTCAATAAAGTTTCCCCTTCCTGGGACAATGAATTCACGGTGTTCTTATTTCAATTTCCAGGAGTGTATGTTTTACAGGTACGGAAAAAACAAACACCCAGAGGCTGAGTTTGTCCAGTGGGTCCAGGTGGTATGACTACAATGTCACATACTTTTCTGGAGCGATGGTTTGCTCTGAAGTAATATGATTTTTTATACACAGATCAAGAATCAAGCAAAAGCAGGTTATTTGGACCAGCTATTTGCCGAAAGCAGTGTTTATGTCATAGTTGCAGGTCCCTTACGTTCATTTTTCCACTATTGCGAGCTGTGACCTAAATATCCCCCACTGCCCTCGCAATATCGCGCACACGAGGAAGACTCGTAGGGGCAGAGCACTTCCAACTTTCCAGCCAATTTACCATCCACAGTAAGAGTCGGCATAATTGTGTACTAATGCGTTAATGTCCTGGTGTTAGTTGACTTTATACAACTCTCTTGGTACCTCTGATTTCTAGGGTTCCTTTCATATGCATTTCCTTTTAAAATCCCGATTGGACGGAATTGAAAACTAGTTCCTTACTGAACGATGGGATAAGTTTGTTTACCTAATCTACCTATTTTCGGGCCGATCCCGCAGTTTTCTGTGCATAATCAAGTTGACGCTTTGTTTGAAATTTCATGGTCTTACGTCTTCTAATTGTGTAGCACTGTTTTTAGTTAAGCCACCAACCATGATCCCTTGGTATCACTAATGTATGTCGCGCGCCATTTGACGTGCATAACGTGGTAGCTCACTATTATGCACTTCCTGACAATGTCATCGGCATCCTTGAAACGCGCAAACGCGAGTTTTTGCAAGTACGGATTTTCCTCCCTTAAATGTCCATAGTTTTTCTTATGCACTTACCCGGCCATGTTGCTGCGGACTTATTCGAGATCCTTCCGTAATTCTTTTTTTCCTACGTTCCGGATGATCTTCCATGTACATAATTATGTATAGTACCCGCTCCTTGGATGACGATTGTCCTTTATTACGTTTCACTGGAAACAGGATTTATGGCTCCTTGTCCGACAAGGATAATGAACTATGGTTCGACACCTGTTTGAATATCACTTTCACTTGTTAATCACATATCGGCATCATTGTACTCCTCGTGTACATTGCTCGCACAGTCGAGCTTGTACAACACATTCCACTGATTCATCTTGCAGAATCGCTAATATTTCGTCCACTACTACTTTCACACACTGAGAAATTCCTAGGATTTCTTTCTGGCGAAATCTCAATTTCGGCTACTGTTGTTGTAGATATAATGCAACATTTGCTTTGTTTATCGTTGTCTTTGCTTTGCTCTGTTTCAACACCCGTAGTGATGTAGCACTGTTGTGAGTTACTCGTCGACTAAACCGATCAGCGACGCTTCGCAGCCTCATGCTGTGCTCACCACTGGATACCTCCAGTCCCTCCCCCTGTTGCCATTAGCAGCCAATACTGTGGTTGCATGGTAGACAATATGTGGAGCGTCGAATTCTGAAGCATCATCGGCCTTTTGCGACCTCGCACTCAAGTGGTTCCTTCTCAGACTTGAATCATTCAATATTGGAGAATAAGAGCATTTACAAGAGTTCGAACGAACAGTGCATATAATCTCAAACTTTTTCGGAACTTTTCTCGCTTAAACGCTTAACGTCAAATATTTAACACATTTACTCATCTCTAAAGTAATGAGACGTTTTAAGCTGTTTTATACATGGGAGCTCGATTCTCTGAAGAATCGGAGGTGGGAGGTCTGTCGGTTTTCCTTTGTACATACGTACATTTTGCGTTTGTTGAAATGTCTGTTTTATGTCTAAACAAAATGGTTAAGTCTACAGGTAAAGTGTGAGTGACACTGCTAATATTTTATTTGTGGACATAAGGCGGTGTTCCAAGACCAATTAATCAAATGAGCAATGTCGCAAATACCGGCCGTGAAAGCCTGAATTTTATGATAAAGTGTACATCATCTTACAGTGCTTAAATTATTGACATGCATGTTATTAGACGTCTTAACGTGTTTTGTTGTTGTTGTTGTTGTTGTTGTTGTTGTTGTGGTCTTCAGTCCTGAGACTGGTTTGATGCAGCTCTCCATGCTACTCTATCCTGTGCAAGCTTCTTCATCTCCCAGTACCTACTGCAGCCTACATCCTTCTGAATCTGCTTAGTGTATTCATCTCTTTGTCTCCCTCTACGATTTTTACCTCCCACGCTGCCCTCCAGTACTAAATTGGTGACCCCCTTGGTGCCTCAGAACATGTCCTACCAACCGATCCCTTCTTCTAGTCAAGTTGTGCCACAAACTCCTCTTCTCCCCAATTCTATTCAATACCTCCTTATTAGTTATGTGATCTACCTATCTAATCTTCAGCATTCTTCTGTAGCACCACATTTCGAAACCTTCTATTCTCTTCTTGTCCAAACTATTTATCGTCCATGTTTCACTTCCATACACGGCTACACTCCATACAAATACTTTCAGAAACGACTTCCTGACACTAAAATCAATACTCGATGTTAACAAATTTCCCTTCTTCAGAAACGCTTTCCTTGCCATTGCCAGTCTACATTTTATATTCTCTCTACTTTGACCATAATCAGTTATTTTGCTTCCTAAATAGCAGAACTCGTTTCCTACTCTAATTCCCTCAGCATTATCCGACTTAACTCGACTACATTCCATTGTCCTCGTTTTGCTTTTGTTGATGTTCATCTTATATCCTCCTTTCAAGACACTGTCCATTCCTTTCAACTGCTCTTCCTGGTCCTTTGCTGTCTCTGACAGAATTACAATGTCATCGGCAAACCTAAAAGTTTTTATTTCTTCTCCATGGATTTTAATACCTACTCCGAATTTTTCTTTTGTTTCCTTTGCTGCTTGCTCAATATACAGATTGAATAGCATCGGGGAGAGGCTACAACCCTGTCTCACTCCCTTCCCAACCAATGCTTCCTTTTCATGCCCCCTCGACTCTTCTTAACTGCCATCTGGTTTCTGTACAAATGGTAAATAGTCTTTCGCTCTCTGTATTTGACCCCTGCCACCTTCAGAATTTGAAAGAGAGTATTCCAGTCAACACTGTCAAAAGCTTTCTCTAAGTCTACAAATGCTAGAAACGTAGGTTTGCCTTTTCTTAATCTTTCTTCTAAGATAAGTCGTAGGGTCAGTATTGCCTCACGTGTCCCAACATTTCTGCGGAATCCAAACTGATCTTCCCCGAGGTCGGCTTCTACCAGTTTTTCCATTCGTCTGTAAAGAATTTGCGTTAGTATTTTGCAGCTGTGACTTCTTAAACTGATAGTTCGGTAATTTTCACATCTGTCAACACCTGCTTTCTTTGGGATTGGAATTATTATATTCTTCTTGAAGTCTGAGGGAATTTCACCTGTCTCATATATATTGCTCACCAGATGGTAGAGTTTTCTCGGGACTAGCTCTCCCAAGGTTGTCAGTAGTTCTAATGGAATGTTGTCTACTCCCGGGGCCTTGTTTTGACTTAGGTCTTTCAGCGCTCTGGCAAACTCTTCATGCAGTATCATATCTCCCATTTCATCTTCATCTACATCCTCTTCCATTTCCGTAATATTGTCCTCAAGAACATCGCCCCTGTATAGACCCTCTATATACTCCTTCCACCTTTCTGCTTTCCCTTCTATGCTTATAACTGGGTTTCCATCTGAGCTCTTGATATTCATGCAAGTGGTTCTCTTTTCTCCAAAGGTTTCTTTAATTTTCCTGTAGGCAGTATCTATCTTGCCCCTAGCGAGGTAAGCCTCTACATCCGTACATTTGTCCTCTAGCCATCCCTGCTTAGCCATTTTGCACTTCCTGTCGATCTCATTTTTGAGACGTTCGTCTTCCTTTATGCCTGCTTCACTTATTGCATTTTTATATTTTCTCCTTTCATCAATTAAATTCAGTATTTCTTCTGTTACCCAAGTATTTCTACTAGCCCCCGTCTTTTTCACCTACTTGATGCTCTGCTGACTTCACTATTTAATTCATCAAAGCTACCCATTCTTCTTCTACTGTATTTCTTTCCCCCATTCCTGTCAATGGTTCCCTTATGCTCTCCCTGAAACTCTGTACAACCTCTGGTTCTGTCAGTTTATCCAGGTCCCATCTCCTCCAAATTCCCACCTTTTTGCAGTTTCTTCAGTTTTAATCTACAGTTCATAACCAATAGATTGTGGTCAGAGTCCACATCTGCCCCTGGAAATGTCTTACAATTTAAAATGTGGTTCCTAAATCTCTGTCTTACCATTATATAAGATATCTGAAGCCTTCTAGTATCCCGAGGGTTCTTCCATGTATACAACCTTCTTTCATGATTCTTGAACCAAGTGTTAGCTATGATTAAGTTGTGCTCTGTGCAAAATTCTACCAGGCGGCTTCCTCTTTCATTTCATAGCCCCATTCCATATTCACCTACTACGTTTCCTTCTCTCCCTTTTCCTACTCTCGAATTCCAGTCACCCATGACTATTAAATTTTCGTCTCCCTTCACTACCCGAATAATTTCTTTTATCTCATCATACATTTCATCAATTTCTTCATCATCTGCAGAGCTAGTTGACATATTAACTTATATAATGCAACATTTGCTTTGTTTATCGTTGTCATTGCTTTGCTCCGTTTCAACAGCCCTAGTGCTGTAGCACTATTGTGAGTTACTCGTCGACTAAACCGATCAACGACGCTTCGCAGCCTCATGCTGCGCTCACCACTGGATACCTCCAGTCCCTCCCCCTGTTGCCATTAGCAGCCAATACTGTGGTTGCATGGTGGACAATATGTGGAGCATCATCGGCCTTTTGCGACCTCGCACTCAAGGGGATCCTTCTCAGACAATCATTCAGTATTGGAGAATAAGAGCATTTACAAGAGTTCTCAAACTTTTTCAGAACTTTTCTCGCTTAAACGCTTAACGTCAAATATTTAATACATTTACTCATCTCTAAAGTAATGAGACGTTTTAAGCTGTTTTATACATGGGAGCTCGATTCTCTGAAGAATCGGAGGTGGGAGGTTTGCCGGTGTTTCTTTGTACGTACGTACATTTTGTGTTTGTAGAAATGTGTGTTTTATGTCTAAACAAAATGGTTAAGTCTACAGGTAAAGTGTGAGTGACACTGCAAATATTTTATTTGTGGACATAAGGCGGTGTTCCAAGACCAATTAATCAAATATGAGCAATGTCGCAAATACCAGCCGTGAAAGCCTGAATTTTATGATAAAGTGTACATCATCTTACAGTGCCTAAATTATTGAAATGAATGTTATTAGACGTCGTCTTAACGTGTTATATGAAAGCAAAATGTGTTTAAAAATATGAGTACACACTGTTTAACACTGGTAAGGGCACCGCGTAACAAAAATGGCCTTGGGCTTGGCGAATGTCAACACGGGCGCGGTGGAAGTAAAACACTTTGATTACCGTACGCGTATGGCAAGGACATTTACTTTTTTTATTGAAGTCGACTTAGACATACCGATTTCATCCAGACGAAGCTCACTTTCTTTGTTGCGGTCAATTGAGTTTTCGCTAACATATGCAACTCCAGGATTAAAATCAATTTTTCAGGGCAGCACTTCATTGTAAGAGACCTCTGTCCATCGCGAGACTGGCTGCCGCTTGGTGGAGCTGCGGGCACGTGACGCGGTGAGGAAAGTATAAACGCGGGGCAGAGACGAATGAGTAATCATGGTAGCGATGATGCTGGCCGCAAATGTGGAAATACACTGACATAAGCGACTTTGTCAAAGGGCAGATTGTTATGAACCGGCGCCTGGGAACGAGAGACTGAAAGGGCTGTTCGCGTGCTACTGTCGTCAGTATCTCAGGGAAGTGTTTGAAGGGCGCTAAAACCACGAGTAGGCGACATCTTGTACGTCCACGTCTCATAACAGGACGTCGAGATCGGAGGTTCTCCCGTCTCTAGAGCGATTTGTGGCAGATCTGACGACGGAGTACAACGCCGGTCCCTACGTTATTGTTTTGAAACACACTTTTCGGTGTACACTGTTGAACATGGGGCTTCGCAGCACCCCTACATGCTGACCTCACAACGTAGTCAATTACGACTACAGTGGACACAGGATCACCTCGATTGTACCGTGAATCAATGCAAGCGTGTCGGACAAATCACATTTCTAGTTACACAAGGTCGTTGGTGGTGTCGAGATACTTCGTCATACTGTTGAACGGATGTGCCGAGCCACGATCCCAGGCCGGTGGTGGGGCGGGGGGCGGGGGAAGGGGGGGCAATATTATGCAACGCCGGCATTCACCTGGGCTTCTATTGGACCTGAGATATTAACCAAAGGTGCCACGTCAGTTGTTGACCACATGAATATTATTGCAGACCATCTGTATCTCTCCATGCTTGCTGCTTCCCCCGACGGCCAAGGCGTCTTCTAGTAGAATTAGCTGTCCGTGTCATAAGGCCAGAATCGATTCGGTGGCTTGAGCAGACTGAAAATCAACTGAATTTGATGTCTTGGACACCAAATTTGTCTGATCTCCACCACATAGAGCAAGAGTAGGATGTTATCAGCGCAAGCTCACAGACCAGAGACCGTTTTGCCATAATTTATGGGAACTGTGTGGCCTATACGTAGTCATCTAAAAGTCACATACCTCCGGAAACCTACCAAAGACCTTTCGAATCCTTTTCGTGCACAATCGTTGTTGTATTTCCATTCAAAGATGGATCAAAACACTATTCAGCAGTTGGTGACGGTGTATGCAGCCCCTCTGTACTGAGCACTCACTGGACTCTTGTGCATAAACTAAAATATATATACGTTGGAATGTTGATTATTATGGTGTACTTCCTAATAGGGAACAGGTCCCTAATTTGCTTCACGTCATCCCATGTGTTTTGGGCTACAGCGAACTAAACTGGGATATCATAAACCATTTGGCAATGCTGGCGCAGGATAATTTGTTACAATATGGACTTGGCAATATGGTCAAGAGCATTACAAACCTAAAACATTTGCAGTGGCTTTCTTTCCTGTATCCATAACAAAAAAAAATAGCTATATCTGGGGTGTGAGTAAACGACGGAAATGACCCTGTTTTTTCCTCTCCGGAGCTATACGCCAAGATAATTCCACATACGAGCGAATTCTGCACTGTCCAGGAGACTCGTGGGCTGGGGGGGGGGGGGGGGTAGGGGGGGCTGGGATGCATTGTACATTCTGTCTTGCGTATACAACTGTTCACTTCAGAGATATTTCTACTCTGTGATGTCGCAATATGACAACGTCGTTAACAACAGGCATCGATGCATCCCATTTGCCAACTAGGCATCGTGTGGACACTTGGTGGAGATACTCCCGTTTGTTTGCCTGCTGCGCCCTGGTCCATAACCACCCATGTACTATCACCGTCCCCACATTGGGTCAGACTAGTGTATCGCCGCCCAGGCCACTCCCCTTAAGTTATACTCTATATGGGACGCCATCGAGCGAGACGTGCGAGTTTTGGACCCAGCTCTAGGCAATCTTCATGCGTTGATGCGTGCGACCATCGATTAAAATGGTCTCCAACGGTTTTCGTGCCTCGTGAAGCCAGTATTAAGCAAAGACTGTAACGCTGAATGGTGGAAGGAATGTATACGAGGCGCGTTTGAAAAGTCCGTGCAAAAATAAAAACTACTTACGTGTTTGGGGTAAACCTTTTTTATTTTTCGACATAGTCTCCTTTCATACTTATACACTTCGTCCAAGGCCAAAATAGCTATTAGTTGCTGCAATCACCACCTCGTTTGAATAAAATCTTTGTCCCGCCAGCCATTTCTTCAAATTGGGGAACAAATAGTAGTCCGAGGGAGCCAAATCTGGAGAATAGGGGGGATGTGAAACGAGTTGGAATCCTATTTCCAATAATTTTGCGACCACAACTGCTGAGGTGTCTGCTGGTGCATTGTCGTGATGGGAAAGGACTTTTTTGCGGTCCAATTGCCGGCGTTTTTCTTGCAGCTCGGTTTTCAAACGGTCCAATAACCATGAAAAATATGCTCCTGTGATAATTTTACCCTTTCCAGATAGTCGATGAGGATTATCCCTTGCTAATCAGAGACAGAGACAGTCGCCATGACCTTTACGCCTTTTTTGGTGCAGATTCTCCCTTGGTAACCCATTGTTTAGATTGTACTTTGGTCTCTGGATTATAGTACTGTATCCTTATTTCATCCACAGTGACGAAACGACGGTTACAGTCCTGCGGATTCTTCCTGAACAGCTGCAAACCATCCTTGCAACACTTCACACGATTCCGTTTTTGGTCAAGTGTGAGCAATCGCGGAACCCATCTTGCGGATAGATTTTTCATGTCCAAATGTTTATGCAAAATATTATGTACCCGTTCATTCGAGATGCCCACAGCACTAGCAATCTCACGCACCTTAACTCTTCTGTCATCCATCACCATACCATGGATTTTATCAATGATTTCTGGAGTCGTAACCTCCACAGGGCGTCCAGAACGTTCAGCATCACTTGTGCCCATATGGCCACTCCGAAAATTTTGAAACCACTTATAAACTGTTCTAATCGAAGGTGCGAAGTCACCATAATGTTTATCAAGCTTCTCTTTAGCCTCCTGAGGCGTTTTGCCTATTATACAGTAATGTTTAATCACCACACGAAATTCTTTTTCGTCCATTTTTTGACAATCACTCGACTTCCTTGATTCACACGAATGTCAAACACAAAGAAATAGACCGATATGGCTGAAACTTGGTGTGCGCTCTTTCCAAAGATGCTACTAACTAAACATGAGCTCGATACGTGCCTGTCGTGCCATCTCTCGGGCTTTGCACGGACTTTTAAACGCCCCTCGTAGAAGGGCTACACAAAAAGAATGAAGGCAATATTATAGAAAGGAAAGTGGTTTTAGATGAATATGAGATGGCAGATATGATACCATGAGTAGAATTTGACCGGACACTCAAATATCTGAGTCGAAATAAGGCTCCTGGAGTAGATGACATTTCCTCGGAATAAATGAGGTTCTAGGGAGAACACACTACGACAAAGGTCTTTCATCTGATATGCAAGACATACACTGAGGTGACAATAGTCGTGAGATACCTCCTAAATCGTGTCAGACCACCTTTTGCCCGGCATCCCGCAGTACCTCAATGTGGCACGGACTCCACAAATCGCTGCCAAGTCCCCTGTACAAGTGTTGAACCGCGCTGCCGCTACAGCCACCATAATTGCGTAAGTGCTGGCGGCGCAGGATTTTGTGAACGAACTGACCTCTCGATTATGTCCCATAAATGTTGGATGGGATTCAAATCGGGCGATCTGAGTCGCCAAACCATTCGCTCGAATCGTTCAGAATGTTCATCAAACCAGTTCCGAACAACTGTGGTCCAGTGCCATTGTCCACTGTCATCCATAAAAATTCCGTCCACGAATGGCTGAAAATGGTCTCCAAGCAGTCGAACATAACGACTTCGCGGTTAAAGGCGCTGCAGTTTGGAACCGCAAGACCGCTACGGTCGCAGGTTCGAATCCTGCCTCGGGCATGGTTGTTTGTGATGTCCTTAGGTTAGTTAGGTTTAACTAGTTCTAAGTTCTAGGGGACTAATGACCTCAGCAGTTGAGTCCCATAGTGCTCAGAGCCATTTGAACCATAACGACTTCCAATCAATGATCGGTTCAGCTGGATCAAGGGACCCACTCCTTTCCATGTAAGTAGAGCCCACAATATTATGGAGCCACCACCTGCTTGCACAGTGCCTTGTTGACAACTTGGTGCGCGGCTTCGTGGGATCTGTGCCACACTCGAACCTTACCACCAGCTCTTACCAACTTAAATTGGGACGAATCTGACCAGATCATAGTTTTCCAGCCGTCTAAGATCCAACCGATATGGTCACGAGCCCAGAAGAGGTGCTGCATGCAATGTTGTGGTGTTAGCAAAAGCACTCACGTCGGTCGTCTGGTGCCATAGCCCATTAACGCCAAATTTAGCCGCACTGTACCTACAGATACATTCCTCGTACGTACCACATTGACTTCTACAGTCAAATGGCTCAAATGGCTCTGAGCACTATGGGACGCAACTGTTGAGGTCATTAGTCCCCTAGAACTTAGAACTAGTTAAACCTAACTAACCTAAGGACATCACAAACATCCATGCCCGAGGCAGGATTCGAACCTGCGACCGTAGCGGTCTTGCGGTTCCAGACTGCAGCGCCTTTAACCGCACGGCCACTTCGGCCGGCTGCTTCTACAGTCATTTCACGCTGTGTTGCTTATCTGTCAGCAATGACAACCCTACGCAAAGGCCGGTGCCCTCGGTTGTTAAGTGAAGGCCGTCACTCACTGCGTTGTCCGTTAGTACGTGGCAAGAAGTAATGCCTGAAATCTGATATTCTCGGCACACTCTTGACTCTATGGAGCCCGGAATACTGAATTCCTTAACTATTTCCGAAATGGAATGTCACTCACGTCTAGCTCCAACTGCCATTCTGCGTTCAAAGTCTATTAATGCCCATTTTGTGGTCATAACGACGTTGGAAACCTTTTCAAGTGAATCATCTGAGTTCAAATCGCAGTTCCGCAAATGCACTGCTCTTTTATACCTTGAGTACGCGATACTACTGCCATCTATATATGTGCATATCGCAATCCCATTTGTCACTTGAGTGCACGAGACAGGCGAAATACCTTCAGACTTCAAGAAGAATGTAGTAATCCCTTTCCAAAGAAAACAAGTGCTGATTCGTGTGACTGCTACCGAATCATAGTTTCAATAAGTCTTAGTTGCATAATACAGCCACGAATTATTTGCGGAATAGTGGAAAAACTGGTAGAAACTGATCTTGGAGAAGTTCGGTTTGGGTTCCGGAGAGATGTAGGATAGGAACATGCGAAGCAATACTATAACGACATCTTAAAAGACAGAATGAAGAAAGGCAAATCCAAATTTACATCAAATGCTGACTGGAATGCACACTTTGAAATTCTGATGGGTGCAGGCATAAAACACGGGGTGCAAAAGGTTATCTACAACTTGCTCAGAAACCAGAGTGCAGTTGTAAGAGTCGAAGGACGTGAAAGTGGGGCCATAGTTAAGAAAGGGATGAGACACTGTTGTAGCATATCTTCCATGTTACTGTCAGTAAAATGTTGAAGCAGTAAAGGAAAGCAAGGATAAATTCGGAGAGGGATTAAAGTTCAACGAGAAGAAATAAAAACTTTGAAAGAATTACAATTTCTTCGGCAAACCTCAGAGATGGCAAAGGGTGTGGATCATCTTTGAAACATGATTTGAAAAGAATAAATAGTGGCTTGAAAAGAAGTTTTAAGTTGGACCTTAACAAAAAATAAAACGAGGCTCAATCATTGAATGCGGTATCTGCGCAGTTGTTGATATTTGTTTAACGGCCATTAGGTCATGGCTCAAAGTATACTTCTCTGCCTAACGTTTCGTCCTCCAGTGTTGAAGGCATCATCAGAAGCTTTAACGATCAGAAAACAGTTACACACTTGAATAAGCTCAGTTCGTCTTGCTGGGCGCCTTCGAGTCTGTAACTGCTTTCCGAGCCCGTATGCCTCTGATGACGTTTCCAGCATTTGAAAACGAAACGATAGGCAAAAGTTTATGCCATGGGCCACGGCCTTATGCCCATAAATCAAAAAACCAGCAATTAAAACAAAGTTGTTGGAATGTATTCGAATTAAATAGATCAGCGCTAAGGGAATTAGATTAGCAAATGAGGCACTAAAATAACCTCTGTCTGTTGTTATTTGAGCAACGAAATAACTGATTCTGTCTGGAATAGAGCGCATAAAATGCAAACTAGTAACGACAAAAAGTATTTTTAAAAAAGGGAAATTTGTCAACATCGAATGTGAATTTCAATATTACAAAGTCTTTCTTGAAGGCATTTATCTAGATTGCAGCCTTATGCGGAAGTGAAACGTGGACTGTTAACATTTCAAAGGAGAAGAGAACAAAAGCTTCTGATAGACGGGTAGATCGAATAACTAATGAGCAGGTACTAAATCGAATTGAGCAAAAAAGGAAATTTATGGCACATATTCATTAAAAGAAGGGATCAGTTGATAGGCGCCAAGGATTCTTCAGTTTGGTAATCGAGCGAAGTGAGTGGGGTAAAAATTGAAGTGGGAGACAACGGTTTGAAGGTGGCTCTGAGCACTATGCGACTTAACCAACGGTTTGAAGAAGAAGGTTCAAATGTATGGAGGTTGCAGTAGTTATTCAAACTTGCTGCTTGCGCAGGACAGACTAGCGTGGAAATCTGCATCGAAGCAGTCTTCGGACTGAAGACCGCTACACACGGAGTCTATGCCTCGATGTGTCATCTCTATAATCAGAGCTCAAGCGGCTGCTGCTATCTGCTGCGTAGGTGTGCCTAATTCATTTGCTCAATGATGTATGAGACAAACATTTAACTCCACAGTGTCACGGACAAAACAGTTTGCTTTTTCTAAAGTAATCGATCATTGCTGCGTTTCATAACTGCAGGAAGATGGAGGACTGCAAATACTCACGGAAGAGACGCTTCGCGTCGGGCGGTGGTATCGCACCTTCTTGAGGTAGACGGTGTAGAGAGCACCCTCCACGCGCTCCTCGCCCCACAGTCTCCAGGTCGGCTGCTGTAACACACACAAAACACGCGCAGTTAGCTCTGCACGTATCCCCGTAGAACATGGGGAAAACTCGTACAATACAAAATTGGAAACAAAGACGTGTACATCGTGCAAACGAAAGGCGTTGTCGCCGCAAGATACCAGATAAAGGACAACAGTATACGCCTGATCAGCTTTCTTATCCTTAGCTTTTGTTTGTCCTTGCTGTACCTGAAACTACTTGGAACACCCAGTTGATGTAGTGAACCATGGTTTCCTTCAGTTCCGTGACTTATTAATTCAATAACGACTATTAAGGACCAGGTTAAGTAACAATTATGTATCAATGAAATCCTCTTCCTAGCCCACAGTCTTTGCAGTTTTATGTTCTATAGAATTTGTTGCCACTTTGCGAATGAGACATTTTCTCTCAAACGCAATTTGTGGTAATGTTGCCTGGAGGCGAAGCGCATTTTACCGAGCGAGTCGGCGCAGTGTTGAACACACTGGACTCTCATTCGGGAGGACGTCGGTTCAAACCCGAGTCGGGCCATCCTGATTTGGTTTAGCTTGATTTCCCTAAATCGCTCGAGGCAAATGTCAAGATGGTTTCTTTGAAAGAACACGGCTGATTTCCTTCTCCTTCCTTGACACCAACGGAGCTTGTGCTCCGTCTCTAACGACCTCGATGTCAACGGGAGGATTAACCCAGTCTTTTCTTTCTTCTTCCTTCCTTCCTTGCGAAGCGTTTATGGGTGGACATTACTTTCCCCCTCTGCAAATACATACAGTCGTCTTACGGGTTCTCGTAACTATTTTAAGAATGTCAGCGTATTTTTCACGTGCCGATAGTCGGTATACAGAACTCGCAGAGCCTCCACTTTCCAACATCCTCGCGAGATACTGTTTTTCTTATACTGCGCGACAGAAATGTGTTCGAAATTGCCCGAGGACTGCGCTAAGCAGCAATTTCATTTTCGCGCGTGACCCGACCCTCTTCTCACACACTCCTCTCAACTGTTTGCCCGTCGTATTAAAAAGAACCAGGAAACACTATTATCCAAGGCGTGCTTTATCAATTTTCATCTGTTTCACGCAATTATACATTTGTATGGACGTTTTGTCACTCACTGAACTCAATACATACATCAACTAGGTTAAACTAGTTACGAGAACAAACTGGATTATTTCTGTATACTCCCGATCTCATTGTCACTGATAGAACGAAACTACGTTATCTGTAATATCTTCACTTTCGAAACAAAATATTTTACGGATTTCTGTGAAAATACAGACTACGTCGATTAATAAAAATAGCTTTGGGAACACCCTCTTCCAAATAAAAGCAAAACATAGTTTGCACTTTTTTCCTGTAATGGCACTCGCGTGTGCGTTTTGAGTTGCGGAAGTCATCTTTTCAACAATGGATGGTAATACTGCAGTATTCGCTTATAACCTGTTTTTATGGAATATTTAAATTTCAAAAGTAAATTATTGACGAAACCTCTAGCGTTCCAAGTCTGGCGGTGCGATGTATTGCAGAACGATTATTGCGAAAAAGAAATAAATCGCAGAGAGTCTGAACTAACATATGTCACGAAAAACAGCGAAGTCTCACCCATCGCTCATAAAAAGCTGTTTAACCTCGTGTTTTTCTTATCTCATATGATACGTCTTAAAGGACCTGAGCCCTATGGGTACTTAACTTATTATTTCTACCTATGATACAATATTTGGATTCCCTTCTACGCCGCTATTAGCGAAAGCAGTAGTTTGCTGTGCTTCTTATTTGCCCTATACACTAGAATGTTAATTCAGATAGCCTAGCTTTGAAAATTCATTTTTCTTTTTTCCGTTTCATTGGTCTAATTTCCTACCTTTTTCCTTCAAATTTCCGTTTTTGCTGTCTTGGGCTATAACTCTATAGTTCTTCAAGAAATGCGCAAGCAATGTAGGACATCAAAAAGAGATTTTCGATAGTTTGTTGAACAAGTATTTCGTGAATTCACGTTAACAACAGATCAATAAAAAACCAAGTGTTGCTGCAAGCAAACACCGGGCACGATAACAGTTTAAGGAAACAAAATTTGCAAGGAGTGCTGTGGTGTGGAGCTAAGAGATTTCATAGATTAATTGTGGCACGATAAGCACAAGATACAAGATATTCTTCATAGTGGGATCAGAGGCCTGTCATTTATCTGTACAATAGCGGATACTCCATGTTAATTTTAAGAGATAAAACAGATTTCTTTTAATGCTTTCATCGTACTCGGCAGATAATAACGACTGATTTCAGTACGACGTACAATATCGTGCCTATTGGTCGACACCACCCGGCTCAATACCCGAGAAATATTCAAAATGTATTTGAAACGTAAACTTTTCGATTAAGTCCCCACCTATGTGGACTTAAATGTTATCACGGCATGTGTTAACAATTAATACACTATTATTTGACAAAGTTGCACGTTACAGTTTATTGTAAGCTCGTATTTGTAAAGGCGGGCATCCTACGTGTCGCCATCACGTTCAGATTCAATAATGAAGTCGTCTATGCAGCGAGCTACGAACGAAACACCCTCAGATCACCTCGTAAACCTTGACAAAACTGTACAATTCTTTAGCGTTATCAACGGGAGCGCTATTCACTTTGATTGTGAGATGACTCCTTACAGTTAACTCCAGAGGGTTGAGATCAGGTGACCCTGGAGGCCAGGGTACGGACACTTTTCGGACTATGTATCTTGGACTATTTTAGTACGTCCTCTTACATCAACAGCAAATTGTGTCGATACCTCATCCAACAGTGTCTAGGAATGAGGTATGGCCAAACCTTCCTCAGACATCTACACAAATAAAATTGATAACATTCGTTCGTACGAAATAGTAGATCTCCAAAAGTTCTTCACAGAATTATTTCAAACATTTACACAACGTTGCATTTGAATACGAGCATATTTTTATATACTTTCTGGAGCGCCACATATAATACATAAAATGTGTCACATACATTCTAAGGAAAAAAAAACGACGCACCACGAAGGAGTTGCGCAAATTGGTCACAAATCGATGGCGGACGATGGATGAATGTGTGGCGCAGCAGCGCAGTTTCATTGCGCAGATGGTAAGTAAAGGAAACAGTGGACATGTCGATACAAGGGCATGAAGTCGCTGGAAATTCATTGTGATTATACAGTTGGAAAGTAACTAGGTCTCGCAGACAAGCGCATGAACAATGTATGCAGATGACAGCACCTCAGACAGGACGCGTATTTGAGCTGAAAGCCGCTGCTTGGAGTAATCATCGACCGCTCGATATCTGAATAGAAGCGACGCTACTATTCACCGATGTTGGCGGGAATGGGTGAACCATCGCCGAACACTGCGTCAAAAGGAAGCGGTCGACCTAGATAGAAGACAGAACGTGAGGACAGAGCAATTGTCAAACAGGCGCTCACAGCCCCGGATTCATCGTTATCATCGATCCGACGTGCGAATGGTGTCGGAGTAACCATTAGAACCTTTAATTGGCCACTAACAGGGAGCTGAGCTCAGGGCGCCCATTGCACCGACTACCAATGACTCTGTACACCAACAAGCCCGTTTGTAGTGGTTTTGGTCACATTCGGACTGGAGTCTAACTGACTGGAGTAGAACTGTCTTCAGCGACGAGTCTCGCTTGGGACTGAGCTCCGATGATGAGCGAGACGTTTGTGGAGACAGCGGTGGGATACCAATCTGTCTGTTGCCCTCTGTATGGCCCAGTAACCAGCAACATGGTCAAGGGTGCCATTTCATTTTATACCAGGACCACTTACGTTGTCATCCGATAATGTACGCCCCGTTTTGTTGTCCTTCATGTAAGCAGAGTTGGGCTTACATTTCAGTAAGATAATGCCCGACCGCACAAACCGGAAGTTTCTACTGCTAGTCTTCGCGCTCGCCAAATCCTGTCTTGGCCAGCAAGCTTGTCAGATCCCTTCCCAACTGAGAAAGTTTGACGCATTATGGACAGGGCCATCCAATCTACTGGGGATTTTTACGATCTAAGGCTCCGGCTACATGGAATTGTGAAGGATACCCACTCAGGAAGACACAAAAGACTATCAGTCAATGCCAAGCCGAATAACTTGCATAGGGGCTAGAGATGGACCAACCCGTTACTGACTTGCTCAATTTGAGAAGCGCTCTCTCTCTCTCTCTCTCTCTCTCTCTCTCTCTCTCTCTCTCTCTCTCTCATAAACCATCCGACTTTTCAGAACTTTTAATCATTTGTTTGTCTGTACGCATTGACCAATTTCCATTCCATTCGGATAATTCATTCGTGGCGTGTCTTTCTTTCTGTCCTAAGAGTGTATAAAGGGAAACACTTTTGCCAAAAATTTCGAAAAGTTCCTGACCTGTTTACTTTAAATTTTTAGACAATACGCTACTGAATATGGACCATATATTTTTAACCTCCTTTCCTCCCTCCGTCTATACACAAGGGGCAGCAGAATCTCGTTTCTTTCTTTCCCATTGGACCAGACTCAGCAACAACAGCAAAGCGTGGCCGGTAACCGCTAGTAGAGGAATAAAATTTGTTATTTAGGCGTGAATCCAGAGACGCTTTATTTACACGTCAGAGCTCATTTTCTACTTCTCTTCATAATCACATTAATTATGAGAAGGACACAGGAACAGAACTCACAAGTAGTACAGGAATCGTTTTATTACTCGAAATGTTCAAAACCCCATCTTGGTTAGGTTTGTTAGAATTTATAGCTAGTTGCAATTCGTAGGTTCACCACCAGTGTTAGTTGTTTCAATTTATCGGAGATAATGTTGACTGTGACGCGCTTCATTGCTTTACTAGCAAGAAGCACGTAGCATCAACTGTTTAGTGCCCACCACGGACTTTGTTTCCGGTAATCCTCTCCACTGGATGTGCACTCAAATGCGGAGTTGGCACATGCCCCTTTGCTGTAAGGATTAGCAGATGGTAATAGTCGTCGCGCTCAGCGTTTATATTGGGAGAGATCTGAAGGACGACAGCGCCCTGCAGGAGCACGTTTGGGCTTAAATGGCAAACGAGTAGGATTACAAAGTTTCAGACGATTCAGACTGTATGGTTTAGTATTCTAATCTTAAGCAGATAAGCTGAAAACAACTTTTGGTATTTTCTTAAAAGAGACTGCGAGGAAGAAAACGAAACGGCGCTTTATGAAAGCACAGCAAAGCATCTTCTTTCTCGCAGTCTGTTTTATCAGAAAACTTGTACATTCTTTACTAAAAAAGTCCATCTGGAAGTTTACAGGAAGCAATGAGTAAAAATTTGAAGTAAGTCTGTCAAGAACTTTTCGACATTTGTGACAAACACGTCGAACAATGATTTTTCTTTCTATTGTGGTTGGCTAAATTGTGTTACGCTGTGTGTGAAGAACATTTCCTGAAATTTTGGCCATACCTCTGTCTTTCATCCTATATGCATTCCACAGCCGCGAACCATGAGTAAAATTTTAGCCCTGATACGTGGGGACTTAATAAAAAAATTTACATTTCAAACAGTTGTACCAACTAGCACAATACAGGAGTAATTCTCAACTGTCTCGTCAACGACTCGTTTGTGGATTTACGTTTACTTGAACATTTTGGTTTCATTACCATGTACTTTCACTCCGATCTTAATACATAGCGAAATCTGGCACACCTACATATGTCTACTGAATTTTTACTAAAAGATAAGAAATTTAGTGATGCCATGTGGCTGTTACTAAGCCTGATTCTAGTAAAAACTACAGCTCTGTAATTATCACGTACGTGCTTCACTCGTCTTTCACCGTGCTGAGAGTCTAGAATTATTTGCGTCCTTGTTTCATGACAGCACTTCTTTTTTCTGCAAACACTGGTGTGGGAGCAGGAATACCGGAGTGGGTAGCGGGCAGCACGGCACTCTGTCAGTGGCGGGCGGCGGCTGGGCGCCGCGCCCTCGCGCGCACGCAGCCAGCCAGCTCCGATTACGCGACAAGCTGAGGTTTACACGAGAGAGCAGGCGCGCTAATTTGCTCGGCAAGCTGACCTCACGCATCGCGCCGCCACCTGCGCCGCTGCCAAGACGACGAAAATGCACTCCTCTCTCTCTCTCCTCGAGTTCCAAGTCGAATGTGCCCTTGCCAACGGGGATTCCCCGCCGCCGTTATTGAGTCTGCGTTTCATGTACGACATGGGTAGCGTAGCGACTGTAGTATCTGACGAGCTTCTTAGGGCAGATCGCTCGTGTCCTCCGTTTAAGGAACCTTTCACCGATCATTAAGTAATTTACGAGCGCCGCAAAATACCGTTATCACAGGAGATAGAATTCGAGTTCCGCTACTTTCATATGACCACATTTTCCTCACACGTTTCTACAGCAAATTACGAGGGACCTTAAATACCTAATCCAACACAATTTGTTCTGAATGCATGTTTTATTCAGTATTCTAATACTTCATATTATTTCCCACTGTTTTCGCTACAAAACTCTGTTTTTCAACATAATCTCCGTTCAGTGCAACGGCATTACACCATCTAATTTGGACCGTATGCCCGCATGGTGCCACTCCACTGATCGACATCGGAGCCAACGTCTTGCTGTATCAAGAACCTCCCAATCATTCACGTACTGCTTTCCGCAGAATGTGTCCTCCATTGGGCCAAACACGTGAGAGTCGGAAGGTGCAAGATCCGGACTGGAGGGTGGATAAGGGAGAACAGTCCACTGGAGTTTTGGAGCTCGTCTCGGGTGCGCAGACTTTGTGACGCCGTGCTTTTGTTCCCGTCCAGGTCTCCATAGACATTCTGCAAGCGCCTATGAATATTTGCGGTCGTCTGGTTTACCTCCAAAAGAAATTCAATGTCACCTCCGTTACTGACGCCAATTTGAGGACTACGTGTAGGGTCCCCACATATTTTATGAAACTATAGTGGCTGAAGTGGGAATAGTCTACGATGTCCCACAGCAAACGCCGTACTACTTCAACCGAAATCGGCCGACAAAAATACAGTATGTGTTGTATTACTTATTGAACGCCTCTCATACAGTAGGGAAAACTGAACGCCTTTAGTGACGTTACAAATTAATGACCATAGTCACATGTTACTCTAATGATACACGCAGATTTATCACAGACCGTTTGAAACCAACTCCGGTTCACAAACAATAAATATTATTCTGCACTCAAAGCTCCTCCTGACATACGAATGGTACCACCGCGAGTGTTCACAGATTAATAGTTCCTCCCTCACATATAAAAAAAAAAAAAACAAAAAAAAAGCACTCGCGGCATGGACGTTTACCTCCGTTGGGCCAGGCACGTAAGTTTAACGATACGAGAGCTCCAAAGTTTCACCGATGCAGAAATATGGACCCGCACTCTCAAGAAAAGGCTTACAGATAGTTCACTACAATACAATGCGTAGATCTGGCATATTTCCACCCTTAATCAATCCCAAGTATTGCCGCTGCCACTAACATAAATCTTCTACACAACAGTCCCTCCATTGCGAAATTCTCGTGTATGCTTTTTTGTTCAAATATGACTCTACATCAGACTGCACCTACCCATAACACGGCTAGTAGTCAACTCTCATATTTGCAACGAAATCCTCGTACCAGTACCTCACATAACATCGGAACCTGCCATGTCTGCTCATGACAATTTTCATGACAACAAACTGTGAGAAATGCTAAACTTAGATATGGTTGTACATTAAATGACAACAGAAACATATGTGTTGTGTAATGGAAAAGCCAGAGTGGTTCTGGTATAGGAAAAATTAAAGCTGCAACTGATCCCATTGCTCCACTCGAGGATAGGAATCGTTACTTCACATTACCTACAACCCCAGCTGAATCGAAAACAAAACAAACAATCAGTAGTTTATGGGGAATAACGACATTAGCTACGAAAAATTCTGTCTCAAGCATGTTCCTGTCAATACCGTTAAAAAGTCAATCATGTGTACCAGAGCAACGTCTTCTGGGCATAGCAGTCTAAATGATGAATTTTGTTATTAACCTACTACTGCCCACTGTAACATATCTTCCATCACTCCTCAACCACAAGTGTTTTCCTGAGACCTGGAAACAGGAAATTGTCAAGCCATTATCTAATAAGGTCGTTGCCACAGCACCTTCTGATTACAGTCTTCCGACACCGTCCAAGGCCTTAGTTATACAATCCTCCATCAGTTAAAAAACTACTTAGGAATAAACAATCTATTACACGAACGCCGATCGTCGCAAACATCGCAGCACGACGTCTGCTTTAACAGATGACCTGAAGCTTGCCAAAGATAGACAAAGAGGCGACTATGTTGTGTTTCTGTGGCAAAGCCTTTGAAACAGTCGACATCGACTTTTTCCTTGCTAAAGTTAGCGATCTAATTTTTTCCAAGTTCAATGGAATGGTTTCACTCGTACCTACCATCTCGCCAACAATGCCTCATTTCTGGCACTATGAGAAAAGCCAGAATCAGGCGTCCCCTAGGGTTCGATATTAGGGCCTTTACTCTTAATTTAACGTGAAAACTTAAACAAACGCTTATACTTCCAGTTGTTGATTACTGTGATGTTATCGTGCAAGGTCTTTTTCAGGAAAGCTTACGGCGCCTGAAACTGGTGATGAATACCTGCATTGAATGTATCCCTCCCTCTGTGTGTCAAAACTGATTAAGATGGTTCAAATGGGTCTAAGCACTATGGGACTTAACATCTGAGGTCATCAGACCCCTAGACTTATAACTACTTAAACCTGACTAACCTAAGGAAATCACACACATCCATGACCGAGCCAGGATTCAAACCTGCGACCGTAGCAGCAGCGCGGTTCCGGACTGAAGCGCCTAGAACCGCTCGGCCACAACGGCCGGCACTGATTACGAGCTCCAGCTTCAAACGACAACCATTGACGTAACTACTAAAGCAACGATTATGGCTGTGTCTTCGTCCTGTACAGTCGTTACCTCATCACATCCTTCTTTCCAACCAAAATTACATTTCCCAATTCTGGAAGGTAGTGTAGTATATTTACATTTCTTTATGTGAGAACTCGGTATATTAAAGTACCGATAGCACTGCTAGCATTAACATTATTAGCTCTTAGTAAGCACTGTTCATTCACAGTGTCTTTACAAACATTAAAATAATTTTTATTCCATTAATATTATTTTATTACTATTTGTCAAATTAAAATTGTCATATCTTATGTAACTATGCTGTAGAAAAAACATAACAGTGATGATAAAAAATATTGCCTGTTTGAAACCATGGTCCGATGTAAGATTCGGGCGTTCAGGATCTCTCTTAGCGTGTTTAATAAATAAATAAATATAAGCTGGGATCAACATCTTTGACAAGTTTAATATGAGAGGGAGAAATTAGTGGCTAGCTGAAAGTTCTGAGACGGTCCATGAGGCGTATTAGGTCTGGTCTGGCGAACAGCTCTGAATTGTCAAAAATTGCGCAATATATTACACGCTCCAAAATATGTTGAGAAACTTTATGACATTCATTTAGAGTCAGTGAGGCCAATGAAATTTTCTCAGCGCTGAAAAAGCGCCTAATCACCTTTCGAACGAGAAGGTGGAATAATTATTTGCACTGTCGGGTGGATGTATTAAGTCAGCGTTCGTCAAAATAGGAAAAAAAATCTTCGCTGATGTACGATTGTATAAGGTTTCAATCTTTCCTCGATGGCGGGTCATAACATACAGAAAGATATGGGAAACCGTGTTCAAATTAGGCCGTGTACTGTAACAGACAAACCGGTAGTAGTGGCGGACAGGCTAGATATCTCACTAGGACTTGATCAGCTTCTTTTTTCATCTCCACTGCTTCCCCTACGAAACCACTACGCTGTCACCCGGAATTGTGACGGAGTTATTTCTAATCAAGATTCAAACTGAACAATCTTTGAACACCATATGCAGTAACGTAGGGTTCCATTTACTTAACCGATAAAAGTTAGCAGCGTCCCTAACACTATCAACGTTGTGAACTCGACGTCAATGTTTTTAGAAGTGCGAAGGTTGCGGCGAATGAACGACACAAGACACACGTAGCGATTTCTTATAACTCCATAGGTGAGAAGTTGATTCCTGTGGTCTTGATCCGAAAACTGGTTTGATGCAGCTCTCTGTCCCTGCCAACCTGTTCATCTTCACACAGCTGCTGCGTATTAGGTTTTACTTCCTAGGATGTTGTCGATAAACTGTCGCATGGTGTTTTATAGACCAAGATGCTGATATCTCTTGCGGCTGCTCTCGTCTACGCGATGCATACCGAGAGACTGAACAAGTTCCGTTTATTAAATTACCTTAAAATACACTCCTGGAAATTGAAATAAAAACACCGTGAATTCATTGTCCCAGGAAGGGGAAACTTTATTGACACATTCCTGGGGTCAGATACATCACATGATCACACTGACAGAACCACAGGCACATAGACACAGGCAACAGAGCATGCACAACGTCGGCACTAGTACAGTGTATATCCACCTTTCGCAGCAATGCAGGCTGCTATTCTCCCATGGAAACGATCGTAGAGATGCTGGATGTAGTCCTGTGGAACGGCTTGCCATGCCATTTCCACCTGGCGCCTCAGTTGGACCAGCGTTCGTGCTGGATGTGCAGACCGCGTGAGACGACGCTTCATCCAGTCCCAAACATGCTCAATGGGGGACAGATCCGGAGATCTTGCTGGCCAGGGTAGTTGACTTACACCTTCTAGAGCACGTTGGGTGGCACGGGATACATGCGGACGTGCATTGTCCTGTTGGAACAGCAAGTTCCCTTGCCGGTCTAGGAATGGTAGAACGATGGGTTCGATGACGGTTTGGATGTACCGTGCACTATTCAGTGTCCCCTCGACGATCACCAGTGGTGTACGGCCAGTGTAGGAGATCGCTCCCCACACCATGATGCCGGGTGTTGGCCCTGTGTGCCTCGGTCGTATGCAGTCCTGATTGTGGCGCTCACCTGCACGGCGCCAAACACGCATACGACCATCATTTGCACCAAGGCAGAAGCGACTCTCATCGCTGAAGACGACACGTCTCCATTCGTCCCTCCATTCATGCCTGTCGCGACACCACTGGAGGCGGGCTGCACGATGTTGGGGCGTGAGCGGAAGACGGCGTAACGGTGTGCGGGACCGTAGCCCAGCTTCATGGAGACGGTTGCAAATGGTCCTCGCCGATACCCCAGGAGCAACAGTGTCCCTAATTTGCTGGGAAGTGGCGGTGCGGTCCCCTACGGCACTGCGTAGGATCCTACGGTCTTGGCGTGCATCCGTGCGTCGCTGCGGTCTGGTCCCAGGTCGACGGGCACGTGCACCTTCCGCCGACCACTGGCGACAACATCGATGTACTGTGGAGACCTCACGCCCCACGTGTTGAGCAATTCGGCGGTACGTCCACCCGGCCTCCCGCGTGCCCACTATACGCCCTCGCTCAAAGTCCGTCAACTGCACATACGGTTCACGTCCACGCTGTCGCGGCATGCTACCAGTGTTAAAGACTGCGATGGAGCTCCGTATGCCATGGCAAACAGGCTGACACTGACGGCGGCGGTGCACAAATGCTGCGCAGCTAGCGCCATTCGACGGCCAACACCGCGGTTCCTGGTGTGTCCGCTGTGCCGTGCGTGTGATCATTGCTTGTACAGCCCTCTCGCAGTGTCCGGAGCAAGTATGGTGGGTCTGACACACCGGTGTCAATGTGTTCTTTTTTCCATTTCCAGGAGTGTATTTTTTACTATTGGAGGTATTTTTCATAGCTTTTTTCGTTTACATTACTGAGTTTCGATTCACTATTCGAAACAACCCAACTTCGAAAGAGGTTCCGATACTGGTTTTCCGATAAATTTGAGTGCTATCGCTTTTGAACGTGCAATTAGTCAAAACTCACATTTTACACAGTAAAGTGAATTAGAATGTTTTGTATGACGAGTCAGTACGTACGAAGGATCTTTTCTAGGGGATCGCAAACCATCTGAAGTTACTGGAATAAAAATGAAGAGCTTGGAGCGAGGAAATAATAGACAACGTACCTCAATACCCGCACGAGACAGGACGAAACAGAGTTCCGAGTTCCAGCAGTAGCACTCAATCGGCAATGAACCGGTGGAACCATTCTCAATACACCATGATTTTCCCCCAAATACCTGCTTTTGTTCCTGCACCACCATCCGAGGAAAGGAAAATGTGGATAATATTTACAAGAAGAAAGGAAAGGATCATATGGCATGTGTTGAGACATCAGGGAATAACTGCCATGGTACTAGATGGAGCTGTAAAGGGTAAAAACTGTAGAGGAAGACAGAGATTAGAACACAACTAGCAAATAACTGAGGACGCAGGTTGCAACTGCCACTCAGAGACGAAAGGTTAGGACAGGAGAGGAATTTGTGGCGGGCAGCATCAAACCAGTCAGAAGACTGATGAAGAAAAACTTTTCTGCAGAAGTAAAATCTTTCATCCACATTTTTTAGCCATCAGGTATGTCGAGTCTGAGCTCTCAGTAGTACAGTACCTTAACCAGTTGCCACATTCATATTCAAGAGGAACAAGTTCCCTGATTTAGCTTCCCCCTGGTTCTACACTAATTACTTCAGGCGTATCAAGGTTTCTCTTGATCCCATCCTCCCCTAATCGTCTCTCATGTCTCAACATCTCAACACCAGGAGATGCTGAATGCTACTAACTTCCTTCCAGATTCACCGTATCATTCCAAAGACGTTGCACCAACCTCCTAGACAACGGCTACGGACATTCTCAACAGGCCCCGCTGGAAGCCGCCATTATGACGAAGAACCATCATTTGGGTTTCACACGCGCAGTTGGCAGCACGAATACCGCATTTTCTCGGCGACGCACTGATGAGGAGCTGTAGATAATTTCATGGGCATTTTTCTAGTATTTGGAAGTCGTGAAAGCGTTAGCGCCTTTGTCCTGTTTGAAATTATAAGCGCGCAGTGTCACACAGAGGCTGTGCCGCCTGGAGGCTTGCTTAGACCTTCGCTGCCTTGCAAGAGGCGGGCGAGATGATGCGCACTGTTAATCGTGAGATGACGAGGGACAGCAGTCGGCAGTGATGTGTCATGACTAGTAGTACGGCACAGGCCGAGTGATGCGGTTGTAGCTATATTCTGAGGAATTGGAACATGTTGATTTATTGCTTAATTATTTTAGACGAGGAAAGAGACTGGAGCATTACGAGAAGAATATTTCATTATGATTGCACTGAAGTAATGGAAGAGGATTTACGTTAAGGTAATTGCTTTCAGATTTTTTATTTTATTGCGGCAGCTTGTAGTTAAGCATTCTTGGTTCAGACTTCCAGAGACTTGGGTACAGAGAAAGATAACATCCATACATAATTTGTAAAAAATGGCTCTGAGCACTATGGGACTTAACTTCTGAGGTCATCAGTCCCCTAGAACTTAGAACTACTTAAACCTAACTAACCTAATGACATCACACACATCCATGCCCGAGGCAGGATTCGAACCTGCGACCGTAGCGGTCGCGCTGTTCCAGACTGTAGCGCCTAGAACCGCACGGCCACTCCGGCCGGCCATATTTTCAGTTTGAATTTGGGGCTAGAAATAATTGTTTACTATTTAATGTCATTTTCACGAAATGGGTTTTCATAAAGATCTTATTTGATGTTAAAGACTACTTAAGTAATATAGAACTTTCCTAACCAGAAAACTAATTACATTTGATGTTATTTATCACAAGTCATTGTCCAAATCCAAAGTCCATACCAAAATATAGGCTATCATTTTCACTAATGCATATTTGTTATGAACCAAGTATGCTTTGCCTTTTTTTAATAAAAGAGAGCGCATTGAACCAGGCGCATCTTAGTGGTCAGTCGTAGCTCAGCAAATGCGAGGCGCTTTTAAGACAAAAGCAGTGTCACGACGTTTTCATTGGGCAACAGGTAAGTTAAAAATTAAAAAATAAAAGAAGGGAACATTGAGTTTTTCCAGGGCCAATTTATCAGTTTAAAAGTTTAATGGTTCACAATATTTAGTTCAGACAGTACTCTTCAAATGCTCAAATGTGTGCGAATTCCCAAGGGACCAAACTGCTGAGGTCATCGGTCTCTAGACTTACACACTACTTGAACTAACTTAACTCTAAGAACAACACTCACACCCATGCCCGAGGGAGGACTCGAACCTCCGGCGGGAGGGGCCGCACGATTAGTGACATGGCGCCTCTAACCGCGCGGCCATTCCGTGAGGCCAGTGTTCTTGCCATCGCTAATGTTTAAACAGACAGAGAACCATATAGATAAATTCAATTTACTTTAGCGACACATTCTCGCAGCGGATTCTTATTTTCAAGAGTTCCCGATTTCCTATGTTGAAAGTTTACGTAAGCTTACAGATAGGTTACACTGCCAGCAAGCAATGCTTTTAATGAATAACAACAGTCACTACTATTTTTATTAAGATAACTTTCAGCACTTGTGTGATGCTTTACCGAGTGCGCGGTCACTAACGTAAGTAGCGCCGCTGTACCCATTGAGGTACAATAAGGGGAAACATCACAGCAGACTTATGCTGCACGTTGTGTTCCTGCATGCCCCAGAACATTAGCAGACTACTATTTACGACTGCTTCTTTTTCTTAATTTCCGTCGTCTGCACGCAACAGTTGTTTTAAGTAGCAGATATTGCATTGCTTTCGTGAACAGCACAGTATCAGGAAGGCGTTTACAGACGTTTTTCTGATCTTTAACGTATATTTGATTTAATAATATAGCGCATTTATTCCCGTTAATGAAACTTTGCTTATGTTACACGTTTCTATTAAACAGGAATTGATGTACGTAATGTGACAAGTCTGCTTTCGTAATCCAGCTGTTTCCTTAATACGGACTGACGAAACTGATGTTCAGTCTATGACCCGTTCCCTAAAATGTTGAGAACGTGTTTTGCTATGTTTGGTCGGTTTCCAAACTTTCCTTACCACAGCGTTCATCCAGAAAGCCTTTAGAGAGGGACTGATAGGAAATCTAAAGTCGAATGACAGAAATAAAATTACTACAGTAAAAGTAATCACTGCAACCAAAATTAACATACAGGGTGTTACAAAAAGGTACGGCCAAACTATCAGGAAACATTCCTCACACACAAAGAAAGAAAATTTGTTATGTCGACATGTGTCCGGAAACGCTTACTTTCCATGTTAGAGCTCATTTTATTACTTCTCTTCAAATCACATTAATCATGGAATGGAAACACACAGCAACAGAACGTACCAGCGTGACTTCGAGCACTTTGTTACAGGAAATGTTCAAAATTTCCTCCGTTAGTGAGGATACATGCATCCACCCTCCGTCGCATGGAATCCCTGATGCGCTGATGCAGCCCTGGAGAATAGCGTATTGTATCACGGCCGTCCACAATACGAGCACGAAGAGTCTCTACATTTGGTACCGGGGTTGCGTAGACAAGAGCTTTCAAATGCCCCCATAAATGAAAGTCAAGAGGGTTGAGGTCAGGAGAGCGTGGAGGCCATGGAATTGGTCCGCCTCTACCAATCCATCGGTCACTGAATCTGTTGTTGAGAAGCGTAAGAACACTTCGACTGAAATGTGCAGGAGCTCCATCGTGCATGAACCACATGTTGTGTCGTACTTGTAAAGGCACATGTTCTAGCAGCACAGATAGAGTATCCCGTATGAAATCATGATAACGTGCTCCATTGAGCGTATGTGGAAGAACAAACTAAAATGAGCTCTAACATGGAAATTAAGCATTTCCGGACACATGTCCACATAACATCTTTTCTTTATTTGTGTGTGAGGAATGTTTCCTGAAAGTTTGGCCGTACCTTTTTGTAACACCCTGTATAATAATACAAGAAAATATCGCTTAAACAAGTTCAGTTACAAATGAAATGTGATTCCTTTACGCTTTAGACTATAATCATTTACACCCGCAAATGTCGCAAGCTATTTTTGATCAAAGCACTTCCACAGAAGCTAATGTTTGGACAGTTGACATGGCGGTCGTCAGCTTCAAGTTTGAGACGTCATGACAACTCCATACCTCTATGGTTGTACCACACAGCTCCACTGTGGCACTCGGCAATAGCATTCCCCGCCCACCAAGCAACGCACAACAATGCCAACACAGTCTTGTGTGACCATAACCGTCACAGCGCTCAAGGGAAAAGGGCTCATTTATATGAGCTTTTTATCGTTTTAAAATCTAGATTCTGTTTCTAAATATTCACGCCATTCAGCGACCTGCCTCAAAAAAATCTCAGTATAGGCAAGAAAAGCACGAGAGAGAGAGAGAGAGAGAGAGAGAGAGAGAGAGAGAGAGAGAGGACATGCCATTGCAGCCGAAAATATCTCCCCTCTTCCCATTCTACAATGACGGCATCATTTCAGTCCATAACAGGTACGAAATGATACGATTGTCGAAATGTATGGCATGTACTAAAAATAAAATACTTACTGAGTCGGCCTGGAACACCGTATAAAGGACACCCATGAGGTTAACCTTCGAAGAACAGTATTTTGCGTAACACATGTGTAGAACTCGCAAGTCTGAGCAGATCCTCTTCGACACTGGAAGGAGTTTGCGACGTCATGTGGGTTGCTACCGATGAGACGCCTCTTAGCGCTGAGCCGATAACGGATGTCACACAAAGTGGCGCCAGTGCGCCGACTTCCGTGAATGGTTTGCGCGCACAACAAATGCCTAGGGGCTGAGCACTCTTAAGGATCCACCGACGTTGAGGTCATTAGGGACAGGACATAAGGTCTATTTTGACCAGTGTGTAACACGTACAGTCAGCAAACTGTTTCCTCAGACGTCACACATGCCTCTACTGGTGGTTCAAGACGACGCCGGCAAGTGTCCAAGAGATTCCGCAAAGATTTGTAATACACAGAATCACGTTCTTCGATGTAGTAGCTGTTCCAATTATTTCTCATGGGTGACATATTGAGGCATTAAAAAATGGAAAAACCCAATGAGAACAGGTAAATAGCGGAATACTAGAAATACGTGTAACCTCTTAGAAAAGTGCGGCCATTATGTTGTCACCAGAAAGAGAGATTTATTACTTACATTACACGCGCTGCTGGCCGTGCCATTTCAGTCATCCCTTAAATAAACTACATACAACTTGCGAAACTTACATGGCCGCGCATCATTATCTAAGTTTAATTAGTTTTATGTTCCGTTGATCATTTCCACGATAAATCGTCATGATCTGCAACGAGTCATTTTACATGCGAGTAGTCCCATCGCCACCCTTTACATATGACAATAACAGAAATTCTTCAACACAACACGAATAGTCAAGGAGAAACTTTTCCAGTTTGTATCCAACTTTTACTTTGTTGTATGTCAGACTTTTCTGTCACTGGGTAGGTAATCGAAAATTTTTCTTGCAGCATTGTGTACCCCTTTTGTACTAAAGACGACATTAATGTGGAGTAATCAATGGCATTTTCTCTCCTGGTATTGTAATTATGTACATAATTGTCCTTTTTGAACTGCAGTGGATTACTTACAACAAAATTCATAAAGGAATAAATGTACTTGTAGTAATAGTCAGCATGCCAAAACTCCTTAACGTGATGTCTACAAGATGATAGTGTGTGAGTACCACATATTATCCTTACAGCATGTTTTTGAACGACGAACACCTTTTTTTCTGAAAGTTGTTACCCCAGAACATTATTCCATATGACCTTCGTGAATGAAAGTACGCAAAATATGTCAACTTATCTGTTTGTCTCTCCTCAAGATTATCAGTGATTCTAAGTACAGATATGACTGAAATAAATTGTTTTAGGAGATCCAAAATGTGCTTTTTCCAGTTTACATCCTCATCAATGTTGACACCTAAATGTTTTAACGCTTCTACCCCAAGTTATTACTTCCTCACCACGTGTTACACTTATCTAGATATGGAGAACTGAATATGTTGGGTCTTTTTAAAATTTTAAGTGACACCATTCGCTGAACACCAGTCAATAGTACTTTTACGAGCATTGTTTACCATTTCTTCTGTTGTTTTCTGTATGTTTGGTTTGATTACTATAACAGTATCATCCGCAACTAATTCTGCTTGTTGTACATTAGACGCAAGATCGTTTACATATGTGAGGAACGACAGTGCACGTTAGATTGAGCCTTGGGGAACACTATACGTGATTCCTCCCCAGTCAGAAGCATCTCCCCTGATTACATTGGTTGAATTACTGAGGACAACTTGTGCATTCTTTTGGTTACATATTACATTATCCACTTGTTGGCAACACCACCAATCCCATCAAGCTTTAGTTGATGTAGGAGAATACTGTGATTCACACAAATGACTTAGATATGTCGCAGAACAACCGGCGCTATTTTGTTATCTAACACGTAAAATTTGGTGAACGAACATGTAAATGGCATTCGCTGTAAAGAAACTCTCCCGAAATCCAGAATGTGATTTTCTGAGGATATTAATGTTCGTCAGGTGAGATTTGATTCTAGAACACATCACTCTCTCAAAAATTTCGGAAAATAATGTCAGTAGTGAAACAGGTCGGTAGTTATATACATCCCTCCTATCACTTTTCTTAAGGAGTGGTTTAAAAACGGCGTATGTCAGTCTCCCTGGAGTAATGCATTCAGTTAGCGAACATCGAATCCAGTTTTTGAGAGAGAACATATAATTTTCTTCATTTCAGGAGGAGAATTTGGTGATACATTCGTATAACTGAATTTTATGGGAGTTGCATTTCCAACATTTGTGATTTTTGTCTGTAACTGTTTCTGCCTATACTTTATTATATTTAAAAATGATTGTTAAATATGTTTGCTTCCTGTGACGTATCATTTGTAGCCTTCCGTTCAGTTCAATAGTGGAGTTATCCTGTTTTGTGGTTTGTTGTTCGGTCTCTCATTTCACTACATTCTATATAGCCGTAAGTCTGTTGTTGGAATTACTGTTTTCTCTCGTTATGTATATGTTACTTTCCTTTTTAGTAACTTTTCTTAGTAATTGTAAGTAGTTTTTGTAGTGTGCTGCCGCGCGGGATTAGCCGAGCGGTCTAGGCGCTGCAGTCCTAGACTGTGCGGCTGGTCCCGGGGGAGGTTCGAGTCCTCCCTCGGGCATGGGTGTGAGTGTTTGTCCTTAGGATAATTTAGGTTAAGTAGTGTGTAAGCTTAGCCACTGATGACCCTAGCAGTTAAGTCCCATAAGATTTCATACACATTTGAACATTTGCACCATCTCGTTCTTGTTAAGAGATTCATTTCCCTTTTCCCTTTACATTATACTTTAATCCCTCTAGTGGCCCACGGCTTTTTTACATAACCTTCTTTAACGCCCTTTTTGATCAGCTTACGCGGGAAGTTACTTTAAAATAATGTTATGAATTTGTCACGAGTTAGATTAAATTTGATGTTAGTAGTTGATTCATTACAAATTTCATCCCAGGTCACCTCTTGTATCCTAAAAAATTTACAGCCCTTTTGTAAGGCACTGCCTCCTTGTAGAACATTAAGAACTTTTTCTGCACCTGATACTGGAAAAACAGACTATCCCGGGAATTGAGATGAACCTAGTCGCCCATGGTTGTACGTCATGCTTTCGTACTCCTTTAATAAATACAATGCGACCGTCACGTTCAGACCTTATTTTAACTGGGCTTCATTAATCGGAGAGGATTTTTCTAACCACTTTTCCTGCAACAATGACAAATAGTACATAACAACTCTAGCAGCATGGCTGTTAGCTACGTACTTCAGCAATAGTAATTATCCTCGAAAACATAGTGACAAATGTAAGCTATCGCTACTATGGAATTCGCTTGATGCACTACCTTTACACACCACCTGATGAGAGCCCTCCGGACACCTCTGCCGAATGGAGAATTGACCACTAGATGTCACCAGGGGCGCATCTACCAATATAAAAGGAAGCAGGTAGTACTGGGTTGTCAGTCGAGAAGCAGCAGCAGTAGCAGAGCTGATTGACTTCGCACGTGTCTAGTCATTGGATGTCACGTGTACAAGAAATCCTTCAGGGACGTTTCAGCCATTCTAAAGCTGCCCCAGTCTTCCGCTGGTGTTGTGGTTGTGAAGTGGAAGCGCGAAGCTACCACCACAGCCAAACCAAGACCAGGCGGAGCTCATATACTGACGGACAGAGGTCGTCGACCATTATGGAGGGTGGTTGTAAAAGACATGAAATGAGTGACAAGAATCGCTAGAGAGTTTCAAAATGCTGCGAGCAATGTAACTAATACAATTACTCTTCGTAGCGAGTTACAAGGAACTCCTCATAAGCGACATATTTCAGAAATCAGTGTGAAGTGACGCTCCAGGTGACGTGTAAAGCGACGCCACTGGGCAGTGGATGACTAGAAAAGAGTGATGTGCAATGAGGAATCGTGCTATACTCTACGCCAATCCAGTGGAAGGGTTTGGGTTCGAATGCCTGGAGGACACAACGAGCCACCACATCCAAAGCCAAGAGTGAACTACGGAAGAGGTGATGTTACGTTATGGGAGGTGTTTTGGTGGTTAGGGTTGCGAGTTAACGGGCGAATTGTGGCGCCCTGAAAATATTCGAAGTTTGGAGCTGGCGTGGCCGCACTGACCGCTCGGTGGGCGCGGGTCGGCATGCCGACCACGTGGTGCCGGACGTTGGCCGAAGCAAGAGGGGTCCAGACCGAGCGTGTAGCTGGTAATTCCATGGTGACGCTGTGTCCATGAAAGAGACTTGTATGCCGAGAGTGCCAAAGATGGCGAACTTTGTGAAACCATCATGGCAGACATTTCGCAGTTCGTATAGAAATTAATAGTAGCCAGATGAATCATGATACCTCAATGATACCTCAAAAAGAAAGATGTACATCACTATTATTTGCACGACGAGTCTGATGGTGTAATCAGTTTTTCAATATCTTTATTAGTTTAAAGTTCAGTTATCTGACGGTAAATTATACAAGTAACACCCAGCAACGAATTTCCAAAATCTAAACGCTTTATCCGATTTCGTCGATCGACGTGTCTTTAGAAAGCTATTAGTGTAAACCTAAATTGGTATGAATTACAGGCATGTAACTTCAATAGTGCACGAGTTATTGGAAGTCAAAGTGGCATGATTACTATCGATCGCGTCAGGCCATAAGTACTCCATAATTACACGAAAAAACGGTAGCAGCATGCTTATAAATATATTTATTCATCTATATCTTTGTTTATATCCGATATATACTACTCATGAAGAAATTGGTCAAATATTTCCTGTGTTTCAGAAAGCACAGAGACGTTAGGCTACTGGCCTACTTTTGCTTGCTATTCCTTTGAACCTATTTAATTTGTTTGTGTATTTAATAATGTATGTTGGAGCGTGTTTATGGTCCAGCCATAGGAAGATTTATTTAATTTCAAGTTATTTAAATGTAAATCCAGTATTTCGAAACTGTTTCATTATGTTTGTGAATGGGCGTTGGCTTGAAGACATGGCAGGAGCGCTCTAGCCGATCACAGCGCTCGTGTGAATGGGGAGACTAGATGGAAGTGGGAGAAGAGCATCGTTTTCCCAAGAGAGGACAGGGCAGTTCTGTACAGTGCGGCGCGACGGACAGTCGCACAGGGCACGGGAAGTGCTGGACGTGACGCCACGACGGACGCACAGTCGCGGGCAAGACTTGGAGCAGTTTGCGCGTGGTAAGCGCGAGAAAGAAATATTTCGTAGTGTCGACTTGTGCTCTTGTGTGATTTCCGTGGCTTCGACAGTGAAGACATAGTATGCGTTTAGAAGTGAATATCTCGCGAGCTATGTTGTTGTTCATAACTAATTACGTGCAGGAGGAATCTATTGTTTCCCTGTTATTCAACTTATATTTTATATAATTGCTGGATCATCGACATCAATAAGTGTTTTGCAGAAATAAACGGCATTCTCAAAAGTACCTCTGCTATCGTACTCATCATTTAAAGTCGTTAAAATAGTACCTGCAGATTTGATTTAATTGCAATCTTTCATTTATAAATTTCTACATTAAATTCGCAATTCCCGAGTGATAGGAAGCTTTGACCATTAGATTCATGTGTATATTCATATTGTATGCTGTAGACTCAGCAGTATTTGGCTTGTAATGCGACAACTACGTATCCGAGCCCCTAGACAACGAAACCAGCCAAAACTTTAGTGTTTCAACTTTGAGTTGAGGATACCTAGTTGAGGGCCAACAAGCCATCACATTTCATTTCATTTTTATTATTTGAAACCCCGCAGAGTATGTTCCCCTTATTACTCTTAAGAAAACGCTAATGCGAATGGGTATGACTACATTTTACAGCATTGTGCGATGCGTACAGCAGAAGAACGGTTGGGAGGCGAAGACTGTGTCAGCATGACAGTGCACCGTATCGAACCAGCATCTGCAAAGCAACTGTTCCCTGAAGGAACTTCCCTGCCCTTCCCTGCCTTGCCCTGATTCCAGACCTCAACCCAATGGAAATCTTGTGAGACGAGTCAGAACGTCCACTTCGCTCAATACCATAGTGTCCAACATCAGTATATTCCCTGGTTTCAGCTACTGAGGAAGAACGGGCTGCCGTTCCTCTAGGCATACGAACATGTCACTGAAAAAGTGTCCTCAACAGAGTTGAAGCCGTTATAAAGGCGAAGGATGGTCGCACCCCTTATTAAAGTCCACTAGTGCGTGTCTAAATACTTTTAATCAGATAGCGTGGAAGCATTGTGCCTTTTCCCGTCAGGTATTTGCCTATCTTGCCGTTTAACCGGGTGCACCGTCATAATAGTAGTGATCATGTTGCTGGAGGGAACAAAAGAAAACAGGAAGAAGACAGGCGCGAAGATGGAAATCGCAGCCTACGCCGAAGGCAGGACTCAGAATTACGACTGTTCCTTACCGGACACTCACCTTAGCCAGCGAGCCTTTGCAGGATGAATCTGTAGTAGAATCCATATTTTAGGTAAAAAATAACGCGCTTTTTCTTAAGACGGCGACTAGTTGGCTTTCACTAACATCCCGCCTGTAAGCAGATGTATCAGCTTGTAATAAGCAATTTTGTGCCGACAATCTGAAGCAGAGATGCCTTAAGAGTTTGCTTTATGAACATCGAGCGCTCCTTTAACAGTGGCTTTCTAAACATTCCTTGCAACATCGGAATGTGGGCAGCTGGCGAGGAGGCTCTTAGAGTTCAGCTCCAGATCCGGGTACGCGTGTTAGCTAGGAAGTTTTATGAGAGAGAGAGAGAGAGAGAGAGAGAGAGAGAGAGAGAGAGAGAGAGAGAGAGCGCGTTTCCTGTCCTACCGACAGTTTTAGAGCTCCTTAATTTTCCAGTGAGCTGACGTGCGTCTACATAAATTTAGCAAGACGTTAAATCTCCATAGATTTTGTGGTTCAGCTACAAACAGAAGAGACGAATATTTAACATTTCATAAACGAGTGTGCCGAGTTCTTCGAGACAAAATTCACAAAAACGAATGCAATAACTTAAACAAGTTGTTACTGTGTCTATAGCACTATCTTTTCTTTATTCCACATTTCATATCTCTCATATATACGGAGTGTCTTCTAGATAAATGAACATTCGGAAGAATGACTGTACAAACCCTTGTCCGGCAACCTGATTTAGGTTTTCCATGATTTCCCTAAATCGATTCAGGCAAATGCCGGGATGGTTCCTTTGAAAGGACATGGTCAACTTCCTTCCCCATCCTTCCCTAGTCCGATTAAACCGATGATCTCGCTCTTTGGTCCGCTTTCTCCACATCCATCAACCAATAGGTAACTGAAGGAAGAAACTTGGCAAAATTTTAACTAGAATTTTCCCTTGCTGGGAACTGTAAGTTTCCGGTTTATATCAATACCGACCAGGTGAAGCTAGCTCACTCGTTCACTACCCATGCTGGTGATCTGGATCATCTCTGCAGGTGCTAAAACACGCCGAAACTTCTGTTTTTCAGCAGGACGGAGCACCTTCGTACTGGCAGCCACATCTGACGAGCTGCCTCAAAAAATGGTTCAAATGGCTCTGAGCACTATGGGATCAACTTCTGAGGTCATTAGTCCCCTAGAACTTAGAACTAGTTAAACCTAACGAACCTAAGGACATCACACACATCCATGCCCGATGCAAGATTCGAACCTGCGACCGTAGCGGTCTCGCGTTTCCAGACTGCAGCGCCTAGAACCGCACGGCCACTTCGGCCGGCCGAGCTGCCTCAACGACTGATAGAACGTAAGTTGTATGGATCTTTCAGTCCATCAGTGGCCTCCATAGTCGCCAGGTCTCTCAGTACTATTTGTTGTTCTGAGGGGTTTGTGAAGAATTTCCCCTGAGCGCCTCCCCTCCCAACATCTTTGGGTGAACTACCACGTTGCGTAGCACCAGCAGCGAATGCAATGAACTCCTAATATGCCCGTAAAAGTGTTGACGAGTTTGAAAAACCAAGTGTTTGTCTGTCATGCATTCACTGGCAGGCTCATTGAACATTTGTGAAAGGTAAACGAAAACTTTGATCCTAGATGTAATTGTAAGAAGTACGGAAAGGCAATAAGAACTTCGTACGTAACGACTTTGTCGCAAGGCCATGATTGTTCTTAGTATCTTTCTAGAAAGAAAGCTTCCACGTCGTTTTACAGAACATTCCATAAAAGGGGTTTGATAAGTGTCAAGTGTGTAAACCGCTACTTAATATGAGGAAATTCAATACTGGAATAGTTTTAACCGATAGTAAGGCATTTCATAACGAAAGCTCTCAAATTAAAATTGGATTTGGCGCTAATCCCATTGATTACGATAAGCTATTTTCGCAACGAGCTCTACATCTGATACAAGAAACACGTTGGGTTATGTGAGTTACTGAAGTAAGTCATTTATTTATATTGTAGCGCTAATTTTAATGTCCGTTTGGACAAAATAAATGAGGCAGTGAAAGAATAGTATAAGGGGTAGTCAAAAGGAAACGAGCCATATCGGGAGAAGTGAGCTGTTTATTATTTCAAAATTGATCGCCGTAACTACACTACTGGCCATTAAAATTGCTACACCAAGAAGAAATGAGGATGATAAACGGGCATTCATTGGACAAATATATTATACTAGAACTGACATGTGATTACATTTTCACGCAATTTGGGTGCATGGATCCTGAGAAATCAGTACCCAGAACAACCACCTCTGGCCGTAATAACGGCCTTGATACGCCTGGGCATTGAGTCAAACAGAGCTTGGATGGCGTGTACAGGTACAGCTGCCCAAGCAGCTTCAACACAATACCACAGTTCATCAAGAGTAGTGACTGGCGTATTGTGACGAGCCAGTTGCTCGGCCACCATTTACCAGACGTTTTCAATTTGTGAGAGATCTGGAGAATGTGCTGGCCAGGGCAGCAGTCGAACACTTTCTGTATCCAGAAAGGCCCGTACAGGACCTGCAACATACGGTCGTGCATTATCCTGCTGAAATGTAACCAATGGCATCACGCCGGGTCATACGCCACTATGGCGATGACGAATACACGCTTCCAATGTGCGTTCACCACGATGTTGCCAAACACGGATGCGACCATTATGATGGTGTAAACAGAACCTGGATTCATCCGAAAAAATTACGCTTTGCCATTCGTGCACCCAGGTTCGTCGTTGAGTACACCATCGCAGGCGCTCCTGTCTGTGATGCAGCGTCAAAGGTAACTGCAACCATGGTCTCCGAGCTGATAGTCCATGCTGCTGCAAACGTCGTCGAACTGTTCCTGCAGATGGTTGTTGTCTTGCAAACGTCCCCATCTGTTGAGTCATGGATCGAGACGTGGCTGCACGATCCGTTACAGCCATGCGGATAAGATGCCTGTCATCTCTACTGCTAGTGATACGAGGCCGTTGGGATCCAGCACGGCGTTCCGTATTACCCTCCTGAACCCACTGATCATTGATTCCACATTCTGGTAACAGTCATTGGATCTCGACCAACGCGAACAGCAATACCGCGATACGATAAACCGCAATCGCGACAGGCTGCAATCCGACCTTTATCAAAGTCGGAAACGTGATGGTACGCATTTCTCCTCTTTACACGAGGCATCACAACAACGTTTCACCAGGCAACGCCGGTCAACTGCTGTTTGTGTAAGAGAAATCGGTTGGAAACATTCCTCATATCAGCACGTTGTAGGTGTCGCCACCGGTGCCAACCTTGTGTGAATGCTCTGCAAAGCTAATCATTTGCATATCACAGCATCTTTTTCCTGTTGGTTAAATTTCGCGTCTGTAGCACGTCATCTTCGTGGTGTAGCAATTTTAATGGGCAGTAGTGTATTAATACATTGATCTCACTGTGGGACAGGAGGCCTCTGCCTTCAACGAAAAATGTTTGTGGTTGCCTACAGAACCACGATTATACTCAAGCATGCAGCTTTTCGTCCGAAGCGGATCGACAGCCAGGAATATCTTTATTCAGGCTGTCGAAAAATGTGGAAATCAGCTGGGAAGAGATACGAACTTTATGCAGGGTGTGTAAGGACTTCCCGGCGAAACGTCTGCAGTGTATTCGAAACACCCTTATCAGCAGGTCGGCGGGCATTTTGTGAGCAGGTTGTTTCGAGTACGCTGAGAAGCCCTTACATATCCTCCATACAGTCCCGATCCCCCCCCCCCCCTGCGATTTGCATGTCTTTGGCCACCCAAAGAAAGACATTCGTGACCGTCGGATTGCTTCGGATGAAGAAATGTATGCCTGGACACAGTGATGGTCCTGTACGTAACCACAAACATTTTTCCATGAGGACATTGACCGTCTTGTTTCACAGGGGAAGAAATGTGTTAACAGTTATGGCGATTAGATCTGAAATAATAAACATTTTACACACTTTCCTCCAGCTGTCTCATTTTCATCTGACTGACCCTTAGATAGTTGCTCCGTGAAGTGTAGCACACTAAAATCGAAGTAAAAAAAGAGGGGAAATACACTTTTACTACACATGAAACGACGGGAATCTGCTTGAGGCAGTGAAAAACGGGGTAGGCAGTATCGACTGGCGGTAGGGACGTGAAAGAAGAACAGTGGGTAAAACACACAAAGTAGAGTAATCGCCAGTGGAATGCACACATCTGGATGCAGCGCACGGCTCCATAAAAATTATGCGTGACAACACACGCATAACGCGTCACCGATCCAACACAGATATGCAGCCCTTGTCGCGTCGTCTGCCTCGTGTGCTCGGGCTGTTCTCGCCGCTTCTCGTGGCCTAACGCTCGGAATCCCTCGCAGCTGATAAGAGAAACGGCCTACCGAGAAGCGTCACTTTACGAGGAACTGCAGAACAGCCGATAAAAAGATTTTACGACCCCGCAGTCCGATGGGCAGCGTCGGGAACGTGAGTGGATACGCTGGTGCTACGTCATCGGTCACAGGTACACCGCAGCCGCATGTGCTGTTCCGGTGACGCACGGCCTGTGAGGCGGCTGCTGCTGATAAAGAATGGTGCAGTCACAATTCGCTGTGTATGTATCGCTAGTCTTGGTACAAGTTTGGTCTACCACTCGCTCGACATAAAGGAAAAGCATTTCCCGTCATGAAGCGATAGAAAATAAAAGTGCGGTAAAATACAAACCCTCGCCGCCTTTTAACGCTTTATTCCTTTACCCTGGCACCTTATGGCCATCGTATAATTAGTGCACGGTATCTCTGAAACTCAGTATCATGGCTTTGTCGCTGCCAGATTTTCGTTTTCGGTTCCAGTTTAGTTTTCATCCACGGCGCCTAATGTAAGTGAAAAAAAAGCAATTATCGTTCCTGCTAAGAGAGAATATGGGTCAATTACGCAAGTAGCTCCTCTTTTTGACTCTGAAGACTGAGTGGACTCTATTCCACACCTTTTCTCTTCGCAAAATTAGAGTCGAACCAGGGAATTCTACGTCAGCAGCTGGTGACGTATCATGGACGCAATCTTTCCAGAAATTTGAGCTTTGTGACACTCGTAAATTAATAAAACATCGAAAATAGGAAGAAGGCGTGCAGAAAAACGGAAAGTACAGTACCGCCAAAGACAACGTGCTTGATAGAAGAAAAGGAAGCGACAATTGCTTTATTATTGCATATGTTTTCTAGACAGCGTATTACATAACAAAAATCACAATTATAGCAGACAGTGCGTGCCAGTCTTTAGGTGCTTTTGTTAGAAAACTACTCGCTTCGCTCCCTTAATTTTCAACTCATTTACTTCACATGCACAATAAAAAGGTGATTTGTAATTGTGCGCGCACACAACTTTCGAGTCAGATTTTAGGGTCCTGAAGCCTTCGCAATCAATTTATTTGCGGGGTACCCATCTCTGATATCGTATGTTGTACACCATAGTCGTCGTCTTCCTTCTCCTTCACCTTCAATTAGATAACGATAATGTCTCTCCGACGCCAGTTTCTGCCAGGCGCCCGAAATTA